>NC_134399.1:222077193-222757232 GCF_050003625.1 Haematobia irritans | reverse complement strand
TTCTACGCAATGTGAGAAGCCGTTCGGATTCGGCTATAAAAAGTAGGTCCCTTGTCATTGAACTGACCATAGAATCGAGAAGCACGCAGTGATAAGAGAAAAGTTCGCCACCTCTTTTAAAGAACTTTTACTTCCATTGATGTCAACGAACTACGTCTACGTTTATGCAAATAATCTCTAAATAAAAGCAGTTCTCTCCCATTAATTCCATAAAATTTGAACTTTCGACATAGTATATTGTGATCAACTAAATCAAATGCCTTAGAGAAGTCATAGAAAATACCACCTACACCAGAGAAACCACAATCTAAGCCCTTGCATATACAATTAACAACATTAACTAAAGCCTCCTCGGTTCCACATCCTGTGCGAAACCTGTATTGGTTTTCAAATATAAGTTTCTTATCTTCTAAATATGTTGAGAGTTGCTGGTATAATTTTTTTTCATATATTTTATCAAATATGGGCAATAATGATATTGGACGAAAATCTTCCACAGAAGTTGCATTTTTCTTTTTTCGGAATATGAATTATCTTATGTGTTTTCAATATATACCGTATATATTTTATACCGTATATTTGAGAACTACTGTAAATACGCTTTCCCAATCGTTCTTAACTAACGGGGGAAAATAATCGAATGCCATTACAAATGTTAACCACAGAAGAACGTTACAAATTCAACGCAAAGGGTTGAATAAATTCTATAAAATTTACACTCAATCAGATAAGAATGCCACAAAAATGGAGCAATCATTCGGGTCTAAGGAAACACCAAAGGCAAATAACATTGGTTTCGTGGTCTAGGACCAACAAGAACCATTAGCTTGTAGCAAAAATGGGGAGGGAAAAACTCATTCGCAAAAATCTAAATTCCCTAGAATTTCCATTAAAACCCTAATGAGCACATAGTTGCAATATACTAGGAAATGGAGGGATTTAAAAAAGTAAACTTAGTAAAATTTCCTACCCCCACATAAATTTGATTCCAACAACGTACATGCATAAACATGATTATAAATTCATATAGGTATTTTTTTTTTAATTTCTACGAAATTCCCTAATGCCTGTCAAGTGAGCCCCATTTTATGGGTAACATGGCCAAAGTTAGGTCTTAGTCTATAATTTAAATAAATTTTCCAAGTACGACAACATCTTAATTAAAGTTTCACAACAAATTAGTTACAGATTAGTGATTCGCTGGTTCGTTCTATGCTCCTTTGGTCATGGGATCGCGTGAATTGACAGGACCACCTTCTTTATTCCTTTAACCGTGGGGGAATTGGAAAATTCTATGTGGCGGTTATGTGCCATTTTAAAACATTTTCCATCAAAGTATGTGCTAGTGATTCACACATACACCCATATATTTAGCATTGTGTAACTGTAGTTATCGTTTAGCCATAAATGTAACCCCTTTTTGAAAGTTTTATAAGCATTTATTAGGTTTGGTTGCTGCACAGTGGTATTAAAAAATTCAACATTCCAATGAGAAAATATTATGATTGATTCGAAGAGTGTAAACTGGCAAAACTCTCCAAACAAAGCGAATCTTAGAAATGTATTATTAACTTCTGAAATAAGAGCAGATGTTATGGTTCGACGGTTGACCATTCGTCTTCGCTCTATCACTAGTTAGGCTAGGTCAGTGTTGCCAAATCTTAAAAAAAAAATCCCAAAAATTTTAGGAACGTAAATAGTACAAAAAGAGGTCCAAAATTTCTTATTAGTTTTTGTTTGATTTTGGTCGACCTTTTTGTTAGAATTATAAATTAATGGTTCTTCAAGCTCGAGGTCTTTTTAAAATATTTTATTTATTATTCCCAATATTTCGCGATTACGATATTGAATCGCTTCCTCAGGGGTCTACAATAGATTTATAGAAATTACATTTCATAAATATCACAGTATTAAACATTTAATAATTAAAATAAGTGTAAATCTTAATTACTCTTAGTTAATAATCTCAAATGGTATTATAGGATAATATAATTATACAAAAATCGGACAGACATATCTTAATCTCATTTTTCAAGTATCAGGCGAACAGAAAAATTAAAACAGTAACACAACCAATGACTTACATGTATAGTATCCACAACACAAAATACTTAAAGCTACTGTAGATTCACTACCCTCGTCAGCTGTCTGTATTGCACTGAGTTGTTTTTACTATTGCACGATGGTCACTACCATGTATTTGTTGTTTCCTTTTCCGAAGCAAATGCCTGTAGCAGTGAGCGATGTTTTCTGTATCAACTTTGAAGTTCATTCGTTTGCTTGCAGGTACATTGTTTATGTGAAGTGTTTCTAGTGTAAACCTTTTGCTGTAATTATTCTCTCTTTCTAATATTCTTACGTCGTCAAAGTTTGGGGTATGATTGTTTCTCGCACAGTGGTCTGCTAGTGCCGTTTTTGTGGTATTCGAGTTGGTGCGTAATTTAATATCCGATTTATGTCCTGAAATTCTTGTTTTTAATTTGTTTTTGGATGTTCCTACATAAACTTTTTCACATTTTTCTTTATTATTTCCACCGCACGATATTTCATAAATCGTATTATGTTTTTCCATAGTGGGGATCTTGGTTTTCATGTTGGAAAATAATTTTTTGAGAGTATTGTTTGACTTGTGTGCTAAAGTGTATTGTCCTTTATCAAAGATTTCAGAGTTTGTAATTCGTTCTGATAATTTGTTGACATATACTAGTGACTTGTATATTGTTTCCTCGTTTTTATTTTCGTTTTGGTTTTTCCCCTCCGGTTTAAATTGTGATATTAAGTCATTAATTAAATATTTTGGAAAATTATTGTTGTGTAGAATATCTCTAATAATGGATTTGTTTTTAGAATGATATTCTTTATCACTTATGTTTAACACCCTGTTTATAAGATTTTTTGCTGTGTTAATCACTATCCTTTTTGGGTGTTGTGAAAAATAATTCATTATTCTCCCCGATGCTGTTGGTTTTTGGTACCAATCTAAACCAAGTTTATAATTTTCCTTCCTGATAACCAGCGTGTCTAAGTATGGAATTCTGCCGTTTTTCTCTATTTCTACCGTGAATTTTATGCTATTATGGAAGCCATTTAATGTTGTCAAGATCTCATGTATTGCACCTTCCCGAACCACAGCAAATATATCGTCCACATATTTCGTCAAGATTTTTGGTTTTGTTGTCAAATTTTCCATGCAGTTGTCCAGTAAATGTTCCATAACTATATCAGCTACAATAGGTGAAGCAGATGATCCCATCGGCAGTCCTCTCTTTTGTTTATATGTTTTGTCTTCATACGTAAAGTATCTATTCTCCACTATGCAGAATTTTAAAATTTTCATAAATATATTCTTTGTAAGTCTAGTATGGCCCTCCAATTCTTGCCATCTACTTTCGATGATTTTTAAAGCTAAGTCAACCGGTACACTTGGGAATAGGGACACAACGTCAAAAGATACTAATTTTTCATCCTCCTTGATAGTCAGGTTCTTGATATTATTTTTAAATTGCAGGGAGTCCTTTATATTGTACTTCGAGTCCTGTGTTAAAATTTTTAAAAGGTTTCCAATGTACTTGCAGAGATTGCTCGAAGGTGAATCTATAGATGAGCAAATTGGCCGTAATGGATAACCATCTTTATGTGTTTTTGGCAAGCCATAAATCCTTGGTGCTGTAGCTACGTCCATTTTTAGTCGCTTTTTCTCTGCAGGCGAAATCATGTTGTTTCTGTCTAGTTCCTCCACTAATTCGTTATTTTTTCTTTGCAACGATGTCGTTGGATCCTTGTTGATTCTTTGATACATCATCATGTCGCTTATTATATTCATCATTCTCTGTTGATATTCACTTTTTTCCATAGCAACTGTTGTATTGCCTTTGTCTGCATTTAAAATTAATATATTTTTATTTTTCTTTAGAAATTGTCGAGTTTGCTCCACTGTTCTTGTAACGAACTTCTCCCTACTGTTGTATTTCATTTTATTTAAATGAGTTTCTAAAGTTGTTGCGAACATTGTTCTCGCAGTTTCCTGTTCTTCCTTTTCTTTTTTTGTAGATTGTATTATATGTTCCCCATCACTTATATATTTAAAAAGTGGAAATTCGGCTTATGATGTTGGGAGACCATGTTTTTGTCCTAGCGACAGTAACCATTTTACATTTTCGGGAAATTGAGTGTCTGTTGTAAAATTTCGTTAAAATTCCTGTAGTGATACACTTTAAAAATTAAATATAACACAAATATACAAACTGAAAGAAGATTTTTTCTTAGGAACAAAATTTTAGACAAACTAAGTTTTTTTTTAATGCTAAAAATTTTCTTTTGAAGTAAATAAAAATCATTAGATAAAATCATTACACCACTTGTCACAAATTCGGGTTCGATTCCTGCTTCGACCAAACACAAAAAAGTTTTTCAGCGGTGGATTATCCCATCTCAGTAATGCTGGTGACATTTCTTTCAGGGTATCAAAGCTTCTCTAAGTGGTTGCACTGCAATGTGGAACGCCTTTCGGACTCTATAAAAAGGAGGTCCCTTTACATTGAGCTTAACATGGAATCGGGCAGTGATAAGAGAGAAGTTCACCAATGTTGTATCACAACGGACTGAATTGTCTAAGTGAGCCTGATACATCGGGCTGCCACCTAACCTAACCTAACCTTGTTTTTAATTGTATCAAATATTAAAAATGCCCCTTCAACAGATGCGTTAAAAAAGAATGTCATTGCATACTTGCTTGTATTTACGAACATGGGTTGACTTCCCTTATTTTTTTCTCAAAATTCATGCCAGAATTGCTCCAAATTTTGTTGAGAATTGTTCCACTTTATAAGGGCTAAGATATTTTTTACCCCCAAATAAATGTTACCCCCTAAAAATCCCCCTGAACGTGTAAAAACCCCTAAATTTGGGGGGACGGAAACCCCAACCTGATAACACTGGGCTAGGTTAAGAGCCCGATAGTTCAGACTTACTTAGAATATTCAGACCAGTGTGACACCACAACGTTGAACTTCTCTCATATGACAACGGGCCTACTTCTTATAGTCGAGTTCGAACGGCGTTCCCAATTCCATTGAAATCACTTAGAGAAGATTTAAAATACTTACAAATGTCATCAGCATTACTGAGAGGGGATAATCGACCGATGGACCACTTTTTGGTTTTCTGTCGAAACTGGGATTGAACCCATTACATTCTAACCTTTGAGCCAAGGTAGATCCCTTAGGTTAGGTTGGGTTAGTGACAGCCCGTTATTTTAGGCGCTATTTTACACTATTCAGTCCATTGTGATACCACAGAGGTCAACTTCTCTCTGGTCGCTGAGTGTTTTCCGATGCTATGTTTAGATAAATTCCAAGGGACCTCCTTTTTATTGCCAAGTCCAAACGGTGTTTCAAATTGCACTGAGATCATTCATAGCCCAATTCTCAATAACAACTCCCAGGGAATTTGTTCCCTCTTCCCTGTTTCCCTATTCTAAACAAAATCTCCCTGGGGAATTTTTCTTTATTCCCTTTTCCCTTATTCTAAACCAACTTCGAAAATGGGACATTTTTCCCTTGGGGAAAAATTGGTATTACAAATGACAATAAAAAGGGAAAAACGATGACATTTTTGGGAATAATTCCCCAAAAAAAAAATCAAGGGAGTAGTAACCAAAATGCATCATTTCTCTGTAATTTCCGGTCAAAAACCTTAAATTAAAATTGATGATGGGATGCATCCAACTATCGAATGCTCATCTCATGGTCACAGATCTGTACATATTTTAAAAATTCTTTTATATAGAAAATAAAGGTTTTACATTTAAACTATAATATCCCTTCCTGTTTTAATGTAGGTGCTTGTTTCTTAAAGGAGCAACAATGCGAACATGTGCCTCGCGTGGCGTAAAAAGCTGAAGAAATTTACTAGTTTTCTTCTTCCGTTTTGGTGAAATATATCCAATTCGGGCATAGGTGTTCTTTAAATATATTTATGGCTTCTTTATGAACTTTGTTCAGGCTACTCTGGGCCACAGATATGTATCGATCTTTTCCTACGCCCTTTTTGGTAGCCACCTTCGACAAAGAAGCGTAGCACCTAATCTTACTAGTGGAGATAATCCAAAAGACTTGCGTTGAGGTGGAATGTGGTCTGCTAATACATCCAACAGGTATTTGAAGGCTGGATTATTTACCCTATAATATTGTATCACAATGGACTGAATGGTCTAAGTGAGTCCGAATCAAATCGGGCTGCCACTTAAACCCTATAAATCCCATGAACTAAGTAACAACCTCTTCATGTACAAGTATGTAGTTACAACGTTTCGGGCAACTCAAGTGGGTTAATGGCATCGCGTAGCTTTCTCCTTTCTATCCTTTAGACCTTGTTATCAACGCCTCTCCTCAGCTACTACCATAAACACGGCACTAAACATTTTTGACGTTTTTCGCGCTTAACTCAACTCTTACATCAATTTAATACAATTTCATTTCAGAATTTTAATATTAAAAATTTATTAAAATAAAACAGTTGAAGTAAAACAGCTGACTTCGAATACTCTGAATTATTTCTCCCATGTTATTCCCTTCCCCAGGGAACACATTCCCTATGGAATATTCAGAATTGGGCTATAAGAGAATCTTTGAAATGTCACCAGTATTATTGAAAGGTAGAATCCACCGCGGAGAAACTTCGTATAGAAACTGGGAGTGAGTCCATGACCCTTTGTATGCGAGGCTGACATGCTATGCCACGTTGGCTCCAAACAACTAATCTACCTATTACATTCCACTACACCAATTCGAGTCAGATGTGCCCTCAACTCTGTCATGACTTCCTAGTCGTTACTGGCAAATTCGCCTATTCGTTTTCACTTGTTCCCTAGTCGTTTTTTTTCTTTGGGCCAAACCTTAGAATTTTTGTTTCCTTTATGTTGTACTATCGTCCTATGTGATACCAGAACGAATTTATCATATCAACCCGAATGGGTCCTGAAGACTTTACTTGATGTCCCTTTGCGTACTACATCACATCGGCCGTCAATTTGTAATGCTGTCGAACTCGCTCCCTAATGTCAGCTACTTCTACTTCTATGTCCAGCTATCCGTGATAATATTAACGTACCCTGGCATTATTGCGTGTTCGCTCGCACTACTTTGGTCCCACCCATCAGAATAGGTTTTCGGAGCCCAAGACCACCACGTATACTGTCCTTTCCCAGATCTTCTAATTATCGGTGTAGCAGTTATTTTCCCATTTTAATTCAGCTCAGGTACCAGGACGGTTCTTCTTGGAGGCGTTGGGTACCATCGTGATTTTGTGTTCCCTTGTATTTGCGCCTGGATCGCAAGTTTCCACGTCCCAGGATGACTTTTTGCAGGAACAAATCATTTTGTCCGGCATTGGGCGCCATAAATTTAAAACCGCTGCTTCTAATCATCGGTGTAATAGTTTTTTCCCCTTGTATTTGACAGAGTCGCAAGCTCCCACATTCCTCGAAGGAGTCTAGAGTGATACATTTATCCTTTGCGGCGTTGGGCGCCAGAAATTTATGGTACATTTAAACCAGGTTATACTATTATTAGATAATTACATAAAACTTTAAATACTAATGGGACACATCCCTCCCTGTAGATAGTGTTGAAATACTCCCGCATCGTTGTCTGGATGAAACAGTTTCGAAAGTGCACCCAATCAAATCACCGTCTACACATCACCCAATCTCAGTGCTTATGGTATGAGGTTCCGCCAGACAGAACAAGTAACGTATCATGTCCTTCAACGGATCTTCTAATGTGCGCAGTGTTGGGCGATACAAATTTTTAATAGGTTCATAAAATTTTATGAAAATCAGATAAAAATTGAGATATCAGGTTGCGCCTACCAAAACCAAAACCATCATATCGCCTCTTCCAGATCTACACTGAAGGCTATGGAAATTCGAAATAGCCCGCTATGAAACATAACATACATATGTATAGTCAGGCTTGTTAAGATTGGTATCTGGCATTTTCTTTTCAATAACATAATAGTATCAATTCCTTTCGTCTTCTTGTTTAATAAGCTCGAATAAATATTGTAATAATATGTACAAAGATTTTCCCATTTGCCGGACCAGAACTATACGAAGGAATGTTCGCCATACGGAATAATACCATAGTGAAAGGTTTTCTTCTCTTCCGGACCAGGATCATACTAAGAAATGTCCACCAGAAAGAACAACTCCTTCCGCGGATCTTCTAATCATAGGTGTAACAGATACGTTCACATTGAATTTGCACTTGGGATTCAAGATCCAAGGATTTTCGGAAATTCATTACTTGCGGCGTTGGGCGCTAGAAATGTTTATAAAACTAGATATCATTTGTCATATCAAGTTGTGACTGACCAGAATTATACGAAGCAGTGTTTGTCATACGGAACAAAACTTTGGTGAGAGGTTTCTTCCGGATCACAACCAAGAAGTTTCCCAGAAATGCAACTCAGATTATGAGGAGGACAAATAACGACAAACCTGACGTACAGCTGCTGGCCCAAGAGATGGAGCCATCGGGTCAACCCGATTTTCTCGGCACAACAATCACTGTGTAATAGGACATCTATTGTAAGCATTGATGCTTAAAGCATTAAATCTCATTTGTTTTGCCAGCTATAACAATGCTGGTGTTCTAAATGGACATCCGTTTCCTGCAAATGAGTTTCACAGAATCACAGGACACAGGATGAAATAATTGAAGTTCAAGTCTTAGGTATGGGATATTGGTAACAAAGTCCTTGCAAAACAGACATCTCAATACACTTCCTTACTACATTATCTCGGTGCGTGCTAGCCAGCAAGAGTAAGACTTCCTGCTATGCCCGTATGTGACCTAAAGATGTGGGTATTTTACTTGACTGTGGAAAATCTCCCAACAAACTTTGATGTCTTTTTCTTATCTCATAAGCAATCCTTTTTCATGCATCATGCCAGTTGGTCCTTGGTTTTGCACGATTCCTAAGAAAAGTTTAAAATTTTTAAGCTTCTTATATAGTTTGGCCAGGTTTATGGATGAGGGAAAAAGGAAACATACAAGAAATACAAAAGTTTCTATTGAAGAAGGTAGAGAGGTGGGGTGACAGAACTTTCGTACTTGATTTAGTGCCTTGTGACCCCAGTTTAAACATAGAGAGAGAGAGAGAGCGAGTTGGTATGTAAGGAGTTTCATTCTTCTAAAACTAAACTACACCCCACCGTCTACACACCATCGGCATCATCTTTATATTCATCCTTCTTTTGGTCGTACACACTCCATTAGAAATCATTTGCATACACATGCGAGATCTTGCTATCAAGATTTCTTTCAAATGAGGATAACAGAGTAAAGAATAGGGTACCCCAAAAAGGGCTAAGTCCATCTTATGCATAAATTGAAGCTGTAAGGGATTTGCTTTTGCGATATCAGGTAAGTTCGGCCGATGAAAGTGTATTGCAAGGGTATACTTTCGAAAGTTCCGGCAGGTTGAATTGGCATCTTAATTTTTACCGCATATGGTAGTGGGACTGTCCCTGAGTGTTCTAAAAATATTGAAAGAGATTCGATTCTAGTAACCGTATGTGTTCCTGCGATGCCGACGGGTATTCTCCATCGATCGTAATCTATAGAGTATCAGTATTATTATCACAATGGACTGAATAGTCTAAGTGAGCCTGAAACTTAATCTGGCTGCCACTTTAACCTTTCAGTATTATCGGAGCTACGTTTAGGAATCTGTTATGGAAAAATCTGTGCGCAAAAATTTCTGTCGTAGACCACGAACATACTAACAAGACTTGGAACCGTGTTATCCAAGAATGGTTTAGCAACCACAAATGTCATTATAATTTAGCCATTTTTTATATGTGAATTCAACAAATAGCTTCTAAAAATAAATTCCGTGTTGTGGCATTACTGCAGTAACAAAACGAAATAAAAATAAGATTAAGGGACTTGTAGTTATATGAGAAGATGATGTACAGTAGGAGTAAAGATGATTCAATTTGTAAGAGAAAAATTCCTAGATGTTTTCTCCATAAGGAGTTAGCATAAGGGGCCAAAATTGAGTTATCTATCCCAGCCAGATCTATACTAAAGGCTGTGGAAAGGTTCATTCGCCCGAACCGAAACATGTACAGTCTAGGCGTGTATAGATTTGTATCTGGCGTTTTCTTTTCAATGACTAATCAAGTTCCTTAATCTAAATTTTTCCATAAAGCTCGATTAATAATTGTAAAATTAGATATAATGCATTTGGAGGTTAATTGCCTGTTTCGGTATCAGGCTAACATGAAAAATATGAATGAAATCATTAAGACAATGATCTCTTTCCTTAATAGCAAAAAAAGATTCGTCATTTAACAGATCATTTTAGTAACGAAAAATTTCCTCATACATTCTTACAATATTTGTTATAAGGAGCGCAAATTAAAAATGCCGGAATTTTTCAAATGTTTAAGCATTTATTACTAAAAAAAATTATAACAGACCGATTAATCGAAGTATTGCCCGTCGCTAAGCATAACGTTTTCCCATCCTTCTGTCAACATACGGATACAGCGATTTTCAGTGGTGGATTATTCCCTCTCAGTAATGTTGAGATTTCGAAGATTCTCTAAGTACTTTCACCATAATGGAAACGCCGTTTGGACTCGGCTATAAAAAGCAGAGCCCTTGTCATTACGGAATCGGGCAGCAGTGACGAAATACAATTTCACCACTGTTGTATGCGAATGGGCTGAAGTAAGCCTAAAATAACCTAAGCTTGGCTCCGTTATAAGAACGAAGTAATGCATCGATCTGAGGAAGTGGTAATCGGAAGGGGCAATGGTTGGGATATATAGCGAGTGGAGTAGACTTCCCATATGAGTATTTCCAAATAAGTTTTTACAAGTAAATGAGCCTTAGGTTATGTTAGGTGGCAGCCCGATGTATCAGGCTCACTTAGACTATCCAGTCCATTGTGATGCCACATTGGTGAACTTCCCTCTTATCACTGAGTGCTGCCCGATTCCATGTTAAGCTCAATGGCAAGGTACCTCCTTTTTATAGCCGAGTCCGAACGGCGTTCCACATTGCAGTGAAACCACTTAGAGAAGCTTTGAAACCCTCAGAAATGTCACCAGCATTACTGAGGTGGGATAATTCACCGCTGAAAAACTTTTTTGTGTTCGGTAAAAGTAGGAATCGAACCCACGACCTTGTGTATGCAAGGCGGGCATGCTAACCATTGCACCACGGTGGCTCCCGAATGAGCCTTATTGTGTCTTTTCGAATTTTATGACCGACTATCATGCAATGCTCTGATCAAAAGCATCAATTGAGTTCAATACACAGCTCCTGTGATCGTTTCCCTCGGATGCAGCAGCTCCTAGGTCCCATCAAATGCACATCAGAAGTTTATTTTGCCGTCGATAACCATTCAACCATTGACGATGCGATACAAAAAGCCTTTCCTTTTTTGCTTTTTGCGCAGCGGTTCGCAATTGAAAAATCGGCTTTCGACGTATCGCGGTTTCAACTCGTACGATACTCAATTTTCCAATAGTTTTTGTCGATGGGAAATGCCTTGACGTATAAATTCGAACGATTTGCCAAGTTCTTCTTGAATTTGACTGGAGTCTTCATCGGGTAATGCAAACAAGTGATCATCTTAAAACCTTTTCAGCCGTCCTTCATGGTCTTTATCATCCACATCAAAATTACCACTTCTGAAACGCACATACAATCTTTAGCACGGTGAAACCGAAAAAGCACATGTAACGGGGTTTTATCGTTGGCTGAGGTAAGCTCAGTCGCCTACAGGGTCTCCGTAAGGACCCACGAAGCCTTTCGCAATAAGAACACAAGTGGTTAACTTTCTCGAATGAAATAAAAGTTAATTCAGTTTTATTGATAAATATTTGTAATCTACTTGTGTGATATACGATAGTCTCTCTAGTCTACGAGGGAACAGTAGGCCCGAAGGTCTCTGTGGGGGAAATGTAGGCCCGAAGGTCTCTGTGGTGGAACAGTAGGCCCGAAGGTCTCTGTGGTGGAACAGTAGGCCCGAAGGTCTCTGTGGGGGAACAGTAGACCCGAAGGTCTCTGTGGTGGAAAAGTAGGCCCGAAGGTCTCTGTGGTGGAAAAGTAGGCCCGAATGTCTCTGTGGTGGAACTGTAGGCCCGAAGGTCTCTTTGGTGGAACAGTAGACCCGAAGGTCTCTGTGGTGGAAAAGTAGGCCCGAAGGTCTCTGTGGTGGAAAAGTAGGTCCGAAGGTCTCTGTGGTGGAACAGTAGGCCCGAAGATCTCTGTGGTGGAACAGTAGGCCCGAAGGTCTCTGTGGTGGAAAAGTAGGCCCGAAGGTCTCTGTGGGGGAACAGTAGGCCCGAAGGTCTCTGTGGGGGAATAGTAGGCCCGAAGGTCTCTGTGGTGGAACAGTAGGCCCGAAGGTCTCTGTGGGGGAATAATAGGTCCGACGGTCTCTGTGGTGGAACAGTAGGCCATTTTTAAGTGTAATCACTTAAAAATGGTTTTGCCTTTGGTCGGCAAAACGATCACCATATAAGTAGGGCACACAATGAAGTGACTGCGAATTGTCATTGCCTGAATGAAATAAACAATTAACTTCTTGTCACCAAAAATCACTCTTACGTACTAACAACACTTTATTTTATAGATTTTTTTACCTTAACGGGCTGCCACTTTAACCTAACCTAACCATCACAATGGACTGAATAGTCTAACTGAGCCTGAATCTTAATCGGGCTGCCACTTTAACCTTACCTTAACTATAGTGTAATTTTTGCTTGCATACGAGACGGAATTTGGAATATTAAATTTCGTTAAGCCGATAGCCTATGTTGTTAGTTGTTTTTTTTTTTGTTATATATTTATTATAATTTGTAATTATAATTTATTAGATTTTATTAAATAAATAAAATAATAAATTTCGTTAATATAATTTTTAAGTAGTTGATAGCACAAAAACACCGAATAAATTATACTTTGTTTCCTAGAATCATGTACGCAAAACTTAAATTAAAAAAAATATATTTGTGTCTTAAATTTGTCCTTGCTTCAATTCTCCGTTTTTTTAGCTCGGCATCAATATCACAATCGTTAGTATAGAAACAAAATCTTTGGAACCGGACACACTTTCTTTTGACCAATAAAATTTAAAGAGAATGAAACAACTATAGCGTTTTAAATCCTATGGTGGTGGGTATACAAATATGGAAGTATTTATTGCACGACGTATTTTGACAGAACCGAAACTCTCGTTCTTTCACCGACTTAGACCAATAGTGGAGCAAACGTAATGGAATTTTCAGACAATTTTGGCATTTGTGTAAAATAGTTTTTAAACAAAACATTATGGCTGTTGGATTTGGTAACAGTTCATGTTATCTACCCTTTAATTAAAGTTGTGACATTTCAAAACTACAAAGTGGATTAACTACAACTGCAATGGACTTAGTCCACTCTTTAATTCGCCATACCTCATGTTGAATACTATTTTCCCCCACCCAAAAGTTCTTGTCATTTATTTGCCTAAAACCAAATCTCAATATTGGCCTCTTTTTTCCCTTTTTGGCTAACCACAAGCTAAGGAAACTCATACTAAAACAAAAGAAATGTCAATGTCCAATGGCATTATGGAAGGGCGGCATAATGGGGTGGTAACTTTAGTGGTTATGCTTTGGCAGGACACATTATAAATGGGATTATGATTTTATCACAATAAACAAAAGTCTTCTTTTCACCATTGCGTAAGTATTCCAAGAGGAACTTAAAAGGCAACATGCATACACCTTTTTCGCCCTCCCTCCACAACCCCCTCAATGGTAAGCAAGCAAGCATTATTAGTTGCATTCAACCTCAAGGCATACAGAGAAGACCACCAGCATTGGTAGCAGATGTCTTTGCTAAAGTTTAACCCATAAGACAAACACTATTCGTTGTCTTTTTCCCGTTCTCTCTCTCTCCCTCGGCTAGAGTAGAGTTTTTGTAAAATCTAAAGATTTATAGATTTTAGGTAAATTTTTGTGATGGCACATTGGTTGCTTGTTTGGCTTCATTGGTTTCGTACCCCAATCCATTTTGGTGAAGCTTTCTTGTGGTCCATAAGTCGTTAACAGTTTTCTTATCTAAAATTCTCAAGGAATTGACATTGGTGGTGGTAGGTAGAAGGCTTAAAGAAAACTGCCAAATGTAGTTTTCATGTTTATACAGACAGTGAAGCTTACGACGAATCCCCCACCCACTCCTTGTATTAGTTCAAGAAATCTTTAATTAAGACCAGATTAGATGGACATGGGTATGATTTTTGCCAGACTTTGTTTGATTAACATTTGTGCTGGCTGCTGGCCCTTAATGAACTTTAACCTTTTAATTTAAACGTTAGACAATTTTGTTAGGGAAGGATGGGGTTGTAAAATTGGAAAAAAATTGAAAAAAAATCATATTCCTTTCCTTTCTCAGTAATATTGTTGACATATTGTAGTTTTCAAGGCTATTTGAAGTGGTTTCACACATAATGCAACACTCTGCTATGACTCGGCTTTGAAAAATTACCGACATTTTTTCAAGTTTGTGATATTCTTTTTCCCACACTGAAAAGCTAAGGAGAAGCATGGGCATGGCATAAGGTGGAACTAATTTTTCCATCAATTTTCAATTTTAAATTTCACAATATCGTTTAATAAAAAAATTATTTTTGGTTTGCAAATTAGTAATTGGGAGCCACCGTGGTGCAATGGTTAGCATGCCCGCCTTGCATACACACACCCTCAAAAAAAATCGCCTCTCTAACATATGTTCCAAACATATTTTGCAGGAAGCACATATATTATTGGATACTGCCGAAACATTAATATGTTTGTTTTATGTGAACATATTCTATTTTTGGAAGCATTTTGAGCCCAAAAATATTATATGCTTGGAAGAATCTTCGCCAAAGAAGATTGTGCTCATTCCCTAACATAATTTTCACTTCCACGAAATTTTTTAGTTCTTAACACCATTTTCTGTAATACAAATAATGTTGAAGAAATTATTCAATTTTATAATTTTTTTAAATTTTACCTTTCGCCTGGACGGAGAATCGAACCGAGGACCATACAGTTTGTAAGCCAACACACTACCACTGAGCTACGTAGCTGTTATAGTCACCAGTAGACAATTATCGTTATAAGTTACATTTATATAGCATAGTTTGCAGCGCCCACGAGCCCATGCAAACATAACATTATTTAACAGAAACATACATATGTTGGCAACGTGGAGCAGTGGTTAGCATGTCTGCCGTACATGCAAAGGGTCGTGGGTTCAATCCCTGCTCCGACCAAACACCAATTTTTTTTAATTTAAACATTTTTATAATGAAACTTCGAAATGTGGGTTATTAAAGATTTACAGTCAGAAACAGTGCTTGATATAAACGAAATGGACTGAGCTTTTGGCTAAGATATTATATTTTATTGCAAAAATAACAATTTTGTAATAAAAAACTGGTTTTGGTATAAAAGTTTGAAATTTTGGAAGGAATTCAAAAACTCTAACAAAGGAAGAACGTGGGGTCGAGTATAAACATACATTAATAATTTTATAATATACACAAATTAAATAATAATTAGGCTTAAATTAAATAATATTTAGACTTAAGCATATACAATTTTTGGCCTTATCATAAAGCAGTTTCCGAAACAACATATAAGCGGTTTCACAGAAATTGCTCTCTTTTGATTCTCTCGCTGTGTTAATTTGATATCTTTCGTCGACCCTCCCGGTTTTTATCTCTATTTCTTTCTCTATACTCTCTCTCTCTCTCTGTCGCTCTCTGAATAAAATATCACAACATATATATGTTTTCTCGAAATTTGTAAATGTATATATGCTTACATTCACACATATAATTTTTATGAAACATGCATGCCCCAAACATAATATATTCTAACATATTAACATATGTGTTCCAAACATTTAGTGTTAGTTTGAGAACACTACATGCTTGCACTTAAATATATTGTGTTTAAAAATTGTGCCCGAAACACATTTTGTTTATATCGAAACATATGAAAAACATATTTTTCTAACAGTGCAAGGCCGTGGGTTCGATTCCTGCTTCGACCGAACACCAAAAAGTTTTTCAGCGGTGGATTATCTCAGTAATGCTGGTGACATTTCTGAGGGTTTCAAAGCTTCTCTACACCGAAAGAATTCTCTTCGTTAATTTTACGAAGAATTCTTCATTAACTATTCTTCGTGAATTCTTCATTAAAATAACGAAAATTTCATTCAATTTCGTAAATTTTACGAAGAACATTTTACGAATATACGAAACTTCTACGAAATATTCTACATTAACTTTTCTTCGTAAAAAGTTCGTACTTTTAACGAAACTTTCTTCATATTTCATGAATTTTGTGAAGAAGTTTTTACGAATATTTTACGAAACATTCTGCGTTAAAATTTCTTCATAAAAAGTACGAAACATTTTCTTTGAAATAACGAAGAAGTTTCATTGTAGTTTTAAAATGTCCGTTCGCGACATAAAATTGTCTTTTATAATGAGCTTGAGTGTATTCCTTTATTTTATTTTTTTATGCAAGTCTATGCTACTTCCCATTTGGGTGATAGAGCGCTATGAATAAAAGTGAAGCAATAAAACTAAAAATTATTAAAAAACTAAGATGTAAAGTAGTGATGTCATTTTTCACATTTGTAACTACAACCAAATGCACTTTCGACTGTAAATTTTTTTCTAAAAGTTCGAACATTTTTGAAAAAAAAAGTACGAAAGTTTTTCATAAAAAGTACGAACATTTTTCATAAAAACTACGAAAGTTTTTCATAAAAAGTACGAAACATGTTCATAAAAAGAACGAAATTGTTTCATAAAAAGTACGAAGATTTTTCATAAAAAGTACGAAGATTCTTCATAAAAATTACGAATTTTTTTCTTACAAAGTACGAAAATTTTGGAAGAACTTTTCTTCGTAAAAAGTACGAAATATTTCGTACTTTTAATGAAAAGTTTCTTTGGTTGTAAAACAATGACAAATTTCGTACTTTTAACGAAATTTTTCGTTCTTTTTAAGAAGAAAATTCTTTCGGTGTAAGTGGTTTCACTGCAATGTGTTCCGTTCGGACTCGGCTATAAAAAGGAGGTCCCTTGTCATTGAGCTTAACATGGAATCAGGCAGCACTCAGTGATAAGAGAGAAGTTCACCAATGTGGTATCACAATGGACTGAATAGTCTAAGTGAGCCTGATACATCGGGCTGCCACCTAACCTAACCTCACCTAACTTAAATTAGTAATTCGGCATTGAGTATAAAAAGCGTACCCAAAGAAAAAAGACAACGAAATTTTTTATAGCCGATTTAACTTTATTTTAGTTCATGAAAATTAGTTGATTTCAGTTCAAATTTGGCAGGTGTGATAATTTCTGTTTTATTTTGATTAGGTTTTACTTACTTTAATGATGTGATCTAAAAAATGAGAAAAACGAAAATTTTATACATGATGAAGTACAGAATTTTACTAAATATGAAAATAGTCCCTATTTTTCTAAAATGGGTGAAGTTTCTTGAAACTGAGTCATCAATTTTCCAAAAAAGTAAATTTTACTTAAATTGTGTCTGTCTAGAACTCCATGTAGCGCTAAAGATATTTTAAGCATTTTTAATTCCAATTTTTTCTTCCAAAATATGAAATGTTATTAAACAACAGATTTATACGATTTATGTATTCCGGTGAGAACCAGGAGAACCACGACAAGATCAAGACCTTGGTTTAGTACTGAAATTAGGGAAGCTATTCTTGAACGGGATCTTCTTTATTCGAGGTGGAAGCGTTAAGACGTTAAGGGACGAGTTTCGAGTTTCCGACTTCTTGAAGGGTAAATCACTTCTTTCATCAAGTCTTAGTGCACTAGCTGATGTCTGTGAGAAGCTTTCTTGTGCTATTGGATCATTCGAAGGCATTTGACCCTGTCGATAACTCATTGCTGTGCTTCGAGTTACGCAATTTTTTTTAATTGTTCTTCTAGCTCTGTTAGACTTTTACATTCTTATCTGAGTGAAAGGACGCAGTCTGTATACACAGGTAATGGGATATCTGAGCCTGTACGTTTACGAAAAGGAGTTTCACAGGGATCCACACTTGGTCCTATTCTTTTGTCTATTTATATAAACGATCTGCCAAGGTTTATCAGGGACAGCACGATACATATGTATGCTGATGACGTGCAGATATATCGAAGCGAGACTATCGACTCTTTGTACGAATGTATATAGGCTCAATGATGATCTTGATATTGTCCACAATTGGGCAAAGGCGAATGGACTATGTTTTAACCCTGGTAAGTCCAAATTCCTGATGATACACATGCGTAGTATAACGGTTAATATTGATCCCCAAATTAAGATAAATAATCAACGAATAAATATTGTAAAGTCGGCTATGAATCTTGACATCATGCTGAACAGCTCATTTAGTTGAACTGATCACGTTAACTATATTAAAGGGTGATACTGTCAAAATTTCGTCAATATAAACTTGACGTATTTCTTTCAATTTTTCATTTAAAAAACCTGAACACCCCTCATTTTGAAGGTGTGTGTGTAGAATGTTGCTCCTATTTTGATTTTGGAATTCACTCTTCAGTTGTGAAAATGCCATCCAAGCAAGAAGAGCAGCGTATAAAAATTTTGCTCGCGCATCGCGAAAATCCGAGCTACTCGCACGCAAAGCTGGCAAAATCGCTAAAAGTTGCCAAATCAACCGTTAAACATGTAATTAAAGTGTTTGGGGAACGTTTGTCGACAGCCAGGAAGTCTGGATCGGGGGGAAATCGAAAACCGGAAGCCGCTGAGACGACAAAGAGAGTTGGCGGTAGTTTCAAGCGAAACCTTAACCTATCTCTCCGAGATGTCGCAAATAAGCTGGGTGTATCGTCTACAACCGTGCATCGAGCCAAAAAACGAGCCGGACTATCGACTTACAAGAAGGTAGTGACTCCAAATCGCGATGATAAACAAAATACGACGGCCAAAGCGCGATCCCGGAGGCAGTACACGACGATGCTGACGAAGTTTGACTGCGCGGTAATGGACGACGAAACCTACGTCAAAGCCGACTACAAGCAGCTTCCGGGACAGGAGTTTTATACGGCAGGAAAGGGAAAGGTAGCAGATATTTTCAAGCACATAAAACTGTCAAAGTTCGCAAAGAAATATCTGGTTTGGTAAGCCATCTGTACCTGTGGCTTGAAAAGCAGCATTTTCATAGCTTCCGGGACTGTCATCCAAGAAATTTACGTGAAAGAGTGTTTGAATAAACGTCTGCTGCCTTTCCTGAAGAAACACGGTTGTTCCGTACTGTTTTGGCCGGATTTGGTATCTTGCCATTACGGTAAAAAGGCCATGGAGTGGTACGCCGCAAACAACGTGCAGGTGGTTCCCAAGGACAAGAACCCTCCCAACACGCCAGAGCTTCACCCAATTGAGAAATACTGGGCTATTGTCAAGCGGAACCTAAAGGAGACCAAAAAAACTGCTAAGGACGAGCAGCAGTTCAAGGCAAACTGGCTTTCTGCGGCGAAGAAGGTGGACAAGGTGGCTGTACAAAATCTGATGGCAGGTGTCAAGCGTGAGGCTCGGCAATTCGGATTTGAAAAAGCGAAAGCCTAACTGAATATTTTTCCTGAATTTTATACTAATTGAATTTGAAAAAGAAATTTAATTTGATTTTTTAAATAAGCGATTTCACCGATTTACACGCGTTTTCCCTTGACCAAGTTTTGACCGTATCACCCTTTTGTGGCCAGATTTATGCCAGACTCAGGAATCTTTGGTCCACACAGATGTTGACGCCCTTGCCTATAAGGGTACTTTTGCCAAAAAGTTATGCTTTTTTTACTAGCTGTGATGCGGCATCCAAACGTAAGCTAAATTTGGCATTCAATAACATAATTAGGTACGTTTATGGTTTGGGGCGATTTGACCAAGTATCCCAGTTCCGCAAGCTTTTATATGGGATTGATCTTGACGGATTGCTTGATTTTAGGCTTATGTTGTTTCTCCATCGCATAATTTATTCACACGAACCATTTTATTTATATGATAGGATACGGTAATGTATCTTTATTTTTCTATTTATATATTCATTTCTTTTTTTATATATTAATTCATTCATTGGTTTATTACTTTAATTTAATTTATTATTTATACAATTTATTTTTTTTTGTTTTCGTTTTCTTTTTAACCCAAACAAATTGTAATATTTAATTTAATTTCTGTTTTTATGTTCAAATTATTTTATTTTCATTTATGTACTATAAGGATGTTATTGTTGGATACTAAATGTCTGTACTGTAATTATAAGAATTAATTCTTGTTGTGCAGCTTATTAAAATAAATATTAAATAAATACATAAAAATATTATTTTTAATAAATTCTCTTCAATTTGACAAAGGTTATTAATTTATATGTATCATGTTGCACTTACTAAAATATTTTAGTTAAAATTTTCTAATATCAACCTACATTTTCAGTCATGGTGGGTTCACTTTTTTCTGGCTGTAGGGTGTACGCCTCAGTACGTACTGAAACAATATTCATATCATTACCTCAATCCCTAGCTTTCATTTTCCGGATGTCTTCTGGAGTGTCAACAGTGTGTCTGATATATATCTCAACTAACTTTACCAGGGCGGTTCGGAAACTTCTTAGCCTATCAATGAAAGAGAATAGTTAGTTTTTCAAAAATATTTTTATTTTTCAATATAATCTCCTGAAACTTCAATACACTTAGTCCAACGCTGTTCTAGCAATTCTATCCCTTGATTAAAATAGTTTTCCTCAATGTCTTCAAAATAGTGATTGCATCTTCATTTGAGGTAAAACGCTTGCCAGAAAGGAGTTTTTTTAGGTTTGGGAACAAATAAAGTCACTGGGAGCTAAATCAGGAGAATAAGGTGGGTGGTCAAGCAACTCGTACTTTAATTCGTTGATTTTAGCCATTGTTCTGATTCTGAATTTGGTTTTCTCCGATATGAAGCTATTCCAAATTAAGCAGAGGTCTGCTGAAAATGTACACCTTCGATTGATCACCAGAACTCAATCGCCGCCGATGGAGATCATGTGGCCGATGGTCATTCCACGTTCGTATACATCGACCGTGGGGTCAGAACATATGCCGACTATTATCGGGAAAATATGTTGAAACAGTATAAATTCCTAGACAGGCAAAACATTGCCGTCGCAGACCATGGATATTCCAATAGGACTTAGCATCATAGAACTTAGTACGTGTCAAGGAAGAATGACTTAAAAAAGTGAGTCCTTTTTTCGGTTTTTAACGGAGATTTTGGTCGCCATATCTCCAGATCTCAATATGTTGTATTCACACATTTTTATACCATCCACCATAGGATGGGGGTATATATACTTTGTCATTCCGTTTGTTACATATCGAAATATTGCTCTAAGACCCCATAAAGTATATATATTCTGGGTCGTGGTGAAATTCTGAGGCGATCTGAGCATGTTGGCACGCAGAGAAGAAACATGATTGGCACAATCATATTCGAGGAGCAAAATAATATGATAGGCGACCATCTAAAATGTTATTATATTGATAAAAATAATTTTGTTTGAATCAAAATACAATGGTCACGATCTAAAATGCTATGATATTCGTCAAAAATGTTTTTCTTACAGTTAAAAGAACATGGTCACAACCTAAAATGTTTTGATATTTATGAAAAAACTTTTTTCGTCGTCGAAAAAAGGACGCCACTTGAAAAAAGAAAACACAAAATTAATTTATTTATTTGTTTTTATTTATTTAAAAACTAATTCATTGTTTATTTGTATTTATAATGTCGTGCAAGCAAACATCACATATTTTTAAACACTCTATTTTGGTTCAATTTCAACAATAAGTAATCATTCCATATTTATTTCGTGCCCATCAAATTTGAAAATGCAGGCATCATGTAACTGCAAATAAAAATAAATTATACCATAAGCAAAATGCAGAACAAAAACCAGGTAATTTTTTTTCAATTACACTTTCCTTTTTTGTGTTCACATAAAACCACGTGCCACTTCTGAACAAATAAATTAACACAAAACACAGGAAACCCGTATTCTCCTTCCATTCGCAGCAACAATCAACACACGACCGACACTCAAAATGAAAATCGTGTGTACCTACTCAATGTTTTTATAAAATTCTTTTCGCTGCAAAAAAGTTAAAAAATTAAAAGGTCACGAAAAAATATATATGGTCTTTATGGCCATGTAATGGTTCTAGACATGTCTATTCCTAACCTATAAAAATACTTTTTTCTCTGCAAAAAAGTAAAAAATTGAATGATTTTCCCGACCATGTAATGGTCTCAAATTCTATCATTTAAATTTTGCGTTTAATGTTTGCGGCATTTGAGAACCATTTAAATGCTTATTGCTCGAAAATTATTTTTACAAAGACAAAATACATGGTTTTCGCGACAATTACATACTCTAGTAAGCATTAAATGTATGCGGCAACCATGTCCAAACATGTTTTTTCTGTACGTGCGTCCGTACGTCCGTCCATCCGTCTGTTGAAATCACGACAACTTCCGGACGAAACAAGCTATCGACTTGAAACTTGGCACAAGTAGTTGCTATTGATGTAGGTCGGATGGTATTGCAAATGGGCCATATCGGTCCACTTTTACGTATAGCCCCCATATAAACGGACCCCCAAATTTGGCTTGCGAATCCTCCAAGAGAAGCAAATTTCATCCGATCCGGCTGAAATTTGGTACATGGTGTTAGTATATGGTCTCTAACAACCATGCAAAAACTGGTCCACATCCGTCCATAATTATATATAGCCCCCATATAAACGGACCCCCAAATCTGGCTTGCGAATACTCTAAGAGAAGCAAATTTCATCCGATCCGGCTGAAATTTGGTACATGGTGTTAGTATATTGTCTCTAATACCCATGCAAAAATTGGTCGAAATCGGTCCATAATTATATATAGGCCCCATATAAACCGATCCCCTGATTTGACCTCCGGAGCCCCTTGGAAGACCAAAATTCATCTGATACAGTTCAAATTTGGTTCGTGGTGTTAATATATGGCCTCAACCACCCATGCAAAATTTGGTCCACATCGGTCCATAATTATAATAGCCCCCATATAAACCGATCCCCAGATTTGACCTCCGGAGCCTCTTGGAAGAGCAAAATTCATCCGATTCGGTTGAAATTTGGTACGTGATGTTAGTATATTGTATCCAACAACCATGCAGGAATTGTGGTTCATATCAGTCCATAATTATATAGCTCCCATATAAACCGATCCCCAGATTTGACCTCCGGTGCCTTATGGAGAAGCAAAAATCATCCGATCTGGTTAAAATTTGGTACGTGGTGGTAGTATATGATATTTAACAACCATGCCAATAGTGGTCCATATCAGTCCCATATAAACCGATCCCGAGATTTGGTTTTCGAGCCTCTTGGAGGAGCAAATTTCATCCGAGTCAGTTGAAATTTGGTATATTATGCTAGTATACGGCCGTTAACAACCATGCCTAACTAGGTCCATATCGGTCTATAGTTATATATAGCCATCAGATAAATCGATACCCAATCACACAAATATTGGTCCATATCAAGTTCATAATTGTATATAGTTGCCACATAAACGACCCCCATATTTCAATTCTGGCTCTCTACGTATCGTGCAAAAAGTTCATATCGATTCGTAATTATTTGTAGACTTACCTATACATAACTTTTTTGTCTAATATATACCACGTATGGACTAATTCACAATTTAGAAAACGATGTTAAGAAGTTTTAGATACCACAACCCATCGATTGTGGATGACATTCTTTCGTAGAAGTTTCTACGCAATCCATGGTGGAGGGTACATAAGATTCGGCGTGGCCGAACTTACGGCCGTATATACCGTGGTGCAATGGTTAGCATGCCCGCCTTGCATACACAAGGTCGTGGGTTCGATTCCTGCTTCGATCGAACACCAAAAGTGTTTCAGCGGTGGATTATCCTACCTCAGTAATGCTGGTGACATTTCTGAGGGTTGCAAAGCTTCTCTAAGTGGTTTCACTGCAATGTGGAACGCCGTTCGGACTCGGCTATAAAAAGGAGGTCCTTTGTCATTGAGCTTAACATAGAAACGGGCAGCACTCAGTGATAAGAGAGAAGTTCACCAATGTGGTATCACAATGGACTAAGTGAGCCTGATACATCGGGCTGCCACCTAACCTAACCTAACCTACTTGTTTTTTTCTGATTCAATCACGAAATTAATTGATCCAATTAATTTTTTAATGGAAATGTCTTCAAACACAGATATGATAGTTTCAGTTAAAGAATTAATTGAAGGTCATTTAAAAAATTAATTGATCCAATTAATAAACTATTAATTTTTAGTTTCAAATAAAAATGTTTGGAGAAAGGTTCCTTCACTCTAATAATTTTTGCATTCGTAAGCTAAATATTTAAACTAAAAAACGACAAAAAAATTATACACAAGTGAAGCCTAAAGATTTACTATATTCGTACTTCTCATAATATACTTCATAATTTATTTAAATTTGTAAATTTTTCTATAAATGCGACAGTAAAGACAGTCTTGCAATTTTGAACTCCAATTTTTCAATTTTCTTTAAAATAAAACCACTTTTTATTACAAGGAAGTTCTCAATCTTAGTTTAATGTTTAATGGGAGCCACCGTGGTGCAATGGTTAGCATGCCCGCCTTGCATACACAAGGTCGTGGGTTCGATTCCTGCTACGACCGAACACCAAAAAGTTTTGCAGCGGTGGATTATCCCACCTCAGTAATCCTGGTGACATTTCTGAGGGTTTCAAAGCTTCTCTAAGTGGTTTCACTGGTATGTGGAACGCCGTTCGGACTTGGCTATAAAAAGGAGGTCCCTTGTCATTGAGCTTAACATGGAATCGGGCAGCACTCAGTGATAAGAGAGAAGTTCACCACTGTGGTATCACAATGGACTGAATAGTCTAAGTGAGCCTGACACATCGGGCTGCCACATAACCTGACCTAACCTAGTTTAATGTTTTTCGATAAATATAGGACACAAATCTGTGAAATTAAAAGTTAAAGTTGAATGTCTTTGGAGTAAGGCACATCTTCCATAAAGTATAGACATACATTCTTGATTTTAAAATAATAATTTTGAAATCAACTGAAATATTGAATCTTTGAATTAAAGATGAAAACCTGCAAATACATGCTAACACCTTTTTCAAGAATTTTTGCTTAAATTTTTTTTTTAATTCAAGAAGAGATTTTTTTTAAGTGTGCCTGAAATATCGGGCTGCCACAATACCTTAATTAACCTAACCAATCGTCTATTGTCTGTTTTCAGTATTTTCACCAAAAATACTCTTCCGTCCACATGGTTGTGATACGTTTTTATTAAATTTTTCTCTAGCTTTAAAATTGGATTTTTATATGGAATTAAAGCAATTAAGATAATTATTTTAGATAGACATAACAAATTGATACATACGCATGAAATTTATCCGTGAAAACATTATCGTAGAGGGTAGGCAATTAATACCTGGTCCTTATATATAGTTCGCATATCATGAAAAGCAATAATTAAAACGCTTAAGGACTAAATGAAAGAAGAGAAAAGGAGAATTTACTATGAATTCGAGATGAACTCTTAATTGTGGTGTCTTTTTGTTTTTAATTTATATCATCCTGCCACTAAAATTGCCGTAACACCATTGTGCCTGCAGTGGAACATTATTTATTCCAAAACTTATCTCATAACATTAATTGTGGTCATTCTCTATGGTCTCTGCCGGGTATTTAGACACCACACGCACGCACACACACACACACACACACACTCTCATAGACTCACATATCCTCATTGGTACCATGACTAGAGGCTACAAAACAAATAGGACTTGGGCCAACACTGGAGGAGAACCAAAGTGAAGTGAGACCAACGTACTGTAGTGTAGAGAGAAAACGGACAGTGATTTATGCAACAACTCCCGGTGACCATAAATATGCCAAGTTTAACAAATAACAAAGCCTGCAAAGGCAAACCAAATAAGCAAATAAGGACTTGACCACCTATCTATCTATGGTCAAGAAAGGAAGCTCATACAAGTGTATCCCCCAAAATAGAGACTAAACGAATGTTTGGCCAACAAAAATTTCATGAGGAGAACATACCTGGAATAGCTTCTCAATTGCTGATGTACTCTAAATGTTTACTTTACACTACAGTGATATGCCTTAACATGCCATTTGACCATTGCAATGACCATGAATAAAATACCATTGTTCCCAGGTGACCAACTAAAATTAGAGATCAAAACTTAGCAAATATTTAACCGAACTCCAAGTACTCCCCCCCCCCCCCACCCAACATATTGGTAAGACAACTCAATTAATTTGAAAGGCTTGCTTAGTTCCTTTTTAAGAAATCCTTGGTAGGACAACAAACTTTACCAATGAAACATCCAAGGCGAATGACATGAATTTATTGGCACGAACTGGAACAACACGCATTACTGCACAACCAGCGAAACTAGGAAGAAAAACATCTTCACTAAGGACTTTTTGTTATCCTGTTAATGTTGCTAAAGGATGAACAACTCATTGAAGGCTAAAACTTTTGTTTCTCTTACTCCCCCTGTATTGATGAAATTTTTATTTGTGTTAAGTCATTGCAAAAATGTGGGGGAGAATCAACGAGAGTTTTTTTTTTATGGCTAAATTCCATGTAATCATCAGGACATTATCGTTATGAAATTTCACATCATCTTCGGGTGTTTGCAATAAGACAATTTTAGTATCTCTCCTTCTCTCCTTTTGAGACAATATTATGATACTTCAACACCTCGAAAACAGCAAAACAATGCATTAAGCGAATACAAAGTATCTATAAGATATTAAAGATAATTATTTTCAGGCAAATAACAAAAGTCCACCCTATATCACCGTACATGGTGATCAATTTTGAATTCTGTATATTGTTGGCAATGCATGCAGAGGAAAATATAAACAGTTTTTTATACCCTCCACCATAGGATGGGGGGTAGGTTAGGTTAGGTTAGGTGGCAGCCCGATGTACACAGAAAAAAATATCACCAAAATATTTCCAATTAAAAAGTTAATTGAAGTTGAATAATTTTTCAATTAATAAATTAATTGATACAATTAACTTTTTAATCAAGATAGAACATAAAGTTAATTAAGTCAATGATTGAAAATTTTAAAATTTTTAATTAAAAAATTAATTGATACAATTAACTTTTTAATCAAATTCGGAAGACTAAGTCAGTTAAAAAAGTGATGAACATTTCTTAATCCAAATAAAAAACTCTAAACCAATTCAGAAAGTAATTGAAAATAGTTACCTTTTTAAATAAAAAATTAATTGGGGTTTGCATTCAAAATCAATTAAATTTTTAATTGAATCAATTAAAAAATTAATTGAAAATTGCTAATGACATCAATTAATATTTTAATCAAGAATTTTTTCTATGCCCAATTAAAACTGTGATTGATACTATCATTTTCGTGATTGAAGACATTTCAATTAAAAAATTAATTGGATCAATTAATTTCGTGATTGAATCAGAAAAAATTTTTTTTGTGGGTATCAGGCTCACTTAGACTATTCAGTCCATTGTGATACCACATTGGTGAAGGATGGGGGGTATATTAACTTTGTCATTCGTTTGTAACACATCCGAAATATTGCTCTAAGACCCCATAAAGTATATATATTCTGGGTCGTAGTGAAATTCTGAGTCGATCTGAGCATGTCCGTCCGTCCGTCTGTTGAAATCACGCTACCTTCCGAACGAAACAAAGCTATTGACTAGAAACTTGACACAAGTAGTTGTTATTGATGTAGGTCGAATGGTATTGCAAATGGGCAATATCGGTCCACTTTTACGTATAGCACCACAAAAACCGGACCCCCAAATTTGGCTTGCGGATCCTCTAAGAGAAGCAAATTTCATCCGATCCGGCTGAAATTTGGTACATGGTATCAACATATGATCTCTAACAACCATGCAAAAATTGGTCCACATCGATCCATAATTATATATAGCCCCCATATAAACCGATCCCCCGATTTGGCTTGCGAAGCCTCTAAGATAAGCAAATTTCATCCGATCCGGCTGAAATTTTGTACATGGTGTTAGTATATGACCATGCCACACATCGGTCCATAATTATATATAGCCCCCATACAAACCGATCACCAGATTTGACCTCCGGAGCCTCTTGGAAGACCAAAATTCATCTGTTTCAAATGAAAATTTGGTACGTGGTGTTAATATATGGCCTTAAACACCTTGCAAAATTGGTCGAAATCGTTCCATATTTATATACAGCCCCCATATAAACCGATCCCCGTGATTTGGCTTGAGGAGCCTATAAGAGAAGCAAATTTCATCCGATCCGGCTGAAATTTGGTACATGGTGTCAACATATGATATCTAACAACCATGCAAAAAATGGTCCACGTCCGATCCATAATTATATATAGCCCCCATTTAAACCGATACCCCGATTTGGCTTGCAGAGCCTCTAAGAGGAGCAAATTTCATCCGATCCGGCTGAAATTTGGTACATCGTGTTAGTATATGGTAAAAATTGTAATGTAAAATTGGTCCACACCGGTCCATAATTATATATAGCCCCCATATAAACCGATCCCCATATTTGACCTCCGGTGCCTTTTGAAGAAGCAAAATTCATCCGATCTGGTTGAAATTTCGTACATGGTGGTAGTGTATGACATTTAACAGCCATGCCAAAAGTGGTTCATCTAAGTTCATAATCATATATAGCCCCCCATATAAACCGATCCCGATATTTGGTTTTGGAGCCTCTTAGAAGAGCAAATTTCATCCGAGTCAGTTGAAATTTGGTACATTGTGCTGGTATATGGCCGTTAAAAAACCATGCCCAACTAGGTCCATATCGGTCTATAGTTATATATAGCCCTCAGATAAATCGATCCCCAATCACAAAAAAATGTGTCCATATCAAGTTCATAATTGTATATAGCCCCCATATAAGCGACCCCCATATTTCAATTCTGGCTATCTATACACAAAAAAATTTCACGAAATTTTTTCCAATTAAAATTTTAATTGAGTTTTAAAAAAATATTCAATTAAAAATTTAATTGATTCAAAAATTTTTTTAATTGAAACAAAAATCAATCACAAAAATAATAGTATCAATTAATTTTTTAATTGGATCAATTAACTTTTTAATTGACCCTCAATTAACTTTTTAATTGATACTATCATTTCTGTGATTGAAGACATTTTCAATTATAAATTAATTGGATCAATTAATTTCGTGATTGAATCAGAAAACTTTTTTTGTGTGTAAGTACCGTGCAAAAGTCCATATCGATTTGTAATTATTTGTAGACTTCACATATCTTTTTTGTCTAATATATACCACGTATGGACTAACTCACAATTTAGAAAACGACGTTAAGAAGTTTTAAGATACCACAATCCAAGTAATTCGATTGTGGATGACAGTCTTTCGTAGAAGTTTCTACGCAATCCATGGTGGAGAGTACATAAGATTCGACCTGGCCGAACTTATAGCCGTATATACTTGTTTTTTTTATAAAAATTTTGTTCCACCCCAGGGCATTATCCGACTTAAATTTTAATTCTATGGATTTTGTAGAAGTCTAGCAAATGTTGTCCAGATCGAGTCAGACTGAAATGTATGTATGTATTTGGGACAAACAGCTTTTATATAAAGGGTGGTTAAAATTTCAAGGGCCGTTGTTGATTTTGAATAAAACGCAAACTATTTAGGAAATTATTGTAATTTTATTTTATTATGATATATTGGTATTACTCATTATGTATGAGACAAAATATCGGCCAAATGGGCGCCGCGACCTCGGTGGAACACCTTCATCCGATGGTCCAAATTTTCGATGACGCTGAGGCATAATGGAGGTCCTACGCCGTTAATATGCCGAATTATCTCATCCTTTAGCTCTTGAATTGTTGCTGGCTTATCGACGTACACCTTTTCTTTCAAATAACCCCAATGAAAAAAGTCCAACGGTGTCAAATCACATGATCTTGGCGGCCAATTGACATCGCCATTACGTGAGATAACACGGCCATTGAATTTGTTGCGCAAAAGAGCCATTGTTTCGTTAGCTGTGTGGCAAGTGGCACCGTCCTGTTGAAACCACATATCGTCCACATCCATATCTTCCAATCGGGCCATAAAAAGTTCGTTATCATCTCACGATAGCCAACACCATTCACAGTAACTACCTGTCCGGCCTCATTTTGGAAAAAATACGGCCCGATGATGCCGCCAGCCCATAAACCGCACCAAACAGTCACTCTTTGTGGGTGCATTGGTTTTTCGACAATCACTCTTGGATTCTCATTCGCCCAAATGCGGCAATTCTGTTTATTGACGAATCCACTGAGGTGAAAATGTGCCTCATCACTGAAGGTGATTTTCTTCGAAAATTGATTATCCACTGTTGCCATTTCTTGGAACCATTTAACACGTTATTGGATTGTGTATCTCTCCATGGTTCAAATTGAGTAAGTCTAAAATGTCAAATAAAATTCGGAAAAAAAACTTTTAGGTGTGGTTCACATTCAACATCGGCCCTTACAATTTAAAGGGTCAAAATTTGGTCAATATAAACTTCACGTATTTCTTTCAATTTAGCATTTAAAAAACCTGAAAACCCCTCATTGTGAAGGTGTGTGTGTGTAGAATGTTGCTCCTATTTTGATTTGGAATTCACTCTTCAGTTGTCAAAATGCCGTCCAAGCAAGAAGAGCAGCGTATCAAAATTTTGCTCGCCATCGCGAAAATCCGAGCTACTCGCACGCAAAGCTGGCAAAATCGCTAAAAGTTTCCAAATCAACCGTTACAAATGTAAATTAAAGTGTTTGGGGAAAGTTTGTCGACAGCCAGGAAGTCTGGATCGGGGGGAAATCGAAAACCGGAAGCCGCTGAGACGGCAAAGAGAGTTGCCGGTAGTTTCAAGCGAAACACTAATCTCTCTCTCCGAGATGCCGCAAATAAGCTGGGTGTATCTTCTACAACCGTGCATCGAGCCAAAAAACGAGCCGGACTATCGACTTACAAGAAGGTAGTGACTCCAAATCGCGATGATAAACAAAATACGACGGCCAAAGCGCTATCCCGAAGGCAGTACACGACGATTCTGACGAAGTTTGACTGCGTGGTAATGGACGACGAAACCTACGGCAAAGCCGACTACAAGCAGCTTCCGGGACAGGAGTTTTATACGGCAAAAGGAAGGAGAAAGGTAGCATATATTTTCAAGCACATAAAACTGTCAAAGTTCGCAAAGAAATATCTGGTTTGGCAAGCCATCTGTACCTGTGGCTTGAAAAGCAGCATTTTCATAGCTTCCGGACTGTCAACCAAGAAATTTACGTGAAAGAGTGTTTGAATAAACGTCTGCTGCCTTTCCTGAAGAAACACGGTTGTTCCGTACTGTTTTGGCCGGATTTGGCATCTTGCCATTACGGTAAAAAGGCCATGGAGTGGTACGCCGCCAACAACGTGCAGGTGGTTCCCAAAGACAAGAACCCTCCCAACACGCCAGAGCTCCGCCCAATTGAGAAATACTGGGCTATTGTCAAGCGGAACCTAAAGAAGACCAAAAAAACTGCTAATGACGAGCAGCAGTTCAAGGCAAACTGGCTTTCTGCAGCGAAGAAGGTGAACAAGGTGGCTGTACAAAATCTGATGGCAGGTGTCAAGCGTGAGGCCCGGCAATTCGGATTTGGAAAACCGATAGCCTAACTGAATATTTTTCCTCAATTTTATACTACTTGAACTTGAAAAAGAAATTTAATTTGATTTTTTAAATAAACGATTTCACCGATTTACACGCGTTTTCCCTTGACCAAATTTTGACCGTATCACCCTTTAACCACCCTTTATATAGCACCCAACATATTTGACGTATTTGATATGGTATCGAAAATGTAGATCTATAAAGTGGTGCAGGGTATAATATAGTCGGCCCCGCCCGACTTTAGACTTTCCTTATTTGTTTTTTATACGTTTTCAGAAATTATTTTTCAATTTTATCTTATGCCCGGACGGCTACGAACCATGTACTTTCATTGTGCAAGCCAACACACTATCCACCGGCCTATGTAACAGCAAATAAATATGGCTGCATTCATCAGCACAGAAGTAGCGCATACAGCCAAGCAGATCTATTTATAGATTGGTGTGTAATGCACAAAGAGAACACATTTAAAGAAACTTCTTTTGAAGCAACAGACAACTTTACATGTAAATGTGCCATGATTTCTTTCTTACAAACAACACATTTTTTGGATAGAGCAAAAACGAAAATAATGATCTTTCAGGTGATATGAAAGAATTTCACATTACTCTCCATCACGCCGTAGGGTGCAAAAGCGGATATAGTAATGACTCCTTGACAATAGGATGTTCACTCATTATAAGCATTTGTCGCCGCATTCTTTAACATCCTCATTAAACGATTTACACCCTCGTGTTGTTGTTGAGGAAATGGAAATAAATACCATTACTGTTATGGCATCGAATGGAAAATCTTGTCCACCAAAAGCAAAAACTGCTACAGGGACACAAAATCCTGCAGATAAACAACAAAAACAACTCAAATAAAACAAAAGTCGTTAATTTCTTTTTATGAACCAAAAGGGAATCGTTTGGCATTGTCCATGAACCAAGAAAGTACCTTGGGAAGGCCAAAGAAAAAAACTGCTGCCGTTCTAAGGAAAGGCCAATTCACATGAAACTAAGATGAGAATATCCTTAAATTCAGGATGAATTCAAATGGTAGAGATAAATATCAGGACAGTCACTAAGTAGTAAATGAGATGGGAGTAGAACCTCTTCATGAAGAAAACGGAAAAACCCCCCAAAAAAGCAACAGTCTTAAATAGCTGACTCTAGCAGTTAATATTGGCCGATAAATGTGATGGTGGTGGTGGGAGGTGAGAATGTGGCACACCACTCGAGCCAAAAATGGACATTCTAACGAGCAATTAGATTTCATTCCTTACTGGGGAATTAATTGTTATGATAACATTGCCACAAGCCCAAAATGTGAAGCGAAGCGAGAATGCTGGAGAGGTGATGCTTGGAACTAAGACAATGGTGCCAAAATCTTGGCTATAACAATTGCTGGCATGCCTTATAAATACTTGAAATGAACATCTGGAATTCATTGAGATATTAAGACACAGACAGTCTAAGGGCTCAGACTAGCAAACGGAAGGACGGACTTACATTTTTTATTAACAATTATCCAATTCCAATGTCGTTACTTGAATGCCAAAATTGCGTTGTAGTTGGCACATGGATTGTATTGAGGAAAGAGGCCATAATCCTATATTTAACACTATTTTATTATGACCATGATATTCCATTGCAGAATTTTCCTTCATCACATGATTATCCTTAAGAAACTACAGTGTGTGTTTATAATTATTAGGTTTTATGGCGAGGGTTGGACATAAAGGTTAAGAAGACTCACATTTGGTTTACCATAGAGGTTTACGTGTCCTAAATTGGAGAGGGTCGATGAATAAATGAAATTTGAGAAAATCGGATGTCACATGTATATCGAAACTATTCCTTAATATGTAAGTCCAACAGTTATTTTCATAAAACTCCGTTAGTGTTCCGTTAACTAACCAACTTTTAAACCGTATTATGGACGAAGCTGTCATCTTGATCTTATATTCCATAGGCCAAATAGGAACTTAACTGACGAAAAATTTTCAGTTAAAGTTAACCGGAGAGAAGATATTTGCAATTTACTTTCTGTTAACTGGCAATTAAAGCCTAACGGAGCTACATGAAAATGGCCGTAAATTTAATGTTGGACCCTACTTATGAAAATAAATTGATCGTAGTATTATGTAGTGTTACTTTGACCCAATTTTTATGAAGAAAACAAGTAAGTAAAGTCTAAAGTCGGGCGGGGCCGACTATATTATACCCTTCACCCCTATGTAGGCCAAAATGTGTGTTACCATCTCAACTACTTCACATTTGCTGGAAGCTATATAAAGGAGACAAATTTTTTTACTTCTACAAAATCTCTAGAATTAAAATTGAAATCGGCTAACGCTATCCAGTTAATTGGAGGAAACTTCCATTGAAAATGAGTCTAAAATGTGTAACACTCTACCATATTTCCCCAACTCTGGTGAACGTATATATGGGAGCTATATATAATCTGAACCGATTTTGACTAAATTTGACATGTATAGTTAGAATAATAATTCTGCTATCTATGCGAAATTTCACATAAATGGGAGTATAATTTTGGCCCCCTGGTCATATGAGTGCAAATCGGACGGAAGATATATATGGGAACCATATCTAAATCTGAACCGATTTCAACCAAATTTGGCACAATTACCGATATTACTAAACGTACTCCTTGTTTGAAATTTGAAGCAAATCACGGCAAAACTCTGGATTTTGAGGCCATATAAGTTCAAATCGGACGAAAGATATATATGGGAGCTATATCTAAATCGGAATCGATTTTGACCATATTTGGCACATACAATAGTATCGTTAAAAGTACCGCTTGTGCAAAATTTGAAGTAAGTCAGGGCAAAACTCTGGCTTTTGAGACCCTATAAGTCCAAATCGGGCGAAAGATATATATGTGAGCTATATCTAAATCTGAACCGATTTTAACAAAATTTGACACACTTAACGATACTATTAAACGTACCCCTTGTGCAAAATTTGAAGCAAATCACGGCTAAACTCTGACTTTTGTGGCCATATAAGTTCAAATCGGACGAAAGATATATATGGGAGCTATATCTAAATTTGAACCGATTTAAATCAAATTTACCAATCATTGGTAGAATGTCAATTCTACCCTCTGTGCAAAATTTCACGAAGATCGGTAGTAAACTTTGTCCTCTGTGGTCATATGAGTCTAAATCGGACGAAAGATATATATGAGAGCTATATCTAAATCTGAACCGATTTGGCTGATATTTTGCATGATTTTCGAGATTCATAAAATATTTAGATGTACGGTATTTCAAGAAAATCGGTTGATAAACACGCTAACTATGACCAAATCGGGGATAAATATATATGGCAGCTATATCTAAATCTGAACCGATTTTTTCCAAAACCAATAGCGATTGTCTCTGTCCCAAGAAACGGCCCTATGCCAAATTTGAGGATGATCGGACTTAAACTTAGTGCACAAAATTACATATACAGACAGACGGATGGACAGACAGACGGACATCCCTAAATCGACTCGGAATATAATTCTAAGCCGATCGGTATACTAAAATATGGGTCTATGACCACTATTTCTTGGCGTTACACACAAATGCACAAACTTATTATACCCTGTACCACAGTAGTGGTGAAGGGTATAAATAGAACATTTTGTCAAAATTTTATTTCTATAGAAAATTTTGTCAAAATTTTATTTCTGTAGAAAATTTTGTCAAAATTTTATTTATATAGAAAATTCTTTAAAAAATACCGATTTAACGAAAATGGACCAATATCAATCAAATTCCATTTGGTCCGACCATCGGACCAAATTTACAAATTAATAATTTTGTTAAAATTCTTTTTAATATAAATGTTGCTAAAATTTTACTTCAAAACTTTATTTCTATAGAAAGTTTTGTCAAAATGTTATTTCTATAGAAAGTTTTGTCAAATATTTATTTCTATAGAAAATGTTGTTAAAATTTTACTTCTGTAGAAAATTTGTCAAAATTCTATTTCTATAGAAAATGTTGTTAAAATTTTACTTCTGTAGAAAATTTTGTCAAAATTCTATTTCTATAGAAAATGTTGCTAAAATTTTACTTCTAATTTTTTTTTGTCAAATTTTATTTCTATAAAAAATTTTGTTAAAATTTTATTTTTATAGAAAATGTTGTCAACATTTTATTTCTATTGAACATTTTCGCAAAATTTTATTTATATAGAAAATTCTTTAAAAATACTAATTTGACAAAAACGGACCAAAATCAACCAAATTCCATTTGGTCCGACCATCGGACCAAATTTACAAATTAAGAATTTTTGGACCAATTTTGGTCCGATCGGACCTGATCACGCTACAGCCTTTGATGATGACACAGTCGTGCTGAAATTTGGCACAGCTTCGTTTTTTCCTGCAAGCAGGTTAAGCTTACATATGGATTATGTCGGTCCATAGACCGACATAATCCATAATCCGGTTTGGATAGAGCCCCCACCCAAACCGACTACCCGATTTAGGGTTTTGAACATCTGAGGAGTTTTTATCCGATTTCCCTGAGGTATTTCCATAGAGGTATTTTAGGTCCACACATATGTATCCCGAATATGTGTATTGGTTTATGTTTTGGTATAGCCCCCATATTGACCGATCTTCCGATTTGACTGCTTGGGCTTTTAGACACCACATTTTTTATCCGATTTGCCTGAAATTGGGAATCGAGAGTATTTTAAGGGCAAAAACGTGTGCCGAAGATAGTGTGTATCCGTCGATGTTTTGGTATCGCCTAATATAGACCGATCTTCCGATTCAATATCTTCATCGTCTATACATCCCAAATTTTATCTATCCTAAATTTAAAATCTAGTTTAAGGTACACTCAAAAAAAAGTGAACTCTCTATTTCACTAAAGCCAATTTAACTTTATTTTAGTTCATGGAATTATTATGTTTGGAGAAAGTTTCTTTTACTGTTATAATTTTTGTGTACGTTAGTTAAATTAACTAAAACCGAGGAAAAAAATATACTCAAATGAAGCATAAAGATTAACTAAATTTGTGCCATCCACAAATAGTTCAGAATTTCTTTAAATTTGTGAATTTTACCAAAAATACGTCCATCATGAACTTCGTATGTCACTAAAGACATTCTTGCAATTTTGAACTCCCAGTTTTTCCTTCAAACTACAAAATTTTCATTACCAAGTGAAAAAACTTAGTTATGTCTAATAAATTTTCTTGAATTTGTCGAAAAAATTTTACTTATTTTTATGAGCTTGGCGTGATGCCAACATTTTTAATACTGTTTAGTTAAAATTTTCTACAAATATTCAAAATTTTCCAAAATTAACCGAAAGTTTTCTTCCTGGTGGGTTCACTGTTTTTTCAGTGTACATAAATATGTGTTACGAAAATGGAGAGCACCACCCCAATTTTTCTCAGATTTATAAATAGATATGCCGAATATGATGTTTTCAGGCTCCCCTTCTCTGTTGAAAGGCGTTATTTGCCAATATGTAATATGATTGAGTTCGGACTACCTCCTCACCATAGACTGACCGTCCGATTAGTTAAAAATACCAACACCGGACATTTATGAAGTGTAAAGGAGCCAACCGACTACACCAATCGCCGCTTCAGTGAGTTCCCCCTCTCAATGGACATTACTAAGAGGAATTTAAGAGGCTCAAGGAACGCTGCAGTCGTTCACTTTATGCTTGCCGATCGAGCCTCCCAAATGGGGCCAATTTTTTAGCAGTAAGACTCGCTATCTAGAGTTATGAGATTTCTGTGATTATCACATCTGATCCTTGAATCTGCGACCTGTTTCGTAATATACCTATACCTATGGCAATGTTCCATTTTGAGTACCTATTCAGACTTCCTCCGGCATTTAAAACTGTGTTAGCGAGATTCCACACCTAAAAGGTAAGGATCAAAAAACATTCCGAACTATCGCTATTCTTTAACCAGCCATAACAATATAACCAACCCAAGCCATAAACATATAACCAACCCAAGTCCATTATAGGAAAAATATGGATTCGTTTATAGAATAGTACTGAGATTATTTGTCCAATATACTATGAGGGCTGATATTATTTCCTTTTGAGGCTTTACTTATTTTCCACGCCCCTAAAAAAATTTTTTTATACCCACCACCATAGAATGGTGACGGGGGTATAATAAGTTTGTCATTCCGTTTGTGAGACATCGAAATATCGATTTCCGACTATATAAAGTATATATATTCTTGATCAAGGAGAAATTCTAAGACGATATAATGATGTCCGTCTGTCCGTCTGTCTGTCTGTCTGTCTGTTGTAATCACGCTACCGTCTTCAATAATGAAGCAATCGTGCTGAAATTTTGCACAAACTCGTCTTTTGTCTGCAGGCAGGTTAAGTTCGAAGATGGGCTATATCGGTCCAGGTTTTGATATAGTCCCCATATAAACCGACCTCCCGATTTGGGGTCTTGGGCTTATAGAAATCGTAGTTTTTATCCAATTTGCTTGAAATTTGAAATCTAGAGGTATTTTATGACCATAAAGAGGTGTGCCAAAAATTGTGAATATCGGTTCATATTTTGGTATAGCCCCCATATTGACCGATCTCCCGATTTTACTTCTTGGGCTTATAGAAACCGCAGTTTTTATTCAATTTACCTGAAATTGGAAATCCAGAGGTATTGTAGGACCACAAATACGTGTGCCAAAAATTGTGAGTATCGGTCCATGTTTTGGTATGGTCCCCATATAAAACGACCTCCCGATTTGGGGTCTTGGGCTTATAGAAACCGTAGTTTTTGTCCAATTTGTCTGAAATTGGAAATCTAGAGGTATTTTAGGACAATAAAGAGGTGTGCCGAAAATGGTGAGTATCGGTCCGTATTTTGGTATAGCCCCCATATAGACCGATTTCCCGAGTTTACTTCTTGGGCTTCTAGAATCCGAAGTTTTTATCCTATTTTCCTGAAATTGGAAATCTAGAGGTATTTTCGGGTCATAAAGAGGTGTGCCGAAAACGGTGAGTATCGGTCCATATTTTAGTATAGCCCTCATAAGAACGATCTCTCGATTTAACTCCTTGGGTTTCTAGAAACCGTAGTTTTTATCTGATTTGCCTGAAATTGTAAATTCTGGTATTTTAGGCTCACAAAAAAGTGTATCGGATTAAGTTTTTATCGGTCCATTTGGTAATGCCTCCATATAGACCGACTTCACTTCTTGAGGGTGTAGAAGGCGCACTGATCGTGAAAATTGCTTGAAACTCAATGTAATTTCCAGATTTTACTTCTACAGATTTAAGATTTCAAATCAAGACGTTATTTTATAATTTTCTTGCACACTTACAAGTGATGTTAATGATTCCTCTAAAACTCAAACAAAAATGGTTCTTATAAATCCAGAATCTGATATAGTCCTCATAGGTGAAATCTTTAAATTTATCTTCGGGGAGTGCCCTCCTGAAATTTCAAAGGAAACCCTAATATTTGGTTCATGGTGGTGGGTATTTAAGATTCGGCCCGGCCGAACTTAGTGCTGTATATACTTGTTAAAAATTAAGTTGATAAAAAAGAAACATTTCTCATAAGTAGAAATTATGTAAAACATATCGTTAAAACAAATTTAATTCATAGAAAACTTTCCGAACAAGAAACAAGCACCAGAATAAAGTAAAATCTCCAACATAAGATGAAATTGTTCAGGAGCACACGAAACGAATGAGGCAGCCATAAAAAGCGTACAATTAAAATGACGTAAAAATACCACTTGGCATAAATTAACTTAAATTAAGCACAAGAACGGAGTGAAATGTACTTTTCCAAAGGATTAAGATCGACGCACACACACACCCACTCGCATACTAAGCTTATGTAGCAACCACCCACAATTACATACACGTAGAAACTTTTATACATGCACCACTTGCACAAAAACAACTAAGCGGAGAAGAATGTCTCCATCAAAGTTGAAGGCTTTTTAAATATTCCACTCACTGAATTAAAGGGTTATCAAAAAGGACCTGAAAGTAATTGGTGGAATTTTGCTTCATTATGATGGAATTTACCAGCCAAATAGGTTAGCTGAAAATTTACACCTTCGGCCAGAACTCAAGCATCGCCGATGATAATGATGTTAGGCGTCGTAGGGGTCGATTGTCGGCCGCGCTCGTATTTATCTACCTTGTGGTCAAAATAAATCCCGAATATTATCAGTGAAATGTTCTAAAGACAATATTAAAGCCCTGAGAAGACAAAAGAATGTTCCTCATTTTATTTCAACCGGACAATTGCCATCAAAATCTTTGGATCTTAATTCGTTGGAATTTCCGCATTTTCGAAACTAAGGTTGACACTTAAATCAACTCAAGACAGAGTTTCGCTGGGAATGAGCCAAAATATCACAGTGTCGTATCAGGTGCGGGTGACGGCTTTATCAGCCGTCACACAATTCCCAATTTGGATCACAAATATTAGAATATCAAAGCAATGAATAAAAGTGGCACTCCACTGCGAAAAGGTGACACAAAAATGTAAAAAGCATGTAATTCTGTGGCACAATATAAAAGAGACACAAAAGAGTCAGCACCCGACAAAATTGCAAATTTGTATTAAATCGGCATAACATATTGTTTTATCCATTCCGGTGAGTGCTTCGTTTAGAAATGACCCAAACGACCTGTTACTGTGCCAGTATTGTTTCAGTTATCTCACGTACCTGCTAATATGATATTGTGACACGACAGCTGCAGCTCTGAATGCGACTAAAAATTGGTCTGCGTTGAATCTCCGTCAAGTACCAGTGTTTATCGATGGTATGGTGAATTCAACGGAGGTCGTCGTTCCAAACGAATTTTGTGAAGAACGTCCCAAATCAGTTGTTGTCCCAGAAACCATTAATGCTGTGCGCCAACTGATATTGCAATATCGTCATGTGACTTATCGTGATATTGAGACATCTTTAGGCATCTAAAGAAATAAAATGTTGACACAATTTTCTATAGAAATAAAATTTTGACAAAATTTTCTATAGAAATAAAATTTTGGTAAAATTTTCTATAGAAAAAAATTTTGGCAAAATTTTCTATAAAAATAAAATTTTGACAAACTTTACTATAAAAATAAAATTTTGACAAAATTTGATATAGAAATAAAAGTTTGACAAAATTTGTAGAGAAATAAAATTTTGACAAAATTTTCCATAGAAATAAAATTTTGACAAAATTTTAAATAGAAAAAACAATTTACAAAATTTTCTATAGAAATAAAATTTTGACAAAATTTTCAATAGAAATAAAATTTTGACAAAATTTTCAATAGAAGTAAAATTTTGACAAAATTTTCTATAGAAATAAAATTTTGACAAAATTTACCATAGAAATAAAATTTTGGCCAAATTTTCCATAGAAATAAAATTTTGGCAAAATTTTCCATAGAAATAAAATTTTGACAAAATTTTCTATAGAAATAAAATTTTGACAAAATTTTCAATAGAAATAAAATTTTCTATAGCAATAAAATGTTGACAAAATTTTCTATAGAAATAAAATTTTGACAAAATTCTCAATAGAAATAAAATTTTCACATTATTTTCTACAGACATAAAATTTTGTTTTGTTTTATTATTGTTGGTTTCTTCTTCGATCATTAACATTGTTTTGATTTCAGTTTAAAATTTTGACAAGAAATTCTCCACAGAAATAAAATTTTGACAAAAAATGTTCTACAGAAATAAAATTTTGATAAAATTTTCTATAGAAATTAAATGTTGACAAAATTTTCCATTGAAAAAAAAAATGACAAAATTTTCTATAAAAAAAAAATTGACAAAATTTTCCATAAAAATAAAATTTTGACAAAAATTTCTATAAGCATTGTTGTTGTTTTTTTGATTTCAGCTTAAAACCATGCATTGACTAAACTACAAGTTTAGATTAACCAACAGAGGAAAATAATGTTTGTCAAATTTATTTGGGCAAAGCCCTATAGACTGCAAGATGGTTGGGTGGACGCACGTTTCTGAATTAACACATTCCTCATCAGCATCCTCTACTTGCACGGAATTACCACATTCCTCATCAGCATCCTCTACTTGGCTGGACTCAACTGCACTCAAATCGATGATTTGACAGTGGCATAGGAAAAGAGATATGTTTGTTTCGAATTTATTTCGGCATAAGCCGGCTATCATACAAAACATTTTTTCGGAAGCTTCAAGTGTGGTTCATTGTTGGGTTTAATGAACTGCCTGAATTTATTCTGATAATTGGTTGATAGTTTTGCTGCAAGTTGAGGATGCTGATGAGGAATGTGGTAATTCCGAAACGTGCGTCCATCCAACCATCTTGCAGTCTATAGGGCTTTGGCCAAATAAATTTGACAAACATTATTTTCCTCTGTTGGTTAAGCTACACTTGTAGTTTAGTCAATGCAAGGTTTTAAGCTGAAATCAAAAAAACAGCAACAATGCTTAAAGAACAAAACCAACAATAACAAAACAAAAAGAATGAAATAAAATTTTGGTAACATTTTCTATAGAAATAAAATTTTGACAAAATTTTCTATAAAAATAAAATGTTGAGAAAATTTGCTATAGAAATAAAATTTTGACAAAATTTTCTACAGAAATAAAATTTTGACAAAATTTTCTACAGAAATAAAATTTTGGCAAAATTTTCTATAGAAATAAAATTTTGACAAAATTTTCTATAGAAATACAATTTTGACAAAATTTTTTATAGAAATAAATTTTTGACAAAATTGTCTATAGAAATAAAATTTTGACAAAATTTTCTACGGACATAAAATTTTGACAATATTATCTATAGAAATAAAATTTTGAAAATATTATCTATAGAAATAACATTTTGACCAGATTTTCTATAGAAATAAATTTTTAAAAAAAAATTTTATAGAAATAAATTTTTGACAAAATTTTCTATAGAAATAAATTTTTGATAAAATTTTCTATAGAAAGAAAATTTTGACCATATTATCTATAGAAATATTATTTTGACAAAATTTTCTATAGAAATTAAATTTTAAAAATAAAATTTTCTATAGAAAAAAATTTTTGAAAAAAAATTCTATAGAAATAAATTTTTGACAAAATTGTCTATAGAAATAAAATTTTTGACAATGTTTTCTATAGAAATAAAAGTTTGACAAAATTTTCTATAGAAGAAAAATTTTGTCAAAATTTTCTATAAAAGTAAAATTTTGACAATATTTTCTATAGAAATAAAATTTTGACAAAATTTTCTATAGAAATAAAATGTTTACAAAATTTTCTATAGAAATAAAATTTTGACAAAATTTTCTATAAAAATAAAATTTTGACAAAATTTTCTATAGAAATAAGATTTTGACAAAATTTTAACTTTCTATAGAAATAAAATTTTGACAAAATTTTCTATAGAAATAAAATTTTGACAAAAATTTTCTACAGAAATCAAATTTTGACAAAATTCTCCATAAACACAAAATTTTGACAAAATTTTCTATAGAAATAAAATTTTGACAAAATTTTCTATAGAAATAAAATTTTGACAAAATTTTCTATAGAAATAAAATTTTGACAACATTTTCTATAGAAATAAAATTTTGACAAAATTTTCTATAGAAATAAAATTTTGACAAAATTTTCTACAAAAATAAAATGTTGACAACATTTTTTATAGAAATAAAATCTTGACAAAATTTTCTATAGAAATAAAATTTTTGTAAAATTTTCTATAGAAATAAAATTATGGTAAAATTTTCTACAGAAATAATTTTTTACCAAAAATGGTGAGTATCGGTCCATGTTTTGGTACAGCCCCCATATAGATGGATCTCCCGATTTTACTTCGTGGGCTTCTAGAATCCTTAGTTTTTATCCAATTTGCCTGAAATTTGAAATCTAGAGGTGTTTTTAGGACGATAAAGAGGTGTACCAAAAATGGTGAGTATCGGTCCATGTTTTGGTATAGCCCCCATATAGACGGATCTCCCATGTTTACTACGTGGTCTTCTAGAATCCGTAGTTTTTATCCAATTTGCCTCAAATGTGAAATCTAGAGGTGTTTTAGGGCTACAAAGAGGTGGTGAGTATCGGTCAATGTTTTAGTATAGCCCCCATATAGACCGATCTTCCGATTTTACTTTTTGGGTTTGTAGTAATCGTAGTAGTGTATTTTCGTATTTTCCTTGAATTGAAAATATGCAGGTTTTGTAGGGCTATATATAGGTGTGCAAGAAATGATTTTATTGTTTGGGATTCTAGCCTGAAATTTGAAATCCACTCGTAGAAGTATTTTAGGTCAATAAAGAGGTGCGCCGAAAATGTTGAGTATCGGTCCACGAGCCGATACATGCATGTTTTAGTATAGCCACCATAAGACCGATCTCCCGATTTAACTCCTTGGATTTCTCGAAACCGTAGTTTCTATCCGTTTTGCCTGAAATTGAAAATATACTGTTATTTTAGACTCACAAAAACGTGTATCGGATTTAGTTTTTATCGGCCCATTTGGTAAGGCCTCCATATAGACCGATATCACTTCTTGAGGGTATAGAAGAAGCATTGATCATGAAAACTGCTTGAAACTGAAAATAACATTTCCAAATTTTACTTCTCATAATCATCTAAATAATGGGGGTAAAAATCTACAAATTTTAGATTTCAAATCAAGGCGTTATTTCATAATTTTCTTGTCTATATACAAGAGATGCTAATAATTCCTGCAAAAATCAAACAAAAATGGTTCTTATAAATCTGATATGGTCTTCATAGGTAAAATCTTTAAATTTATCTTCGGGAAGTGTACTAGTTGATCTGCTCTGCTTGGGAGTATATCTGTCATCAAACCCCCCTGAAAGGAAACTACAATAGTTGACTCATCGAGGTGGGTATTTAAGATTCGGCCCGGCCGAACTTACTGCTGTCTATACTTGTTATTTCAGCCTAAAATGTTGACAAAATCAATCTTCTATCAGTGAGATAGGAGATGAAACCTTGATAATACGTAGAAATTTCTGATTGCTTTCAAGGGAAGTGTTTTTTTTTAGAAGTATAGCATGAATCAAAAATAAATAAAAAATACACTTCCAATTTCATAACCCTTTCCATACTCTTGGAGGACATTTTAAAACGAAATCTACCTCAGAGGAAACTACACTAAACACATTTTAGTTACTAACTGACTCTGGGAGTTAAAGAAAAAATGGATGGGTGCTTCTATGGAAAAGCTTGCTTGCTTGCTGGGAAGTTAAGTCGTTCAGTCTTTCGGCCGTCATGTTAATCAGTTTATGATAATTATTTGTTACAAATTGTTAAGCTTTGCACGAAGTTTATGAAGAAATTAACATAAGCAATGCTTACAGACTCTCACTCACACCCTTTCAAAGCAAAGGATATAAGAACAGAAATTACAAATTATAAAAGCCACTAACTACACACACACAAACATAGATCTACAACTCCCTTGTTTATTCCTGTATCCTTAACTGCTTGAGGTTCATCCTCCCACCCCTTGCCACGTGTTCTCATTTATGTTTTTTACAATTACAATTAAAAAACATTGTCAGTCTTAAGTATCTCAAAATTTAAATGACATTAAATTATACAAAACTTCTATACCAAAGGATGTAAGTCTTTGGCAAGGCTTGAATATGATTTCCATATCCTAAAGAACTTGGTTAAGAAGAATATAAGTGGAAGAGGAGAATGTTTGTGGAATTTAGAAAAAAGTTGTGGAGACAAGTTATGGATATACATCCAAGATACCTAAATACTTAATAAAGGTAAGGGAGATGTTGAAATCTATTCAATCGTAATGACTCTTTGGTCTTTATTTCAAAAAGGCTGTTGGATATTTATCAAAGAAAGAAACAAAGTGATAACTAATCTCCACCTATTGACAAAAAACTTTATTAAGTCTCACCTTAATTATTTACAAATGTTGAGAATAAAAAACAAAAAGCCAACAAGAAATGTATCCATTAACGTTTGATGGATTTTTGCCGTACATTCCTCTCCTCCGATGGACAGACAATTGCTCAGTTCACATTAATTGAATATTCACAGTAGTTTCATGTCAAAAGTTTACTTAGAGTTTGTTTAAGTTGTAGTTTAACCAGTGTCAGATGGCCCATCATCCATGCGCATCCTTCCCTTTCCCCTCCAGAGATAGTACACAAAAGTAAGTTAAGATGTAAATTAACTTTGTCTTTGCCTTCACAGCCACAAGGTTGATTTGCCAATTTACCAAAATTATAACATAAAGATGGAGTTTAACTCAAGACGAAGGATATTTATCTATCTGCTGGGCAGAGGGCGAATTCTATGTGCACTTCACCATGAAACTCAGGAAAGAGACTTTTCCAATTCTACAAACCCTTTTTTATATCTTGTACATCTATAAGGTTGGACTTACATACCTTTTGGTATGAATGAAAATAGTTCTACTTGATATCTTGGTCCTATGCCCCACAATATAGTGTAATGTGGTCTTATTGTTGGCTAAGATAATCTTAGTCTCTCAATATGGACGGTGAATAATTGAAGATATAATTTTCCATGAGGTGAAATTAGGTTCAAGGTTGGTCATAGGTCCGAATTAAAACTAAGGTTCTGTTTGGGACAAGTGATCGGGATTGTAGACTCTCAAAAACCCACATAAACGAGGAGAAGATTTGAATCACAATTGAACTCAGGTTCCAGCGTTGGGAACTGGAATATTTGCTGGGATAGAAGTGATCGGAATTCGATGGAAAATTCGGTCTGTGGATAGTAGGTAGGGGATGAGTAGATGACAAGCTTTTGAAATTAATCGAGTTGGATTACCAACTTCGGTTCGCTGGTGATTGATACACGCAGAGAAGGAATACGATCACCACAAAACTGTTTCAAGAGCAAAATATTATTTTTGGATGGTGGCTATATAACATGTTTTTCGCTGGCTTAAATCAAATACATAATTTCAGAGAAAATAACATGGTTAAGACAGGCATGTGACATGATTATCATCCAAAAATAACATTTTGATCTAGAAACGTATTTAAGGGATTCATATTCCTTCTCTGGATGCAGTTGATGAGAACTTCGGTTCATTGATGTTGAGGGAATATTTTAAGTATATGAGTAGTTCGGTTCGTTAAAGATCTAGAATAAATGTATTCGCCGATTTGTGGTGTTATATATGATGAACTGATGATGGGATATTCGGCTTCATATTGCTGTGAATGTTCCGTAAAGTCGTTACGGTAGATAATTTGGGTCGGTAAAAGGTTAGTATCCGTTTTCGTAGTACTGACTACTCTTGGAAGAAACTTTACTAAATAATCGGAAAATAGCAAATTCGTCGATTTAGGGTTGATCACGAACTGATGGTGGGATTGTTGTTATCGTTTCGGAGATAGAGTGGTCTGACCTTAACTCAGATATCGGCAGTAAAGTGATAGTCGTCGCAAGTTCGGTAACTTCTTCGGCTATAGCTTTGTGTTGCTGACTACTGACTTGTTACTCATACAAGTAACTTTAACAGGTTGGCTGATAAGTCCCCAGTCTAACAAAGAATAACACATTTTTTTGTCAAAATTCGTTTTTATTATTCAACATAGTTCCCTTCAAGAGCGATACAACGATTATAACGACCTTCCAATTTTTTGATACCATTTTGGTAGTACTCCTTCGGTTTTGCCTCAAAATAGGCCTCAGTTTCGGCGATCACCTCTTCATTGCAGCCAAATTTCTTCCCTGCGAGCATCCTTTTGAGGTCTGAGAATAAGAAAAAGTCGCTGGGGACCAGATCTGGAGAATACGGTGGGTGGGGAAGCAATTCGAAGCCCAATTCATGAATTTTTGCCATCGTTCTCAATGACTTGTGGCACGGTGCGTTGTCTTGGTGGAACAACACTTTTTTCTTCTTCATATGGGGCCGTTTTGCCTCGATTTCGACCTTCAAATACTCCAATAACGCCATACAATAGTCATTATTCCATGCGCATCAAAAAAAAAAAAAAAACATAGGTCATTACTTTGCCAGCGGACTTTTGGGTCTTTCCACGCTTCGGAGACGGTTCACCGGTCGCTGTTCACTCAGCCGACTGTCGATTGGACTCAGGAGTGTAGTGATGGGGCCATGTTTCATCCATTGTCACATATCGACGGAAAAACTCGGGTGTATTACGAGTTAACAGCTGCAAACACCGCTCAGAATCATCAACACGTTGTTGTTTTTGGTCAAATGTGAGCTCGCGCGGCACCCATTTTGCACAGAGCTTCCGCATATCCAAATATTGATGAATGCTATGACCTTCCTTCGATATCTTTAAGGCCTCTGCTATCTCGATCAACTTCATTTTACGGTCATTCAAAATCATTTTGTGGATTTTTTTGATGTTTTCGTCGGTAACCACCTCTTTCGGGCGTCCACTGCGTTTACCGTCCTCCGTGCTCATTTCACCACTCTTGAATTTTGCATACCAATCAATTATTGTTGATTTCCCTGGGGCAGAGTCCGGAAACTCATTATGAAGCCATGTTTTTTCTTCCACCGTATTTTTTCCCTTCAGAAAACAGTATTGTATCAAAACACGAAATTCCTTTTTTTTCCATTTTTTCACAACAACAAAAGTTGCTTCACAAAAGACTCTATCTCACAAACTAATTGACTTACAGACGTCAAATTTTGACACGAATCATAAAAATAATATGCATTTATTATTAGCGACGCCATCTATGTGTCAGACCGGGAACTTATCAGCCAACCTGTTCCTTAGAATTTTTTTTTGCCGCTGGCGGACCTATCGCAGGACTGGTACCGGTGCTCCGCTCCTGGGATATATTTCCCGTAAGGTAGTTAGATCTGCATCACCTCATCATATTATTTGATTAGATCTAAACTGCCCAGCAAAAACAATTGGAAGTTGTTCCACAAACGTTTCTTTTAAAGCCCATCCCAGAATCCCCCCATCGAGTTTTTTCAACTTCTGATGCAGTCCTTTTGGACAAGTCCACAAACATTTCTTCTAAAGCGCATCGTGGGATCTCCCAATATTTTTTCCCACTTCCGATGCAGTCCTTTTGGACAGGTGCACAAACATTTCTTCTAAAGCGCATCTTGGGATCCTCCAATTATTTTTTTTTACTTCCGATGCAGTCCTTGTGTACAAGTATTAGAAAGAACGCAATCAGGCTATTTTAAGAGCAAATTTTGTACAATTAAATTTTACAAAAAATAGAAAACTAATAAAAAACTAAAAAAGAAAAATAGAAATTAATAAAAAAAGTAAAAAAATAATAAAAAAAAATGTCATCCCCGCTGGGATTTGAACCTGTGCCGTTTGACTTTTTCGCTTCCATGGAAGTTCTTTTGAGAAGGTTTTGCAGATTACGTGAATTTTTAATTTTTTTGTTGATTTGTAATGAAAAAAATATATTTATACGAAAATATATGCCGAAAATAAAAAATAGAAACGATGCATAACATAAAAAAATTATTTTTTAGAAAAATATTTGATAAAAAAAATTGCCGTTGGTGAGATTTGAACCTGCGTTTCTTATCTTTTCGTTCATACTAATAAAGAACTTCTCGAGAAGCAATTGGCATGTTATTCCTTGGTGTCGTATTACGATCATATCACACACATTTGAATTGACCTTTCGACGCTTTATGTTCGATGGCGTTTGTGGCTGAGTGTGCTAAGGCGTTCTGTTATGCCAGCAAACCCAGGTTCAACCCCAGGTCGGAGCGAAAAAGTTTTTCAAATTGTAAAAATTAGATAATAGGAAAATAATCTATATATATAAAATTCAATCTATGTTTGTTTATTTGTTTGTTTGTTTGTATGTACCGAGTTGGCTCCGAAACGGCTGAACCGATTTACTTGAAACTTTCAGAGATCGTAGGGGGCGTTCATGTGGTGAAAATAGGGTACCTCATTTTTGGACACCTGGTCGCGGAGGGGGACCTCCCCTTTGTCCGACTTTTTGAAAATTGAACCAAAGTTGACCGATTTGCTTGAAATTTTCATTGAAGGTTGGGGTTGGCATCTAGATAAAGATCCGCTACTTTATATTTCGATATTTGGTGGCGGAGGGGGATCTCCCTTTGTTCGATTTTTTTAATGTAAAGTGAAAAAACTAAAATTCTCTAAATTATTTGAGATTTACAGAGAACATGCGGTGAGGTTATGGAATTAATATGGGGTACCTGATGATTTCATATGTGGTCGGGGAGGGGGACCTCCCCCTTGCCCTACTTTTTGAAACTTGGAACAAAATTATGCGATTTGCTTGAAATTTTCATTGAATGTTGCCATCTAGACAAAAATCCGCTACATTATTTCTCGATATTTGGTCGGGGAGGGGGACCACCCCTTTGCCCGACTTTTTTTTTAAGTACAGTGAAAACAAAACTAAACTCCCCCGACTGAAATTTTACGGAAAAAATGGGTGAGGATATGAAATTTATATCAGGTTCCTGATTTTTTAATAAAAATAAAAGGGCATAGGGAGACATCCGCTTCTCTTAAGTACATACAGAGAAACAATTTAACTTTACCGAGTTACTTGAAATTTACACAGGACTGGGGAGAGGTTACGATATTAATAGTTGATACCTGATTTTGTGATATTTGGACGAAAGAGAGGCCGCCCCTTTAGGCTTATAATTTGCTTGACATTTTCTGAGACGTTTACAAAAGGTACGCTACATCACTTTTCAACATTTGGTCGAGGGGGGAAATTCTTAAGCTTTCTTGAAATTTACAAAGGCGGTGGGGGAAGGTTATGAACGAAGGGGCAACCTTCCTTGCCCCACACTTGAAGGAAAGTTTCAAGAATTTTCAGGGAAGGTTAGGGGTGCTATTCACTACGGTGTTTGTCGATATTGTATCGGGGAAAGTGACGTCCCTTTAAAACAATAGAGCAAAATTTAAACATCTCCGATCTACTTGAAGTTTACAGGGAACGTAGGAGGAGGTGATTAAATTTATACATGATTTTTAAATTAGTATATGATTTTTCGATATCTGGTTGGGGAAGGGGAAAATTTGAATAAACTTTGTCGATTTGCTTCGATAGAATTTATAGGGACCATTGAGTAGTTGTGAAATTAATATAGGGGTACGTCATAGTCCGATATCAGGTCGGAGTGGAGCGAAGGTGGGGAGAGGGTTCCCTTTTGTCCGTTTTTTTTCTTAAATTGAAAGTAGAGTGTTGTCCGTAAATGGGAACTCGGTACATAATTTTATGATTTTTGCACAGACTTCTGCCAGACTTCTTTTTAGTAAAGAACTTAAATTTTCATGAAATTGGCAGCCAACGTAGAGGGTGCATCATTTTCCCACATTTTATCAAATTAACATTTGATTAAAAAATTTTTTACTACTTTTGCTTTTTCCGATTTATTGAATTGGAAACAGTAATTCTTTGTATGTTATGTTATTATAATATAGTGCTTAATTTTCAGATATGTTGAGGAGAAGGATACATTTCCACACTTAAAATTCAAAAGAAATATAGAAGATTTTCCAACTACTTGAATACAGAACATTATTTAAAAAATTTTGAGGAAAGGGTACACCCTCTCCCCGACATCTTTTAAGACGAACCGTTTTACATATGCATATCCGCCGTATTTGTATCTATAAATGAAAAAGCAAGTAGTCCGATTTGTTTAAAAGAATTCAAATCTTTTCGAATTTGTTTTCAGCACGAAGGATATGGTTGACTAAGTTAATGCAAAATGTTCCTACAAAAACACTTCGGAAGGCGCAGCGAAGCGGGCCGGGTTACGCTAGTTGTGTAATAAAACATATGGAGAAAAAAAGTGAAATTGTTTGAAAAATTGTTTTTTTTTCGCTTTTTAAATTTCTTCATTCAAATTAACTTCCAGGGCACAACTTCTAAAGCAATGCAAAGGATCCAAAAAGGGAGTACTTCCGTCCTATGACAAGCCCATGTAAAATTCATTGGAGATGATCCAAGTTTGCACTATTTCCGGATCACATATTGGGGATCCAAACTACTTTTTTGGAAGCTCTTTTTTCGCTGAGTGGTCAATTTCGAGATCTAATCATATCTAATGATAGCGCCCAATTCCTACTCGGTCAGTTTCAAAACTCGTTTAGTTAATGTAAGATATTTAAGTTAAAATTCATTCTTTCCAAGTAGTTAGAGGGGTGCTTACTAAGTATCTTTCTATTCAAGTGTCTCCAAGCCTTTGAGTAACAAAATCTAGTTTCTTAGGGATGTAGAAGAGAATCACTTTATATAGTTTTTAAGAAATCTGATAGTTTTCTCCACAAAACTTTTTGTCACAAAAACTTATTCATAACAAAAAGGGCCACCACATTACCTTCCCTTAATCATCGCCACGTACACTTAAACTCACCGATGTATACACAAACCCCAAAATAACTCACACACACATGCAGATACGCATTAATATCAACCACTCTCATATGCCTGACAATTAAGAAATTAAGTTGGCACTTAAGTTAAATGTCAGTTTGACAGGCAGACATCTTTGTTTTGAACGTTTTCAATGTTTACATTATCAACAGTCTAACACCTTGGAAGTTATTCTGTTTGTTCTACGGGTTTGCCAAAAGGAAGGATGATACACAGCCAAAGGAAAACTCCCAGATCATATTGGCAGAACTATATCCTGTATACCGGAGCATAGTGGAATATGTGAAGTTTCCTAGCTAAGTAGTAGAGGCGTGTTGTATACCTGAAATACGCGAGCTCCATTATAAATGCCACTCATAATTAAATCAAAATGTTTGTCTGCCTCCAGTGAACATTTTCACAAAGTCCTTACACAGTCATGGGGCCAAACAGTGAGGAATGATGTGCACGTGTGATATGTGTATCTGGGAAGGATGATTACATTTTTCCTATTTCCACAAGAGGAAGTTCTATTCAAAAACTTTTCACAACTATTCCTTCTACTCTTAAACTACTCCAATTCGAATGTCATCTCCACCTGTAGCTTTTTGGTGGCAAGGAAACTGTGACGGTGACTGATAACATTCCATGAATGACTACTACTCGCTCAAACCAAACTCTCTTGGGAGCCTAAAAGGAAGTACCTATAATGTAACATATTTTCCTGAGTTCAGATACTGAGGAGGAAACATATGCTTTAGTCGAATGGGGTGTAGTGTTTATTTACATTTGCCATTATAATCACTGGTTCAGTGAGTCTATGAACAAAAACAGGTTATAAGGATATCACTATCAAATAATTAAAAATCCTTTTTACTTTTTGGGGGGGATTTCGAAAAGTTTTATTCAAATGTCACTCACGTTTCCATGTCTCGGTAGATTTGGAATGTGATATTTGTTTTGTAATACTTTTAAGTTAACTCTTGGTTTCATTTGAGCATATACTCCTGGAAATGGAGAAATAAGACAGTATTTGTGTTCTTATACTTCTGTAGTAAATGAATATGATAATAGTTTTTAATTAACAAGAGACAAGAACAAGTTACTAATTTTCTTTAAAAGCAATTTTTACTAAATGTGAGTATTAAGTTCGAGTTTAGCCGCTAAAATCGCTAAAGTAAAAACCAAATCAGTAAGAAAAATGCATGAAATTATACATACACCCAGAAAAAAGTGACCCCTTCTTTAAGATAAAATGAACTCATTGTGAAGAAAGTTGAACTTCGTATAGCGCCAAAGACATTTTTATGTGTTTGAATGATGTGATTTTCGTAGAAATTAGGTAGAATGCATTCCGTATATTAGTTAACATTTTCCTATATTTATGTACCACTATACTACAGAATGAAAAAATTTAACTGAATTGAATTCATATATGGAATGATTTTATTGAACTTTTTGTCATTCATTTGGACAAATCTTACATATTTGTGGTAAACCTTTTACTTCAAATTTAGATCTGCTTACCTTACCTTAAATACAATTTTATGTATTTATATAAGCAATTTTTTCTTCAATACAAGACATGTTTTATTAATATATTAAATATATTTATTTAGAATCAACAGCATCGACTGGCCTTGAAATATTAAAACACATTTTTTCTTCTTGTAGTACCTTTCACTTTGAATAATTTGCTGCCAAGCAATTTTGTCAACCTTTTACAATTTCAATACCTACAAATATAAACAAAAAAATCCAAAACCAATTTTTTCACAAAATGGTAGCGTCACTGAATATTACCTGATAATTGAAGATTCCAAAATGAAGTCGAATGAAGGGGTTGTTATTCTGCTGGTGGTTTCTTTTTTATAAACCAATTTTCAAAAAACGAACATTTTTCTCACTAATTTAAAATAACAAATATTTTATATATTTTATTTGTTTTTTATAATATTATTTTACTATATTATTTTTTAACAATCTCTCCGTATACCATAACAACGCGATTCCAACTAAAAAAACAACCCACGCGCAAACATATCGATTACATCAAAGACAGGTATCGATTACAGGTAGATAAAAGAAATGTAGGAAATTTTCCTATATTCTAACAAGTGTGTTTCCTTAAGTTTTGAAAGGATTGAATACTTATTAGTACGAATGAACTAAAAGATTTTTCTATGCCAAGTGTTATTCGTATGTATGATAAGCTTTCTATAATAAAGGAAGTCAGAATTATCATTTTATAAGAAATCTTACTAAATTTGAGGAAACTTGGTTTTAGTTCGGTTTTTGTTTATTTTTACGAATGCTTTGTTATCAGTGAATAAAATTTTCTTGTTCAGTAGTAAATTCTTATACCCAGCGAAGAAAACAGTATCAGTAAAATTCCATGCCCTATTCTAGTTTATGAACTATTCCTAACTGCTTTCAGTTTAGGATTTTTTTACTGAAACAAGTAAATTTTATTATTTCACACAAAATATTAACTGTGTGGAAATAAAATGGCTAAACTAAATTGATGAACATTTTTTCCTTTAGTTTCGAAGACACTTTTTTCTGGGTGTATTTGTTGCAAATTTTATTATAACTTGATGGGGAAAAGCCCAAAGCAAAAGTTCACAAAGTTTGTGTTCCTTAAAATGGATTATTAAAGAAAAGTAATCGCGAAAATATGACGATTTTAGCGGCTAAACTCGAACTTAATACCCACCTTAAGCAAAAGAAATTAAAATTGATCCAAAATTTGTGATTTGTTTTTAGCACTGACAAATATAGTTGGTTTTCATTTCATTTCATTTATTTATTTGATTTGGATTTTCAGTACAACAAGATACAAATCTTATAAATTTAGTACTAAATATGCATTGTTATAAATAATATAGTAAGGATAAATCATTCAACTATTATTATCAATATTTAAGTTTGAATACGTAATGAAATTAACAATAAAAACTAAAAAAATTTAAAGGATAAAAAAACAAATATATGTATGTATAAATTATTTCAATGAGTTTTTATATGTATTCCCTGAGAAATAGAGAACTCTGTTAGTAGATAGCATCAGGATTCGCTATAGAATTTAATGGCATTTGTCTTGAATCTATGATTGTTTCTTATGATTTGAATGTGATTTGGGAGTTGGTTTCAGAGACGGATAGTTCGTATCGGGAAGTGTTTTTCAGATAAACTACGACGATGGCTTAGTTGTATAATAGTTCTACCCCGAGAAGATCTGGCAAAATTCAGTTTATTGTATAAGTATGTTGGCTTGCATGTGCTTATTATTTTATGTAAAAACATCAGCGACTTATACATTAGATATTTTTCAAGAGGGAACTTCAGGACATTCGGCGAAAGATGAGAAACTCTGTCAAATAGCATTGTTAAATGTTGTTTGCAGTTTTCTGTAGTCCGAAGCATTACAGCCCGCAAAAATCTCAGCGGCATAAAATAATGTAGGAAGAATATAGCTTTTAACAAGAAGTATCCTAATATTCAGAGGTGTATACTGTTGGGTTGTCCACAAATTACGAATCGTAGAGTATAATTTTCAACAAGTAGCTGTTATATGATCAGACCAGTTAAGATGTTTGTTGAAAATAACTCCAAGGTTCTTTGCTTTGTCAACAACTTCTAGGAGTGACGTTCCCAATAATAGTTGTATTTTGGTTCCAACTTCAACAGATTTATTACGGATAATTATTGCTTTTGATTTGCTTGGATTCAGCAGTAAACGGTTATTTGAAGCCCAATATTGAATTCTAGAAAGATCTTGATTGATATTATTCCAATTTTAAGTTTGTATTAAGGAAGTGTAATTTTTCGTCTACAGTTACAAATGAATAAATACTGTACCAGTTTATTAATGAAATGTCAGCTTCCAAGCGCGTGATGTCAATATTCTTAAAATCTCTATATGTAAATGTCTCAGAATGTTCTTGTCTGAATTGGAAATGCCAGTTGTATGCTAGGAATATAATGTCGTGTTTGGAAAATGCTGAGCCACATAGTTGATCGTATTTTAGCATGTCATTCAAATCACTGACCCAGAAAACATCAAGGAGAGTATTTACAGTGGATGAGAAGTGCGTTGGAATAGTCTTATTGACTGGCGCCATGTTTAATGATTCCATACTTGAAATAAGACTCTTGTCTACCAAAAGGTTACAGTTAAAATCTCCAGTTATAAGGACATCTTTATAGAGCACACCGATCTGCTCCAATTTCAATAATCGACTCAACAGTTTGGCCGATATACACATCCTAGTAACATCTTCCCCGTAGCACCCTGAATCTCAATAAATATATATTCCATAACATTTGATGTTGCAGATTTGCACACTACTTTTGCTTTGACAATGTTTTTAAAGTATATGGCAACTCCTCCACCATGATAATGTCTGTCTGCTCTAAATAGATTATAGCCATGCACATTGTAAAGGGTGATACGGTCAAAATTTGGTCAAGGGAAAACGCGTGTAAATCGGCGAAATCGTTTATTTAAAAAATCAAATTAAATTTCTTTTTCAAGTTCAATTAGTATAAAATTCAGGAAAAATATTCAGTTAGGCTTTCGCTTTTCCAAATCCGGATTGCCGGGCCTCACGCTTGACACCTGCCATCAGATTTTGTACAGCCACCTTGTCCACCTTCTTCGCCGCAGAAAGCCAGTTTGCCTTAAACTGCTGCTCGTCCTGAGCAGCTTTTTTGGTCTTCTTTAGGTTCCGCTTGACAATAGCCCAGTATTTCTCAATTGGGCGGAGCTCTGGCGTGTTGGGAGGGTTCTTGTCCTTGGGAATCACCTGCACGTTGTTGGCGGCAAGATGCCAAATCCGGCCAAAACAGTACGGAACAACCGTGTTTCTTCAGGAAAGGCAGCAGACGTTTATTCAAACACTCTTTCACGTAAATTTCTTGGTTGACAGTCCCGGAAGCTATGAAAATGCTGCTTTTCAAGCCACAGGTACAGATGGCTTGCCAAACCAGATATTTCTTTGCGAACTTTGACAGTTTTATGTGCTTGAAAATATCTGCTACCTTTCCCCTTCCTTTTGCCGTATAAAACTCCTGTCCCGGAAGCTGCTTGTAGTCGGCTTTGACGTTGGTTTCGTCGTCCATTACCACGCAGTCAAACTTCGTCAGCATCGTCGTGTACAGCCTCCGGAATCGCGCTTTGGCCTTCGTATTTTGTTTATCATCGCGATTTGGAGTCACTACCTTCTTGTAAGTCGATAGTCCGGCTCGTTTTTTGGCTCGATGCACGGTTGTAGACGATACACCCAGCTTATTTGCGGCATCTCGGAGAGAGAGGTTAGGGTTTCGCTTGAAACTACCGGCAACTCTCTTTGTCGTCTCAGCGGCTTCCGGTTTTCGATTTCCCCCCGATCCAGACTTCCTGGCTGTCGACAAACGTTCCCCAAACACTTTAATTACATTTGTAACGGTTGATTTGGTAACTTTTAGTGATTTTGCCAGCTTTGCGTGCGAGTAGCTCGGATTTTCGCGATGCGCGAGCAAAATTTTGATACGATGCTCTTCTTACTTGGACGGCATTTTGACAACTGAAGAGTGAATTCCAAAATCAAAGTAGGAGCAACATTCTACACACACACACCTTCAAAATTAGGGGTGTGCAGATTTTTTAAATGCAAAATTGAAAGAAATACGTCAAGTTTATATTGACCAAATTTTGACCGTATCACCCTTTAAGCAGTGTCAGTAATATTTTTGAGAATCCAGGTTTCGGATACACATGCTGCATTGATTCCTGAATATTCTATTAAGTATTTAAATTCATCAATCTTTTTATACAAGCTCTGAGCATTCAAGTGGCACATACTAAAACCGCTGGTCGTTTTAGCAAGAACTCTTATCATGTGAAAGTTACTGTCTCTATTCCCAGTATTGTTAGTTGTCATGTATGGGACCATAAGTAATAAGAATAAGAGTAGATTCAAGAGTAGTCATGGGTATTTGCATTATAAGGAAGAGTAAGAAAAGTATGTCAGTCTGTTCTTTAATCATTGTTGTTGTTTTTGATTTCAGCTTAAAACCATGCATTGACTAAACTACAAGTGTAGGTTAGGTTAGGTTAGGTGGCAGCCCGATGTATCAGACTCACTTAGACTATACAGTCCATTGTGATACCACATTGGTGAACTTCTCTCTTATCACTGAGTGCTGCCCGATTCCATGTTAAGCTCAATGACAAGGGACCTCCTTTTTATAGCCGAGTCCGAACAGCGTTCCACATTGCAGTGAAACCACTTAGAGAAGCTTTGAAACCCTCAGAAATGTCACCAGCATTACTGAGGTGGGATAATCCACCGCTGAAAAACTTTTTGGTGTTCGGTCGAAGCAGGAATCGAACCCACGACCTTGTGTATGCAAGGGGGCATGCTAACCATTGCACCACGGTGGCTCCCAAACTACAAGTGTAGCTTAACCAACAGAGGAGAAGAATGTTTGTCAAATTTATTTGGGCAAAGCCCTATATAATGCAAGATGGTGGGATGGACGCACGTTTCGGAATTACCACATTCCTCATCAGCATCCTCTACTTGCAGCAAAACTATCAACCAATTATCAGAATAAATTCAGGCAGTTCATTAAACCCAACAATGAACCACACTTGAACCTTCCGAAAAAAGGTTTTACATGATAGCCGGCTTATGCCGAAATAAATTCGTACAAACATATCTCTTTACTTTTGCCACCGTCACATCATCGATTTGAGTGCAGTTGGCTGGAAAAGGAAAAGAGATATGTTTGTAAGAATTTATTTCTTTATATTGAAAATACCCAGCAAACATTTGTCTCAGTTTTACCCAAAACATTACATCAAATAAGTATCTTAATATAGTCTTCTACACTGAAAAAAAGCCTAGTCGGTTCCAAAGATTTTGTCTTTACTTTAAAAAAGTTGGTATTGATTCCGAGCCAAAGAAGCGGAGAATACAAGTAAGGATACTTTTAAGACACAGTTCTCTTTTAAATTTAGGTTTTGTGTACTTGCTTCTAGGAAGCAAATTTTAATTTTTCGCTTTTTTCAGCTTTTTTTCTTCATATGCTATCAAAGTCCTTTAAAAATGATTTAACGGCAACTCTATTTTCCAAATTAGGACTCGACTTCCAGTAGAAATTATGCTATGTTTGAAGTAAAAAACTTCTTTAAAATAAAGTTTTGAAAAACATGTCCTATATTTTAACGATTTTTTGCTTTGTAGTCAAGATGCAAAAAGACAACAAATTTAAAGACAATTTCATTAAATTTAAAGAATTTTTTTGAATTATTTAAGTCAAGTTGACCTTAGCCTATAAATTTTTTCTTTCATGTTAAGATACCCATTTTTAAGTCAAATCGCTTAATTATAAAGACAATACGTTGAAAAGTTGATCGACTTTTGGACAAGGAAAATAACTTTATTTTAGAAAAACGCGTCTTCTATGCTAAGCAAAATTTGTATTCGTATTTTAAAGACATGAAATCTTTGACCTCACAACAATATTTTTTTCAGTGTAGAAACCGTAGTTTTTATCCAATTTGCCTGAAATTTGAAATGTAGAAGTATTTTGGGGCCGTAAAGATATGTGCCAAAAATGGTGAGTATCGGTCCATGTTTTGATATAGCTCCCATATAGACCGATCTCTTGATTTTAATTCTTGGGCTTCTAAAATTCGTAGTTTTAATCAAATTTGCCTGAAATTAGAAATCTAGAGGTAGTTAAGGACCACAAATACGTGTGCCGAAAATGATGTTTATCGGCCCATGTTTTGGTATAACCCCCATATAGACCGATCTACGGATCTACGTAGTTTTTATCCAATTTGCCTGAAATTGAAAATCTAAAAGTATTTTTTGACAATAAAGAGGTATGCCGAAAATGATGTTTATCGGTCCATGTTTTGGTATAGCCCCCATATAGACCGATTCAAGGATATTACTTCTTGAGCTTCTAGAATCCGTAGTTTTTATCCAATTTGCCTGAAATTGAAAGTCCATGTTCTGGTATAGCCCCCATATAGACCGATCTCCCGATCTTATTTCTTGGGCTTCTAGAACCCATCTGGAGTTTTTTAGGACTATAAATAGGTGTGCTGAATATATTGTGCATCGGTACAGCTTTTGATATAGCTCCCTTAAAACCCGGCCCTCCGATTCGGGATCTAGAACCGCCATATAGACCGATATAGAAAATTGCTTGAAACTGAATGTACAATTTCAGGTAAATTTTTTAAATGTATCTTCGGGAAGCGTACTGGTTGAACTGATGTGCTTGGGAAAATATTTGTCATAAAATCCCCTGAAGCCGCTACGACGAATAACTTTCAAAAGAAACTATTATATTTGATTCATGGTGGTGGGTACTTAAGATTCGGCCCGACCGAACTTACTGCTGTATATACTTGTTTTGTCTAATATATACCACGTATGGACTAACTTACAATTTAGAATACGATGTTGAGAAGTTCTCAGATACCTTGCCATCGGTACACCCAGAAAAAAGTGCCTTCGAAACTAAAGGAAAAAATTTTCATCAATATAGTTTATCCATTTTATTTCCATCAAGGTAAATTTTTGTGAAAAATAATAAAATTTACTCGTTTCAGTAAAAAAATCCTAAACTGTAAGCAGTTAGGAATAGTTCATTAACTAGAATAAGGCATGGAATTTTACTCATACTATTTTCTTCGCTGGGTATAAGAATTTACTACTGAAAAAGAAAATTTTATTCACCGATAACAAAGCATTCGTAAAAATAAACAAAAACCGAACTAAAACCAAGTTTCCTCAAAATTAGTAAAATTTCTTATAAAATGATAATTGCGACTTCCTTTATAATAGAAAGTTTTTCATACATACGAACAACACTTGGCATAGAAAAATATTTTAGTTCATTCGTACTAAGAAGTATGCAATCCTTTCAAAACTTAAGGAAACACACTTGTTAGAATATAGCAAATTTTCCTAAATTTCTATTGTCTACCTGTAATCGATACCTGTCATCGTAATCGATGTGTTTGCGCGTGGGTGTAATCGATATGTTTGCGCGTCGGTTGTTTTTCTAGTTGGAATCGCGTTGTTTTGGTATACGGAGAGATTGTTAAAAAATAATATGGTAAAATAATATAATAAATAACAAATAAAATATATAAAATATTTGTTATTTTAAATTAGTGAGAAAAATGTTCGTTTGTAAAAATAAATCTATCAATGTTCGTGATAGTGTATAAAGGAAGAAAACACCAGCAGAATAACAACCCTTTCATTTGTCTTCATTTTGGAATCTTCAATTATCAGGTAATATTCAGTGACGCCAACCTTTTGGAACAAAAATGTTTTATGATTTTTTATATTTGTAGGTATTGAAATTGTAAAAGGAGGACAAAATCGTTAGACAGCAACTTATTAAAAGTGAAAAGTACAAGAAGAAGAAAAAGTGCGTTTTACAGTTGATAATATCACACGGAAATTGGAAATAGTGGAATAATAAACTAATATTTCAAAGAGATTCGATGCTGTTGATTCTTAATAAATATATTCAATATATTAATAAAACATGTATTTTATTGAAGATAAAGTTGCTTATAGAAATAAATAAAATTGTATTTAAAAACGAAGGTAAGCAGTTCTAATTATGAAGTAAAAGTTTTACCACAAATGTGTAAGATTTGTCCAAATGAATGAAAAAATTTCAATAAAATCATTCCATATATGAATTCAAATTAGTAAAAATTTTTTCATTCTGTAGTATAGTGGTACATAAATATAGGAAAATGTTAACTAATATATGGAATACATTATTCCTAATTTCTACGAAAATCACATCGTTCAAACAAATAAAAATGCCTTTGGCGCTATACGAAGTTCAACTTTCTTCACAATGAGTTCATTTTAACTTAAAGAAGGGGTCACTTTTTTCTGGGTGTAAATATTATTCGATTGTGGATGACAGTTTTTAGTAGAAGTTTCTACGTAATCCATGGTGGAGGGTACATAAGGTTAGCCCTGGCCGAACTTACGGCCGTATATACTTGTTCTATTTTTGTTCATTTATCTCAAAAAAATATTCATATTAAAAAACACCTTTCATATTGAAGAAACTTTAAATAAAACATAATCATTTCCTTGAACTAAAACAAAGTTCTGTTGGACTTAGTGCCACTCCCCCTCTTTTTTTTTTTAGTATAAATATTTTTTGTAAATTGTACAAAAATCTTAAAATCAAATTTTGCCAAAATGTATATAACATAGAGTTTAAACTAGCATTATATTGAGCCTCTATCACAATAATAATTACGCAGTATAACTTCAATTTGTTCCACAAAAATTGCGATATAATCTTCCTTGGAACCAAATCAAAAAAATACAAACAACAAATCGCTTTGCCTTACACTCATTTAAATTTAAATTGGAAATCGCTTAAAATACTATAAGAATAAATTAAATCCAACGATTTCGTTTATGGCTGTGTTACACTTCACCCCTCTCTCTCTCTCTCTGACTCTCGCTCTTCATCTTCTTCCTTTTCAAAAAAAAAAGTAAAGAAAATTGTCGTTTACAGCCATTATTTAAAACAAACAAATCACTGATCATTATCTAAAGTGTTTTTCTTTTATTTACCAAATTCGACATCAACGAGAAAAATATCCTCTACACCTTTATGGTAATCGCCCCATATAACCCTCAGCATTCCCAAATGGTATCGATATCGCTCGTTTTGGGTATCATTTGTAAATTAACACAAACGACAAAAGTTAACTGCCTTTTAAGCCATTTAAGCGAAAAACGATTAATCTATAAACGCATAAACAACCGACAGACCGAACAATCGGCCAGCACTCCACTCCACTTGGCTCTATTCCACCACACCACTACCACTACATAGTCATTTCATTGTCCTTTGCCAATTTTGCGATATTCGTATTCGCCACCATATACTTGCAATCGATGAATGCTATGTAGACTAGCTGGTTGAATGACTTAAGGGTCCATATGGTGGTAATGGTGTTGGTGGTGGAGGTGGTCGTGATGACTATAAGCCTCTGCTGGGAGAATACAGAAGTTGCAAAACTGCTGGTCGATAGTGTTGTATGCAAATAATGTTCCACATGGCTACAGTGTTACAACCATACCCGGTGACCACAAAATTAATCGTTACTCATGTCCGAGTCACCAGGACTTGGGGCAGGGTGCCAATATAAGCTCCAAAGGATAATGTCCAGTGTCCGCAGCATGTGGACCCCACCGGACGAATGACGATGGCTATTAAGTGGGATTTCGAACAGTTTGAATTTATGACCACCAATAACACATAAACTGACAAAACGGTTCATTGCATAGCAAGGAGGGCCGCCATTGCCCCTAGGTTCCCAGTGATGTCTGTTAAGATGAGTGCAGCAGGATTTTTTTCCGGTCTATGCAGAATATGTCATGTGATACTGTTCTATCACCATCGAAAACATGGGAGGATATAACAGAGTTGTGCTTTGAGTATTATTTTGCTACTAAATATTGATATTTTTAGATAAAACTAAATGGTCCATTTGTTAAATGCCAATGATGATCCATAATTGATTTTGATTAAAGACAGCTTCTCAAAATGTGAGAAAAAAGCGTACGCATGTGCCAAATATTTACTTCTAATAGAGAATCCAATCTAAAATGATAAATAAACAGATGGAAAAAATGTATTAAAACTATAGAAAAGGTACATGCAAAGAAAGAAAAAAAACGTTTGGAAAACGTGTACCGAAAACGTTTTTCTTTTGTTGGAGTTTTTTGAATTTCTTCAAAAATTTTAAACTTTTATCACCAACAAAATTCGTTTGTTACAAAATTTTTATTTTTTCAATAAAAAACATTATTTTCGAACAAACAACACAGTCCGTTTCGTTTATATCAAGCACTTTTCTTTTCGGACTTTAAGTCTTTAATAAGACACATTTTACACTGTTATAGTAAAAATTTAATATGTAATGTTGAACACTTTTTCGGAATCTTCCGAACATATCTGGAATGTATGTAAAACAAAAAAAAACTTTTTGGTGTTCGCTCGAATCAGGGTTCGAACCCAGGACCCTTGGTATGCAAGGCGAACGTAGCAACCACTGCTCCACGGTGCCCAACTAAATGTATGTTTCTGTTAAATAAAGTTTGTTTAATCGGCTCGTGGGCGCCGCAAGCTATGCTATATAAATATAACATATATGGATAATTGTCTATTGGTGACAATAACAGCTGCATAGCTCAGTGGATAGTGTGTTGGCTTACAAATTGCATGGTCTGCGGTTCGATTCTCCGTCCAGGCGGAAGGTAAAATTTCCAAAAAATTTATAAAATCGAATAATTTTCTACATTGCTTGTATTACAAAAAAGGGTGCTAAGAACTAAAAAAAAACTCGTGGAAGTGAGAAGGATGTGAGGGAAAATGCAATTAGCCAGAAAAGATTTTTTTTGAGTTAGTCTTTATGAAATTGTTTTTACATCCTGGAAAAGAATAAACGTGTATCACAAAAAGCATATACTTTTCTTCTAAATAAACTTCCTTTCTTCCTATAGAAATAAAATTTTGACAAAATTTCCTAGATAAATAAAATGTTGACAATTTTTGCCAAATTTATAAAAGGCTATTAGAACATTAGTATGTTAAAGACTGTCTCAAAATATTAAAATATGTTGTCGAAACTATTGTACCATAAATCTGATATCGGCTCAAAACTGTCTACACAAAAAGTACTAACGGGATACTACGGTACTGGCCAGGGCAAAAAAAATATTGAATAAAGTACTATAGTACTGCATTTCCATCCCTGTCATATATCTCATTCGCTCGTTTTAAATTTTTATGGCCAAAGATTACTCCGATTTACGTGAATTTTGCAGAGATAGTGGAATTAACATTCAAATTTGGTCAATACCAATTCAGGTTTTCCTATAGGATTAATTGGCTTCAAATGCAAGATTTTCACCTTGATTTGATAGAAATTTTGCACATAGAGTACAACTGATGGTACTGTCATGTATGCTAAATATGATTGACATCGATTCATATTTAGATGTCGCTCCAGCGTTGCCACAACGAATTTTTATTTTTGACCAACATTTTCCAAAGTTGGACCACAATTCATACCGTCGGACCATTTTTCCAAATTAAATTAATATCATTTAAAAGTAAAAAATTTTCCAAAATTATACTTCATAGAATATTGTGTCAAAATTTTATTTCTGTAGAAAATTTTGTCAACATTTTATTTATATAGGAAATTTTGTCAAAAATTTATTTATATAGAGAATTTTGTGAAAATTATATTTCTATAGAAAATGAAATCATTTCTATAGGGAATTTTGTCAAAATTTCATTTCTATAGGAAATTTGGCCAAAATTTCATTTCTATAGGACATTTTGTCAACATATTATTACTATAGGAAATTTTGTCAACATATTATTTCTATAGGAAATTTTGTGAAAATTTCATTTCTTCTTTCGTTTTGTGAAAATTTCATTTCTTATTTCATTTTGTCAAAATTTTATTTCTGTAGAAAGTTTTGTTAAAATTTTATTTCTACAGAAAATTTTGTCAAATTGACCAACATTTCATTTCTATAGAAAATTTTGTCAAAATTTTATTTCTATAGAAAATTTTGTCAAAATTTTATTTCTATAGAAAATTTTGTTAAAATTTTATTTCTATAGAAAATTTTGTCAAAATTTTATTTCTATAGAAAATTTTGTCAAAATTTTATTTCTATAGAAAATTTTGTCAAAATTTTATTTCTATAGAAAATTTTGTCAAAATTTTATTTCTATAGAAAATTTTGTCAACATTTTATTTCTATAGAGAATTTTGTCAAAATTTTATTTCTATAGAGAATTTTATCAAAATTGTATTTCTATAGAGAATTTTGTCAAAATTTTACTTCTATAGAAAATTTTTCCAAAATTTTATTTCTATAAAAAATTTTGTCAAAATTTTATTTTAATAGAAAATTTTGTCAAAATTTTATTTTTATAGAGAATTTTGTCAAAATTTTACTTCTATAGAATTTTTTCCAAAATATTATTTCTATAAAAATTTTTGTCAAAATTTTATTTTTATAGAAAATTTTGTCAAAATTTTATTTTTATAGAGAATTTTGTCAAAATTTTATTTCTATAGAAAATGTTGTCAAAATTTTATTTCTATAGAAAATTTTGGCAAAATTTTATTTCTACAGCAAATTTTCTCAACATTTTATTTCAACAGAAAGTTTTGTTAAAATTGTATGTCCATAGAAAATTTTGAAAAATTACCGATTTAACGAAACTAGACCAAAATAAACCAAATTCCATTTTGGTCCGATCGTACCAAAATGGCAACCCTGTGTAGCCCCCATATACACTGAGTCCAACGATTTCATGTCCTTAAAAAACGAATTTTGCTTAGCAAGACACATTTATCAGATATAACGTTTTGGTCCTTGTCCAGAAGTCGATAAACTTTTCAATGAAGTCGTTTGTTGCTTATAATTAAGTGATTTCACTTAAAAATGGGTATCATAACATGAACGAAAAGTTTATTGGACTAAAGTCACCTTGACTTTAATAATTCAGAAAAATTCTTTAAAATTAACGAAATTGTCTTTAAACTTGTTGTCTTTTTGTATCTTGAATACAAAGCAAAAAAAAGTATTCAAAAATAGGACATGTTTTTCAACACATTTTTAAAATACGTTTTTTTACTTAAAACATAGCTTAATTTCTACTGGAAGTCGAGTTTGAATTTCAATATTTATGTTGTCGTTAACACGTTTGTAAAGGACTTTGGTAGCGTATGAAGAAAAGAAAACTGGAAAAAAACGAAAAATAAAAATTTGCTTCGTAGAATCAAGTACGCAAAACTCAAAATTAAAAGAGAATTGTGTCTTAAATTTGTCCTCACTTGAATTATCCGCTTCTTTGGCTCGGAATCAATACCAAAATCATTAGAGTAAAGACAAAATCTTTGGAACGGGGCATACGCCCGATTTGGGGTAATAGGTAGAACATTTTATGTTGGATGTAAAATATGAAATCAACCGGATTTCACTCCAATTGAGTTGATATTTTACAAAGAGAATATATTTAACACTCCATTTGTGTCGAATTTGATCCAAATTGTTTCACATTTAGATAAAACCTCCAAATATCCCCCTTTTGCACAAAAATTTGTTAATGACAGACATTCCACAGAACGGTTAAGATTTAGATAAGGGTCCGACTTGGGTAAATGTCGCCAGATTTTGCCAAATATTGTCTCGAAACCCACAAATGGCCATATATCTTGACGAAATCTAACCCATATCGCCTCTGCAAAATCTAAAACTTGTACAAATGATTCAAATTTTTCTAGACCTCTAATATATATGTTACCTATCGACCGAAAAATATTTCCCATATTTTTATACCCTTCACCACTACTGTGGTCCAGGGTCTAATAAATTTGTGCATTTGTATGTAACGCCAAGAAGAAAAGGTCTTGGACCCATTGTTTAGTATACCGATCGTCTTAGAATTGAATTATGAGTCGATTTAGCGATGTCGTCTGCCTGTCTGTCTGTCCGTGCGTCCGTCTGTTCATGTATCTTTGTGTCCAAAGTACAGGTCGCAGTTTAAGTCCGAACGCTCTCAAATTTGGCATAGGGTCGTTTTGTGGGACAGAGATAATCGCAAGTGATTTTGGAAAAAATCGGTTCAGGTTTAGATATAGATTTTATATAGTCATATATATTTATCCCCGATCTGGTCATAATTGGCGTGTTTATCAACCGATGCTCTTCCAATTCCGTACATCCGAATATTTTATGAACCTCGAAAAGCTTGCAAAATATCAGCCAAATTGGTTCAGATTTAGATGTAGCTCCGATATATATCTTTCGGCTGATTTAGACTCATATGACCACAGAGGCCAAAGTTTACTACCGATTTTCGTGAAATTTTGCATTTTGCCCTGACTTGCTTTAAATTTTACACGAGAGGTAGGTTTAACGGTGTCGTTATGCGTGCCAAATTTGGTTAAAATCGGTTCAGATTTAGATATAGCTCCCATATATATCTTTCGTCCTATTTGGACTTATATGGCCTCAAAAGCCAGAGTTTTGCCCTGACTTGTTTCAAATTTTGCACAAGGAGTACGTTTAATAGTATCGGTAAGTGTGCCAAATTTTGTTGAAATCGTCCGATTTGCACTTATATGACAACGGAGGCCAAAGTTATACTCCTAACCAGAGAATGAAGCCGCCGAGTCGCGCCGCCGATTTTAGCCGTCGCCGACCCGTTTTTAGCAGTCGACGCCGCCGCCGAATATGTCGACTCATCTCGACTCAAATTTAGCCGCCAATTAATCTAAAATATTGATTTATATCAGAAAAATTTAATAATACTTGTTATAGTTTTTGCCAAAATTTTTAACTTTCCACCTTCAATCAATTAGTATCAAGTTGCTAAAATAGTTTTACAAAAATTTAGCTCAAAAAACTTTGAATGAAATGTAAATTTGATTGTAGGATTGGTTGTACAACTAATCTCATTACAATTCGGAAAACTTCAAATTGATTTTATAATAGATAATTTTGCGCCGCCGAACAAACATTTTTTTATCGGCTTAGCCGTCAAGCCGCCGCCGCCGGAGGAAAAAATTTGGTGTTAGCCGCCGCCGACAAAAATGCGTCGGCTTCATTCTCTGCTCCTAACTACGTGAAATTTTGCAGAGATTGCACAATTATTATTCTAACTACACAAAATACTGTTTGTATTGTTCAAACATATTATGTTTCACCTTAGGGCATAACACTGGTAGTAAAATTTTTTAATGAAATTTTCTCTGTGTGGATATATTTTTAAGGTGCCAATTGTTTACTTCCATTATTTTACTTGCAGATACTCTCTAGGTCTCTCTTTCTAAACACATATATGTTTATAGGTTATTTCCAAATTAATATATGTTTGCATCTAAGAATATTTATCGACAAACATTTTGTGTCCCAAACATAATATGTTCTAACATATTAACATATATGCCCCAAACATGTTATGCTAGTTTATGAACATTATATAGTTGCACTCAAAAATATTGTGTTAAAAAATGCTCTTCCGGTTTATACAAATATAGCCAAAATACCAACATTTTACAAAAAATTCAGTGATCGTAATCATATCCTACACACTGTAATGCCAGACTTTCCACAGAATGGTTGAGTTTTAAATAAGGCTCCGATTTGTGGAAATATCGCCCGACTTGGCCAAATAATATATCATAAGCCACAATAGACCACTTATCTTCAAATCGGTTAAGAATAGATATTTGAATATAATTTTTTACACCCAAACATATGAAAAACAGTCTTTTTCGTCTGTGTATGCATGGCAAATTTGGTCAAAATCGGTTCAGATTTAGATACAGCTCCCATGTATGTGTACGCCAGAGTTGGGGAACTATGGTAGAATTTTTCATATTTTAATCCCATTTTTAATGGCATTTTCCTTCAATTGACTTAAAAGTTTCTACAGAGAATATAGTTGCTCTTCCGGTTTATACAAATATAGCCAAAATACCAACATTTTACAAAAAATTCTGTGATCGTAATCATATCCTACACACTGTAATGCCAGACTTTCCACAGAATGGTTGAGTTTTAAATAAGGCTCCGATTTGTGGAAATATCGCCCGACTTGGCCAAATAATATATCATAAGCCACAATAGACCACTTATCTTCAAATCGGTTAAGAATAGATATTTGAATATGGGAATATAAACCTTCATAATAACTCCAAACAAATTTGAAGGAGCTGAGATGGCAACACAAATTTTGGTGTACATAGTGGTGAAGGGTATAATATAGTCGGCCCCGCCCGACTTTAGACTTTACTTACTTGTTTTTACTAACATTGTGCTCAGCCAAAGGGCATTAGACGATTTAAGTATTTTCTCTAGAATTATTGTAGAAGACTAAAAAATGTTGTCCAAATCGGTTCAGATTTAAATATCGAAAATGTAGATCTACAAAGTGATGCAGCCCCCCGACTTTAGACTTACTTACTTATTTGATAATTTTATGTTTCTGTTTTTTACTCCTCAATATTATGAAATTTAAATTTTCACGCCATAGACAAAAATACGCTGTCTTATCTCGAAACCACATTCATGCAATTTGGACCAAGTTATTCATGTACTCGTATTACTTTCTTTGGATAATATTTCAAATATTTCGAAAAATAAATCAAATCAACCAATTGACGTAACGTATTTAAGAAAGAAATTTAATAATCCCTGCGATAACATCTGCCGGTATTGCACGGCATAGCCTACAAATGGAATAGAACCAAAATTAAAGCAAAAAAAATTGAAATTTAAAAAAAAAAATCGTGCAATGGCGCCATAAATCATGATTATGGTCAGAAATAAGTCCATTTGAATTAATGAGGGATCAAGCAACAGGCTCATACCCATGCCCATGTCCACAACATACAACCATGAATCTACAATCAATTTTAAATTAAAGGCAGTTTCCTTCATGAAGTGTATAATATATGGGATTTTATTCTTTGCATTCAAAGGACAAGCTATGAAGAAAAAAAAAAAACAAGGAAAAACCATAAAAAATACCCACAGTTTTTTTTTCAAACGCCTCAGCCTAATTTAAATATTTTTTTAAGACTCCATCGGTAACCAAACAAAATCAACAGGTTTTTGCTTTTCGATTTATTTAAGGAGCCTGTTGAATTATGGGGTGGTTTTTTTTCTAAGGAAAAAAGGACAAATTTGACAAAAAAAAGAGAAAATACATTCGGTGACTGATAGAGTTGGAGTGGAGTATAATGCGGAACAGTTTATAAAAAAATAAATGGTTTATAACATCTTGCCATTTCATTTCGACTTTAGACTCTACCGTCCTAAGCTTCAGAGTTGTTCTCTGTCAAATTTCTTTAGTTCTTCGTATTCGTGAACGGAAACAATTTCTATTTCGCAGACAATTTACTTATTTTGTTATTTCCGCTTACGAAACTGGGTAAATATTTCCGGGATTTATTTATGCTTGTTTTTTCTCTCATTTGTGGGCCTTTTTGGATTTTGTTTTGCTAGGCTATGGTGGAACTAAGTCTTATTCTAAGGGGAGTTTTATTGTGTTTTTTGAGGAATGACCAAGACTAATATCGAAATTGTTTTTTTATGATTTAAAAATAATAAATTTTGTAATTATTATTATAAATGCGATAAATGGAAGCTGGAAATTTTTTGAAGGTTTTCGCGTAGGAATGAACAGGAAAGAACTTGGGATTTTTGCAATTTTTAATAGCAATTGGGTATTACAGACCCCAATATTTATCACAATCGCATCGAATTTACTCCAAAAAAGGTCAGTTTGAAAATTTATAAAATATAGATATTACTTTCGTAAAACTATTTCTAGGGTTGTTTTTCATTTTTTAGGGACTGAAACGGGGCGTCTGATTAGTCTCGCACGCAAAAAAATAATTCGTTCCTCTCAAATGAAATTTTACTCAAATGAAACATAAACATAAACAAGTAAGGAAAGTCTAAAGTCGGGCGGGGCCGACTATATTATACCCTGCACCACTTTGTAGATCTAAATTTTCGATACCATATCACATCCGTCAAATATGTTGGGGGCTATATAAAGGTTTGTCCCACACACATACATTTAAATATCACTCGATCTGGACAGAATTTGATAGACTTTTACAAAAACTATAGACTCAAAATTTAAGTCGGCTAATGCACTAGGGTGGAACACAATGTTAGTAAAAACCAAGTAAGGAAAGTCTAAAGTCGGGCGGGACCGACTATATTATACCCTGCACCACTTTGTAGATCTACATTTTCGATAACATATCACATCCGTCAAATGTATCGGGGGCTATATATAAAGGTTTGTTCCAAAGCTATATATGGGAGCTATATCTAAATCTGTACCGATTTCAATAAAATTTGGCACACTTGACTATAGTACTAATTGTTCTTCTAGTGCAAAATTTTAAGCAAATTAGGGTAAAACTCTGGCTTCTGGGGCCATATAAGTCCATATCGCGCGAAATATATATATGGGAGCTATATCTAAATCTGAACCGATTTCTTCCAAAATCAATAGGGATCTATTCTGAGCCAAAACACATACTTGTGCCAAATTTGAAGTCGATTGGACTAAAACTGCGACCTAGACTTTGATTACAAAAATGTGTTCACGAACAGACGGACATCGCTATATCGACTCAAGAGCCCACCCTGAGCATTATTGCCAAAGACAACATGTGTCTATCTCGTCTCCTTCTGGGTGTTGCAAACATATGCACTAACTTATAATACCCTGTTCCACAGTGTGGAGCAGGGTATAAAAAATAAAATAAACCAAAGATACAAAATCCTCAAAATAAGTCTTAGCCTATATTTGCGGCGTTTTCATCTTAAAACTAAAGAATCAATAGTTTAGTTAATTTAAGGACGGTTTCTTTAAATCAAAACAGTTTTTCTCAACTTTAAGGCAAATGTGCTTTACTTCAAAGACATGCGATTTTAACAGAGGGACGAAAATTTCCAAAATTTGTGCCTTATTTGTATTAAAATTTCATTTTTGTTTTTTGAAAAATTTTTTTAATTAATTATTTATTTTTTACAGTTTTTCATTGTCAGGAAGGTGTATTTATTTGGATTTTATGTCAACCAAATATCTAACATACACTAAAAAAAGAGTTTACTTGGATCCAAAGATTTTGACTTTCCCTTAAGGATTTTGGTATTGATTCCGAGCCAAAGATGCGGCTTCTTCAAAATAAAGACATTTTTTACGGACCTCCCTGTCTTTAAATCTAGGATCAAAAAGTAAAAATTAAATAATAATTACACCCAGAAAAAAGTGCCTTCGAAACTAAAGGAAAAAATTTTCATTAATATAGTTTATCCATTTTATTTCCATTAAGGTAAATTTTTGTGAAAAATAATAAAATTTACTCGTTTCAGTAAAAAAATCCTAAACTGTAAGCAGTTAGGAATAGTTCATTAAGTAGAATAAGGCATGGAATTTTACTCATACTATTTTCTTCGCTGGGTATAAGAATTTACTACTGAAAAAGAAAATTTTATTCACCGATAACAAAGCATTCGTAAAAATAAACAAAAACCGAACTAAAACCAAGTTTCCTCAAAATTAGTAAAATTTCTTATAAAATGATAATTGCGACTTCCTTAATAATAGAAAGTTTTTCATACATACGAACAACACTTGGCATAGAAAAATATTTTAGTTCATTCGTACTAAGAAGTATGCAATCCTTTCAAAACTTAAGGAAACACACTTGTTAGAATATAGGAAATTTTCCTAAATTTCTATTGTCTACCTGTAATCGATACCTGTCATCGTAATCGATGTGTTTGCGCGTGGGTGTAATCGATATATTTGCGCGTCGGTTGTTTTTTTAGTTGGAATCGCGTTGTTTTGGTATGCGAAGAGATTGTTAAAAAATAATATGGTAAAATAATATAATAAATAACAAATAAAATATATAAAATATTTGTTATTTTAAATTAGTGAGAAAAATTTTCGTTTTTTTAAATAAATCTATCAATGTTCGTGATAGTGTATAAAGAAAGAAAACACCAGCAGAATAACAACCCTTTCATTTGTCTTCATTTTGGAATCTTCAATTATCAGGTAATATTCAGTGACGCTAACCTTTTGCAACAAAAATGTTTTATGATTTTTTATATTTGTAGGTATTGAAATTGTAAAAGGAGGACAAAATCGTTAGGCAGCAACTTATTAAAAGTGAAAAGTACAAGAAGAAGAAAAAGTGCGTTTTACAGTTGATAATATCACACGGAAATTGGAAATAGTGGAATAATAAACTAATATTTCAAAGAGATTCGATGCTGTTGATTCTTAATAAATATATTCAATATATTAATAAAACATGTCTTTTATTGAAGATAAAATTGCTTATAGAAATAAATAAAATTGTATTTAAAGACGAAGGTAAGCAGTTCTAATTATGAAGTAAAAGTTTTACCACAAATGTGTAAGATTTGTCGAAATGAATGAAAAAATTTCAATAAAATCATTCCATATATGAATTCAAATTAGTTAAATTTTTTCATTCTGTAGTATAGTGGTATATAAATATAGGAAAATGTTAACTAATATATGGAATGCATTATTCTTAATTTCTACGAAAATCACATCGTTCAAACAAATAAAAATGTCTTTGGCGCTATACGAAGTTCAACTTTCTTCACAATGAGTTCATTTTAACTTAAAGAAGGGGTCACTTTTTTCTGGGTGTAGATACAGGTCTCATTTAACGAATTTTTATTCTCTTTTTGCGATATTTAATAAAGGTATTTATGTGCAAACAAATTCCAATTTCAAAATCGAAATTGTGCCATGTACTTCAAAGTAAAAACAGTTTTCTCAATGCTAAAAAAAAACTTTTTACCAAAGATGCAAATCCTTAAAATAAGTCTTAGCCTATATTTGAAGCCTTTTTATTTTAAATTTAAAAATTCAATATGTCAGTTGAGTTAAAGACGATTTCTTTAAATTAAAAGTGTTTTTCTTCATTTTAAGGAAACTTTGCCTTACTTTAAAGATACACAACTTTAGTAGAGAGACGCAAAAGTTCAATATTTGTGTCCTAAATTTAATGAAAAACATATTTGAAGCAAGGATTATACACTTTCTTTTTATAAAAACTTCATTATTTTAAAGAATTTTGTCCTTAACATTGCGTAAATTTCGAGTCCTAAAATTTAAATTGCATAATCTTCCATATTAGGTCAATATTTTTTTAGTGTAAACAACATACAAAATTGAATATTTCATTATTTTAATGATACTTGTCCTTAATAGTTTATAATCGTAAAATTTAGGTGGCGTAATTTTTAATATCACGTAAATATTTTTAAGAGCCACTAATATTTTCTTTATTTTAGAAGAATGTCCCCTTGCCAATGCCATTTCAAGATATTAAGGTGCAAATAAACTTTTTTGGGTGTACTTTTAGAGCCGTCTTCCTACGAGTAAACAACACGCTTCATATTTCAATGTACACTGACAAAAAATATTGTCGTGGGGTCAAAGATTTCATGTCTTTAAAATACGAATGTAAATTTTGCTTAGCATAGAAGACGCTTTTCTCTAATATAAAGTTTTTTCCTTGTCCAAAAGTCGATAAACTTTTCAATGAAGTCGTATTGTCCTTATAATTAAGTGATTTCACTTAAAAATGGGTATCATAATATGAAAGAAAATATGTTTGGGCTAAGGTCAACTTGACTTTAATAATTCAGAAAAATTCTTTAAATTTAATGAAATTGTCTTTAAATTTGTTGCCTTTTTGCATTTTGACTACAAAGCAAACAAGTAAGTAAAGTCTAAAGTCGGGCGGGGCCGACTATATTATACCCTTCACCCCTATGTAGGCCAAAATTTGTGTTACCATCTCAACTACTTCACATTTGCTGGAAGCTATATAAAGGAGACAATTTTTTTACTTCTACAAAATCTCTAGAATTAAAATGTAAATCGGCTAACGCTATCCAGTTAATTGGAGGAAAATTCCATTGAAAATGTGTCTAAAATGTGTAACAGTTTACCATATTTCCCCAACTCTGGTGTACGTATATATGGGAGCTATATATAATAATAAATATAATAATAAATGGGAGTATAACTTTGGCCCCCTGGTCATATGAGTGCAAATCGGACGGAAGATATATATGGGAGCCATATCTAAATCTGAACCGATTCCAACCAAATTTGGCTCAATTACCGATATTACTAAACGTACTCCTTGTGCGAAATTTGAAGCAAATCACGGCAAAACCCTGGATTTTGAATCGATTTTGACCATATTTGGCACATACAATAGTATCGTTAAAAGTACCGCTTGTGCAAAATTTGAAGTAAGCAAGGGCAAAACTCTGGCTTTTGAGACCATATAAGTCCAAATCGGGCGAATGATATATATGTGAGCTATATCTAAATCTGAACCGATTTTTTCAAAATTTGACACACTTAACGATACTATTAAACGTACCCCTTGTGCAAAATTTAAAGCAAATCACGTCAAAACTCTGACTTTTGTGGCCATATAAGTTCAAATCGGACGAAAAATATATATGGGAGCTATATCTAAATTTGAACCGATTTCAATAATATTTACCAAGCATTGGAAGAATGTCAATTCTACCATCTGTGCAAAATTTCACGAAGATCGGTAGAAAACTTTGGCCTCTGTGGTCATATGAGTCTAAATCGGACGAAAGATATATATGGGAGCTACATCTAAATCAGAACCGATTTGGCTGATATTTTGCAAGATTTTCGAGATTCATAAAATATTTTGATGTACGGTACTTCAAGAAAATCGGTTGATAAACACGCTAACTATGACCAAATCGGGGATAAATATATATGACAGGTATATCTAAATCTGAACCAATAGCGATTGTCTCTGTCCCAAGCAGCGTTGCCAGAATTGTTTCACCAAAAACCGCTAGATTTGCCCAAAAAAATAGCTAAAAAAAGCTAAAAAATGCTAAAAAATAGCTAGAAAAAAAGCTAAATTTTTTTGTATCAAAAGTCACATTTTTGATTGAAATTTAACAAACTTAAAGGCTTTATTTAACTTACAATGCATATTATTTTCATTTGCATTGCATATTAGCTCTGTTTGCGTATTTGATACATTTTGATTACTATCACAAATTTTTTACTGGAAGTCCTTCGTTTTGTGGGAGCTACCTTCCCAACACCTCTATTTTATTTACTTGTTATTTTAAAATATTAAATGATCTAAGCATGCTTTAGATTTGGTAAACAAATGATTTGTCATTTTTTTAAATAAAATTTTAGTTTGGTTTTGAAATTGTGAAAAATTCGAAATACATTACTTTTATTTAAATTGTAGAAAATACCTATAGTTTACATTTCCCAGTAAAAACATTTTCCTTTTCTTCATGAGCTATCAAAGTGCTTTAAAAACGTGCTAACGCCAACTTAAATTTCCAAATTCAGACTCGACTTCAAGTAGAAATTATTGTATATATACGTTTTTAAATAAAGTGTTGAAAAACATCTTCTATTTTTGAACGCTATTTTGGTTTGTGGTTAAGATGCAAAAACTCCTCACATTTAAAGACTATTTCATTAATTCTTCCTTCTTTCATGAAAACATACCCATTTTTAAGTTGAATCACTTAATTATAAGGACAAAACGACTTTATCGTCTTTTGGACAAGGAAAACAGTTTATATAAAAGAAATTCACAAATGCTATTATAACCAAAATTCGCGTTCGTATTTTAAGGAAATGAAATCTATGGCCTCACGACAATATTTTTTCAGTGCACTAGCTTTCTACTATTTTAATTTAGTAATATCGTAATAACTTTAGAATATTATAATAACATAAAAAGGATAAACGAGTCAAATGATAATATTCCCAATAATTTACTGACAGTTTATCTAACAAATTTGTATAGTAATAGTAGATTTAAAGTTTACGATAACTTTTATGTATATAATGAAAAAAACTTTACAACAAGGTGTATTTGCTACAAAAATGCCCGCATAATGGCTGGACTCATTATTAATGTTTCAACTGAGCTTTGAAATATGTGGAAACCCTTATACTTGCAGCAAGACTTAGATAAAAACGCCGATTTATCCATATTTCAATAGAAACATGTCGAAAATAAAAAAAGCCAAAAATAGCTAAAAGGGTCATGAAAAAAAGCCAGAAAAAAAGCTAAAAGCTAAATGCATTTTTTTCCCGCTAAACGTCTTCAAAAAAAAGCCAAATCTAGCGGGAAAAAAGCTAAATTGGCAACGCTGGTCCCAAGAAACGGCCCTATGTCAAATTTGAGGACGATCGGACTTAAATTGTGAGCTGTACTTTGTGCACAAAATTACATATACAGACAGACGGACGGACGGACAGACAGACGGACATCGCTAAATCGACTCAGAATTTAATTCTAAGCCGATCGGTATACTAAAAGATGGGTCTTTTTGGAAATTAAAGTTGTCGTTAACTCGTTTTTAAAGGACATTAATAGCATATGAAGAAAAAATGCTGAAAAGGCGAAAAATTAAAATTTGCTTCCTAGAAGCAAGTACACAAAACCCAAATTTAATAGAGAATTGTGTCTTAAAAGTATCCTTACTTGTATTCTCCACTTCTTTGGCTCGGAATAAATACCAACATTTTTAAAGTAAAGACAAAATCTTTGGAACCGGGCATGCTTTTTTTCAGTGTAAGAACAATGCTGAACATATTATATCGATTAAATAACTTCAGTCAGCTCATTGCACTCATTATTTGATTATCCCATTTAAAATCGAAATGATATTCAATTAAATCGATATGGGCAGGTGTAATTAAAAATCATTGAAGTGGAAAAATTAACACAAACAACATCAAAATTACTAATCAAATACACTCACTCAGACTCATTAATTGGACATTTTCGAAATAAGCATAGGATGTGAAGTGAACTACACACTACACCCCCCGGAGTATAATGAAATTGAAACCTTATCGAAAATCCTTTGATGTTCCAGCAAAACAAAAGCAAATTTCCATTATTCAGAGAATACACTGAAATGTTGTATTGAAGCACAATGATTATGAAGGTGTTCTTTTGCAGAAGTTTATTCATGGTCCTTTAAAGCAGCACAATTTAATTGAGTCCTTGCTTGATATTTGTTGTGGGAAATGTGATTTTCTTTGCGTGATTACCAAAACCAATAATCATTCAAGTATTTAGAAAGCAATGAGTGGAAAGGATATCGGATAGGCTATGATGACAACGACTGTGTTATTGTTGTTGTGGATGATGATGACGATGATGCTGTTACATTTTTATTGAATGAGACTATACCTTTCTGGCAGTTTATTAACATAGAAATGTCTCTCTCACACCTCATTAATTCGGTGTGTGTTTGCCATGAATGCATACGACCATTACACAAACAACAAACGTGGCAAAATACCCACTCACACTCAGTCACTCTCTCGTAGATATATCGTTCTTCGATACATCATCATCATCTAAAAATAAAGACGAACCCGTATAATTGGAATCAACACCAGTTGGATGTATACGTGAGAATGAATATGCGAGAATATCAGTGTCGGTGTGTGTGTGTATCTCTTTGAGAAATATTGTAGTAGCTGGAGAAAGCCTCGATGGTATAATACACATTGAAATGACTTTGTCAGTTCGTTCACTCACTGTAAGGCTTTCGAGCTTCCCGTACTGTCTACTGAACGTGTTTCTATGCTGCTTTTTTCTGGTTTATTGGGCTAATTCAATAAGCAACAAAGCCATAAACAGTTACCACAAGAAGCTGAAATGTGTTGAATACATGAATGTGTTTGCAAAAAACGCTAGGGAGTTCCATGAATTCATGCATATATGGATTTTGCTGCCAAAGCAACCCCAAAACAGTTTGGCTCAGAGACGACATAGTCATAGATTCAAACAACACACGTCTTTTTCATATATCCTTGATGTGCCATAAACCCTCATCGAGGAACATTGTAATAGTAACACTCTAGATTATAGTGGCCAATAGGATATCCGTTGTGCAGATCATCTTTCACACATTACAAACCAAATACAGAGTCTTTCAAATGAACAACGACGAATGAACATTTGCAAAAAGTAGAAAAACAAAATCCAATACCACCTTTGTCCGTAGTGTTTTACGGTTCACACTCCATCAGATAAAATTGTTAGCCAGACTTTAGTCCATACAGGTATTTGATTTTACACAGGTATCATCTAAAGAGGTAGCAGCATTTGTCGGTACAATGCCAATGTTGAGATAAGCAAATAATCTGACCAGAAGTAAACTTTTAAGGAACAGAGGAATTCTACAGGCAGGATGTAGCTGGTACTATAGTTAGGGCTATTAAGGAATTTCATATGGGGAAAAAGAAGGGATCGACTGCATGTAAATACGATGGTGTTTCTATGTAAGGCTTAGCTAAGCATAATAGCACTTAATGCCTAAGAAATATTATTAGAAAAACTTTTAAAAATATATATATGGGAGTGTTATATTTAAATCAATCTGCGCAATTGAGATAAGTATTCCACACAGAACGTAAAATAATTTTAGTTGATCAAAAATACGAAGATCCATATGAAATATTTATCAATTTTCCAGCGATAAACTTTCTAAAAAATTCAACGTCCTAACCCTACGTGAAATTGGTGCAAATTGCCACTGACGAACCTATCACAGGACTGGTACCGGTGATCCAGTTTGTCGCAGTTTTTAAATAGGGATAATTTAATGATTTCCATACTCGCTTAATATAAAAATCTTATTGGATCTACACATTTAGTGAAGTAGAATTACCAGAATAACCTATTGTTCAACATTTTTCAAACGTTTTTCATTTCTGGTGTGATTCGGATAACCAAACTGAAACAGATTTCTAAGAGCTTGTCCGAGACTGCCCAGCAAATTACCTCGCATTACCCGGTAATCTTGTAGGTAAGCCTATTTAAAAATTAATAACCACTTATTAATTGGCATCGCTTCGGATTACATTTACATACGCATGTCCGAGAAGGAAAGTACTTCACCTCAGGCATACCTTCGGCCATGAAATAAGTAGTGTATAAAGAGCATATGATCACCTAATATGTAATCAGTTGTTCGTAGTTTGTAAAAGAACTACTTATTTCCTCAGGTAACCAAATCTCGAAAATAAATACTTCTGTTACCGATTCTAATGGATCAATGATGTAAGATGGACACTACTTGAATAGGAACTTAAAAAGTAAATTAAATTAACATTGTGTACACATATGTACATACAAGGATTAGGATTAGGGAGCCACCGTGTTGCAATGGTTAGCATGTCCGCCTTGCATACACAAGGTCGTGGGTTCGATTCCTACTTCGACCGAACACCAAAAAGTTTTTCGGCGGTGGATTATCCCACCTCATTAATGCTGGTGACATTTCTGAGGGTTTCAAAGCTTCTCTAAGTGGTTTCACTGCAATGTGGGACGCCGTTCGGACTCGGCTATAAACAGAAGGTCCCTTGTCATTGAGCTTAACATGGAATCGGGCAGCACTCGGTGATAAGAGAGAAGTTCACCAAAGTGGTATCACAATGGACTGAATAGTCTAAGTGAGCCTGATACATCGGGCTGCCACCTAACCTAACCTAACCTAACCTACATACAAGGATATTTTTTGAATAATATAATCGTAGTTCTCTACGCTGAAAAAAGCTTTTCCGGTTCCAAGGATTTTGTCTTTACACTAATTAATTTGGTATTGATTACGAGCCAAAGAAATGGAGAATTGAAGAGATACTAGGAGACAAATTTGAATCTTTCGGATTTTTTTCAGCAAAATTATTTTTCATGTAATTATACCCATTTATAAGTCGAATGTAAGTTTATCCACTCTTGGACAAGGCAAATAACGTTATGCGTATTCTATGCTAAGCAAAACTCGAAAAAAAAAACTTTGGCCTCACAATATGTTCTTTCAGTGTATGTTAAACCTTATGAAAATAATAAAAAGAATACAATGCATAATGCCGTTTATAACGAATCCATTAGGAGAGATATAAATTTGGATGTACATCTAACTCAGAATGAATTGCAACATGAAACGCAACTTAATTCCATTATTAAACTAGAAAACTTACTAAAACAACTAGTGAGTTAAATTCGTGATTACTACCTACATTCTTTTAAATCACCATTATTATGAACTGCATGGAAAAATCTTCATAATATACGTTAGATTAAATTTTTTTTTTAAATTTTTTAGGTAAACGCTCAATTCTGTTGTGTTTATATTTAATTATGCCATAATTTCTTCCATTTTATTAAGCCATTATCGGTCAATTGCATTACATTTTGAGAATAATCATCACAAATTATATTATAATTCAATACTGGCCTTCCTGGCACTCGAAACTCGAGTGCATTGTAAGCCTTTAACGGTGTTATAAAGGTCCTAGATGATATGGAACTCTAGCGAACTTTATACACGCAAAGAAAAAAAACGTTTGGAAAACGTGTACCGAAAACGTTTTTCTTTTGTTAGAGTTTTTTGAATTGCTTCGAAAAGTATACACTTTTATCACCAAAAAAATTCATTTGGTACAAAATTTTTATTTTTTCAATAAAAAAAGTTATTTTTGAACCAAAAACACAGTCCATTTCGTTTATCTCAAACACTGTTCTTTTCTGACTTTAGGTCTTTAATAAGACACATTTTAAAGTTCATAGTAAAATTTAATATAGTAGAATGTAATGTTGAACATTTTTTCGGAATCTTTCGACCATCTCTGGAATGTATGTAAAAAAAAAAAAAAAAAACTTTGGTCGAAGCAGGGATCGAACCCACGACCCTTGGCATGCAAGTCGGACGTAGCAACCACTGCACCACGGTGCCCAACTAAATGTATTTTTCTGTTAAATAAACTTTGTTTAATCGGCTCGTGGGCGCCGCAAGCTATGCTATATAAATATAACTTATATGGGTAATTGTCTATTGATTACTATAACGGCTACATAGCTCGGTGGATAGTGTGTTGGCTTACAAATTGCATGGTCCGCGGTTCGATTCTCCGTCCTGGCCAAAGGTAAAAAAAATTAAAATTTATAAAATCGTATAATTTCTTCTACATTGCTTGTATTACATAAAAAGGTGCTAAGAAATAAAAAACTTCGTGGAAGTGAGAAAGATGTGAGGGAAAATGCAATTAGCCAGAAAAAATTTTTTTGAGTTAGTCTTTATGAAATTGTTATTACATCCTGGAAAAGAATAAACGTTTATCACAAAAAGAATATACTTTTCTTCCAAATACACTTCGTTTCAACGAAAAGCAAATGAGAAACGAACTTTGTTTGTCTAAAATTTCGTTTGGGAGGAAAGAATTATTTTTTTGCGTGTATCCACATATCACACAAATTACACACTTAGCTTCTTTAGTTTTTAAAACAGTCTTCTCTGAATTCAGTAATTGATATTGTTCTTCTAATATAATGTGTGTAAGATAGTGTTTGTTTGATGTTGCTCATTTAAGGTGGCTGTTAAGTTCGAGTTTACACTGAAAAAATATTGTCGTGAGGTCAAAGATTTCATGTCTTTAAAATATGAATACAAATTTTGCTTAGCATAGAAGACGCATTTCTCTTAAATAAAGTTATTTTCCTTGTCCAAAAGTCGATAATCTTTTCAATGAAGTCGTATTGTCCTTATAATTAAGTGATTTGACTTAAAAATGGGTATCTTAACATGAAAGAAAAAAATTATAGGCTAAGATCAACTTGGCTTTAATAATTCAGAAAAATTCTTTAAATTTAATGAAATTGTCTTTAAATTTGTTGTCTTTTTGCATCTTGACTACAAAACAAAAAATCGTTCAAATATAGGACATGTTTTTCAAAACTTTATTTTAAAGAAGTTTTTTACTTCAAACATAGCATAATTTCTACTGGAAGTCGAGTCCTAATTTGGAAAATAAAGTTGCCTTTAACTCGTTTTTAAAGGACTTTGATAGCATATGAAGAAAAAAATCTGAGAAAGCGAAAAATTAAAATTTGCTTCCTAGAAGCAAGTACACAAAACCTAAATTTAAAACAAAATTGTGTCTTAAAAGTATCCTTACTTGTATTCTCCGCTTCTTTGGCTCGGAATCAATACCAAATTTTTTAAAGTAAAGACAAAATCTTTGGAACCGAGTGTGCTTTTTTTTCAGTGTAGCCGCTAAAATCGAAAATAAATCTCTAAGAACAGAAAGAAATTATATCTTTGGCAAATTTTATTATTACTTGGTGGGGAATGGTCCAAATCATAAATAAAAAAGTTTTTCTTCTAAGAATTAATTATTAAAGATAATCAACCGTGAAAAATTTGCTATTCTAGCGCGATAATGCGAACTTAATACCCACCTTTATATAAAAATTAAAAAAAGACAATTCGCTTACACTAATTTGAAAACAATTTCCGTATTTTAAACCAACAGAAAAAATAAAGGTTATTAAATAAAAGAGACTCTCAAAGATACTAATATGATGAATTTTTAATGCAATTTCCATACAGCCACATTGATTTTTTTTTAACTTAAAACTCAGGAGATTAGTATATATGTATTCTATATTGCTCCTGTACTGAAAGCAACCTAATCTGAAAACAACATATCCTATTAAAATTGTCTTCTCAGTATACGTATAACAAAAGCCAAACAAACATTGCTGATTGCATTAAATCGAATTCTAAGAAATAAATTCAAAATTGGATTAGATATGTCAGTTTTCCCGTCTTTCTATACATGTATTCAAGCCCGATCGTCTTCAATTTGGAATAGATATTTAGTTTAGTACATTTATTGATTTTGGACAAATAAGTTAAAATTGCATAGTGTCACGTCACCAACCTGTCCACACACACAAAAAAAAATTTTTCTGGTTCAATCACGAAATTAATTGATCCAATTAATTTTTTAATTGAAATGTCTTCAATCACAGAAATGATAGTATCAATTAAAAAATTAATTGAAGGTCAATTAAAAAATTAATTGATCCAATTAAAAAATTAATTGATCCAATTAAAAAATTAATTGATCCAATTAAAAAATTAATTGATACTATTATTTTTGTGATTGATTTTTGTTTCAATTAAAAAATTTGTTGAATCAATTAAATTTTTAATTGAATATTTTTTAAAACTCAATTAAAATTTTAATTGGAAAATTTTTCGTGAAATTTTTTTGTGTGCAGTTAAGTCATGCAAACCGATCTTTAGTAAATTTTCCTAATTCCCACATCAAAATTGTTTCATCCCCAGTTTCATGTTTGCAATGAAGTGGGACTCGAGTATCTTAAAAATGATATCCTTAAAGTTTTAGAGATAATAATATTTTACACATTCCACTAAAGTCAATCTAACTTTATTTTAGTACATGGAATTGGAAAAAAAAATTAATTATATCTAATATGTTCTTGAATTTGTCGACAAATATTTACTCATTTTTGTGATATCGGCGTGCTGTCAGCGTTTTTAATACTGTTTAATTAAATTTTTCTAAAATTAACCAAAAATTTTCTTCCTGGTGGGTTCATTGTTTTTATTAAATATATTCGTCAAAGATAAAAAAAGTTGGTTTTATGGAAAAACATAATTATTTACACAAACATTTTATAAGAAAGATATTTTTTTAATCTTTTATTTATGAAAACTTCGTTTGCAGATTCAAGGAAACTTCAAAAGTTTTGGTAAAAAGATAATTTTGAATATTAAGGAAAAACAATAATGCAATGACTTTCCAGTTATCCAAAATATGTTATTATTATATCATATATATATATATATATAATTCATCGCAATGTAATGCAACGTGTAATGAGAGTTTTACTGCTGGTAATGCAAATTGTAAAGAGTTGTAGTTACCTAGTTTTTGCTGGGTGGTTCATGAGGACTTGTCTATGGAGTGCTACTACTAAAATACCGCAGGACGTGTCCTTAGGAACAGTCCAAGGCGTGTCCTAAAGTGTAAATTTACCCCGTCCATACGTCTTGACTAGGACTGGTCCATGTACACCAGGGACTAGTCCTGTACCAGTCCTGTGTTTGATCCATTTCCCGTAGGGAAGTTATAGAGGCTATGTCGAAAATATTTTCTTATTTTAATTGGTACAAATAATCTGCTATTCAACAAAAATATCGTAAGCATGTTATCACTTACAAAGCCGATAAAGAAATCTACTATTCGAAAAAAATGTCGTTGAGGAAGCTCTGTGCAAAATGGGTGCCGCGCGAGCTCACATTTGACCCAAAACAACAACGTGTTGATGATTCTAAGCGGTGTTTGCAGCTGTTAACTCGTAATAAACCTGAGTTTTTCCGTCGATATGTGACAATGGATGAAACATTGCTCCATCACTACACTCCTGAGTCCAATCGACAGTCGGTTGAGTGGACAGCGACCGGTGAACCGTCTCCGAAGCGTGGAAAGACTCAAAAGTCCGCTGGCAAAGTAATGGTCTCTGTTTTTTGGGATGCGCGTGGAATAATTTTTATCGATTATCTTGAGAAGGGAAAAACCATCAACAGTGACGACTATTATATGGCGTTATTGGAGCGTTTGAAGGTCGAAATCACGGCAAAACGGCCCCATATGAAGAAGAAAGTGTTGTTCCACCAAGACAACGCACCGTGCCACATTGAGAACGATGGCAAACATTCATGAATTGGGCTTCGATTTGTTGTTTTTTTTTTCTTCAAAATACATTGACAAAGAATGATTGAAGGGAACTTTTTTCGCGCCAACAAACATAGTACCGGCCTATAGGTCAAATGACTATCTTGCAATATCAATTGGCGCACAGCATCAATGGTTTCCGAAATAACTATAGAAACTCGTCTTGGTGTAAAATATGACCTCGGTTGAATTCACCATACCATCGATAAAAACTGGTCCTTAACGAAACTTCATCGCCAAAAATTATTTATTTTTTTTTTTTGGGCGAGATGAATCTCTTAAGTTGCTGTAAACCACACAAATAGTGCCGTATGCCAAAATGTTCTGAGTCCGTATAACCTCAAAAATGTCAAGCTGTACGATAGAACTGTCAATTAGCAACTTCCTCCATTTCTGCCATCTGTATTAAGTGCACTTTTTGGAAGTTGTAACTACCTTAACGTCATCATTTGATTAGCTCTGAACCAGAAAACGTTTCCCTGAGAATTTTATATCTTTATCAGTGAAAATGAGTTTGAAAAATAACAACATAATAAGGTTAATGCTCCACACGCAACTCAAAAAGATAATGTTGTATAGAAACTTCCTTTGGAGTTTATGGAGTAGTGTAGTTATTGCCATTGATGTTTGGTGGGTTTTTTGAAATTGCCAACATAACCGTGACTTGCTATGTTAATGGTAAATTTATCGATCCAAGAGCAACACATATGGCTAAGAGTTTATTTCTAGTCGCAAATCTCTGTTTAATGATGTTGCTGTTTATGATGATGATGGTTAGCGATATGTGACTTTAATGAGGTAATATCACAGTCTTGCTTTGCTGCCAAAAAGATACATTTTGTATCAAAAAATAGATAAACCCCCATTTTCATGAAGCTCAGTTAGTGCAACGTTAGCTAACGAACTTTTAAACCATAGTATAAACATATCTGTCACCTTGTTTATATATTCCATATGCCAGTTAGGAACTTAACTGCTCAAAAAAAAAAACATTTTGCTTTTGAAACATGTTTTGGGGTTTTGACATACGAGTGCTATTTATGTTGTTTACAGCAACTTAGAAGATTTACGAGGGCGGTTCGGAAACTTCTTATCGTATCAATGAAAGAGAATAGTTAGTTTTTCAAAAATATTTTTATTTTTCAATATAATCTCCTGAAACGTCAATACACTTAGTCCAACGCTTTTCTAGCAATTCTATCCCTTGATTAAAATAGTTTTCCTCAAGGTCTTCAAAAAAGTGATTCACAACTGTAATTGCATCTTCATTTGAGGTTAAAAAAACGCTTGGCAGCAAGGAATTTTTTTAGATTTGGGAACAAGTAAAAGTCACTGGGAGCTAAAGGGTGATACGGTCAAAATTTGGTCAAGGGAAAACGCGTGTAAATCGGTGAAATCGTTTATTTAAAAAATCAAATTAAATTCCTTCTTCAAGTTCAATTAGTATAAAATTCAGGAAAAATATTCAGTTAGGCTTTCGCTTTTCCAAATCCGAATTGCCGCTTGACACCTGCCATCAGATTTTGTACAGCCACCTTGTCCACCTTCTTCGCCGCAGAAAGCCAGTTTGCCTTGAACTGCTGCTCGTCCTTAGCAGTTTTTTGGTCTTCTTTAGGTTCCGCTTGACAATAGCCCAGTATTTCTCAATTGGGCGGAGCTCTGGCGTGTTGGGAGGGTACTTGTCCTTGGGAACCACCTGCACGTTGTTGGCGGCGTACCATTCCATGGCCTTTTTACCGTAATGGGAGGTTGCCAAATCCGGCCAAAACAGAACGGAACAACCGTGTTTCTTCAGGAAAGGCAGCAGACGTTTATTCAAACACTCTTTCACGTAAATTTCTTGGTTGACAGTCCCGGAAGCTATGAAAATGCTGCCTTTCAAGCCACAGGTACAGATGGCTTGCCAACCAAATATTTCTTTGCGAACTTTGACAGTTTTATGTGCTTGAAAATATCTGCAACCTTTCCCCTTCGTTTTGCCGTATACAACTCCTGTCCCGGAAGCTGCTTGTAGTCGGCTTTGTACCGGCAACTCTCTTTGTCGTCTCAGCGGCTTCCGGTTTTCGATTTCCCCCCGATCCAGACTTCCTGGCTGTCGACAAACGTTCCCCAAACACTTTAATTACATTTGTAACAGTTGATTTGGCAACTTTTAGCGATTTTGCCAGCTTTGCGTGCGATTAGCTCGGATTTTCGCGATGCGCGAGCAAAATTTTGCAGCGTCATTTTTGGTTGAGCAGGTTTTGTATCATTAAATTGGTTAAAACAACACTAATTGTTAAGTTCAACAAAACATCAATAATATACTACAAAAGAGTATACGATTCGTACATTTAGAAATGTTCATTTATAACCATAGTGGGGAAAAAATAGAAGTAACATGCAATTCTATAATTTGTTGTAGGTTTTCCATTATTAGTCGTTCACTTTATTTGCGACGGCCCACTTTTGTATTCACACATTTTAAAAATTTTGAAACCATTTTCGTCACTTTTAGACATCAAGTCAAAATATCTGCCTTGCCTTCATGTTAAAACTGATTTAAGGCGTACTTTATCAGTAATAGTACCAAATATTGAAAATAAAGCTATTGAAAGGAACAATTGCCAAATTTCCCACTAATTGATAAACGCTTTTATATTAATATCCATTAAAAATTGGATTTTTAATTATTTAATTAATTATTGTTAATCATATTTTCAGCTTTTGTTAATATTTATTTCTGTTTGTTTGGGTAAACAAAATTTGTTTTAAGGTTGGGGGGCGCAATGAAATTGATACATTTTTGGTGGGGCGCGAAGCAAATTGGGTTGGGAAGCTCTGCTATAGGAGGCGCAAATTTCATCCTAGCCGATTGAAATTTGGTACGTGATGTTGGAATATGGTATCTAACAACCATGCCAAAATTGGTTCATATATATAGGTCCATAATTATATATAGCCCCCATATAAACCGATCCCCAGATTTGGTTTTCGGAGCCACCTTGAGGAGCAAATAACGTCCGAGCCGGTTGAAATTTGGTACGTGATGTAAGTATATGGTCTCTAATAACCATGCAAAAGTTGGTCCATATCTGTCTATAATTATATATAACCCCCATATAAACCGTTCTCCAGATTTGACATAGCGAGCCTCTTGGAAGAACATATTTCTTGGAGGCGCAAGCTTCATCCGATTCGGCTGAAATTTTGTACGTTGTGTTAGAATATGGTCGCTAACAACCATGTCAATAGTGGTCAATATCGGTCCATAGTTATATATAGCCCTCAGATAAACCGATTCCCAAATGTTACTTCTTCCTGCACGGATGAAAAAGGCTGTTTTTCATATGTTTGGCTATAAACATTATATGTTTGGAACACAAATTTTTAAACACAATATTTTTGAGTGCAAGCATATAATGTTCATAAACTAGCATAACATGTTTGGGACATATATGTTAATATGTTAGAACATATTATGTTTGGGACATAAAATGTTTTTAAATATAATATGCTTGGATGCAAACATATATTAATTTAGAAATAGCCTATAAACATATATGTGTTTAGTAGCTTGGAGCGGTATTTAACAGGGAGCGATATTGAATTAAGTTCGTGGTTGTTGCTTGTTATTACAAAATTAACATTTTATTTTTCCTTGGGCAATTGATCAGCTACTTACAAACTGTGTGGTCCGCTGTTCGAATCCCCGTCCGGCAAAAGGTAAAATTAAAATAAAAAAAAAAATCATACAATTGAATAATTTCTTCTACAATGTTTGTATTACAGAAAAAGGTGCTAAGAACTAAAAAATCTCGTGGAAGTGAGAAAGATGTGGGGGAATATACAATTGGGCAGAAACAACATTTTGAGCATTCAGGTCGAAAACCTATGTTGTTAGCACCTATATTACCTGTTTATTTTCATAATTCGTTATGATTGTAAATATATAAATAAAAAAATAAAATTTTGAGCACAATATTGTTTGGGAGAATTTTTTTTAAGCATATAATATTTTTGGGTGCAAAATGCTTCCAAACATATTATATGTTCACATAATAACATATTGTTTTTTGGAAGACAACATTATTGAATTTGGATGCAAAAATACAAAATGTTTGGAACTTAGAGTACCCAAACATATATTGTTTAGACTAATATGCTTTCAAACATATTATATATTGGAAGAGATCAAACATATAAATGTTTGGGCTATACCCAAAAATGTATATGCTTGAAGCAAAATATGTTTGGGAGTATATGTTACAGAAGCGATTTTTTGTGAGCGTGTGAATAAACAAACTTAATTTGATCATGGTTAAATTTGGTACTAATCACACAAAAATTGGACCATAATTGTATATATCCCCCTATATAAACCGACCCCCATATATCACTTCTGCCTCTCTTTTACCGATCAAAAATTCATACCGGCCAAGAACTGAATTATATAGGTTTTTAATCTGCCTTTTGTGCCTAATTTATACCCCGTATGGACTAACTTCCAATTCAGAAGACGATGTTAAGGAGTTTTAAGATACCTTGCAATCGGTAAGTATTACCACAACTTAAGTAATTCGATTGTGGATGACAGTCTTTAGTAGAAGTTTCCACACACTTAGGCTCGTATACACTTGTTTTCACTTGTTAAAGAAAATTTTGTAGTGTGAAGGAAAAAATTTGAGCTCAAAATTGCAAGAATATCGCTAGTGCCACACGAAGTTCAAGATGGGCGCATTATTGGTAAAATTTACAAAATTGAATACATTTTGAATTACTTTGTGGAATTCACGAGATCTTGAGTTTTCATTTATGTATAATTTTTTAGGTCATTTAACTAACGTACGCAAATAAATTATTACAGTAAAGGAAACTTTCTCCAAACATAATAATTCTATGAATTAAAATAAAATTTAATTCATAGAATTTATTTGTTTTTATTTTTGTTATATTTGTTTTTGTTCTCTAATGCCGAAGTATAAAAGAGAGTCCTCGTAATCAAGGAAGTTTTAAAATTCCTTACCCTATTTCATGTACTGCAAAGATCGCAAAACTCCCACGGTTAGGCCCATTTCCTTAGGGGGTACTGAAATTCCCTTTGGTGAGTGTGCAAAATACCTTGGCGTTATTTTGGACAGGAAGCTGAATTTTAGGCTTAATATTGAAGAGAGGGCGAGAAAAGCCACGGTAGCTTTGTACTCGTGCAAAAAGGCAATAGGGAAAAAGTGGGGACTAAGACCAAAAATTGTGCATTGGCTATACACGGCAGTGGTTAGACCTATAATGCTATATGGTGTTGTAGTCTGGTGGCCGGCACTTCTGAAACCGACTTGTTTAGATAAAGTTCAGCGTATGGCGAGCTTATGTATCTCAGGCGCATTTAGTAAGACAGGAACAGACTCCCTTAATGTCATGCTACATCTATTGCCTTTAGACATTTTGGCCAAACAGTCAGCTGCAACAACGGCTGTGCGGTTGCCCGAGCTATCGCTGTGGTCGGAAAAAATGTACGGTCATAGTTCGGTCCTCAAAGTAATGCCAGATGTGCCTAACGTAGTGGATTACACCCTGGCAAAACCACTTTTCGACAAAAAGTTTGAAACTCTAATTCCCAACAGTGAGGCGTGGTGTACACAGACCCCGGGGAATAAAAGATATATAGATTTCTATACTGATGGCTCCAAATTGAATGGACAAGTGGGGTTCGGAGTATATTCTAAAGATCTGGAAATTCGAATAGCGAAAAGATTACCTAATCACTGTAGTGTTTTTCAGGCTGAAATATTGGCAATAAGAGAGGTGGTAAATTGGCTGAGAAGTAATGTTCCAACAAATATTGGCATTAATATATACTCAGACAGTCAACCTGCAATAAAATCCTTGGACTCTGTGTTCCTTAACTCAAAAACGGCCATAGACTGCCGCAAATCTCTCAACGAGATGGCTGAGCAGTACAATATTCACCTAATATGGGTGCCTGGTCATAGGAACATACCGGGGAACTGTGAAGCAGATGTGTTAGCAAGGCTAGGAACTACCTTACATATTCCAGGGGAACTAGAATCTGTTGGTATGCCTCTGGCCACCTGCAAGCTCTTACTGCGTGAGAAGGCTGTTATGATGGCCAATATTCGATGGGAAAATTGCAAGGGTTGTAACGACACCAAGCAAATATGGCCCCATTTAAACTTAAGCCGCACACTAGATATGCTAGTGTTCTCAAGGCGTCAGATAGCACTCCTAATATCTGCTATAACGGGTCGCTGCCTGATAGGCGAATTTGCAAAAACTATAGGTGCGAAGTATAATGACTATTGTATAAGCTGTCATGACGTGGAGGAAAAGGAATCAATTAAACACCTCTTGTGTGAGTGTCCTGCTTTTTGTGTAAGGCGTAAGCGAATTTTAGGAGCTTATAGCTTTAGATTACTGGCTGACCTGGAAAACGTTAACTTAAGCAGTTTGTTAATGTTTTTGGAGCAATCTGGTTGGTTCCACAAAAGTAAATAATAGAGAAGGTTCAGTGGTTAAGACTAGAAGTGCCCATATGTAATAGGTACTTTTAGTTAAATGTGGTATCACAATGGACTGAATAGTCTAAGTGAGCATGAAATTTAATCGGGCTGCCACGTTAACCTAACCTAACCTACCCTATTTCAAGACATTTAAATTATTGTAACAATGACAAAATTTCTATAGTCACTATTGTTGTATTTGTTTATCCCTTACAAGGATATTACATTTCATCACAAAGAACATAGCAAAATTTCTATATAATATTCCACACTTCATTAGACGAATAGAGTTTATGAGAAACAACAACCAACATCATCAGCATCATAAAGACAGAAAAATAGACTCATCTTCGATAAAGAAGCATCTTCGATAAAAATTCACTCAGAATGATTTTCAGAATTTTCCTGCACACGCACACTTGCCATCTCAAGTTAATCATGTTAATGCATTTGATGTGAGTATGCAAGGATGCTCCATCTGTGGGCCATGGGTTATAAGAAAGCATCATAATGACGTAAAGATGACGTAAAGCAAAAAAGAAAGTTTTGTGTGAAAACATTTAACCCCATGCCTTCAACTTGGTCTTGCTATTTTTTTTTTTGCTAACGGGTCTTTCCTTAATGGCCATAAGACAAATCACCGTTTTGCCATAAAAACATTTGGGGAACAAAACTTAACAAAAACTCACATTAAAAATTGACTTCCCAGACAGTTTTTGGTAATTTTGAACAAAGACCCATGCAATGGACTATAGACCAGGGACAAGAAACAAGTAAGGATGAATAAAATAAAGATTGTCTACTTGGGTGTTGGAGTTTATGTTTGTCTTGTATTTGTTTTTTTTTTGGTCCCGCTCCATTTTCATGTAAATCCTCTTAAATACTCAATGATTGCCTGCAAACTTTTCACACTCCCCCCACCACTTTGGTTCTTCAGCCTCACCAGTTGACATCTTCGTACGATGAAGAACAAAATCAAGCGATTCTTTACGGGTCTTAAAAAAATAACATAGACATCACCCAGAGCAAAAAAAAACGACGTGAATTTTATGGTCTTCAAGAAAATAAAGACTGTATCTTTTGCCATTTTTTATGAATGGCAAAAGAATATTTATTCAAAAGCTATGGAAAAAATAGGCCACCAATATTGTATCTGTGGGAATGCACAGTGTTTTCCACTGCTTGTAGTGGAGCATCAGTTTATACACCCTCAAAAAAAATCGCTTCTTTGACATATGTTCCAAACATATTTTGCAGGAAGCACATATATTATTGGATACTGCCGAAATATTAATATGTTTGTTTTTTGTGAACATATTATATGTTTGGAAGCATTTTGAGCCCAAAAATATTATATGCTTGGAAGAATTTTCCCCAAAGAAGATTGTGATCATTCCCTCACATAATTTTCACTTCCACGAAATTTTTAGTTCTTGGCACCTTTTTCTGTAATACAAATAATGTTGAAGAAATTATTCAATTTTATAATTTTTTTTTTAATTTTACCTTTCGCCTGGGCGGAGAATCGAACCGAGGCCCATACAGTTTGTAAGCCAACACACTATCCACTGGGCTACGTAGTAGTTATAGTCACCAGTAGACAATTATCGTTACAAGTTACATTTATATAGCATAATTTGCAGCGCCCATGAGGCCATGCAAACATAACATTATTTAAAAGAAACATACATTTGTTGGCCACGTGGAGCAGTGGTTAGCATGTCTGCCTTGCATGCAAAGGGTCGTGGGTTCAATTCCTGCTCCGACCGAACCAATTTTTTTTGCAATTTAGACATTTATACTATATAAAATTTTTATAATGAAACTTCGAAATGTGGGTTATTAAAAATTTACAGTTCCCACATACATAAAATTCTCCTCTCAAGGCGAAAACACATGCTGTTTTTTTTTCAAATCTCTATGCTCTTGGTTCCGAATGTCTATTCTCTTTACTCCGAATACTCATTCTAATATTCAAATTAAATAATATTTAGACTTAAGCATATAAAATATTTGGCCTTATCATAAAGCAGTTTTCCGAAACAACATACAACCGTTCCACAGAAATTGTAAACATATATATGTTTGCTCGAAATTTGTAAATTTATATATGTTTACATTCACACATATTATTTTTATGAAACATTCATACCCCAAACATAATATATTTTAACATATTAACATATGTGTCCCAAACATTTAGTGTTAGTTTAGGAACATTACATGTTGGCACTTAAATATATTGTGTTTAAAAATTGTGCCCGAAACACATTTTGTTTATATCGGAACATATGAAAAACATATTTTTCTAACAGTGTAGAGAAATTTAAACGTAACTAGCCGAACTCGGCCCCCTTCGCTGTACCTTCGAAAGCATATTTATAAGGAATATTTTGCGTTAACTTAGCCAACACAGAGAAAAATATTTCCAATTAAAATGTCCAAAAATTCAAAATTGATACAATTAACTTTTTAATCAAACCAGAAACATTAAGTCAATGACTGAACATTTTTAAATGTTTAATTGCAAAATTAATTCATACAATTAATATTTAATGAAACTCGGAAGTCAGTTAAAAAAATATGGATTTTTGTTAATACTTAATTAAAAATTTATTTAAAACTATCAGTTATTCAATCAAACTAAAAATACTAAGTCAGTTAATGGTGTTTGAAAGTAGTTACGTTTTTACTATAAAAATTAATTGAGTTTTGCAATCAACATCAATTAAATTTTCAATTGAATCAATGAAAAAATTAATCGAAATTTGCTAATAAAATCAATTAAATTTCTAATTATCGATTTTTTATGGCCAATTAAAACTGTGATTGGTACTCTCATTTAAATTATAGAATTAATTGGATCAATTAATTTCGAGATTGAATCAGAACAATATCCTTCGCAGCAGGGCTGTGGAGTCGAGCCAATTTTGCTCGACTCCGACTCCAGCATTTTTCATCAGCTCGACTCCGACTCCGGAGTCGACTCCGGGTAATATAACTAAATCTCATTTTAATACCACTAATTTGAAGTTCTATTGTGGGGGCACCGTAAGTGGATCCATATAAAGTATCGTATTTATTTATGTGTGCAAAAAAAGGTCTTAATTTCACATTAGATGCCAATTAAACTCTATATTTCAAATTTAGGACAATGTTTAATAAATAAAATAATGCTATAAATACCCATCATAATATGAGAAGATACCAACAGTATATGTATTTGTGGACCAAAATTATTGATACTATCTCAAATCCTTTAAATTTGTTTCGAGCTATATAAAGGTTTATATTCCCATATGCATGAATTTGAATCCGAATCGATTTAGACAAAATTGTATATACTTCTACAAAATCTATGTACTTTAAATTTAAATCTAACGTTATGGGACGTAACACAATTTTAACAAAAAATAAAAATGCAAGGAAAGTCTAACGTATATAATATACTCTGCATAATATACTCTGCACAACTTTGTATTTAGATCTACATTTTGATAAAATCTCAAATCAGACTTCAACAAAATCGCGGGCAATATTTGGGAAATATTTATAATTGTTTAGACAATTTCGCAAAAATGCATTTATGATTCATTCATTGAAAATTTTGAAAATTTGAGTCATTTCTACAAGTTTTCGACTTAGCAGTGAGCATACAATTTTTGAAAAATTTTTGTCTAGTAAATACAATTTTGCAAAATTTTCTACAGAAACAAAATTTTGACTAAATTTTCTATAGAAATAAAATTTGGGCAAAATTTTTTATAGAAATCAAATTTTGACCAAATATTAGAAATAAAATTTTGAATAAAATTTTTATAGAAATAAAATTTGGCAAAAATTTTTATAGAAATAAAAGTTTGAAAAAATTATCAATAGAAATACAATTTAAAAAAAAAAAAATTGTGTAGCAAACACAATTTTGCAAAATCTTCTATAGAAATAAAATTTTGCAAAATAACATATTCTATAAAAACAACATTTTGACAAAGTTTTCTATAGAAATAAAATTTTGACTAAATTTTATATAGAAAAAATATTTCTATAGTAATAAAATTTCGAATACATTTTTTATAGCAGTGAACATCAGTAAGAAACAAAAATTTGAGAAAATTTGCTATAGAAATAAAATTTGACAATTTTTTCTTATAGAAATAAAATTTTGAAAAAATTATCAATAAAAATACAATTTTAGAAAAATTTTTGTGTAGTAAATAAAATTCTGCAAAATATTCTACAGAAATAAAATTTTGGCTAAATTTTCTATAGAAATTAAATTTTGACAAAATTTTCTATAGAAATAAAATTTTGACCAAATTTTCTAATAAAAAATCTATTACTATAAAATTTTGGCAAAATTTTCTATAGAAATAAAATTTTGACTTAAATTTTTATAGCAATAAAATATCAATAGAAATAAAATTAAAAAAAATTGTGTAACAAACAAACTTTTGCAAAATTTTCTATAGAAATAAAATTTTGCTAAATATTCTATAGAAACAAAATTTTGACTCAATTTTCTATAGAAATAAAATTTTGACTAAATTTTCTATAGAAAAAAATATTTCTATAGTAATAAAATTTTGAATAAATTTTTTATAGAAATAAAATTTTGACAAAATTTGCTATAGAAATAAAATTTTGACAAAACTTTTTATAGAAATAACATTTTGACAAAATTTTTTATAAAAAACAACTTTGAAAAAATGTTCTGTCAATATTCCACATATGTATATGGCCTTAAAATAAAATTAAAAAATAAATAATTTGGGCATTAAAATGGATCGATCCAGCCCATCTGCTAGTCTAACATTCTAGGAAACATAAAAAGATAGCCGTAATTGGAAGTTGATTTTCATTTACAATCATGCTGTACATTGATCGAATTAATAACGCAATGGAAACAAATTTGCGTAAAAACTGGCTTAGTTACAAAAATGTGAAGTGTTTTAAAAAATTTGGTTTAGCCGGAGTCGGAGTCGAGCAAAATTTTTACGACTCCGACTCCAGCAAAATCTTCAGACCCGGATTCCAAGACTCAGACTCCGACTCCGGCTCCACAGCCCTGCTTCGCAGAATACTTCGAGCGGTGAGATAATAAGATAATCCTTCTCAAAAAAATCGAAATGATTTGAACTCTTTTAAAAAGTTGAGTCCGGGGAATTTCCCTCACTGGCACAAAAACTGAAGTACTCCGTTTTCATTCCCTGGTTTCCAAACACTTGCTTTGCACGGCGTATATTCAACTTGAAAATGATCTATCTTAACAAAACATCGGGGGAAGGGTGGCCCCTTTCCAACATTTGGTAAAATGTTAGACACAGGGAACATGTCTTTCCCGAACATATACCGGAAAATAAAGCATTCTCAACGGTCCTTGTCAATTTCATGTAAATTTAAATTTTCTTTCTTTATAAAGTGGAAATAAGGAGCTTTCTAAGCAAACATAAGGCCGGGCCGAATCTTAAATACCCACCACCATGAATCACATATAAGGGTTTCCTTTGAAATTTCAGGGGGGTTTGATGACAGATCAAGCAAAGCAGTTCAACCAGTACACTTCCCGAAGATAAATTTAAAGATTTTACCAATGAAGATTATATCAGATTCTGGATTTGTAAGAACCATTTTTGTTTGAGTTTTATTGGAATCATTAACATCTCTTGTAAATGTGCAAGAAAACTATAAAATAACGTCTTGATTTGAAATCTTAAATCTGTAGATTTTCACCAGAAAAGTAAAATCTGGAAATTTTAGATTCAGTTTCAAGCAATTTTCATGATCGGTGCGCCTTCTATACCTCCAAGAAGTGAAATCGGTCTATATGGAGGCCTTACCAAATGGACCGATAAAAACTAAATCCGATACCCATTTTATGAGCCCAAAATACCAGAATATTTACAATTTCAGGCAAATGGGATAAACACTACGGTTTCTAGAAACCCGGGAGATCGTTCTTATGGGAGCTATACTAAAACATGGACTGATACTCACTGTTTTCGGCACACCACTTTATGGTCCGAAAATACCTCTAGATTGGATACAAACTTCGGATTCTAGAAGCCCAAGAAGTAAAATTGGGAGATCTGTCTATATGAGGCTATACCAAAACATGAACCGATACTCACCATTTATGGCACACCTCTTTATGGTCCGAAAATACCTCTAGATTTCCAATTTCAGGCAAATTGGATAAAAACTACGGTTTCTATAAGACCAAGACCCCAAATCGGGAGTTCGGTTTATATGGGGACCATACCAAATTATGGACCGATACTCACCATTTTTGGCACACCTATTTATGGTTTTAAAATACTTCTAGATTTCTAATTTCAGGTAAATTGGATAAAAACTGCGGATTCTAGAAGCCCAAGAAGTAAAATCGGGAGATCGGTCTATATGGGGGCTATAACAAAACATGGGCCGATACTCACAATTTTTGGCACACCTCTTTATGGTCCTAAAATACATCTAGATTTCTAATTTCAGGCAAATTGGATAAAAACTACGATTTCTTTAAGTCCATGACCCCAAATCGGGAGGTCGGTTTATATGGGGACTCTATCAAAACCTGGACCGATATAACATCTTCGAACTTGACCTGTCTGCAGACAAAAGACGAGTTTGTGCAAAATTTCAGCACGATTGCTTCATTATTGAAGACTGTAGCGTGATTACAACAGACAGACAGCCAGACATACAGACAGCCAGACAGACAAACAGACTGACGGACAGACGGGCATGGTTACATCGTCTAAGAATTTTTCCATAATCAAGAATATATACTTTATATAGTCGGAAATCGATATTTCGATATGTTACAAACGGAATGACAAACTTATTATACCCCCATCACCATTCTATGGTGGTGGGTATAAAAACAAGTACCTAGTTCCCATTTAGAGTGCACACACAACCTTCCCTTCAAAATTCAACAAAATCGTTCGCCCCTCCCCGACCAGATATCGAAAAATTACGTAACCTATATTAATTTTTTAGAAGGAGGTCCCCCATCCCTTCCAAATATGCAAAATATTAATTTCCTAAACTCCCCCACGTCCTTTGTAAATTTCATGCAAATCGGAAAAGTTTAATTCTTTCACGGTACTTTGAGAAGAAGTCGACCTAAGGGAAGGTCCCTTAGGTCCACATATTAATTTCATAACCTCGGCCATGTTCCCTATAAATTTCATATAAATCGACGAAATATAGATTTTTCACTATTCCCCTTTCCCGTCCGAATATTGAAAAACCATGTAACCTGCATTAATTTAAATACCTTCTTTCACGTTCCCTGTAAGTTTCAAGTAAATATGGAGAAGTTTAAATAATAAATAAAAAATAAAATATTCAAAAATAAAAAAAGTGGATAACACCATAAAAAATTTAAAATTGTGGGCAAGGAGGAGGCCTCCTACCCAGCAAAAAATGGAGCACTATTTCAGCAGGATTGTAAGGGAGAGAGACAGTACCAACTGCTTACAAAACAACCGAATCAGTGCTGATTTTTGTGGGCGATGTCCCGATTTAGAGCAGCTTCTACATAGCGCTGATATAATTGCACATTTTAATAGAAATATTGCTCACAAGTCATATATAATCTTGAGTATAGCATTGTTGGCGTGAAGGAAACAGCACTACCTTTCATGCATCTATACTGCATGAATTGGTTGCAATAACGTAAACGAATGATCATAAACTAGTTTGATTACTCGTTTACATTATTGCCACCGATGCATGCAGTGTGGATATACTGCCTACTTTTTTGTGTACCAAAAAGCGCAACTAAACTCTTACTGCTGAAGTATTTTTTGCTGGGTATTAACTTCAGAATCTCCACCACCTCAAAACAGGTAAGCCGTAGTAGTCTCAGAACTTCTCTCAAATTTCAAGTAAATCGGAGAAGTTTAGTTGATTTCACTGTATGGAAAAAGTCGGCCAAAGAGGTGGACCTCCTTCACGACTAAATATTAAAAAATCAGATACTCCATATAAAATTTATAATATCAACGAATTTCAACATTTAACGGTGAATGGGATCCCAAAAACAATGTTCTTAGCTTATTTGTACAATATGTTATAATATGCTGATTTTTCCATGCGAAAATTTCACAGTTGCATAACTATCTGTTCAGAAAAACTAAAAATATTTATTCCGCGCAAACGTTTTTTATATAGGGCATAAAAGTTTTTCGTTCGAAAACGTGATCTTAGGACTAGACTTTATACGAAGCTTACAAACAAACATAACTCGGACTTTTTATATATATAGATACTATAGACCAATAATGGAAGGGTCGCTGCCACGGTTGCCACTGTTGGTAGAAATCTACCAAATTTGGTAGATTTTTTACTGTTTGGTAGATTGGTAGAATTTTTGAATTAGAAATAAAAATTTGACAAAATGTTTGTATAGAAATAAAAATTTGACAAAATTTTCTATAGAAATCAAATTTTGATAAAATTTTCTATAGAAATAAAATTTTCATAAAATGTTCTATAGAAATAAAATTTTCACAAAACTTTCTACAGAAATAAAATTTTATTTGTTATTTTGATCTCAGCTTTAAAACCATTGCGTTTACTAAACAAATGTAGCGTAACCAACAGAAGAAAAGAATGTGTGTCAAATTTATTTGGGCAAAGCCCTATAGACTGCAAGATGGTTGGATGGACGCACGTTTCGAAATTACCACATTCCTCATCAGCATCCTCTACTTGCAGCAAAACTATCAACCAAGTATCAGAATAAATTCGGGTAATTCTATAAACCCAAAGTGAACCACACTCGAACCTATAGGGCTTTGCCCAAATAAATTTGACAAACATTCTTTTCCTCTGTTGGTTAAGCTACTTTTGTAATTTAGTCAACGCAATGGTTTTAAAGCTGAGATCAAAACAACAAATATGATTGAAGTACAAACCAACAATAAAAAACAAAAAGAAATAAAATTTTCACAAAACTTTCTACAGAAATAAAATTTTGATACAATTTTTTATACAAATAAAATTTTGATAATATTTTCTATAGAAATAAAATGTTGACAAAATTTTATATAGAAATTAAATGTTGACAACATTTTCTATAGAAATTAAATTTTGACAAAATTTTCTATAGAAATAAAATAGAAATAAAATTTTGACAAAATTTACTATAGAAATAAAATTTTGACAAAATTTTATACATAAATTAAATTTTGACAACATTTTCTATAGAAATAAAATTTTGACAAAATTTACTAAAGAAATAAAATTTTGACAAAATTTACTATAGAAATAAAATTTTGACAAAATTTTATATAGAAATTAAATGTTGACAACATTTTCTATAGAAATAAAATTTTGACAAAATTTTATATAGAAATTAAATTTTGACAACATTTTCTATAGAAATAAAATTTTTTATAGAAATAAAATTTTGACAAAATTTTCTATAGAAATGAAATTTTAGGAATTATTTTTCATAGTTTCGGCTATAGGTCGATTAAAAAACATAGATATGATGTTTTTCTTTTATTTTTATTTCCAATATTTCGGTTGACTTCGTCAAAACCGTTTTCAAGGATTTGTTCTGGTGTACACAGCTTCACACTCTGTTTCACAAATTTTGACAAAATTTTCTATAGAAATAAAATTTTGAAAAAATTCTCTATAGAAATAGAATTTTGATACAATTATCTATAGAAATAGAATTTTGACAAAATTTTGTTAAAGAAATAAAAATTTGGAAAATTTTATATAAAATAAAATTTTGACAAAATTTTCAATAAAAATAAAATTTTTACAAAATTTTCTATAGAAATAAAATTTTGACAAAATCTTCTATAGAAATAAAATTTTGACAAAATCTTCTATAGAAATAAAATTTTGAAAAAATTCTCTATAGAAATAGAATTTTGATACAATTATCTATAGAAATAGAATTTTGACAAAATTTTGTTAAAGAAATAAAAATTTGGAAAATTTTATATAAAATAAAATTTTGACAAAATTTTCTATAAAAATAAAATTTTTACAAAATTTTCTATAGAAATAAAATTTTGACAAAATCTTCTATAGAAATAAAATTTTGAAAAATCTTCTATAGAAATAAAATTTTGAAAAATCTTGTATAGAAATAAAATTTTGATAAAATTCTCTATAGAAATAAAATTTTGACAAAGTTTTGTTAAAGAAATAAAAATTTGGAAAATTTTATATAAAATAAAATTTTGACAAAATTTTCTATAGAAATAAAATTTTGACAAAATTTACTATAAAAAAAAATTTTGACAAAATTTTCTATATAAAGAAAATTTTGACAAAATTTTCTATTGAAATAAAATTTTGAAACAATTTTCTATAGAAATAAAATTTTGAAAAAATTTTCTATAGAAATAAAATTTTGACAAAATCTTCTATAGAAATAAAATTTTGACAAAATCTTCTATAGAAATTAAATTTTATTAAAATTCTCTATAGAAATAAAATTTTGACAACATTTTCTGTAGAAATAAAATTTTGACAAAATTTTGTTAAAGAAATAAAAATTTTGACATTTTTATATAAAATAAAATTTTGACAAAATTTTTTAAAAAATAAAATTTTTACAAAATTTTCTATAGAAATAAAATTTTGACAAAATTTCTATAGAAATAAAATTTTTACAAAATGACCTATAAAAATAAAATTTTAATTTAAATTTTCTATCGAAATAAAATTTTGAAAAAATTTTCTATAGACAAAATATTTTTCTTTTTTTTTTGTTAAAGAAATAAAAATTTGGAAAATTTTATATAAAATAAAATTTTGACAAAATTTTCTATAAAAATAAAATTTTTACAAAATCTTCTATAGAAATAAAATTTTGACAAAATTTTCTATAGAACTAAAATTTTGACAAAATTTACTATAAAAATAAAATTTTAACAAAATTTTCTATCGAAATAAAATTTTAAAAAAAATTTCTATAGACAAAATATTTTTCTTTTTTTGTTTGATAGATTTTCTCCAAATGTTGATAAATTATATATAACCGTGGTGCACCGGTTATCATGTCCGTCTTGCATACTTAAGGTCGATTGCAACACAATGGCTTCCCAGCTACCCTATATACAAATCTGAAGCCACTTGAACCACTGTCTCCGTGTATTTTTCCTGCTTTTTCGAGCCTTAAAAAAAAACAACCAAAAAATCGTTCTCCTTAGCAAATAACTCAACAGCATTGTTGCAAACAAAAGCATTTTGCCTTTTTTGCAGCTATTTACACAGGCACCATTCGTCCATTTGATAAAAGTGTCCTCCTTTTACAGAGATGCTCTCGTTTCATTGTATTTCCTAAGGAATGAAGAACCTTAAGGCAGAAATAAGTACAAGAAATCTCAACATTATGTTTAGAGGATTTAGTCATAAGCATTTGTTAATGTTGTTCGCGATGATTTTTAAAGATTTCCCTTAGATTTGTTCACGGCTCCCACAAGAGGGCAGAGAACGAAAGGACCTTGCCGGTTGTCTTCTCTTGCAAAGAGAAATAAAGTGGCATAATAACAATAATGAAAAGCTCTAATGTTGGCCAAAGTGGAAAATGAGGAGTTGGAATAACATTAACCTCCCCCCCATAGAGAAAATGGAAGAAGTAAATATGGCCCAGATTACACTGAAGGAGGATATTTTAAAATGAAAAATTGCCCAACTGAGGGCCTAACAATCGAGAGAGAAGAAAAAAACTCTTGGCGTCTAAATGAAGATTAGTGGAGGATTTAGCCAAACATCTCAACATGCCTTTGAACGGGGATTTGTTTTGCCATTTCATTGCTTAGCAAATGGCAAATTAGAAAATTTATTTAAGCCATTTAAAGTTTGCGACAAATAATTTTTTATGAGCATGGGGACAATTGCAATTCTTTTTATGAGAAGATTATCCGATTATGGAAGACAAAGCATTAGCTAATAATATTTGCGACTTATGTGATTAAAAGCCATGACAAAACCATTTCAAGTAATTTTATTTTGGCTAATATTTTTAATTGAGAGAAAAATATTATTGTGTAGGGAATATTTGATTTCACTAAGGGATGCTTATTTCCATAGGAATACACTTATATATTTGGATATAAAAGTGACATAGTTGTTCATGTCATCTCCATAGAATAGGATTAAGCGAAAAAGTAATTGTTTTTGTGTACCATATTTATGTATTTAAAACATTTTGTTGCAAAATCTGAAGCGAACATTCAACCACAATGACCCTTTTATCTTACGATTCCATTGCTTTCTGTTTGTTCGAAATTTCTTCATCTCTTATTCAAGTCTAATTATAAACAAAGCTAATTTCTGCTCGGTTGAGGTTGAAAAAGTCCCCGAGAAAGAAACAAAAGCACAAACAAATAAGAAACAATTTTATGAAGTTAATACGGCGGAAACGGAAACAAATAAACAAAAACTCAACAGTCTGTCAACGGCACAGAAGTTATAAAAACAAAGCCAACATTTCGGAAAACAACAAACGAATCAGAATGAAACAAAAGTGGGATAAGAGAATGATTTCAAATGAAAATAATTTAATTTGTATTCTTATGTTTTAATGCATTTAAATCGTTTAAGCCTTACCATTGCCATTTGGATATGGATTAAATTTTAAAAATTGCATTACTTAGAGAATTTTTTCGACAACAATTTTTGTGTTATCTCTCACACATACAAATAAAACTCTTGGAAGACAACCTACTTTTTCATATATTTTTAATAATACCATGTAATATAAACAGTGATAAAATTTTCGATTATAGACTTCCCCGATGTGAATAATGTTGGCATGTGTTAGTTTAACATCCTCAGTATTTGCAGTGGGTGTGTCAACACTTTTGGCTCCTTAACGACATCATTATTGTCTTACATGTAGACCTCCCTCTCTTATGTGTACATTAACTAACCAACACTTGAGTGCAGACAAATACAACAAACACAAATACGAGGGTAGAGAGAAATTGGAATAATCTCCCCATTGTGTCGAATGTTACATTCAAAATTTACTTTTTGAGAGTGCGTAGATGGAAATAAGAGCTAGAAAATGTTCACTAAAGAGAATAATGGGGTAGTTGTTATAAAATATACACGGAAAAAATCCAAACTTTATTTGATACAATTACTTTTTATGATTGATTATGGTTTTAATTAAAACATTTGTTGAATCAAATAATGTTTTTTTTCTTTTTTAATTTAATTAAAAGTAGTGATGATGTTTATTCTGCGTATGTTAAATCCTAGTATTGTTTGAGTAGTTTAGCTGGTGATATAAGTTTGTAGCCGAAATAAACTTCCCTCATTTGAAAAAAATATTTGTATGGTGCAAAGAAATACCATCTTAATACAATGTTCTTTTTAGATACATCATAACTTGATATCAGACAAGACCTTCTTAAACCTTCTTTAAAATTTTTAAAAAAATTTTATTTCTATAGAAATTTATGTCATATTATTATTTATACAAAAAATTTGCGCAAAATTTTATTTATTTTATTTCTATTGAAACTTTTGTCAAATTTGTATTCTATGGAAAATTTTGTCAAAACTTTATTTATGTCGAAATTTTTTTTTTTTAAATTTTATTTCAATGGAAAATGTTATCAAAATTTTATTTCTATAGAAAATGTAGTGAAAATTTTATTTCTATAGAAAATTTTGTTAAAATTTTATTTCTATAAAAAATGTTATCAAAAATTTATTTCTATAGAAAATGTTGTCAAAATTTTATTTCTATAGAAAAATTTGTTAAAATTTTATTTCTATAGAAAATTTTGTCAAAATTTTATTTCTACAGAAAATTTGTTAAAATTTTATTTCTATAGGAAATTTTGTCCAAATTTTATTTCTATAGAAAATTTTTTCAAAATATTATTTTTATGGAAAATTTTGTCAAAATTTTTTGTCTATAAAAATTTATGTTAACATTTTATTGCTATAGAAATTTTGGTCAAAATTTTATTTCTATAAAAAACATTGTCAAAATCTTATTTCTATAGAAAATTTTGTCAAAATAAAAGTTTTTCTGTTTTTTCGAGCTTGAGATCTATATGTATTTTTATTTTCCTTCAATATTTCGCAATTTCCTTGAATTGCTTCTTCAGGAGGTAATGATATCAGATATCAAGGAAATTGCGAAATATTGAAGGAAAATAAAAATACATATAGATCTCAAGCTCAAAAAAACAATAAAAACACAAAAATTTGTCAAAATGTTATTTCTATAGAAAATTTTGTCAAAATTTTATTTAATATAGAAAATTTTGTCAACATTTTATTTATATGGAAAATTTTGTCAAAATTGTGTTTTTATAGAACACATGTAAAAATTTTATTTCTATAGAAAATTTTGTCAAAATTTTATTGCTATAGAAAATTTTTCAAAATTTATTTTATATATACATAATTTTGTCAACATTTTATTTCTATAGAAATTTCTTAAATATTTTATTTCTATGGAAAATTTTGTAAAAATTTAATTTCTATGGAAATTTTTTTCAAAATTTTATTTCTATGGACAATTTTTTCAAAATGTTATTTCTATAGTAAATTTTATCGAAATTTCATGTCTATAGAAAATTTTGTCAAAATTTTATTTAATATAGAAAAGCTTATCAAAATTCTATTTCTATTTGAAAATTTTGTCAAAATTTTGTTTCCATAGATTTTATTTCAATAGAAAATTTTGTCACAATTTTATTTCTACAGAAAATTTTGTCAAAATTTTATTTCTATGGAAAATTGTCTCATAATTTTTTTTTTATTATTAGTATTCATTCATATAATAATTATATACATAATGCGTTTCTATGCCTTAGCGCCACTCGGGCATAGTTGAGGCTAGCTGGCATTTTATTACACTCTTATGATATGTAACTACAATTTTCCCAGTTCAATAAAAGAGAATAGGACAGTGTATTAAATAAATTCTGCTAATTAAAGTTACAGAAAAAAGGGAACATTTTACTAAATCCGAATACTATAACACAAAAATTAAAATTTAAAAATCACATGAGAAGTGCTTCTAAGTTGCATAGAATATAATCCTTGAGTGCAATCTTAAAACGTGAAACTTGTACTATGTTCCTTATGTCTTGTGGGAGGCAATTATACTCATTAGGTCCTACACCCTCACAAAAAATCGCTTCTGTAACATATACTCCCAAACATATTTTGCTTCAAGCATATACATTTTTGGGTATTGCCCAAACATTTATATGTTTGATCTCTTCCAATATATAATATGTTTGAAAGCATATTGGTCTAAACAATTTATGTTTGGGTAGTCTAAGTTCCAAACATTTTGTATTTTTGCATCCAAATTCAATAATGTTGTCTTCCAAAAAACAATATGTTATTATGTGACCATATAATATGTTTGGAAGCATTTTGCACCCAAAAATATTATATGCTTAAAAAAAATTCTCCCAAACAATATTGTGCTCAAAATTTTATTTATTTATTTATATATTTACAATCATAATGAATTATGAAAATAAACAGGTAATATAGGTACTAACAACATAAGTTTTCGACCTGAATGCTCAAAATTTTGTTTCTGCCCAATTGTATATTCCCCCACATCTTTCTCACTTCCACGAGATTTTTTAGTTCTTAGCACTTTTTTCTGTGATACAAACATTGTAGAAGAAATTATTCAATTTTATGATTTTTTTTTTATTTTAATTTTACCTTTTGCCGGACGGGGATTCGAACAGCGGACCACACAGTTTGTAAGGATCAAAGAAGTAGCAGATCAATTGCCCAAGGAAAAATAAAATGTTAATTTTGTAATAACAAGCAACAACCACCAACTTAATTCAATATCGCTCCCTGTTAAATAGCGCTCCAAGCTACTAAACACATATATGTTTATAGGCTATTTCTAAATTAATATATGTTTGCATCCAAGCATATTATATTTAAAAACATTTTATGTCCCAAACATAATATGTTCTAACATATTAGCATATATGTCCCAAACATGTTATGCTAGTTTATGAACATTATATGCTTGCACTCAAAAATATTGTGTTTAAAAATTTGTGTTCCAAACATATAATGTTTATAGCCAAACATATGAAAAACAGTCTTTTTCATCCGTGTAGATGGGAATAAGAGCTAAAAAAATGTTCACTAAAGATAATAATGAGGTAGTTGTTATAAAATATACACGGAAAAAATACAAACTTTATTTGATATAATTACTTTTTATGATTGATTATGGTTTTGATTAAAATATTTGTATCAAATAATGTTTTTTTTTTTTTTATTTAATTAAAAGTAGTGATGATGTTTATTCTGCATATGTTAAATCCTAGTATAGTTTGAGTAGTTTAGCTGGTGATATAAGTTTGTAGCCGATATAAACTTCCCTCATTTGAAAAAAATTATTTGTATAGTGCAAAGAAATACCATCTTAACACAATGTTCTTTTTGGATACATCATAACTTGATATCAGACAAGAACTTCTTTACAATTGTAAACGTTTCATTTCAAAAAAAACCATTGACTTTGTTTTGCTAATTTATAAACATGTAAAAATATTTTTTGGTTGATGTAAGGGGTTAAAGTAAAATAGGCTTCCACATAGCGCCTTAGAACCACAGATGGTGGTGGTAAAATGAAGTTGATCGAGATAGCAGAGGCCTTAAAGATATCACAGGAATGTGTTGGTCGTATCATTCATCATTATTTGGATATGCGGAAGGTCTGTGCAAAATGGGTGCCGCGCGAGCTCACATTTGATCAAAAACAACAACGTGTTGATGATTCTGAGCTGAGTTTGCAGCTGTTAACTCGTAATACACCCGAGTTTTTCCGTCGATATGTGTCAATGGATGAAACATGGCTCCATCACTATACTCCTGAGTCCAATCGACAGTCGGCTGAGTGGACAGCGACCGGTGAACCGTCTCCGAAGCGTGGAAAGACTCAAAAGTACGCTGGCAAAGTAATGGCCTCTGTTTTTTGGGATGCGCTGGAATAATTTTTATCGATTATCTTGAGAAGGGAAAAACCATCAACATTAACTATTATATGGCGTTATTGGAGCGTTTGAAGGTCGAAATCGCGGCAAAACGGCCCCATATGAAGAAGAAAAAAGTGATGTTCCACCAAGACAACGCACCGTGCTACATGTCATTGACAACGATGGCAACCCATCGTCTTCTCTAGATCTGGCCCCCAGCGACTTTTTCTTGTTCTCAGACCTCAAAAGGATGCTCGCAGGGAAAAAAATTTGGCTGCAATGAAGAGGTGATCGCCGAAACTGAGGCATATTTTGATGCAAAACCGAAGGAGTACTACCAAAATGGTATCAAAAAATTGGAAGGTCGTTATAATCGTTGTATCGCTCTTGAAGGGAAATATTTTATTATTCAAAAACGAATTTTGACAAAAAAATGTGTTTTCTTTATTAGACCGGGGACTTATCAGCCAACATGTTATTTGGGGCAAAGTTTAGTCGATATTAGCATTTTCTTACTCTTTTTTATAAGGAAAAGGTAAACACAACAAGTAAGGAAAGTCTAAAGTCGGGCGGGGCCGACTATATTATACCCTGCACCACTTTGTAGATCTAAATTTTGGATATCACATCCGTGTTGGGGGCTATATATAAAGGTTTGTCTCAAATACATACATTTAAATATCACTCGATCTGAACAGAATTTGATAGACTTCTACAAAATCTATAGACTTAAAATTTAAGTCGGCTAATGCACTAGGGTGGAACACAATGTTAATAAAATAATATGGGAAACATTTAAATCTGAAGCAATTTTAAGCAAACTTCACAAAAGTTTATTTATGATTTATCGCTCGATATATATGTATTATAAGTTTAGGAAAATTAGAGTCATTTTTGCAACTTTTCGACTAAGCAGTAGCGATTTTACAAGGAAAATGTTGGTATTTTGACCATTTTGTCGAAATCAGAAAAACATATATATGGGAGCTATATCTAAATCTGAACCGATTTCAACCAAATTTAACACGCATAGCTACAATGCTAATTCTACTCCCTGTGCAAAATTTCAACTAAATCGGAGCAAAAAATTGGCCTCTGTGGTCATATGAGTGTAAATCGGGCGAAAGCTATATATGGGAGCTATATCTAAGTCTGAACCGATTTCAACCAAATTTGGCGCGCATAGCTACAATGCTAATTATACTCCCTGTGCAAAATTTCAAATAAATCGGAGCAAAAAATTGGCTTCTGTGGTCATATGAGTGTAAATCGGGTGAAAGCTATATGTGGGAGCTATATCTAAATCTGAACCGATTTCAACCAAATTTGGCCTGCATAGCTACAATGCTAATTCTACTCCCTGTGCAAAATTTCAACCAAATCGGAGTTAAAAATTGGCCTCTGTGGTCATATGAGTGTAAATCGGGTGAAAGCTATATGTGGGAGCTATATCTAAATCTGAACCGATTTCAACCAAATTTGGCCTGCATAGCTACAATGCTAATTCTACTCCCTGTGCAAAATTTCAACCGAATCGGAGTTAAAAATTGGCCTCTGTGGTCATATGAGTGTAAATCGGGCGAAAGCTATATATGGGAGCTATATCTAAATCTGAACCGATTTCAACGAAATTTGACGTGCGTAGCTATAATGCTAATTCTACTCCCTGTGCAAAATTTCAACCAAATTGGGGTAAAACTCTGGCTTCTGGGACCGTATTAGTCCATATCGGGCGAAAGATATATATGGGAGCTATATCTAAATCTGAACCGATTTCAATCAAATTTGGCACACATGACTATACTACCAATTGTACTCCTTGTGCAAAATTTCAAGCTAATCGGGATAAAACTCTGAATCGATTTCAACCAAATTTGGCACGCGTAGATACAATGGTAAATCTACTCCCTGTGCAAAATTTCAACGAAATTGGGCAAAAACTTTGGCTTTTAGTACCATTTTAGTCCATATCGGGCGAAAGATATATATGGGAGCTATATCTAAATCTGAACCGATTTCAATCAAATTTTGCCCACTTGGCTATACTACTAATTGTACTCCTAGTGCAAAATTTCAACCAAATCGGGTTAAAACTCTGGCTGCTGGGTTCATATTAGTGCATATCGGGCGAAAGATATATATGGGAGCTATATCTAAATCTGAACCGATTTCTTCCAAAATCAATAGGGTTCTATTCTGACCCAAATTAAGAACATGTGCCAAATTTGAAGGCGATTGAACTTAAATTGCGACCTAGACTTTGATCACAAAAATGTGTTCACAGACAGACGAACGGACGGACAGACGGACATGGTTATATCGACTCAGGCTGAGCATTATTGCCAAAGACACCATGTGTCCATCTCGTCTCCTTCTGGGTGTTACAAACATATGCACTAACTTATAATACCCTGTTCCACAGTGTGGCGCAGGGTATAAAAATTGTAAAAAAGTATAAAATAAATGGTATAAAATAAATATTTTCAAAAATTAAAATTTTAAGGGAGTTTGCGACGTTTTTGACGTATGGTAAAACATGTCGTAAACTTATGTCAAATACCTTACAGTTTACAACAGGCTATATATGCTTAGAACCGATGTTATGTATGAGCATATATTTAACATGTTCAAATATCTAACATTGATACAGGGGAAATTTTAAGAAATTCCCCGATTTCGAGAATGGAACAGGTATGCCAAAAACCTTAGGGCACACCTCTACATGTAATATGCTTTAATAATACTATCCACAAACTTTGTCAATCGTGGCAAAACTAATATACCTAAACTTTTAGAAATGTTTACCAAAAAAACCATCAAATTTAAAACAATCTTATTTTGAAAACTTGATAAAATTTTTGTGGTTAGTACAAATAAAACGTTTTTTAAATATTTTATTTTTATTTTATATTAGAAGTTTATTCCAGTATTTTTGGGAATGTAAAAGATCTAGTTTCGGATCTATCACATTCCTCATCAATCTGACTGAATGAAACCGAAATCAAAACAATAATAACATTTTATTTCTATAGAAAATTTTGTCAAAATTTTATGTCTTAGGAAAATTTTGTCCAAATGTTTTTTCTATACAAAATGGTGTAAAAATGTTTTCAAAATATTATTTCTATACAAAATTTTGTCAAGTTTTTATTTCTATAGAAAATTTTGGCAACATTTTTTTCCAAAAAATTATTTGTTTATTTCTTTAGAATTTTTTTTTATTTCTATAGAAAATGTTGTCAAAATATTATTTATATAGAAAATTTTGTCAAAATTTTGTTTCTATAGAAATTTTTTCAAAACTTTATTGCTATAGAAAATGCGTTAAAATTTAATTAACATATATATATAATTTTGCCAACATTTTATTCTAATAGAAATTTTTGTCAAAATTTTATTTCTATGGAAAATTTTGTCAAAATTTTATTTCTATAGAATTTTTTGTGAAAATTTTATTTAATATAAAAAATTTTATCAAAATTCTATTTTTATTTGAAAATGTTGTCAAAATTTTAGTTCCATAGATTTTACTTCAATAGAAAATTTTATAAAAATGTTATTTCTATAAAAAATTTTGTCAAAATTATATTTCTATAGATAATTTTGTCAAAATGTATTTCTGTAGAAAATTTTGTCAAAATTTTATTTCTTTAGAAAATTGAAGTCGTCATAGTTATAGACAGTTGGAAGATTTTCCAAAATCTAACAAAACCTCAAGAATTCTACCAATCTACCAAACAGTAAAAAAACTACCATTTTTGGTAGACTCTACTAAAGGTCTGCACAATTCCATTTGTAAATGCAGAGTACACGTGTACTTGCTAAATGAGTACATCTATTTGAGAGAGTCGCAAAACAATTGGTACACATTTTGATGAACACCAAAAGCCACGAGTAACTTCTTGTTGTTACTCTGATGTCTTCACTACCAACAAACACATATTCCTCTTGTATGTGACATACATAAATATATGAAATATGTGACATACATACATATCTATGATTAATAATAATGGAAAGTTTTGCTTCGCACATAACTGAGAAATACTTGTGGTACCACGTGAACTGAAGAGAATCCATGTTGTACTTTTTCTCAAGTACTTACATTTTTATACCCACCATCATAGAATGATGACGGGGGTATAATAAGTTTGTCATTCCGTTTGTAACGCATCGAAATATCGATTTCCGACTATATAAAGTATATATATTCTTGATCAGGGAGAAATTCTAAGACGATATAGCCATGTCCGTCTGTCTGTCTGTCTGTCTGTCTGTCTGTCTGTTGTAATCACGCTACAGTCTTCAATAATAAAGCAGTCGTGCTGAAATTTCGCACAAACTCGTCTTTCGTCTGCAGGCAGGTCAAGTTCGAAGATGGGCTATATCGGTCCAAGTTTTGATATAGTCCCCATATAAACCGACCTCCCGATTTGGGGTCTTGGGCTTATAAAAACCTTAGTTTCTATCCAATTTGCCTGAAATTGGAAATCTAGAGGTATTTTATGACCACAAAGAGGTGTGCCAAAAATGGTGAGTATCGGTCCATGTTTTGGTATAGCCCCCATATAGACCGATCTCCCGATTATATTTCTAGGGCTTCTAGAATCGATAGTTTCTATCCAATTCGCCTGAAATTGGAAATCTAAAGGTATTTTAGCACCACAAAGAGGTGTGCTAAAATTGGTGAGTATCGGTCCAGGTTTTGGTATATCCCCCATATAGACCGATTTCTCGATTTTATTTCTTGGGCTTCTAGAATCCATATTTATTATCCAATTTGGTTGAAATTTGAAATCTAGAGGTATTTTAGGACCATAAAGAGGTGTGCTAAAATTGGTGAGTATCGGTCCAGGTTTTGGTATATCCCCCATATAGACGGATCTCCCGATTTGGGGTCTTGGGCTTATAGAATCCGTAGTTTTTATCCAATTTGCTTGAAATTGGAAATCTAGAGGTATTTTAGAACAATAAAGAGGTGTGCCGAAAATGGTGAGTATCGGTCCATGTTTTGGTATAGCCCCCATATAGACCGATCTCCCGTTTTTACTTCTTGGCCGTCTAAAATCTGTAGTTTTTATCCAATTTGCCTGAAATTAGAAATCTAGAGGTATTTTAAAACCATAAAGGGATGTGCTGAAAATGATGAGTATCGGACCATGTTTTTATATAGCCCCCATATAGACCGATCTTCAGATTTTAATCCTTGGCTTATAGAAACCGTAGCTGTTATCGAACTTGCCTCAAATTGGAAATCTAGAAGTATTTTAGGACTATAAAAAGGTATGCCGAAAATGGTGAGTATAGGTCCATGTTTTGATATAGCTATCAGATAGACCGATCTCCCGATATTACTTTTTGGGCTTCCAGAAACCGTAATTGTTGTCCACTTTGCCTGAAATCGAAAATCTGGAGGTTTTTAGGAATACAAATAGGTTTGCACACGATGTTTATGATTCCTCTAAAACTCAAACAAATATGGTTCTTATAAATCCAGAATCTGATCTAGTCTTCATAGGTAAAATCTTTGAATTTATCTTCGGGAAGTGTACTGGTTGAACTGATCTGCTTGTCACAAATCCCCCTGAAATTTTCACAGGAAACTATAATATTTGATTCATGGTGGTGGGTATTTAAGGTTCGGCCCGGCCGAACTTACTGCTTTATATACTTGTTATTGTTCCTTTTTTTCGGAACACATATTGTTTCGGATAAGTACTTGGTGGTATTTGACAAGCAAGTGTTCTCTTCACTTCACTACTTGCGCTCTGAGAGAAAGACAGTGTATGTACTATATTCGACAGCGAATTGCATACATGTAGTGAAAATTTATTCGATGCGGACCTCTAAATTCTACTTCATGCACACTTCATGGGAATGGGTAGCGTATACGTTATGATCAAGTACTAATAAAAACCATACGCCTCGGGGGCTACAAATCCATAAGCTCCATAAGGAGCAATATTGTAGTTGGTTCACACAATCATAGAATTATTGCTTATTGACACTTGAAATCTCCTTTTTGATTAAAAGATTTCCCACATAGTTTAAAAGAGATAGTTATAGTGAACTATAAATCGTAGGGATTTCCACTTAAATGCGACCCTCGTATATATGCAAAGAAATCTGAAAGGCCTGACACAAAAATTGTATTTGATGTTGAGTAAAACCGACTCATGTATTTTACATCTTTTTAAATCAGACGCAACATGTTGAGGCGTTAGGAAACATCTTGTTCTGACATGAAGATGTTTTTCATTTCTCCTCCTTGGATTGTATGCAGCAGATTCCTTTGTTCGTTGTTCCACATCCTCTTGATCGGAGAAGAGACAAAGGAAGACATTCGTAGTTTATTCCTTAGGAATGGATGATAAAGTGTTCATGTTGTTGATATATGACCTGTTGTTGTTTATAGGATGTGTGTGTGTGTGTGTGTGTGCAATATAACTGAAGTAGATTGAGTTGTAGTATGTTCTTATGGCGTAGTATATGTATACCCTATACGTACATACATACATATATATTTGAAGGAACATAGTTCATTGCATATTCAACTTCATTCTTCATTCTTACTGAGAATGAATACAAATCTGTTATGCACTTAAGTATTTGTATTTGTTTGGTTTACTTAAAGATGTGTTTATTTGTTTTAAGAGATAAATCTTTGTGATCACAATTTTACAATTGTCTACAAGACAAATATAAAATAGTAATACAAAGATAAAGATTTTAATCTATGAAATATAGTATGTACATATTACTATTGAAATTTCTTACCCCCATTTTCATGAAGCTCCGTTAGTGCTACATTAGCTAACTAACTTTTAAACCGCACTATTGACATATCTGTCACCTTACCTATATATTCACTATACCAGTTAAGAACTTAACTGCTAAAATATTTTCAGTTAAAGTTAGCCGGAAAGATAATATTGACAATTTATTTTCTGTTAACTGGCAATTAAAGCCTAACGGAACTACATGAAAATGACCGTTAAATTGAAAAATATATTTTATTATTTTCTATATACTATAAGTTTTATAGCACGAGTATATAGTATATTCATACCATACTTTTTGTGAAAAAAGTTTGGAAATTTCCCACTACGACGGCGGTTTGGAAACTTCTTAGCCTATCAATGAAAGAGAATAGTTAGTTTTTCAAAAATATTTTTATTTTTCAATATAATCTCCTGAAACTTCAATACACTTTGTCCAACGCTTTTCTAGTAATTCTATCCCTTGATTAAAATAGTTTTCCTCAAGGTCTTCAAAATAGTGGTTTACAACTGTAATTGCATCTTCATTTGAGGTAAAACACTTGCCAGCAAGGATTTTTTCTTTAGATTTGGGAACAAGTAAAAGTCACTGGGAGCTAAATCAGGATTATAAGGTGGGTGGCCAAGCAACTCGTACTTTAATTCGTTGATTTTAGCCATTGTTAAAACACTCTTGTGTTGTAAGCCAGGACGTTTTTCTCGAATTTGTACATTTAATTGATCCAAAAGGTTGCAATAGTACTCTGAATTTATTGCTTTACCCTTTTGCAGATAGTCAGTCAATAAAATACCTTTGAAGTCCCAAAAACCGTTGCCATAACCTTACCAGCCGATTGAATTGTTTTTGCCTTCTTTGGGGCACTTCCTCCAGCTTCAGTCCATTGTTTGGATTGTTCTTTTCTCTCTCGAGTATAGTGGTGGATCCATGTCTCATCAACAGTTATGAAACGACGCTTAAAATACATTTTATTTCTCTTAAAACGATCCAAACAAGCTTGAGAAATGTTCATTCTTATGCGTTTTTGATCGACTGTTAACAAATGCGGCACCCATCTTGCAAAAGTTTATTTATTATTTATCGCTCGATATATATGTATTAGAAGTTTAGGAAAATTAGAGTCATTTTTACAACTTTTCGACTAAGCAGTGGCGATTTAACAAGGAAAATGTTTTTTGACCATTTTTGTCGAAATCAGAAAAACATATAAATGGGAGCTATATCTAAATCTGAACCGATTTCAATCAAATTTTGCACACCTGACTATACTACTAATTGTACTCCTAGTGCAAAATTTCAACCAAATTGGGCCAAAACTCTGGCTTCTGGGACCTATAACTCCATATCGGGCGAAACATATATATGGAAGCTATATCTAAATCTGAACCGATTTCAATCAAATTTGGCACACATGACTATACTACCAATTGTACTCCTTGTGCAAAATTTCAAATTGGGCCAAAACTCTGGCTTTTAGGACCATATTTGTCCATATCGGGCGAAAGATATATATGGGAGCTATATCTAAATCTGAACCGATTTCAATCAAATTTTGCACACTTGACTATACGACTATGTGTTATGTTTGTACAAAATTTCAAGCAAATCGGTATAAAACTCTGGCTGCTGTGCCCATATTAGTCCATATCGTGCGAAATATATATATGGGAGCTATATCTAAATCTGAACCGATTTTTTCCCAAATCAATAGGGTTCTATTCTGACCCAAATTAGGAACATGTGCCAAAGTTGAAGGTGATTGGACTTAAATTGCGACCTAGACTTTGATCACAAAAATGTGTTCACAGACAGACGGACAGACGGACATGGTTATATCGACCCAGGGACCCACCCTGAGCATTATTGCCAAAGACACCATGTGTCTATCTCGTCTCCTTCTGGGTGTTACAAACATATGCACTAACTTATAATACCCTGTTCCACAGTGTGGCGCAGGGTATAAATATGGGACACGTTTAAATCTGAAGCAATTTTAAGGAAACTTCGAAAAAGTTTATTTATGATTTATCGCTCGATATATATGTATTAGAAGTTTAGGAAAATTAGAGTCATTTTTACAACTTTTCGACTAAGCAGAGGCGATTTTACAAGGAAAATGTTGGTATTTTGACCATTTTTGTCGAAACCAGAAAAACATATATATGGGAGCTATATCTAAATCTGAACCGATTTCAATCAAATTTGGCACGCATAGCAACAATGCTAATTCTATTCCCTGTGCAAAATGTCAACGAAATCGAATTTAAAAATTGGTCTATGTGGTCATATGAGTGTAAATCGGGTGAAAGCTATATATGGGAGCTATATCTAAATCTGAACCGATTTAAACCAAATTTGGCATGCATAGCAACAATGCTAATTCTACTCCCTGTGCAAAATTTCAACTAAATCGGACCAAAAAAATTGGCAGCTGTGGTCATATGAGTGTAAATCGGCCGAAAGCTATATATTGGAGCTATATCTAAATCTGAACCGATTTCAACCAAATTTTGCACGCATAGCTACAATGCTAATTCTACTCCCTGTGCAAAATTTCAACCAATCTGGCTTCTGGGACCGTATTAGTCCTTATCGGCCGAAAGATATATATGGGAGCTATATCTAAATCTGAACCGATTTCAACAAAATTTGGCACACTTGACCTAATTGTTCTTCTTGTGCAAAATTTTAAGAAAATTAGGGTAAAACTCTGGCTTCTGGGACCATATAAGTCCATATCGGGCGAAATATATATATATGGGAGCTATATCTAAATCTGAACCGATTTCTTCCAAAATCAATAGGGATCTATTCTGAGCCAAAACACATACTTGTGCCAAATTTGAAGTCGATTGGACTAAAACTGCGACCTAGACTTTGATTACAAAAATGTGTTCACGGACAGACGGACATCGCTATACCGAGCCCACCCTTAGCATTTTTGCCAAAGACACCATGTGTCTATCTCGTCTCCTTCTGGGTGTTGCAAACATATGCACTAACTTGTGGACCAGGGTATAAAAACGTGTCAAAATTAATGAAATTTTTTGACTTTTTGCATCTTGGCTAGAAAGGTAAAAAGTGTTTAAAAATAGGAGTTGTTTTTAACACTTTATTTTAAAGTCGATTTTACTAGAAACATAGCCCAATTTTTTATTGTAGTCGGCTCTGTATCAGGGTTGGCCTGTCGCAAACTCTGACTTTTGCCACATACGTTTACGATGGTATAATACGTATGTCGCAAAAGTCATAAACCTAATGTAGAAAACCTTATTTTGAACAAAAGAAATCGTGAATATTTTTAAAGGGTGGTTAAAATTTCAAGGGCCGATGTTGATTTTGAATAAAACACTGCCCCCATGATTCCGCCAGCCCATAAACCGTACCAAACAGTCAGTCTTTGTGGGTGCATTGGTTTTTCGACAATCACTCTTGGATTCTCATTCGCCCAAATGCGGCAATTCTGTTTATTGACGAATCCCGAAATAGAGAAATGTCAAATAAAATTCGGAAAAAAAATTTGGCGTTTAGGTGTGGTTCACATTCAACATCGGCCCTTACAATTAATTTAGTTTGGCTCCTCGATAAGGGGATGCAAAAAAATTGGCTCTAATAAGCCAAAAAGGGATTTTATAAAATTCTCTCTAAACAGCTGTGCATTTATACATTACTTAAGTAGTGATTTTCCTTCCTTCCAGTTTCTGCAGAAATTTGTGAAAGGTTAATTATGAGCCCATCGCGTTTACTGCACCATCGAGCAGTTTATAGTAATTTTGTATTAGATTCTCCCAAATGAAATAAGTCTACTCACAAGTTTTTTAAATTCGTTAATAATTTTATAAACATTCCTTAAAATTGAAACGTCTTTGCACATGTCATCAATTTTGATATCATCGAATTCGCTGCTTAGTCTAATCGACCGAAATATATTGAGTTTGTGACGTTTGTTACTTTTTCTATATTTACGACGTGTATGTGACGTTTACGATGTTTACAACTTTGCGACAAATTTGAATTTGAAAATTTAAGCTGTCGTTAACACGTTTGTAATGTTTCCTAGAATCAAGTACGCAAAACTTAAATTTGAAAGAGAATCATGTCTTAAATGTGCCCTTACTTCAATTCTCCTCTTCTTTGGCTCAGAACAAATACCAAAATCATTAGTGGAAACTGACATGCCTTTTTTTAAGTTTGATCATTTTGATAATGTAACGGCAAAAATAAAGTAATTTTCAACTCGAAAATTTAAAAAAGTTATTGAAAATAATACCGGCAATATTTTTTAATACAAAAAAAAATACCATACTACACTTACGAGTGTGTTTTAAACATATGTTAACATTTTGTAAGCACTATTCCCCAGTATTCTCCAGCCATTGTGGCGTATGGGTATTGCAAAGCAATTAATATTAATCATACATCACCGCATTGTGCCCATAACCATACACTCTCTCTTACACATTGGAGCTCTTTACCACACAAGTTACTTAACACATACCAATCAAACCAAAACAACCTGAAAAAAGGAAAAACATGTTTATATACTCTACGATAACCTCCACCTCGATAGGTACCTCCACACCAATACAAACGAAAAAACATAGTCTGTGTTATATACATAAACACTAGCTACTCACTTTTATCTCCAACTCTCCCTTTTCTCTTTTCTCTTTTATGCTCTCCAATATTCAATCTAACTACAGCTGGTCTTGTTATGAACATGGCTCCTCCTTTTTCGTTATATACCCCACATTTCACTCATGTAGCTATATAAGCGCACGCACACAAAGATGTTTGCTCCCAGTGTTCTCCAAAAGCAAAGGTCAAACGATTTTTTTTTTACTGCGCTGTCAATTGGGGCGTTGCTATTTACGAGAGCAGGCTCCGCCTTTTTGGCATCATTTCAAATGGGAAATTTATATGCAATGAAAAGTTTCTTTTGTTTGTTTTTGTTACATTTTTAGATAACGATTTATGTTTCCATTGAGATTATTGTGAAAAGAGAAAAATATTTACAACAATAAATTTTATAGTTGATTACATCGCATGAAGAAAAAACACTTGATGAATTAATTATATTAGTGTGGTAATAAATTTAAAGGAACTCTAATGACACATAATACTCGTTATTGGCTGTATAAATTTTATATAATTTAATCAGAGGAAATAGAATATATTTATTTACAACAAGTAAGGAAAGTCTAAAGTCGGGCGGAGACGACTATATTATACCCTGCACCACTTTGTAGATCTAAATTTTCGATACCATATCACATCCGTCAAATGTGTTGGTTGAATTTGATAGACTTTTACAAAATCTATAAACTCAAAATTTAAGTTGGCTAATAATTAGGGTGGAACACAATTTTAGTAAAAAACAAGTGAGGAAAGTCTAAAGTCGGGCGGGGCCGACTATATTATACCCTGCACCACTTTGTAAATCTAAATTTTCGATACCATATCACATCCGTTAAATGTGTTGGGGGCTATATATAAAGGTTTGTCCCAAATACATACATTTAAATATCACTCGATCTGGACAGAATTTGATAGACTTCTACAAAATCTATAGACTCAAAATTTAAGTGGTGGAACACAATGTTAGTAAAAATAACTTATAATACCCTGTTCCACAGTGTGGAGCAGGGTATAAAAATATGGGAAACATTTAAATCTGAAGCAATTTTAAGGAAACTTCGCAAAAGTTTATTTATGATTTATTGCTCGATATATATGTATTAGAAGTTTAGGAAAATTAGCGACATTTTTACAACTTTTCGACTAAGCAGTGGCGGTTTTACAAGGAAAATTTTGGTATTTTGACAATTTTTGTCCAAATCAGAAAAACATATATATGGGAGCTATATCTAATTCTGCACCGATTTCAACCTAATTTGCACGCATAGCAACAATGCTAATTCTACTCCCTTTGCAAAATTTCAACTAAATCGGAGCAAAAAATTGGCCTCTGTGGTCATATGAGTGTAAATCGGGCGAAAGATATATATGGGAGATATATCTAAATCTGAATCGATTTCAACCAAATTTGGCACGCATAGCTACAATGCTAATTCTACTCCCTGTGCAAAATTTCAATTAAATCGGAGTAAAAGATTGGCCTCTGTGGTCATATGAGTGTAAATCGGGCGAAAGCTATATATGGGAGCTATATCTAAATCTGAACCGATTTCTACCAAATTTGACTCACATAGCTACAATACTAATTCTACTCTTTGTGCAAAATTTCAACTAAATCGGAGCAAAAAATTGGCCTCTGTGGTCATTTGAGTGTAAATCGGGCGAAAGCTATATATGGGAGATATATCTAAATCTGAACCGATTTCAACCAAATTTGACATGCACAGCTATAATGCTAATTCTACTCCCTGTGCAAAATTTCAACTAAATCGCAGCAAAAAATTGGCCTCTGTGGGCAAATGAGTGTAAATCGGTCGAAAGCTATATATGGGAGCTATATCTAAATCTGAACCGATTTGGCTGATATTCTGCAAGTTTTTCGAGACTCATAAAATATTCGCATGTACGGAATTTGAGGAAGATCGGTTGATATACACGCCAATTATGACCAGATCGGTGAAAAATATATATGGCGGCTATATCTAAATCTGAACCGATTTTTTCCAAAATTAGTAGGGGTCGTCTTTGAGCCGAAACAGGACCATACACCAAATTTTAGGACAATCGGACTAAAACTGCGAGCTGTACTTTGCACACAAAAATACATCAACATACAGACAGACAGACGGACAGACAGACAGACAGACAGACAGACAGACGGACATCGCTAAATCGACTCAGAATTTAATTCTAAGACGATCGGTATACTAAACGATGGGTCTCAGACATTTCCTTCTTGGCGTTACATACAAATGCACAAACTTATTATACCCTGTACCGCAGTAGTGGTGAAGGGTATAAATATGGGAAACATTTAAATCTGAAGCAATTTTAAGGAAACATCGCAAAAGTTTATTTATGATTTATCGCTCCATATATATGTATTAGAATTTTAGGAAAATTAGAGTAATTTTTACAACTTTTCGACTAAGCAGTGGCGATTTTACAAGGAAAATGTTGGTATTTTGACAATTTTTTTCAAAATCAGGAAAATATATATATTGGAGCTATATCTAAATCTGAACCGATTTCAACCAAATTTGGCACGCATAGCAACAATGCTAATTCTACTACCTGTGCAAAATTTCAACTAAATCGGAGTTTAAAGTTGGCCTCTGTGGTCATATGAGTGTAAATCGGGCGAAAGCTATATATGGGAGATATATCTAAATCCGAACCGATTTCAACCAAATTTGGCACGCATAGCTACAATGCTAATTCTACTCTCTGTGCAAAATGTCAACTAAATCGGAGCACAAAATTGGCCTCTGTGGTCATATTTGTGTAAATCGGCCTAAAGCTATATATGGGAAGTATATATAAATCTGAACCGATTTCAATCAAATTTGGCACGCATAGCTACAATGCAAATTCTACTCCCTGTGCAAAATTTCAATTAAATCGGAGTAAAAGAATGGCCACTGTGGTCATATGAACGAACGAATACGAACGAACGATATATATGGGAGCTATATCTAAATCTGAACCGATTTCAATAAAATTCGGCACACTTGACAACAATGCTAATTCTACTCCCTGTGCGAAATTTCAACCAAATTGGGGTAAAACTCTGTCTTCTAGGACCGTATTAGTCCATATCGGGCGAAAGATATATATGGAAGCTATATCTAAATCTGAACCGATTTCAATAAAATTTGGCACACTTGACTATATTACTAATTGTTCATCTTGTGCATAATTTTAAGCAAATTAGTGTAAAACTCTGGCTTCTGGGGCCATATAAGTCCATATCGGGCGAAATATATATATGGGAGCTATATCTAAATCTGAACCAATTTCTTCCAAAATCAATAGCGATCTATTCTGAGCCAAAAGACATACTTGTGCCAAATTTGAAGTCGATGGGACTAAAACTGCGACCTAGACTTTGATTACAAAAATGTGTTCACGGACAGACGAACATGGTTATATCGACTCAGGGACCCACCCTGAGCATTATTGCCAAAGACACCATGTGTCTATCTCGTCTCATTTTGGGTGTTACAAACATATGCACTAACTTTTAATACCCTGTTCCACAGTTTGGCGCAGGGTATAATGAAGTTCTGTCTATAATGTACACGGGAAAAAAAGCGGAAACGGACAATCCGTTTTATTTTATTAGTTTTTTCCACGTTTTTCTTCAGAGTCCAATAACAACAACTTAAGTTTCCAAATACAGAGATGACTTCAAGTAGAAATTATGCCATGTTTCAAAGAAAAACGTCTTTAAAATAAGTAAACAACACTAACAAAAGTTAACTTTGATCCAAAAATTTTTTACTTCACTTTAGGATTTTGTTTTTCATGTCAATACGATTTCTTTAAAATATTTTTCTGGAAACAACTCAATCTAGCTTTAAATCTAGGTTCTAATATATTATCATTACGATTATTTGAACGGACAAATTTAAAATTTTAAATAAAATTTAAAATTTTAAATAAAATGTGTTTATTTACATTAAAAGTGGCCTTACATCAAACGTACATGACTTTATTATAGGAAGTAAAATTAAAGAAAAATTTTAAATTTTATTGAAATTAAAATTTCTTTACAGAATGTTTTTATACCCACCACCATAGAATGGTGACGGGGTATAATAAGTTTGTCATTCCGTTTGTAACGCATCGAAATATCGATTTCCGACTATATAAAGTATATATATTCTTGATCAGGGAGAAATTCTAAGACGATATAAGCATGTCCGTCTGTCCGTCTGTCTGTCTGTTTGGCTGTCTGTTGTAATCACGCTACAGCATTCAATAATGGAGCTATCGTCCTGAAATTTGGCACAGAATCGTCTTTTGTCTGCGCGCAGGTCAAGTTCGAAGATGGGCTATATCGGGCCATGTTTTGGTATAGCCCCCATATAAACCGACCTCCCGATTTGGGGTCTTTCGCTTATAGAAACCGTAGTTTTCATCCAATTTGCGCGAAATTGAAAATCTAGAGATATTTTGGGACCTTGAAGAGGTGTGCCAAAAATGGTGAGTGTCGGTCCATGTTTTGGTATAGCCCCCATATAAACCGACCTCCCGATTTGGGGTCTTTCGCTTATAGAAACCGTAGTTTTCATCCAATTTGCGCGAAATTGAAAATCTAGAGGTATTTTATGACCATAAAGAGGTGTGCCAAAAATGGTGAGTGTCGGTCCATGTTTTGGTATAGCCCCCATATAGACCGATCTCCCGATTTTACTTCTTGGGCTTATAGAAACCGCAGTTTTTATTCAATTTACCTGAAATTGGAAATCTAGAGGTATTGTAGGACCACAAATACGTGTGCCAAAAATTGTGAGTATCCGTCCATATTTTGGTATAGCCCCCATATAGAGCGATCTCCCGATTTGGGGTCTTGGGCTTATAGAAACCGTAGTTTTTATCCAATTTGTCTGAAATTGGAAATCTAGAGGTATTTTAGGACCATAAGAGGTGTGCAGAGAATGGTGAGTATCGGTCCATATTTTGGTGTAGCCCCCAAATAGTATCAATTACTATTTTTTAAATTAAATTGACTAAACCAGACTAAACAAAATAATAAAGGAGATTTAGTTATTCAACTAAATCAAAAGTTCAACCACAGATTTATTGTATAAATACCAGATTAAAAACATTGCCATCGGCAACTGCTACCACAACCAAAGTAATTCGATTGTGCATGAAAATCTTTAGCGGAACTTTCTGCTGTGTATATACTTGTTTAATTTTTAGAAAAATGTAAAATCGTAAATAGGTTTTCAAATTCTGGGGGGGCTAAAATTTTTCTGGGGGGGTCTAAGCCCCCTCCCCAGAGGCCTTCCTACGCTTATGGTCCCCATATAAAACGACCTCCCGATTTGGGGTCTTGGGTTTATAGAAACCGTAGTTTTTATCCAATTTGCCTGAAATTGGAAATCTAGAGGTATTTTGGGACCATAAAGAGGAGTGCCGAAAATGGTGAGTATCGGTCCATATTTTTGTATAGCCCCCATATAGACCGATTTCCCGATTTTACTTCTTGGGCTTCTAGAATCCGACGTTTTTATCCTATTTGCCTGAAATTGGAAATCTATAGGTATTTTCGGGACATAAAGAGGTGTGCCGAAAGCGGTGAGTATCGGTCCATATTTTAGTATAGCCCCCATCAGAACGATCTCCCGATTAAACTCCTTGGGTTTCTAGAAACCGTAGTTTTTATCTGATTTGCCAGAAATTGTAAATACTGATCATGAAAATTGTTTGATACTCAATGTAAAATTTCCAGATTTTACTTCTACAGATTTACGATTTCAAATCAAGACGTTATTTTATATTTTTCTTGCACGCTTACGTGGTGCAATGGTTAGCATACCCGCCTTGCATACACAAGGTCGTGGGTTCGATTCCTGCTTCGACCGAACACCAAAAAGTTTTTCAGCGGTGGATTATCCCACCTCAGTAATGCTGGTGACATTTCTGAGGGTTTCAAAGCTTCTCTAAGTGGTTTCACTGCAATGTGGAACGCCGTTCGGACTCGGCTATAAAAAGGAGGTCCTTGTCATTGAGCTTAACATGGAATCGGACAGCACTCAGTGATAAGAGAGAAGTTCACCAATGTGGTATCACATTGGACTGAATAGTCTAAGTGAGCCTGATACATCGGGCTGCCACCTAACCTAACCTAACCTAACCTAGTATACTAGAACTATTTTCACTTGAATTGAATAATAAAATAACATGGATATCTTGGATAACAGAAACCGGAATGTACGACGAGTAAGTCAAAATATTCAAAAAACAGTGGAAAAGTATATAAAAATTACAAAGGGATCTTAATATTCAGATAACCAAAGGGCACTATACTCTTTTTAGAGTTGGGACAGTAAAATGAAAAAAAAAGGGAAAACAGTGAAAAATTAAAATGTATACAAACAAAATTTATTTTCTCTTTATTAATAAGTAGTCCAAGAGGAGTTGACGGACACTTTCAAAAATGAAAGCGGGATTTAAGTTCGAGTTTTACCGCTAACATTGGTTTTCATTTTAGCGACATAACTCGAATCTCTAAAAGCAGAATAGAATTGTTTTGGCAAATTGTATTATAACTTGGTGGGGAATGATCCAAAGCAACAATTGAAAAAGTTTTTTTTTCTTTAAAATTAATTATTAAAGAAGAGTAAACGTGAAAGCATGGCAATTTTATATCGATAATGTCAACCTCATACCGCCATTAAAGGTAACAAGTATATACGGCCCTAAGTTCGGCCAGGCCGAAGCTTATGTACCCTCCACCATGGATTGCGTAGAAACTTCTACTGAAGACTGTCATCCACAATCGAATTACTTGGATTGCGGTAACACTTGCCGATGGCAAGGTATCTTAAAACTTCCTAACACCGTCTTCTAAATTGCGTGGTATATATTACGTGGTATATTACGTGGTATATATTAAACTAAAAAAGGCCGTTTAAACACGTATATAATTAAGTTTCACAAAATTGTTTATAGAAATAAAATTTTTACTAAAGTTTCTATAGAAATAAAATTTGGACAAAATTTTCTATAGAAATAAAATTTTATTGTTGTTTTTTTGATTTCAACTTAAAACCATGCATTGACTAAACTACAAGTGTAGCTTAACCAACAGAGGAAAAGAATGTTTGTCAAATTTATTTGGGCAAAGCCCTATAAACTCCAAAATGGTTGGATGGACGCACGTTTTGGAATTACCACATTCCCCATCAGCATCCTCTACTTACAGGAATGTGGTAATTCCGAAACGTGCGTCCATCCAACCATCTTGCAGTCTATAGGGCTTTGCCCAAATAAATTTGACAAACATTCTTTTCCTCTGTTGGTTAAGCTACAATTGTAGTTTAGTCAATGCATGGTTTTAAGCTGAAATCAAAAAAAAAACAACAATGATTAAAAAACAAAACCAACAATAACAAAACAAAACGAATGAAATTTTGACAAAATTTTTTATAGAAATAAAATTTTGAAAAATTTTTCTATAGAAATAAAATTTTGACAAATTTTCTATAGAATTAAAATTGACAAAATTTTCTATAGAAATAAAATTTTGGTTATTAGCGGCCATATACTAACATCACGTACCAAATTTCAACTCGATCGGATGAATTTTGTTCCTCCAAGAGGCTCCGGAGTTCAAATCTGGGGATCGCTTTATGTGGGGGCTATATATAATTATGGACCGATATGGACCAATTCCTGCATGGTTGTTAGAGACCATATACTTATACCATGTACCAAATTTCAGCCGGATCAAATGAAATTTGCTTCTCTTAGAGGCTCCACAAGCCAAATCTGGGGATCGGTTTATATGGGGACTAAATATAATTATGGACCGATGTGGACCAATTTTTGCATGTTTGTTAAACACCATATACTAGCACCATGTACCAAATTTCAGCCGGATCGGATTAATTTTGCTCCTCCAAGAGGCTCCGCAAGCCAAATCTGAGGATCGGTTTATATGGGGGCTATACGTAAAAGTGGTCCGATATGGCCCATTTTCAATACCATCTGACCTACATCAATAACAACTTGTGCCAAGTTTCCAGTCGATAGCTTGTTTCGTTCGGAAGTTAGCGTGATTTCAAAAGGCGGACGGACGGACGTGCTTAGATCGACTCAGAATTTCACCACGACCCAGAATGTATATAATTTATGGAGTCTTAGAGCAATATTTCGATGTGTTTCAAACGGAATGACAAAGTTAATATACCCCCCATCCTATAGTGGAGGATATACAAATGAAATTAAGTACAAAATTATTCGTTAATAAAACTTCATATTTATTTGTGTTTCGAAATACGATTTTAAATGCATTTCAAATGGTGTTAAAGGCTAGTAAAAAAAATCACGCCCAAATAAATTTATGTGTATATTGTAAAATTATGGATGTTTATACTGGACTACACGTTCTTCTTTTGACTTGAATTTGGAAGAAATCGGATCAAATTTAGATATAGCTCCCATATATGTATCGCCCGATTTCGACAAATGGGGTCACGTTGCGCTTTTTTTCAAACGGATCGTCACCAAATTTGGCAAAAGGTAATCTTTTCCATCGCCCTTGAAGTCTGCAAAATTTCATCCACATCGGTTCAGATTTAGATATAGCTCTCATATATATGTATCGCCCGATTTTCCCAAATTTGGCCACAAAACCTTTATTTATCAACCGATCTTATTCAAAGTTGGCTAAATATAATCTTCTATAGCACTAACTATATGTGCAAAATATCATCGAAATCGGTTCAGATTTAGCTATAGCTCCCATATATATGTACCGCCCGATTTTCCCAAATTTGGCCATAAAACCCTTATTTATAAACCGATCTTATTCAAAGTTGGCTAAATATAATCTTCTATAGCACTAACTACACAGTCTCACATAAGTTTACATACCCTTGAGGTTTTTACCTTATAACTAAACATGTTTCTTGTTGTTGTTTATAATCCAGACTAAAAAAATCTTCTTGAAAATTGACAAATACTTTGTTTTTCAAGTTAATTTACAAAATCTAAAGCATATATATGCAAATTTTATTATATTTTATTAATTAAAGATAATACAATTTCTTAAACCGTATGTAAACTTGTGTAAGACTGTGTATATGTGCAAAAAATCATCGAAATCGGTTCAGATTTAGATATAGCTCCCATATATGTATAACCCGATTTTGAAAAATTCGCCCCTAATAACCTTATGTTTGACCATACAGGCCTCATTTCTTAACTGATCTTACTCAAATCTTGCACAAGGTAACCTTTTGTGGTATTAATCAAACCCGCAAAATATTATGCAAATTGGTTCAGATTTAGATATAGCTTCCATATATATGTATCGCTCTATTTTCCCAAATTTGGCCATAGTACTCTTATTTATTAACCAATGTCACTCAAATTTCAAATTTTGATGTACTAGCCGATAGTATTTATACGTACTTGTAGCTCTTACATAAGAATATTCCTCGATTTTTACAAATTTACCCACACTAATTGAACGATTTACTCTTTTTTAATAATGGGTTCAATATTAGTGACCTACTAACTCCGTAGGTGCAATATCAACACAGCCAGTGTTGCTAAAAGTGGGGTAAATTCACTATATGTAGGGTTTTTCTAATATTTAGCGTCTTGTAGGGACGTAGGGCCACAATGTAGGACATTTTCACTCAACACAATTTGTAATAATTTTTACATTTTGGTGGCTCTAGAGGAGGAAATTAGAAGCCGGCAAGGCTTGATCTTTAACAATGTGTGGTAAACTTTACTCCTGTAGAAAATTTTGTCAAAATTTTATTTCTATAGAACATTTTGTCAAAATTGTATTTCTATAGATTTTTTTTTCAAAATATTATTTCTATAAAAAATTTTCTCAAAATTTTATTTCTGTGGAATTTTTTCTCAAAATTTTATTTCTATAGAATTTATTGTCAAACTTTTATTTCTATAGAAAAATTTCTCACAAAAATTTGTTTATAGAAACTTTTTCCAAAATTTTATTTTTATAGAGATTTAACAAAAAAGAATTCTACCAAGTGTGGCAAACGTGGTAGTAATACAAATTTATATTCTAAGTTATATACGTTGCATATTCATGTTTTAAAATAATAAAGTACTTAGAACCATTTTTGTTTTGTAAAATTTTTTAAATTTAACGAAAAATATAGTAGGGAAATTGTTTGGGAATGTATGGGAAAGTAGGGAACTTGTATTGTCCTTGTAGGGTAAACCGAACATTTTCCGTGGCAACATTGACTATGAGCTATAGCACCCATAGACATGTACCCCTTAATTTTCTTAAATATGCAACTGCGGTTTATCTTCCAGACCTATATGTTACCCCACAAATGCTTATAATTACTAATTCTGTAATGGTGGTTTAGGGTATGATATAGTCGGCCCCGCCCGACTTTCTACTTTACTTACTTGTTCTGTAATACAAATAATGTTGAAGATATTATTCAATTTTATAAATTTTACCTTTTGCCTGGACGGAGAATCGAACCGAGGACCATACAGTTTGTAAGCTAACTATCCACTGGGCTACGTAGCTGTTTTAGTCACCAGTAGAAAATTATCGTTATACGTTCCATTTACCCATGCAAACATAATATTATTTAACAGAAACATACATTTGTTGGACACGTGGAGCAGTGGTTAGCATGTCCGCCTTGCATGCAAAGGGTCGTGGGTTCAATCCCTGCTCCGACCGAACCATTTTTTTTTAATTTACACATTTATATTTATACTATATTAAATTTTTCTAATGAAACTTCAAAATGTGGGTTATTAAAGATTTACATTCAGAATAGAACAGTGCTTGATATAAACGAAATGGACTGAGCTTTTGGATAAAATATTATTTTTTATTGCAAAAATAACAATTTTGTAACAAAAAACTGTTTTTGGTATAAAAGTTTGAAATTTTGAAAGGAATTCAAAAATTCTAACAAAAGAAGAACGTTGAGTCGAGTATAAACTTACATAAATAATTTTATAATATATACATACATTTATTTAGGCGTGAACAGTTTTTTACTTGCATTTAACACCATTTTAAATGCATTTACAACTTATCGTGTTTTGTACTTAATTTCATTTTTATACCCACCACCATAAAATGGTGACGGGGGTATAATAAGTTTGTCATTCCGTTTGTAACACATCGAAATATCGATTTCCGACTATATAAAGTATATATATTCTTGATCAGGGAGAAATTCTAAGACGATATAAGCATGTCCGTCTGTCCGTCTGTCCGTCTGTCTGTCTGTTGTAATCACGCTACAGCCTTCAATAATGGCGCTATCGTCCCCAAATTTGGCACAGATTAGTTTTTTGTTTGCAGGCAGGTCAAGTTCGAAGATGGGCTATATCGGTCCAAGTTTTGATATAGTCCCCATATAAACCGACCTCCCGATTTGGGGTCTTGGGTCTATAAAAACCGTAGTTTTTATCAGATTTGCCTGAAATTGGAAATCCAGAGGTATTTTTGAACCATAAAGAGGTGTGTGGAAAATGGTCCTTATCGGTCCATGTTTTGGTATAGCCCCCATATAGACCGATCTCCCGATTTTGTTTCTTAGGCGTCTAGAAACAGTATTTTCTATCCGATTTGTCTGAAATTGAAAATCTAGAGGTATTTTAGAACCATAAGAAGGTGTGTCGAAAATGGTCCGTATCGGTCCATGTTTTGATATAGCCCCCATATAGACCGATCTCCCGATTTTGCTTCTTGGGCGTCTAGAAACAGTATTTTCTATCCGATTTGTATGAAATTGAAAATCTAGAGGTATTTTGGGACCATAAAGAGGTGAGTCGAAAATGGTCCGTATCGGCCCATGTTTTGATATAGCCCCCATATAAACCAACCTTCCGATTTGGAGTCTTGGGCCTATAAAAACCGTAGTTTTTATCCAATTTGCCTGAAATTGGAAATATAGAGGTATTTGAGGACCATAAAAAGGTGTGCCGAAAATGGTGCCCATCGGTCCATGTTTTGGTATAGCCCCCATACAGACCGATATCCCGATTTTGCTTCTAGGGCTTCTAGAAACTATATTTACCATCCGATTTGCCTGAAATTGGAAATCTAGAGGTATTTTTAGACCACAAATAAGTGTGCCGAAATTTAGGTATATCGGTCCATTTTTTGGTATAACCCTCATATAAACTGATCTCTCGATTTTTTCTTCTTGGGCGTCTAGAGACTATGTTTTCTAGCCGATTTGTTTGAAATTCTGGAGGTATTTTAAGATAACAAATACGTGAGTAGCAAATGGTACCCACAACGACGAAGAGTTTTCAAAGAAAACTATCATATTTGGTTCATGGTGGTGGGTATTTAAAATTCGGCCCGGCCGAATTTACTGCTGTATATACTTGTTACTTTTAAGGCCGGTATTAATTTGGCATTATCGCTCTAAAATTACACTGTTTTGCCTTTTACCTTTCTTTAATAATTAATTTTTTTTTTCAAATTAATAAATATTTAGACTTAAGCATTTCAAATTTTTGGCCTTATCATAAAACAGTTTTCCGAAACAACATACAAGCGGTTTCACTGAAATTGCTCTCTTTTCATTCTCTCGCTGTGTTATGTTGATATCTTTCGTCAACCCTACCTGTTTCTATCTATATTTCTTTCTCTGTACTCTATCTCTGTCGCTCTCTGAATAAAATATCACAACAAATATATATTCACTCGAAATTTGTAAATTTTATATATGTTTACATTCACACATATTATTTTTAAGAAACATTCATGCCCCAAACATAATATATTCTAACATATCAACATAGGTGTACCAAACATTTAGTGTTAGTTTAGAAACATTATTTGTTTGCACATAAATATATTGTGTTTAAAAATTAACTTTAAATTTAAGTCGGCTAATGCCCTGCGGTGGAACACAATGTTAGTAAAAAACAAGTAAGGAAAGTCTAAAGTCGGACGGGGCCGACTATATTATACCCTGCACCACTTTGTAGATCTAAATTTTCGATACCATATCACATCCGTCAACTGTGTTGGGTGCCATATATAAAGGTTTGTCCCAAATACATACATTTAAATATCACTCGATCTGGACAGAATTTGATAGACTTCTACAAAATCTATAGACTCAAAATTTAAGTCGGCTAATGCACTAGGGTGGAACACAACGTTAGTAAAAAAATATGGGAAACATTTAAATCTAAACCAATTTTGAGGCAACTTCGCAAAAGTGTATTTATGATTTATCGGTCGATAGATATGTATTAGAAATAAATGAAGATTTGAGTCACTTTTACAACTTTTCGACTTAGCAGTGGCGATTTTACAAGAAAAATGTTGGTATTTTGGCCATTTTTGCCCAAATCGGAAAAACATATTTATGGAAGCTATTTCGAAATCTGAACCGACCCAGACTTTGATTACAAAAATGTGTTCACGGACAGACGGACATCGCTATATCGACTCAGGAGCCCACCCTGAGCATTTTTGCCAAAGACACCATGTGTCTATTTCGTCTCCTTCTGCGTGTTGCAAACATTGCACTAACGGTAGAATTACATACCATGCGTTCAATGCGTTTAATGCGTCCGATGATTGAAGAGTTGAAATTTCTCTTTGAAATCAAAAGCTTGAATAGTCTGCCGCAAACAGAAAAAATCAATCCTTCCATCAACGCACGGATTGACGCATGGTATGTAGTTCAACCTTAACTTATAATACCCTGTTCCATAGTGTGGCGCAGGGTATAAATAGAGAAATATTTGGTTGGTTTGGTTTAGAAAAAAATTTTTTCTTGAAATTTTTGTAGATTATTTTTGGCTCGAGGGGCAACCGTAAACTGAGAGTAAAACGGTAAACTCTATTGTGGTAAGTTTCACCGTAATGTGAAACGCCATTCTGACTCGACTATAAAAAGGAGATCCCTTGTCATTGAGCTAAACCTTAATCACAGCACTTATTGATAAGAGAGAAGTTCACCACTTGTTGCAATACCACATGGACTGAATAGTCTACACTCAAACAAGTATATACGGCCGTAAGTTCGGCCAGGCCGAAACTTATGTACCCTCCATCATGGATTGCGTAGAAACTTCATCTAAACACTGCCATCCACAATCGAATTACTTAAGTTGCGGTAACGCTTGCCGATGGCAAGGTATCTTAAAACCTCCTAACACCATCTTCTAAATTGTATGTAAGTCCATTCGTGGTATATATTAAATCAAAAAAGATCGACCCAATACGTATATAATTCAGTTTGACAAAGTAGACATAAAATTTTGACAAAATTTTCTACAGAAATAAAATTTTAACAAAAATTTCTACAGAAATAAAATTTTAACAAAATTTTCTATAGAAATAAAAATGTTGACAAAATTTTCTATAGAAAGAAAATTTTGACAAAAATTTCTACAGAAATAAAATTTTAACAAAATTTTCTATAGAAATAAACTTTTGACAAAATTTTCTATAGAAATAAAATCTTGGTAGATTTTTTTTTTTTTTGCTCGAGTGGCAACCATGATTATGAACCGAATAAAATTTGAACAAAATTTTCTATAGAAATAAAATTTTGACAAAATTTTCTATAGAAATAAAATTTTGACAATGATGAAAATTTTATTATGAACCGAATAAATTTTTAACAAAATTTTCTCTAGAAATAAAATTTTGACAAAATTTTCTATAGAAATAAAATATTGACAAAATTTTCTATAGAAATAAAATTTTGGTAGATTATTTTTGGCTCTAGTGGTAACCATGATGCGGGTTCTTTAAAATAAGGAAATTTTTTTGCGACCTATCTGGCTTTAAATCTAGGATCTATAAAATTAAAATTAGGATACAGAACTCATTTATTGAATTTTCATTCTATTTTTCTGGTATATTAATAAAGCTATTCACGTACAAACAAATGCCAGTTTAAAAATCCAAATTATGACGGATATTTCGAAGTAAAAGAATATTTTCTTAATTCCAAAATAACTTTAAACCAAAGATGCTAAATCCTCAAAATAAGTCTTAGCCTATATTTAAAGCGTTTTTATCTTAAATCTAATGAGTCAATATTTCAGTTAATTTAAGGACAATTTCTTTAAATGAAAAAATGTGTTTCTTTACTTTAACGAAAATTTGCCTTAGTTTAAAGTCATGCAACTTTAACGATGGGACGCAAATTTTCAAAATGTGTGTCCTAAATTTAATGAAACAAATTTTTGAAGCAAAGATTATAAACTTTCTTTTAATTAAAAGTTCATTATTTTAAAGAAATTTGTCCTTAATAGTGTGTAAATTGCGCATCCTAAAATTGAGGTTGCGTAATCTTTAATATCACGTAAATATTTTTTTCAGTGTACGTGAGCCTTTGCCAGTTTCAACAATCTCTTATTGGTTTCAGTGTCACTTTCGCTCAAGAATGTAAACTTAGCACTGCTTTCTATGGAAGAAAGTTTTACTCTTTAAATTATTGAAAATAGTAACTGGTTTTAATTAAAATATAAACTAAAATTGTACATTTTCTCTTATAAATTAAATAAAATTCCTATATACATTTTATTTTAAACTTTAAAATGACTACCCCCTTCCATATGTGAAAATTTCCAGGCGTTTTTCTGACATTGAATAAACAATGAACCGATTTCGTATTCAACAAAAACAAAAACAACACCAATACAAATGAATTAATGTAATTATCCTTGGAATTGAAGCGCATAATACAATAATACAAGAGCACAAATAAATCTCTGCAACAACAACAGCAATAACAACACAGCCAGGACAATAGCTAAACGAGTAACAATAACAACAAAAACATGGAATTCAAATCAAAATCATACAAATAAACAGACAAGAACTTGAAACTGACTACTTCTGCTCCTGCTCACGCTGGTGGTGGCAGTTTCATTTGAAAGGACACAAGCGTATCCTTCCATACGGCAAAGAACAAACAAATCTCAGCCAAGCTGAACTGAACTGAATTGAGCTAAATGTCTTCAGTATTCCGTATTCTAAAGCGACTGTATCGAACCCTGGGCAAAAGGGGTAGAGATGAACAAAAGCTTGAGCGAACAAAAAATTAAGAAAATAATCTATTTTGGAAAATCTATGGTATGAAATTAATGAAGAAATAAAAGATGAATGCCAACCACCAGCTAGAGAGAAAGTCCTAGGGGAGGGGGAGAATTAAACAAAAAGATGACTCTCCCCTTGTGATTATCACTGTCGCCAAATGAATGTTACTTTCAAAGCGGCGGTGGCACAATGCCTTTATTTGTGTGAATGTTAATCCAGCCACATTTAATGGGATATTCAAATAACTTCGAATAGCACCCTGGGGAACGATAAAAATCATATTAATAAACATTTACATTTGTGGATGCCGGGACCACATTTCACCCCCACGAAATATGATTACAAGATAGATGCTGAATCCATCTCTGTTTAAGCGGACAATTAAAATCTGAAGACCAGGTTAACCTATCATAAAATTCGGTCACATTATTATGCTGAAACAAAGTAGAATCCTAAGCACAAAGAAACTTACAATGGTCATTGGCCTTATGAATTAAATTTCCATTCGAATTTAGTTCAACATCTAATGAATGGGTACAATGCTCATCCTTCTTAGAAGATTTGTCATATATCGAATTAATTAGACAAAATTCTTTAGGCATGTGTGGATTTTAATCGGTTTACTGAATTGCGATGCTTTTTCTTAGATTTAATGGTGATGGTGGTGCTACAACATCTGCATGTGACGGAGCACCAATCATCAATTGACCCTTATCATCACCCGTACAGACAATCAGCCATGTTTCTCCAACCATTGTCGTCAGTCAAAACAACAGTAGAATTAATTTGTAGTTGTCTAAGACTGTATGCATGCCATTGGATATGTCCATCTACTAAAGGGTATTCCAATAAGAGGTGTTTTGTTTGGTATGCAAAGAAAAAATCAAGCTTTTGGGATAAATAATTATATAGTTGTTTTGTAATCAAGTGAAAGGTATGTATTTTGATCGATTGCAGTCAAAAAAAAAGGTATTCGTCATGGAATTGAAGTGTGATAATGTGATTGTTAGCTTCAAACCCCCTAGTGCCTATACACACAAAAAAAATAATTATTTCCTCCCAAACGAAATTTTAGACAAACAAAGTTCGTTTCTAATTTGCTTTTCGCTGTAAGGAAGTTTATTTGGAAGAAAAGTATATACTGTTTGTGATAAACGTTTACTCTTTTCCAGGATGTAAAAACAATTTCATAAAGACTAACTCAAAAAACAATCTTTTCTGGCTAATTGCATTTTCCCTCACATCTTTCTCACTTCCACGAAGTTTTTTAGTTCTTAGCTCCTTATTCTGTAATACAAACAATGTAGAAGAAATTATACGATTTTATAAATGTTTAAAATTTTACCTTTCGCCTGGACGGAGAATCGAACCGCGGACCATGCAATTTGTAAGGCAGCACACTATCCACTGAGCTACGTCGCTGCTATTGTTATCAATAGCTAACTATTCATATAAGTTATATTAATATAGCATAGCTTGCGGCGCCCACGAGCCGATTAAACATACTTTATTTAACAGAAACAAACATTTAGTTGGGCACCGTGGAGCAGTGGTCGCTACGTCCGCCTTGCATGCCAAGGGTCGTTGGTTCGAGCCCTGCTTCTACCGAACTCCAAAAAGTTTTTTTGTTTTTTTTTTACATATATTCCATATATAATTATACAATTATTATTCGAGCTTTATGGACAGATATAGATTAAGGAACATGGTTAATAGAGCCATTGAAAAGAAAAAAGATGAAATTTCCCAAATGTTTTCTCCATAAGGAGTTAGCATAAAGGGCCCAAAATTGAGTTATCTCTCCCAGCCAGATCTATACTAAAGGCTGTGGAAAGGTTCATTCGCCCGAACCGAAACATGTACAGTCCAGGCGTGTATAGATTTGTATCTGGCGTTTTCTTTTCAATGGATCTATTAACCATGTTCCTTAATCTATATCTGTCCATAAAGCTCGAATAATAATTGTATAATTAGATATAATGCATTTGGACGTCAATTGCCTGTTTCGGTATCAGGCTAACATGTAATATAATAAGCAACGATGAGCCCGTCGTAAAACTAGGAAAAACACGACTAATGTACGCGTTAGAATTGTTGTTGTATCCTGGAAACCAGTTTCTGTTAATTGTCATATGTTGTAGTTGACTGTAGAAACAATAAGCATTGTTCGACTGTTCACCACTTAGGTGAATTCTAACAAATTAGCTTTCTAAAAATAAATTTCGTGTTGTTGCATTACTATGTAACAAAACGAAATAAAAATAAGATTAAGGGACTTGTAAGTTATATGAAAAGATGATGTACAGTGGGAGAAAAGATGATTCAATTTGTAAGAGGAAATTTCCCAAATGTTTTCTCCATAAGGAGTTAGCATAAAGGGCCCAAAATTGAGTTATCTCTCCCAGCCAGATCTATACTAAAGGCTGTGGAAAGGTTCATTCGCCCGAACCGAAACATGTACAGTCCAGGCGTGTATAGATTTGTATCTGGCGTTTTCTTTTCAATGGCTCTATTAACCATGTTCCTTAATCTATATCTGTCCATAAAGCTCGAATAATAATTGTATAGATATAATGCATTTGGACGTCAATTGCCTGTTTCGGTATCAGGCTAACATGTAATATTATATTCCATATATTTTCGAAAAATTCCGAAAAGATGTTCAACATTACATACTACTTTATTAAATTTTTACTATGAACTGTAAACTGTGTCTTATTAAAGACTTAAAGTCAGAAAAGAACAGTGCTTGATATAAACGAAATGGACTGTGTTGTTGGTTCAAAAATATTTTTTTTAGTGAAAAAATAAAAATTTTGTAACAAACGAATTTTTTTGGTGATAAAAGTTTAAAATTTACGAAGAAATTCAAAAAACTCTAACAAAAGAAAAACGTTTTCGGTACACGTTTTCCAAACGTTCTTTTTTATACCCTGCGCCACACTGTGGAACAGGGTATTATAAGTTAGTGCATATGTTTGCAACACCCAGAAGGAGACTAGATAGACACATGATGTCTTTGGCAAAAATGATCAGGGTGGGCTCCTGAGTCGATATAGCCATGTCCGTCTGTCCGTGAACACATTTTGTAATCAAAGTCGAGGTCGCAGTTTTGGTACAATATGTGTTTTGGCTCAGAATAGTATGTGTTTGGCTCAGAATAGAATCCTATTGATTTTGGAAGAAATCGGTTCAGATATCTTTCACCCGATATGGACTTATATGGCCCCATAAACCAGAGTTTTACCCCAATTTGGTTGAAATTTTGCACTAGGAGTAAAATTAGTAGTTTAGTCAAGTGTGCCAAATTTTATTGAAATCGGTTCACATTTAGATATAGCTCCCATATATATCTTTCGCCCGATATGGACTTATATGACCCCAGAAACCAGAGTTTTACACTATTTTGCTTAAAATTTTTCACAAGAAGAACAATTAGTACTATAGTCAAGTGTGCCAAATTTTATTGCAATCGGTTCACATTTAGATATAGCTCCCATATATATCGTTCGCCCGATTTACACTCATATGACCACAGTGGCCAATCTTTTACTCCGATTTAATTGAAATTTTGCACTGGGAGTAGAATTAGCATTTGGATGAAATCGGTTAAGATTTAGATATAGCTCCCATATATAGCTTTCGCCCGATTTACACTCATATGACCACAGAGGCCAATTTTTAACTCCGATTTGCTTGAAATTTTGCACAGGGAGTAGAATTATCATTGTAGCTATGGTTGAAATCGGTTTAGATTTAGATATAGATCCTATATATATGTTTTTTTCTAATTTCGACAAAAATGGTCAAAATACCAAAATTTTCCTTGTAAAATCCCCACTGCTTAGTATAAAAGTTGTAAAAATGACTCTAATTTTCCTAAACTTCTAATAGATATATACCGAGCGATAAACCATAAATAAACTTTTGCGAAGTTTCCTTAAAATTGCTTCAGATTTAAATGTTTCCCATATTTATACCCTGCGCCACACTGTGGAACAGGGTATTATAAGTTAGTGCATATGTTTGTAACACCCAGAAGGAGACGAGATAGACACATGGTGTCTTTGGCAATAATGCTCAGGGTGGGTCCCTGAGTCGATATAGCCATGTCCGTCTGTCCGTCCGTCTGTCTGTGAACACATTTTTGTGATCAAAGTCTAGGTCGCAATTTAAGTCCAATCGCCTTCAAATTTGGCATATATTCCTAATTTGGGTCAGAATAGAACCCTATTGATTTTGGAAGAAATCGGTTCAGATTTAGATATAGCTCCCATATATATCTTTCGCCCGATATGCACTAATATGGACCCATCAGCCAGAGTTTTATACCTATTTGCTTGAAATTTTGTACAAACAGAACATTTAAGTGTGCAAAATTTGGTTGAAATCGATTCAGATTTAGATATAGCTCCCATATATATCTTTCGCCCGATATGCACTTATATGGCCCCAGAAGCCAGAATTTTATCCCGATTAGCTTGAAATTTTACACAAGGAGAGCTATATATAAATCTGGGAGCTATATATAAATCTGACATCGGTTCAGATTTATATATAGCTCCCATATATATGGTTTTCTGATTTCGACAAAAATGGTCAAAATACCAACATTTTCCTTGTTCAGTCGCCACTCCTTAGTCGAAAAGTTGTAAAAATGACTCTAATTTTCCTAAACTTCTAATACATACATATCGAGCGATAAATCATAAATAAACTTTTGCGAAGTTTCCTTAGAATTGCTTCAGATTTAAATGTTTCCCATTTTTATTGTGTTCCACCCTAGTGCATTAGCCAACTTAAATTTTGAGTCTATAAATTTTGTAAAAGTCTATCAAATTCTGTCCAAATCAAGTGATATTTAAATGTATATATTTGGGACAAACCTTTATATATAGCACCCAACACATTTGACGGATGTGATATGGTATCGAAAATTTAGATCTACAAAGTGGTGCAGGGTATAATATAGTCGGCCCCGCCCGACTTTAGACTTTCCTTACTTGTTTTTTACTAACATTGTGTTCCACCCTAGTGCATTAGCCGACTTAAATTTTGAGTCTATAGATTTTGTAGAAGTCTATCAAATTCTGTCCAGATCGAGTGATATTTAAATGTATGCATTTGGGACAAACCTTTATATATAGCTCCCAACACACTTGACGGATGTGATATGGTATCGAAAATTTAGATCTACAAAGTGGTGCAGGGTATAATATAGTCGGCACCGCCCGACTTTAGACTTTGCTTACTTGTTTTTTTTTCTTTTCGTGTAGTTAGAGTCCTCTAATATTTGAATGTGAACTGTGAACACATAAACTCCAACATACCATACACTTGTCAATAACACGCTGCTTGATCTTTTCTTTGCCAGTAGTAGATGTGATGTACTGATCGTTTGTCAGTCTCGTGTTTTTCCAAGCCTGATCTTCTCGTCAGAATATACAATTTTCGGGTTATACGATGCGATCAGGAATATTCACATAGAGATTTGAGGAATTTGAATTTCAATGCCTTGGACCATTTTTCTTTGACATCAACTGGGAAGAGATGTATTGTTGTCCCACGACTGAAGAACAGGTCACTTTTTTTAATAGGAACATATTACACCTTTATGATACTTGCACACCTATTCGAACGAAACGTATAACTCAGAAATCGAAACCGTCGTCCAACAATGAAATTACACGTGTTCTAGAGAGAATTGATTGACGTCTACGCCTCAGTAGTAGAAAACTTGCTTGTGACCCAGCAAAAAAATTTGGAAGTTCTTCCAAAAGCACAACTTTAAAATCACTTCCAGAAGATGCACCCCATGATGTTCTTTATTTTAACTACCCAGGAAGTTCTTTTAATTCAATTTATTATAACTTGGTTTTTTCATACTTTCAATGGGTAATTTAAACTTTTATACCCTCCACCATAGGATGGGGGTTTGTCATTCCGTTTGTAACACATCGAAATATTGCTCTAAGACCCCATAAAGTATATATATTCTGGGTCGTGGTGAAATTCTGAGTCGATCTAAGCATGTCCGTCCGTCCATCACGCTAACTTCTGAACGAAACAAGCTATCGACCTGAAATTTGACACAAGTAGTTGTTATTGATGTAACAGGTTGGCTGATAAGTCCCCGGCCTGACACATAGATGGCGTCGCTAGTATTAAATGCATATTATTTTTATATAGTACCAACCTTCAAATGATTCGTGTCAAAATTTGACGTTGAGAGATAGAGCATCTTTTGTGAAGCAACTTTTGTTATTGTGAAAAAAATTGAAAAAAAGGAATTTCGTGTTTTGATAAAATACTGTTTTCTGATGGGAAAAAATACGGTGGAAGCAAAAACTTGGCTTGAGTTTCCGGACTCTGCCCCAGGGAAATCAACAATAATTGATTGGTATTCAAAATCTAAGCGTGGTGAAATGAGCACGGAGGACGGTGAACGCAGTGGACGCCCGAAAGAGGTGGTTACCGGCGAAAACATAAAAAAAATCCACAAAATGATTTTGAATGACCGTAAAATGAAGTTGATCGAGATAGCAGAGGCCTTAAAGATATCGAAGGAACTGTTGGTCGTATCATTCATCAATATTTGAATATGCGGAAGCTCTGTGCGAAATGGGTGCCGCGCGAGCTCACATTTGACCAAAAACAACAACGTGTTGATGATTCTGAGCGGTGTTTGCAGCAGTTAACTCGTAATACACCCGAGTTTTTCCGTCGATATGTGACAATGGATGAAACATGGCTCTATTACTACACTCCTGAGTCCAATCGACAGTCGGCTGAGTGGACAGCGACCGGTGAACCGTCTCCGAAGCGTGGAAAGACTTAAAAGTCCGCTGGCAAAGTAATGGCCTCTGTTTTTTGGAATGCGCATCGAATAATTTTTATCGATTATCTTGAGAAGGGAAAAACCATCAACAGTGACTATTATATGGCATTATTGGAGCGTTTGAAGGTCGAAATCGCGGCAAAATGGCCCCATATGAAGAAGAAAAAAGTGTTGTTCCACCAAGACAACGAACCGTGCCACAAGTCATTGAGAACGATGGCAAAAATTCATGTATTGGGCTTCGAATTGCTTCCCCACCCACCGTATTCTCCAGATCTGGCCCACAGCGACTTTTTCTTGTTCTCAGGCCTCAAAAGGATGTTCGCAGGGAAAAACTTTGGCTGCAATGAAGAGGTGATCGCCGAAACGGAGGCCTATTTTGAGGCAAAAGAGGAGGTGTACTACCAAAATGGTATCAAAAAATTGGAAGGTCGTTATAAATAATGAGCCTATCTTGAACTTCTTATGGCATTAAAATTTTTTTGCAATTTTAAACTCCAATTTTCCTTCCTGGAGGAGTCACTGTTTTTTGAATGCATTCTACACTTAATTTTGTATCATCCATCACTCCCTGCAGACACACCCTATTAACCCTCATAAAGCCATACCAACTAAGCTAATGCATTTATGTAAAGGGAAATACTCCCTTTGGTGTGAGAGTAAATGGTTGGGGACATCTTCTTCTGGTCAGCTAATCGCTTAACTGTATGTAATTAATATATTCTGCATGTTTATGACATTTCTACGCCACAGGTGTTTGCACTAATCTTGGACTTTGGTCTAGGACTCAAACTATTGTGTGGTCATTGGCCAACAAAGACAGGCACACATTCATGTCTCTCTCTACTCTATTCTGATATCATTTACCCCTTATCAAAGAGATTAGGAGGTAGTTCTGGGGGTTGGGTATGGGACCACATGAACTAATTTGTATGAATTAAAGTCTCATATTCACAAAGCAAATGAATGTGGCATCTCCCTTTACAAGGATGTGTGCATAAGTGGGTGTGTGTGTGTAGCGAAGTAAATTATGACAAATGTCCTTGACAGACCACCATCAACCCTTTTACTTAGACAAAGCTCATTCATTCAAGCTTCGAGGCAAGTGATTAGTAGTGTACATGTTTTTCCATGTAAATGACAGCTCGTCTCATATTTTGAAGAACATTTTTGGTGTCCTCTCTCACCATAAACAAGGCAACATAGCTAGAGCCCTCAGCGAATATGGAAAATAAGATAAATGCTCTCTCGCTTAGCTTTTCTACATTTTGGAAAATGTTTTAGTTTATTTGGGGATAGTCAGTAGTGTGTAACACCAAATCATTACGTTCCATCCTTCTTGGGCAAATACGTAAAATTAGCCCTCCTCTGACTACCATTATCATGCTCATCATTGATGGTGAAAGGATTTCTTTGTCCAATATGTTGCATAAGGCTTGTGTCTGTTTCCAAAAACAAATGCTTCCCATACCGTGATGATATGTTGATGTTCCAACAAATGTTACCATGAACATGCATTCCTCTTGCTCAAATTCTGTGATAAGACTGGGCCATGATTCTCGTATGCTGTAGTATGGGTTTCTGTTTGTTTTCTAGTAATTATTCAATTCAATAAATCCCCTTTACGCCTTTAGTTGTTGACCATTCCCACATTGGCTTTTGTATGTGCGACCATTTGGGATGGAATGCAATGGCAAATTGCCCTTGAGTTAGAAACTGAAAATAAATTTCGTTTAAGTTTTTGCTTTATGACTGGCACATATTTTTGGAACACGAATATATGTCATAGGCTTATGTTCCAACGATTAATGTTTAGGGCAATTAGAGATAAATTCCAATTTCACCAACACTGGATGACATTTATTTTACGTTAATCGAGCAAAAGTTAGAAGTTGCTCAAATATCGTTACTATTGATACCCTCGGCCATACACTGAAAATTGAGCTAATACCAAAGACATTTATTCTATAAAGTCCCATTCAAGGTCGTCAACTAAGAGGTAATTTACAAATTTTCTATGGAAATAAAATTTTGACCAAATGTTCTATTGAAATAAAATTTTCTATAGAAATAAAATTAAAAAAAAAAAACAATTTTGACAAATTTTCTACAAAAATAAAACTTTGACAAAATATTTTACAGAAATAAAATCCTGACAAAATTTTCTATGGTAATACAATTTTGACAAGATTTTCTAACAAAATAAAATTGTGTTAAAATTTTATATTGAAATAAAATTGTGTTAAAATTTTATATTGAAATAAAATTTTGACAAAATTTTCTATAGAAGTTAAAATTTGACAAAATTTTCTATTGAAATAAAATTTTGACAAAATTGTCTATGTAAATAAAATATGGAGAGAGAAATAAAATGTCGTCAACATTTTCTATGGAAATAAAATCTTGATTAAATTTTCAACAGAAATAAAATTTAAAAAAAATAACTATAGAAATAAAATGTTGACCACATTGTTTATAGAAATAAAATTTTGGACAAAATTTCTATAGAAATAAAATTTTTACCAAATTTTCTATGGAAATAAATATTGACAAAATTTTCTACAGAAATTAAACTTTGACCAAATATTTTACTGAAATAAAATTTTGACAAAATTTTCTATGGGAATAAAATTTTAACAAGATTTTCTAAGAAATAAAATTTTGATAAAATATTTTATCGAAATAAAATTTTAACATTATTTTCTACAGAAATAAAATTTTGACACAATTTTCTATAAAAATAAAATTTTGACAAAATTTTATACAGAAATAAAATTTTGACTAAATTTTCTATGGAAATACAGTTTTGACAAAATTTTCTATGGAAATAAAACGATGACAAAATGTTCTACAGAACCACATTATGACAAAATTTTCTATAGAAATTAAATTATGACATTTTTAATGGAAATAAAAGTTTGATAAAAATTTCTACAGAAATACAAGTTTAAAAAATTTTTCGATGGAAATAAATATTTTATAAAATTTTCTATGGAAATAAAATTTTGACAAAATTTTCCAAAGAAATATAATTTTGACAAAATTTTCCAAAGAAATACAATTTTTACAAAATTTTCTTTGTAAATAAAATATGGAGAGAGAAATAAAATATTGACAAAATTTTCAATGGAAATCAAATCTTGACAAAATTTTCTACAGAAATAAAATCTTGACAACATTTTCTATAAAAATAAATTTTTTAAAAAATTAACAATAGAAATAAAACTTTGACAAAACTTTCTAGAGAAATATAATATTTACAAAATTTTCTATAGAACTAAAATTTTGACAAAATTTTCTATAGAAATAAAATGTTGACAAAATTTTCTATAGAAATAAAATCTTGACAAAATTTTCTATTGACATAAAATGTTCACAAATTTTCTATTGAAATAAAATGTTGCAAAATTTTCTATAAAAATAAAATTTTGACAAAATTTTGTACAGAAATAAAATTTTGACAGTATTTTCTATGGAAATAAAATTTTGACAAAATTTTCTATAGAAATAAAATTTTGACAAAATTTTCTATAGAAATAAAATTTTTACAAAATTTTGAATAAAAATAAAATTTTGACAACATTTTTTATAGAAATAAAATTTTGACAAAATTTTCTATGGAAATACAATTTTGACAAAATTTTCTATGGAAATAAAATGATGACAAAATTTACTATAGAACCAAATTATGACAAATTATTAGAGGATTCTGATGAGGAATGTGGTAATTCCGAAACTGCTGTACAACCAACCATCTTGCCGTCTATAAGACTTGGTCCAAATAAATTTGACAAGCATACTTTTCCTCTGTTGGTTAAGCTACACTTGTAGTTTAGTCAATGCATGGTTTTAAGCTGAGATCAAAAATAACAATAATGATTGAAGAGAAACCAACAATAACAAACAAACCGAATTAAAAAAATTAACTATAGAAATAAAATTTTGACAAACCTTTCTACAGAAATATAATGTTGACAAATTTTTCTATAGAAATAAAACTTTGACTAAATTTTCTATGGAAATATAATTTTGACAAAATTTTCTATAGAAATAAAATTTTGACAACATTTTCTATAGAAATAACATTTTGACAACATTTTCTATAGAAATAACATTTTGACAAAAATTTCTATTGAAATAAAATGTTGACAAATTTTCTATAGAAAAAAAATTTGAAAAATGTTCTATATAAGTAAACTTTTGACAAAGTAGAAGTGGAGTTTTTTATTGAAATAAAATTTTGACAGTATTTTCTATGGAAATAAAATTTTAACAAAACTTTCTATAGAAATAAAATTTTGAAAAAAATTTCGATTGAAATGAAATTTTGACAAAATTTCCTATAGAACTAAGATTTTGACAAAATTTGCTACAGAAATAAAATTTTGACTTAATTTTCTATGGAAATACAATTTTGACATAATTTTCTATATAAATAAAATTTTAACAAAATTTTCTATAGAAATAAAATCTTAACAAAATCATGTAGAGAAATAAAAGTTGGACAAAATTTTCTACAGAAATATAATATTGACAAACTTTTCTATGGAAATACAATTTTGACAAAATTTTCTATAGAAATAAAATTTTAACAAAATTTTCTATAGAAATAAAATTTTGACAACATTTTCTATAGAAATAAAATTTGGCAAAATTTTCTATTGAAATAAAATGTTGACAAATTTGCTATAGAAATAAAATTTTGAAAAATGTTCTATATACGTAAAATTTTGACAAAGTAGAAGTGGAATTTTTTATTGAAATAAAATTTTGACAGTATTTTCTATGGAAATAGAATTTTGACAAAATTTTGTATAGAAATAAAATTTTGACTAAATTTTCTATGGAAATACAATTTTGACAAAATTTTTTGTATAGAAATAAAATTTTGACAATCTTTTCTATAGAAATAAAATTTTGGCAAAATTTTCTACAGAAATAAAATTTTGACTAAATTTTCAATGGAAATATAATTTTGACAACATTTTCTATGGAAATAAAATTTTCTATAGAAAAAAATTTTGACAAAATTTTCTATTGAAATAAAATGTTGACAAATTTTCTATAGAAATAAAATTTTGAAAAATGTTGTATATAAGTAAAAGTTTGACAAAGTAGATGTAGAATTTTTTATTGAAATAAAATGTTGACAGTATTTTCTATGGAAATAAAATTTTCTATAGAAATTTTCTATTTTCAAAATTTTCTATTGAAAAAAAAATGTTGACAAATTTTCTATAGAAATAAAATTTTGAAAAATGTTCTATATAAAAAAATTTTGACAAAGTAGAAGTGGATTTTTTTTTAAATAAAATTTTGACAGTATTTTCTATGGAAATAAAATTTTGACAAAATTTTCTACAGAAATAAAATTTTGACTAAATTTTCTATGGAAATACAATTTTGACAAAATTTTCTATAGAAATAAAATTGTCACAAATTTTCTATAGAAATAAAATTTTGACAAAATTTTCTATTGAAATAAAATGTTGACAAATTTTCTATAGAAATAAAATTTTGAAAAATGTTCTACATAAGTAAAATTTTGACAAGGTTAGCTTAGGTTAGGTGGCAGCCCGATGTAACAGGCTCACTTAGACTATTCAGTTCATTGTGATACCACATTGGTGAACTTCTCTCTTATCACTGAGTGCTGCCCGATTCCATGTTAAGTTCAATGACAAGGGACCTCCTTTTTATAGCCGAGTCCGAATGGCGCTCCACATTGCAGTGAAACCACTTAGAGAAGCTTTGAAACCCTCAGAAATGTCACCAGCATTACTGAGGTGGGATAATCCACCGCTGAAAAACTTTTTGGTGTTCGGTCGAAGCAGGAATCGAACCCACGACCTTGTGTATGCAAGGCGGGCATGCTAACCATTGCACCACGGTGGCTCCCGTCATCTTGACAAAATTTTCTATTGAATTACCCGAATTTATTTTGATAATTGATTGATAGTTTTGCTGCAAGTAGAGGATGCTGATGAGGAATGCGGTAATTCCGAAACAGCTGTACATCCAACCATCTTGCAGTCTATAGGGCTTTGCCCAAATAAATTTGACAAGCATAATTTTCCTCTCTTGGTTAAGCTACACTTGTAGTTTAGTCAATGCATGGTTTTAAGATTTTGACAAAATTTTATATAGAAAAAAAATTTTTCTATATAAATAAAATTTTGACTAAATTTTCTATGGAAATCCAATTTTGAAAAATTTTTCTATGGAAATAACATGATGACAAAATTTTCTATAGAACCAAATTATGACAAAATGTTGTATAGAAATTAAATTATGACAACATTTTTAATGGAAATAAAATTTTGATAAAATTTTCTACAGAAATAAAATTTAAAAAAAATTCTATGGAAATACATTTTTTATAAAATTTTCTATGGAAATAACATTTTGACAAAATTTTCCAAAGAAATACAATTTTCACAAAAGTTTTTATGTAACTAAAATATGGAGAGAGATAAAATGTTGACAAAATTTTCTATGGAAATCAAATCTTGACAAAATTTTCACCAGAAATAAAATCTTGACAAAACTTTCTACAAAAAATTTTCTAGAAATAAAATTTTGACAAAATTTTCTATAGAAGTAAAATTTTGACAAAATTTTCTATAGAAATAAAATTTTGACAAAATTTTCTATAGAAATAAAATTTTGACAAAATTTTCTATAGAAATAAAATTTTCACAAAATTTTCTATAGAAATAGAATTTTGACAAAATTTTCTATAGAAATAAAATCTTAACAAAATTTTCTATTGAAATAAAATGTTGACAAATTTTCTATAGAAATAAAATTTTGAAAAATGTTCTATATAAGTAAAATTTTGACAAATTTTCTATGGATATAAAACTTTGACTAAATATTTTACAGAAATAAAATATTGACAAAATGTTCTGTGGGAATACAATTTTAACAAGATTTTCTAACAAAATAAAATTTTGATAAAATTTTTTATTGAAATAAAATTGTGACAGTATTTTCTATGGAAAACAAAAATTTCGACAAAATTTTCTATAGAAATAAAATTTTGACAAAATTTTCTATTGAAATAAAATTTTGACAAATTTTCTAGTGAAATAAAATTTTGAAAAAATTATTTTTTTTTGCATTTTTTGTTTGGTAAAATGTTCTCCAAATTTTGGTAGGTTATTTTTGGCTCGAGTGGCAACTGTGCTCTCTTCACAACATTGCCTTAAATTACTTTCAGAAGCAAATCTTAGGGTACTCTTCAATGCATTTAAAAAGTTAGACAATAAATTGGAAGTTCGCCCCAATTTATTATTTCTTGTATACATCCGAAAAAGCTCTTCTAGAGATGGGCTGAATTTTCACTTCACGTCGTCCGAGATATTTTTGAGGTGTTATATAAAAAACCTTTGTTTCAATAATTTTCTAAATATTACTGTGTACACTGAAAAAAATATTGTCGTGAGGTCAAAGATTTCATGTCTTTAAAATACGAATTTAAATTTTGCTTAGCATAGAAGACACATTTCTCTAATACAAAGTTTTTTTCTTGTCCAAAAATCGAGAATCGTTTCAATGAAGTTGTTTTGTCCTTATAATTAAGTGATTTCAATTAAAAATGGGTATCATAACATGAAAGAATAAATGCTTGGGCTAAGGTCAACTTGACTTTAATAATTCAGAAAAATTCTTTAGATTTAATGAAATTGTCTTTAAATTTGTTGTCTTTTTGCATCCTGTATACAAAGCAAAAAATCTTTCAAATATAAGACATGTTTTTCAACACTTTATTTTAAAAACGTTTTTTACTTGAAACATAGGATAATTTCTACTGGAAGTTGGGTCTTAATTTGGAAAATAAAGTTATCGTTAACTCGTTTTTAAAGAACTTTGATAGCATATAAAGAAAAAAAGCTGAAAAAGCGAAAAAGCGAAAAATTAAAATTTGCTTCCTAGAAGCAAGTACACAAAACCCAAATTTAAAAGAGAATTGTGTCTTAAAAGTATCCTTACTTGTATTCTCCGCTTCTTTGGCTCGGAATCAATACCAAAGTTTTGAAAGTAAAGACAAAATCTTTGGAACCGGTCATGCTTTTTTTTTCAATGTACAAAACATAGTAGAGGATAAATATATTAATGGAAATTTCCCACAAAAAAAAAATATTTTTAAAGTGTACACTGAAAAAAATATTATCATGAGGCCTAAGATTTAATACGAATGGGTTTTTTGTTTAGCCTAGAATTAACAGTTCTATGGTAGAAAGTTTTTTTTTTTGTTTTATTTTCCTAAAGTCGATAAATTTTTCAATCAAGTTGTGTATTGAAGATATCCTTCAATTCACAGTTTCAAATTCAATAGACTAAAGGCAAAATCTTTGCATCCGGGAAAGTTTTTTTTTTCAGTATTTTATAGCTTCTAAGCCAATAGTACACACACACTTTTATTTTTTTGGCTATGACTTTTTTGCTGGGTATGACTAAAGTTAAAAAGGTACTAATACAAAATCCCGAAAAAAAGTTAAAAAAATTCAAAAATTTTACCTGTTCCATTATTTTTGAAGTACATCCAGGCTTTCCTATTTATTCCATGGAAATTTTGAGAGCTGGAAGAATGAAGCTCCTTCAATCTGCGTATTGGTATATATGGGGCTTTATATACCCCGCAAAAAAAGCGTCACCAAAAAATAGTGAAAAAGTTCTTTTTGGATCCGGAAGTGGTACAAAATTAGCTAATTGAGTGACATGATATCAGTTCTAAACAATGTAATCAAATGTTATTTTCTCTCTCACTCTCACTATAAAAGAATATTTCTGTAATTCATTCAAGTAGAAGGAAAAAAGTTTCCATTTATCATTTTTCTGTTGTACCCAAAAAAAAAACAACTCCTTTCATTTTGCACGTCCCAAAAACAATTATGGCAAATATCTGCTCGACTTCATTAGATCAACGGGACATAATTTATACCCAAAATTCAATTTGAATAAACTCTAGGCAAATACGAACTTCGAACCATTTATTATCAGGAGAACTACGTGGAAGATGAAACCAAACGGGGAAACAATCATTAATTCAAAATCGTTGTTGAAGTCTACATTTAAATTAATCCACCACATATCCTTGGTGGTTTCTTATCACACACATCAGCATATCAGCAAGCACCATATATGAGGATCGGATGAGCGTACTTATTGGCTTAAGGAGGGAAACTTTCTTGGGTAGTTTCATTAAGTTTTCTTTGCATGCATATGCCTGAACAAAAACGAAAAACAACGCCACCCAAAGATATAACTGTCAAAAGGGACTTTAAATAATGACAAACGATTTTATGCCAAACGCTTTAGTAAATCTACTTTGGCAAATATTTTTTTGAAAACCATAGCAAAGCAAAAAAAAACACAAACGGAAGATAAAAAATGTTCTCAATTCAAAGGTTAAATAACACAGAAGAATACAAGATTTCTCCTCTCTATTTAGAGTGGCCTGTTAGAGAAAGCAAAATAAGTTGCAAGCAAAAAAAAACCGACCGACATGAAAGAACCCTAAAGTGAATAGCAAGTAGATTTTCAAACACGCCATCTCAAAAGCCCACTCGAGTGGCAGCATCATCTACAGAAAGATGAAATGCTCCCTCAATGAATTCTAAATACTTTTGGCGAAGTGGATAGATATGAAATCGCTAGAAACCTGACAACTTTATTGCGGTTGTCTTTTGCCTCAGCTGGAAACTGATATGGGGGCAACGCCATAGCCATTAGAGATTTCTGGTATGAGAGAAAATCACATGTGCGTCTTTCCGTATGGCAATGGACTCAGTTTTCCTATCATCATGCGTTTAGGCCATGACTGGGAGGATGTTGAAAATTCTAATGTTGTCACATTTGCATATATGAGGAAAAGACGTGCTTGAAATGACGTGAGTGCGTTTAGTTTAAATTTCGTTTTTTCTCCGTCAGATTAGAGGGTGGAATAATCAGACAAAGAAATAATTATTGCAGATAACCTTATTATTTTTTAACCTCAACGCTGAGGTACTTTTTGTGGGATAAGAATTGCAAGAGTCTGAGGAATATAAATTGTTTTCTGGACATCCGGTGTGGTTTCAATTCAGAGATTCCCTCAACTTTTCCCCAAAATGCTAGGGCAGTTAAATGATTTTCCTGCATACACGCAGAGAAGGAATATGATCACCTCAAACATGTTTTAAGAGCAAAATGTTATTTTTGTATGGTGACCATGTAACATGTTTGTCACAGAAATGTTATTTTCTCGTCAAATATAACCTGCTTGCCGAAATCAGATACATGATTTCCGAGAAAATAACATGGTTGCGAAAACCATGTTACATGGTCACCACCCAAAAATAACATTTTGCTCTTAAAACATGTTTGAGGTGATCATATTCCTTCTCTGGGTGTAGATACAGCTGTGCTACTTTAATGGACAATTTTTGCACGGAGGTTCCAAATGCTAAATTCATTTTTCTCAGTAAATGACTTAAAGGGTGATACGGTCAAAATTTGGTCAAGGGAAAACGCGTGTAAAACGGTGAAATCGTTTATTTAAAAAATCAAATTAAATTTCTTTTTCAAGTTCAATTAATATAAAATTCAGGAAAAATATTCAGTTAGGCTTTCGCTTTTCCAAATCCGAATTGCCGGGCCTCACGCTTGACACCTGACATCAGATTTTGTACAGCCACATTGTCCACCTTCTTCGCCGCAGAAAGCCAGTTTGCCTTGAACTGCTGCTCGTCCTTAGCAGTTTTTTTGGTCTTCTTTAGGTTCCGCTTGACAATAGCCCAGTATTTCTCAATTGGGCAGAGCTCTGGCGTGTTGGGAGGGTTCTTGTCCTTGGGAACCACCTGCACGTTGTTGGCGGCGTACCACTCCATGGCCTTTTTACCGTAATGGCAAGATGCCAAATCCGGCCAAAACAGTACGGAACAACCGTGTTTCTTCAGGAAAGGCAGCAGACGTTTATTCAAACACTCTTTCACGTAAATTTCTTGGTTGACAGTCCCGGAAGCTATGAAAATGCTGCTTTTCAAGCCACAGGTACAGATGGCTTGCCAAACCAGATATTTCTTTGCGAACCTTTCCCCTTCCTTTTGCCGTATAAAACTCCTGTCCCGAAAGCTGCTTGTAGTCGGCTTTGACGTAGGTTTCGTCGTCCATTACCAATCAGTCAAACTTCGTCAGCATCGTCGTGCACAGCCTCCGGGATCGCGCTTTGGCCGTCGTATTTTGTTTATCATCGCGATTTGGAGTCACTACCTTCTTGTAAGTCGATAGTCCGGCTCGTTTTTTGGCTCGATGCACGGTTGTAGACGATACAGCCAGCTTATTTGCGGCATATCGGAGAGAGAGGTTAGGGTTTCGCTTGGAACTACCGGCAACTCTCTTTGTCGTCTCAGCGGCTTCCGGTTTTCGATTTCCCCCCGATCCAGACTTCCTGGCTGTCGACAAACGTTCCCCAATCACTTTAATTACATTTGTAACGGTTGATTTGGCAACTTTTAGCGATTTTGCCAGCTTTGCGGATTTTCGCGATGCGCGAGCAAAATTTGATACGCTGCTCTTCTTGCTTGGACGGCATTTTGACAACTGAAGAGTGAATTCCAAAATCAAAATAGGAGCAACATTCTACACACACACACCTTCAAAATGAGGGGTGTTCAGGTTTTTTAAATGCAAAATGGAAAGAAATACGTCAAGTTTATATTGACCAAATTTTGACCGTATCACCCTTTAAAAAGGCATGGGGGGAAATTGAAAGCACTCTTCCTGAGAGATAACTTACCTTTCTATATTTTGATATGGCAGCAAAGTTAGAGGAAAACACCTCAGCTTTCCAACAAAGGCAAAACTATTTTGGTGTCTTTATATATATATAGGCTAGGTCAGATATGCCACTATACCTACCCGATATTTCAGGCTCATTTAGACTATTCAGTCCATTGTGATATCACAGTGGTAAACTTATCTCTTATCACTGAGTGCTGCCCGATTCTATGTTCTCTTATCACTGAGTGCTGCCCAATTCTATGTTCAGATCAATGACAAGGGACCTCCTTTTTATAGCTGAAGTCCGCACGGCGAATTTGCACAACGGTAACATTGATCACACTCAAAAAAAATTAAGCCAACCTGAAAGAAAATTTATGTTCAGCTAAACTTTTTATCAAACGCCGATAAAATAAAACTCGTTCGGAAATTCTTTGTACGATATTCGAATTTAGTAAAATTTGAAATTTATTTTTTATAGCCTCTGACATGGGGATGGGGGGTGTAATAACGTTGTCATTCCCCATAAAATTATAGTTGACAAGAAAACCACAAGTGACTACCTTCATTTAAATGTGTACCGTCATTTATCGCGTTCTAAATGTGAACGCAAACATGGTAGCAACACCAAATGAATCGAAATGTGAAGGCCAGATTTCAACGAAATCCATATCACCGTGCTCGAAAACTTGATAGTGAACTAAATGTACCAATATTTGAAGAACATTTTCTTATTATGCAGGGTTAGTTTAAAGTTGTGTGGTTATTATTTTGTCAAAATTTTTATTCATATAAAAAATTAAAAATTTTGTCAAATTTTTATTTCTGTAGAAACTTTTGACCAAATTTTATTTCTGTAGAAAATTTTGACAAAATTTTGTTTCTATAAAAATTTTGCGAACATTTTATTTCTGTAGAAAATTTTGTCAAAATTTTATTTCTGTAGAAAATTATTACAAAAAATTATTTCTGTAGAATATTTTGAACAAAATTTTATTTCTGTAGAAAATTTTGACAAAATTTTGTTTCTATAAAAAATGTTGCGAACATTTTATTTCTATATAAAACTTTGACAAAATTTTAATTCTATAGATAATTTTGTCAAAATTGTATTTCTATAGAAAATTTTGGTATTCTGTAATTTTGACAAAAAATTTTTTCTAGAGAAAATTTTGCGAAAATTTTATTTCTCTATGAAACTTTGTCAAAATTTTATTTCTATAGAAAATGTTATTTCTTAAGAAAAAATTATTTAAATAACTATATTTTGTCAAAATCTTATTTCTATAGAAAATGTTGTCAAAATTTTACTTCTATAGAAAATTTTGTCAAAATGTTATTTCTATAGATTTTTTTTTTTGAATTTTGTTTCTATAGAAAATGTTGTCAAAATTTTATTTCGATATAGAAAATATGGGCAAAAATTTTATTTCTATAGAAAATTTTGTCAAAATTTTATTTCTATAGAAAATAGAAAAACAGGAATCGAACCCACGACCTTGTGTATGCAAGGCGTGCATGCTAACCATTGCACCACGGTGGCTATGTAGAATATATATAGAAAATGTTGTCAACATTTTATTTCTATGGAAAATTTTGTCAAAATTTTATTTCTGTAGAATTTTTTTTCAAAATTTTATCTCTATAGAAAATTATGTCAAAATTTTATATCTATAGAAATTTTCGTAAATTTTTTTTCTATAGAAAATTTTATCAACATTTTATTCCTATAGAAATATGGAAATATGTAGAATACATAAAAAAATGTTTTTAGAATTTTATTTCTATAGAGAATTTTGTTACAGTTTTATTTCTAGAGAAAATTTTGTCAAAATTTTATTCCTATAGAAATATAGAAATATGTGGAATATATATAGAACATGTGGTCAAAATTTTATTTCTATAGAAAATTTTGTCAAAATTTTAATTCTATAGAAATATGTAGAATATATATAAAAGATGTTGTTAGAATTTCATTTCTATAGAAAATTTTGTAAAAATTTTATTCCTATAGAAATATGTAGAATATATATAGAAAATGTTGTCAAAATTTTGCTAGAAAACTTGAGAGTGAACTAAATGTACCAATATTTTAAGAAAATTAAAGTTATGTGGTTATTATTTTGTCAAAATTTTTATTTCTATAAAAAATTAAAAATTTTGCCAAAATTTTTTATTCTATGGAAAAATTGTGTCAATTTTTTTCTTTCTATAGATAGTTTTGACAAAATTTTATTTCTATAGAAAATGTTGTAAAAATTTTATTTCTATAGAAAATTTTGACAAAATTTTATTTCTGTAGAAAATTTTGACAAAATTTTGTTTCTATAAAAACTTTTGCGAACATTTTATTTCTATATAAAATTTTGTCAAAATTTGATTTCTATAGAAAATTTTGTCACAATTTGATTTCTATAGATAATTTTGCCAAAATTGTATTTCTATAGAAAATTTTGGTATACTATTATTTCTGAAGAAAATTTTGACAAATATTTGTTTCTAGAGAAATTTTTATTTCTAGAAATATTATTTCAATATAGAAAATATTGTCAAAATGTTACTTCTATAGAATTTTTTTCCAAATTTTATCTCTATAGAAAATTTTGTAAAATTGTATTTCTATAGAAAATGTTCACAAAATTGTATTTCTATAGAAATATGTGAATATATATAAAAAATGTTGTTAGAATTTTATATTTATAGAAAATTATGTAAAAAATTTATTTCTATAGAAAATTTTGTCAAAATTGTGTTCCTATAGAAATATGTAGAATACTCGTATATATAGAAAATTTTGTCAAAATTTTATTTCTATAGAAAACTCTGCCAAAAATTTTTAATTCTATGGAAAAATTTTGACAAAATTTTATTTATACAGAAAATTTTGCCAAAATTTTTAATTCTATGGAACAATTTTGTTGAAATTTTTTTCTTTAGAAATTTTTTTCAAAATTTTCTTTCTATAGATAGTCTTGACAAAATTTTATTTCTATAGAAAATTATATTTCTATAGAAAAAAATATTTCAATAGATATATTTTATTTATTTATTTATTTATTCAAAAATTCTGTAACACAAAGCCAATAGAGGCCTATAAAAATATATTACATCTTATCAAATAAATACTGAGCAGTCGATATAAGCAAGATAATACATTAAACTAAGAATAAACTGATTTAATTGGCTCCCCAGCCGCAAGAGTAGTTGTGATTATTTAAATAACGATGAAATAAGTGGAAATTGGTCCCATATACAATGCAAGCCAACATAAAATCAATAACTTAAAAATACATAGGAGTTTCATAGAATATACCAAGTGTGTATGCAATAGATGAGATGTAAATCGTCCAAGAACCTTACAGTTCAGGTTGCTCTAGCCATATATTCCATGAGTTTGAGACGAAATGCGTTATTAGAGTGAGAAACATGTAAGGAAAGTCTAAAGTCGGGCGGGGCCAACTATATTATACCCTGCACCACTTTGTAGATCTAAATTTTCGATAACATATCACATCCGTCAAATGTGTTGGGTGCTATACATAAAGGTTTGTCCCAAATACAATTTTAATGAAACTTCGCAAAAGTTTATTTATGATTTATCGCTCGATATATATGTATTAGAAGTTTAGGAAAATTAGAGTCATTTTTACAACTTTTCGACTAATCAGTGGCGATTTTACAAGGAAAATGTTGGTATTTTGACAATTTTTGTTGAAATCAGAAAAACATATATATGGGAGCTATATCTAAATCTGAACCGATTTCAACCAAATTTGGCACGTATAGCTACAATGCTAATTCTACTCCCTGTGCAAAATTTCAACTAAACCGAAGTTAAAAATTGGCCTCTGTGGTCATATGAGTGTAAATCGGCCGAAAGCTATATATTGGAGCTATATCTAAATCTGAACCGATTTCAACCAAATTTGGCACGCATAACTACAATGCTAATCCTACTCCCTGTGCAAAATTTCAACTAAATCGGAGTAACAGATTGGCCACTGTGGTCATATGAGTATAAATCGGGCGAACGATATATACGGGAGCTATATCTAAATCTGAATCGATTTCAATAAAATTTGGCACACTTGACTACACTACTAATTGTACAAAATTGTCAACCAAATTGGAGTAAAACTCTGGCTTCTGGGACCATATTAGTCCATATCGGGCGAAAGATATATATGGGGGCTATATCTAAATCTGATCCGATTTCAATAAAATTTGGCACACTTGACTATAGTACTAATTGTTCTTCTTGTGCAAAATTTCAACCAAATTAGGGTAAAACTCTGGCTTCTGGGGCCATATAAGTCCATATCGGGCGAAATATATATGGGAGCTATAACTAAATCTGATATAGCTCCAAAAATCAATAGGGTTCTATTCTGAGCCAAAACACATACTTGTGTCAAATTTGAAGTCGATTGGACTAAAACTGCGACCTAGGCTTTGATTACAAAAATGTGTTCACGAACAGGCGGACAGACGGACATGGCTGTTTCGACTCAGGAGCCCACCCTGAGCATTCTTGCCAAAGAAACCATGTGTCTATCTCGTCTCCTTCTGGGTGTTGCAAACATATCCACTAACTTAACAGGTTGGCTGATAAGTCCCCGGTCTGACACATAGATGGCATCGCTAGTATTAAATGCATATTATTTTTATATAGTACCAACCTTCAAATGATTCGTGTCAAAATTTGACGTCTGTAAGTCAATTAGTTTGTGAGGTAGAGCGTCTTTTGTGAAGCAACTTTTGTTATTGTGAAAAAAGGAATTTCGTGTTTTGATAAAATTCTGTTTTCTGAAGAGAAGAAATACGGTGGAAGCAAAAACTTGGCTGATAATCAGTTTCCGAACTCTGCCCCAGGGAAGTCAACAATAATTGATTGGTATTCAAAATTCAATCGTTGTGAAATTAGTGGACAGCGACCGGTGAACCGTCTCCGAAGCCTGGAAAGACTCAAAAGTCCGCTGACAAAGTAATGGCCTCTGTTTTTTGCGATGCGCAGGGAATATTTTTTATCGATTATCTTGAGAAGGGAAAAACCATCAACAGTGACTATTATATGGCGTTATTAGAGCGTTTGAAGATCGAAATCGTGGCAAAACGGCCCCATATGAAGAAGAAAAAAGTGTTGTTCGACCAAGACAATGCACCGTGCCACAAGTCATTGAGAACGATGGGAAAAATTCATGAATTGGGCTTCGAATTGCTTCCCCTCCCACCGTATTCTCCAGATCTGGCCCCCAGCGACTTTTTCTTGTTCTCAGACCTCAAAAGGATGCTCGCAATGAAAAAATCTGGCTGCAATGAAGAGGTGATCGCCGAAACTGAGGCCTATTTTGGGGCAAAACCGAAGGAGAACTACCAAAATGGTATCAAAAAATTGGAAGGTCGTTATAATCGTTGTATCGCTCTTGAAGGGAACTATGTTGAATAATAAAAACGAATTTTGACAAAAAAATGTGTTTTTCTTTGTTAGATCGGGGACTTATCAGACAACCTGTTACGAGTATAATACCCTGTTCCAAAGTGTGGTGCAGGGTATAAAAATGCGTAGTTCTAGAGGCAATCGATTCCAACACCGAGCTATTCTAACCACAAAGGTCTAGCATAAATATTCCCCCCTATACGAGGAATAAATATCTGAACATTTCTAATAGAATGCGAAAAGGTAAAACAGAAACCAAATCTAAAGGTCTAGAAGTGTGGATGATGTTATAAAACAATAGAAGATTGCGATAATCAACCAATCTCCTAAACGAACATCCAAGAAATCGTACTACATATGCAAAAATGGAATTTCTACGCCTTACATTATATACAATGCGCCTCAACTTGGAAACATATTGCAAGATAGTTCCAGAAACAACTTCTTGTCCATATAACACTAGGGACATTTAATTTTAACCGGAAGAGGCAAAAATAAGTTGATCCCATAAATCCTGCGCAATGTCCCCAAACTCTACCTGATACGGAATCGATATGATATTGAAAATAAAGATCAGTATCAATTATTACACCCAAGCAACGATGACTATCCACAATCTGAAAATCCTCCTGATCCACAATCTGAAAATCCTCCTGATCCAGGAAAATCCTAGGACATGAAAACGAACCTCTAAACGACCTAAATACCATAGCTCTGCTTTTCAACGCATTCACTGTGAGACGGTTAATAGATGACCGCACCAGAAAGCGATCTAGACAGGAATTGACATCACTCTCAAAAATTTGAGATGAAGAACTAGTGCCATTAAATAGTAAGAAAATGTCGTCAGCGAACATGAATGTTTTACAACTCCTGGAATCTGTATATCTATATAAATCTAAATCTTATTTCTATATAAAATGTTGTCAAATTTTCCATTGACATTTTTTAAATTTTATTTCTATTTTCATTGAAAATTTGTGAAGTACCTCTTAGAAGGAAAAGATTAAAACATCAAGAATTCTACCAATCTACCAAACATTAAAAACTCAACCATTTTTGGTAGAATTCTACCAACTTTGGCAATCGTGATCTCAATCCGTTAGACTTTTGCGCCGGAGAAACCTTGGAGCATACGAAAGTTTCCATCATCTGAAAAACGGTACTATTCAATGGTGCCGCATGTGATGGCTTTGTCAGCTGTTTGAAGGCCGTACAAAAGAGCAATTCATGTAAATCTAAGTGATTCTAAAATCTCGCATTTTCTGCTTTAGAACAATAAAATTAAAAAATAATAATAATAAAAATATAGAGCGCTTTACATTATTTCATTACATATCAACCACCCTGTATATTAAATTTAAGAAAATAATTTCACATTTCTGTTTGGAAAAAGATGTCATATTCTTAAAATAAGTGTGTCAATTTTTATTACTAATTACACTTTATACGTATAAATTTTTCAATAGCGACCATCGATTTTTTCTATAAATTTCTAATAAATTGGAGAATTTTATGTACATATACATTAAAAGCAGTCAGAGGGGAGACCCCCTTACTCACCCATATATAAAAATGTGACGAATATTTGTTGTAAATCGATCACCTGATTTCGTTTTATGAATTGAAAGTTGTTTCCATGATCCCTAAATTGTGGAGAAAATTGTTGCTGGTTATCCAAGGATAACCAGAATCCGAAACTTTTGTCCTAGCACTTGGCCCTTCTATTAACAAAAAAATATTTTATATCGAATGATATTACAACATATTCTATGACATAATTATAACCATGATCTCTTGATCTCTCAGTTTTACCTCATCATTGACTTACAGTTTTGTCTTAACTTCAATTCTGATTCTGCTTTTTTTCATTCTCCCCCAATTTTTAAAATTCTCTCATTTGTATACCAACCTCGTTAGATGTACGTTATCATGCATGTTGAGACAAAATGTTGCAGATTGCATTTGGGATTCGCTTGAGTAACTATGTGACAACTTTTTGTGATTGTCAGAAAAATGGAATAGAGTCATCCATCCAGAGTGGGTGGGAAAAGCGTAGAAGGAATTCTTGAAAATGAATGTAAAAATATTCACATGCTAAACAGTGAATGTCCCTTCTTGGGATTTTCTCATATTTTCTCCCAAACACACACACACGCACTCAAGCACAGTTGGCCTTTTTGGCCTCTAGGCAATGAGAGAGAGAATTTTCCATGGCATAAAAGAATTTCAAAATTTTTTATTTGATTTATGCACATTTCAAGCTACATGTGATTCGTTATAAACGTTTTAGTTTCGTTAACAACACCGGTGAGACATGTGTCCCTTTTTTTGCTTGTGTTAAGGGTATGAGGAAATGTTTGTTGGCAAGAGGATGGGGGGGACGGATGTTGGTTAAGGATTTTCTAAAATAAAAGAACTACTCATCAAATCATCCTCTTTACAACCATTTATTATGGTTTTGTTTATTCCAAGGAAGAGAAAAAACCAGCACAAAAACAATTCCAAACAGTTGAAAACAGAATATCAGCATCCCAAGCAGCCATAGGACTAAATATCCACATCAACATTTGTAGTTTTCATTTCATTTCTCTTTTAGTTTTTTTTTCTCATTTTAATAGAAAAATAAACGAAATGAAATTTATGGCGGAAATGATAAGGGAAAGAAAGGATATCATATCATACAGTACACTAAACTTTTTCTTCTCTCATTCCAGTTTTCAGCTCCATGGATGTCATGTTGTCATGGGTCGAACGAACGACACTTGAGGACAATACCAATAGGACCGGAACTTTAAGGATTTCACTGAAAAACAAAACGAACGAAGTTATGATTGTTTTGTGTGTTCCTGTGTTAAACAAGTGTGGGTTATATGCGCTGTTTTTTGTTTTTGTTGTTTTACTTCACATTTTTTATTGTCCATTTGTAGCAACAAAACACGATAACAACAAACCTAGGCAACATCATCACCGGAAGTTGACGAAGTCATCATAAATTGACCATTTCACTTAAAAGTGTATTTAATAGCAAATAGCTTTGAGAGTATTTATTTCCGGCTAAGGTTGTGTATTTTCTTGAACTAATACAATTAAGAAATTTTTGTAATTTATTGTTCGAAAAACCTTAACGAGGAAGGGATATTTTTTTTTTTGGTATTTTAAATTATTTAATTTAAAAACCGGAACCACCATATCGCTATGGTTTGGCAGCATTGTCATACTTATGAAATCGAAATGCCATACTTTAAATATATTCGAATAGTAAATTTTGTCAAAATTTTATATCTGTAGAAAATTCTGTGAAAATTTTGTCACAATTTTATGTCCATAGAAAAAACTTTTTTTTCTATAGAACATTTTGTGAACATTTTATTCCTATAGAAAATTTTTTCACAATTTTATTTTAAAGACAATGTCAAAATTTTAGTTCTTAAAAAATTTTGTCAAAATTTTAGTTCTTAAAAAATTTTATCAAAATTTTATTTCATTAAAAATTTTGTAAAAATTTTATCTCTATAGAAAATTTTGTCAAAATTTTATTTCTAAGGAAAATTTTGTCAAAATTTTATGTCCATAGAAAATTTTGTTAAAATTTTATTTCTATAGAAAAATTTGTCAAAATTTTAAATCCATAAAAAAGTTCGTCAAAATTTTATTTTTATAGAAAACTATGTCAAAATTTTATTTCTATAAAAAATTTAGTCAACATTTTATTTCTATAAAAAAATTTTGTCACAATTTTATTTCTACACAAAATTTTTTCAAAATTTTATCTCTATCGAAAATTTTATCAACATTTTATTTCTATCGAAAATTTTGTCAACATTTTATTTCTATCGAAAATTTTGTCATTATTTCTATAAAAAAATTATCAAATTTTATTTCTATAGAAAATTTTGTCAAAATTTTATTTCTATAAAACATTTTTCAAAATTTTATTTCTAAAAAAAAGTATATCAAAATTTTACTTCTATAGAAAATTTTGTCAAAATTTTATTTCAATAGAAAATTTTGTAAACATTTTATTTCTATAGAAAATTTTGTAAAAATGTTATTTCTATAGAACATTTTGTTAAAATTTTCTTTCTGTAGAAAAATTTGCAAAATTTTATTTCAGTAGAAATTTTTGTCAAAATTTTATTACTATAAAAACTATCAAATTTTATTTCTATAGAAAATTTTGTCAAAGTTTTATTTCTATAAAAAATTATCAAATTTTATTTCTATAGAAAATTTTGTCAAAATTTTATTTCTATAGAAAATTTTGTCAAAATTTTATTTCTATAAAAAATGGTGTCAAAATTTTAGTTCTATAAATTTTTTGTAAAAATTTTATATCTATAGAAAATTTTGTCACAATTTTATTTCTATAAAAAAGTATCAAATTTTATTTCTATAAAAATTTTTTTCAAAATTTTATTTCTGTACAAAATTATCAAATTTTATTTCTATAGAAAATGTTGTCAATATTTATTTCCACAGAAAAGTTTGTGTAAATTTTATTTCTAAAAAAAATTTATTTCTACAGAAAAATTTGTCAACATTCTATTCCTACAAAAAATTTGACAAAATTTTATTTCTATGGAAAATTTTTTCAAAATATTGTTGTTGTTTTTATTGCAGCTTAAAACCATACATTGACTAAACTACAAGTGTAGCTTAACCAACAGAGAAAAATAATGTTTGTCAAATTTATTTGGGCAAAGCCCTATAGACTGCAAGATGGTTGGATGGACGCACGTTTCGGAATTACCACATTCCTCATCAGCATCCTCTACTTGCAGCAAAACTATCAACCAATTATCAGAATAAATTCAGGCAGTTCATTAAACCCAACAATGAACCACACTTGAACCTCCCGAAAAAAGGTTTTGTATGATAGCCGGCATATGCCGTAATAAATTCAAAACAAACATATCTCTTTTCCTATGCCACTGTCAAATCATCGATTTGAATTCAGTTGGCTGGGTTTATTTTGAGCTTGCTTCCTCTTCTCTTTCCATTCTTTCTGCAAGTAGAGGATGCTGATGAGGAATGTGGTAATTCCGAAACGTGCGTCCATCCAACCATTTTACAGTCTATAGGGCTTTGCCCAACTAAATTTTATTTCTATAGAAAATTTTGTTAAAATTTTATTTCTATAGAAAAATTTTTCAAAATTTTATATCCATAAAAGTGTTGGTCAAAATTTTATTTTTATAAAAATTATGTCAAAAGGTTATTTCTATAGAACATTTTGTAAAATTTTGTCAAAATCTTATTTCTATAAAAAATTTAGTCAAAATTTTATTTCTATAAAAATTTTGTCAAAATTTTATTTATTTCTATAGAAAATTTTGTCAAAATTGTATTTTTATAGAAAATTTTGACCAACTTTTATATCTATAGCAAATTCGGCGAAAATTTTATTTCTAAGGAAAATTTTGTCAAAATTTTATTTTACAGAATTTCTTTAAAAAATTTGTCAAAATTTTATCTCTATAGAAAATTTTGTCAAAATTTTATTTCTATCGAAAATTTTGTCAAAATTTTATTTCTATCGAAAATTTTGTCATTATTTCTATAAAAAAATTATAAAATTTTATTTCTATAGACAATTTTGTCAAAATTTTATGTCTATAAAAAATTTTTCAAAATTTTAATTCTATAGAAAACTTTGTCAAAAATTCATTTCTAAAGGAAACTTTGTCAAGATTTTATTTCTATAAAAAATTTTTCAAAATTTTAATTCTATACAAAACTTTGTCAAAAATTCCTTTCTAAAGGAAACTTTGTCAAGATTTTATTTCTATAAAAATTTTTTCAAAATTTTAATTCTATACAAAACTTTGTCAAAAATTTATTTCTAAAGAAAACTTTGTCAAAATTTTATTTTTAAAGAAAAGTTTATGAAAATGTTACTTTTATAGAAAATTTTGTCAAAACTTTTTTTATTTCTATAGAAAATTTTGTCAAAATTTTATTTCTATGGAAAATTTTGTCAAAATTGTATTTCTATAAAAAATTTTATGAAAATTTCATTTCTATAGAAAATTTTGTTAAAATTTCATTTCTATAGAAAATTTTGTCAAATTGTATTTCTATGGAAAGTTTGGTCAAAATGTTATTTCTATAAAAAATGTGGTCAAAATTTTATTTCTACAGAAAATTTTGTGAAAATTTTATTTCTATAAAAAATTTGTTCAAAATTTTATTTCTATAAAAAATGTGGTCAAAATTTTATTTCTATAGAAAATTTTGTCAAAATTTTATTTCTGTAAAAAATTTTATCAAAATTTAAAATCTAAATAAAAATTGTGTAATTTTATCAAAATGCTTTAAACAATTTTATCAAATTTTTATTTCCACCGAAAATGTTAAACTTTTATATCTAAAAAAATTTGATCAAAATTTTATTTCTGTAGAAAATTTTGTCAGAATTTTATTTCTGTAGAAAATCTTGTCAAAATTTTATTTCTGTAGAAAATTTTGTCAAAATTTTTTTTCCACAGAAAATGTTGTAAAAATTTTAAGTCTATAAAAGTTTTTATTTCTATAGAAAATTGTTCACCATTTTATTTCTATAGAAAATTTTGTCAAAATTTTATTTCTATAGAAAATGTTGCCAACATTTTATTTCCACAGAAAGGTTTTTCAAAATTTTATTTCTAAAAAAAAATTCAACATTTTATTTCTATAGAAAAATTTTCAACATTTTATTTCTATAGACAATTTTATCAAAATTTTATTTCTATAAAAAATTGTCAAATTTTATTTTTAAAGAAAATTTTGTCAAAATTTTAGTTCTATACAAAATTTTTTCAAAATTTTTTGTCTATAGAACATTTTATGAAAATTTTATTTCTGTAGAAAATTTTGTCAAAATGGGTGATTTATCACATGTCTATATATGGAGGCTATACCAAAACATAGACCACTAAACATCATATTGGGCACACTTTTTTCGAATCTAAAATACCTATAGATATCCGTTTTCAGGAAAATCGCATAAAAGCTACGTTTTCTATAAGCGCAAAAAGGCAAATCAGGGGTCGGTGTGTGGGGATTATATCAAAACTTGGACGAGATATGGGCTATCTTCGAAATTGATCTGACTACAAAAATCGAATGTGTGTCAAATTTCAGGATAGCTCAATTTCTGAAGGCTGTATCGTGATTGCATCAGACAGACGGGCATATTTATATAGTCTTAGAATTTCTCCCAGATCAATAATACATATAATATAAAAGGTGATACGGTCAAAATTTGGTCAAGGGAAAACGCGTGTAAATCGGTGAAATCGTTTATTTAAAAAATCAAATCAAATTTCTTTTTCAAGTTCAATTAGTATAAAATTCAGGAAAAATATTCAGTTAGGCTTTCGCTTTTCCAAATCCGAATTGCCGGGCCTCACGCTTGACACCTGCCATCAGATTTTGTACAGCCACCTTGTCCACCTTCTTCGCCGCAGAAAGCCACTTTGCCTTGAACTGCTGCTCGTCCTTAGCAGTTTTTTTGGTTTTCTTTAGGTTCCGCTTGACAATAGCCCAGTATTTCTCAATTGGGCGGAGCTCTGGCGTGTTGGGAGGGTTCTTGTCCTTGGGAACCACCCGCACGTTGTTGGCGGCGTACCACTCCATGGCCTTTCTACCGTAATGGGAGGTTGCCAAATCCGGCCAAAACAGTACGGAACAACCGTGTTTCTTCAGGAAAGGCAGCAGACGTTTATTCAAACACTCTTTCACGTAAATTTCTTGGTTGACAGTCCCGGAAGCTATGAAAATGCTGCTTTTCAAGCCACAGGTACAGATGGCTTGCCAAACCAGATATTTCTTTGCGAACTTTGACAGTTTTATGTGCTTGAAAATATCTGTTACCTTTCCCCTTCCTTTGCCGTATAAAACTCCTGTCCCGGAAGCTGCTTGTAGTCGGCTTTGACGTAGGTTTCGTCGTCCATTACCACGCAGTCAAACTTCGTCAGCATCGTCGTGTACAGCCTCCGGGACCGCGCTTTGGACGTCGTATTTTCTTTATCATCGCGATTTGGAGTCATTACCTTCTTGTAAGTCGATAGTCCGGGTCGTTTTTTGGCTCGATGCACGGATGTAGACGACACACCCAGCTTATTTGCGGCATCTCGGAGAGAGAGATTAGGGTTTCGCTTGAAACTACCGACAACTCTCTTTGTCGTCTCAGCGGCTTCCGGTTTTCGATTTCCCCCCGATCCAGACTTCCTGGCTGTCGACAAACGTTCCCCAAACGCTTTAATTACATTTGTAACGGTTGATTTGGTAACTTTTAGTGATTTTGCCAGCTTTGGGTGCGAGTAGTCGGATTTTCGCGATGCGCGAGCAAAATTTTGATACGCTGCACTTCTTGCTTGGACGACATTTTGGCAACTGAAGAGTGAATTCCAAAATCAAAATAGGAGCAACATTCTACACACACACATCTTCAAAATGAGGTTTTTTAAACTTGAACACCCCTCATTTATATAGCCGGAAATCGATATTTCGATGTTTTACGAATAGAATGACAAACTTATTATAACCCCGTCGCCATTCTATGGTGGTAGGTATAAAATGGGCTGTCACTATTGCTAACTTAACATAATTGAGGTATAATAGCTGCCCAATTTTTTACTATTGGAAATAACGACATTATACTATTCGACTGTTGCTGAAGTAGACTTTCTGGCTTTTCCAAATTTTGGTAGTATATTGAGATTTTCCAAGGAAGTCTTGGGAAAAAACAAGTTTATCGGCAACCCCTTTCAAATTATGCCCATTTTTTTAACACCCACGAGTATATTCGTGGCACATATCCACCCAGAATCTTTGCCCTATGTTAACCCTCCTTAACCACCCTCTATGAAATCAAATTCAAAATATTATTTAAACACACAAAATGTAACTTAAAAAATCATAATTTCCTCTGTGACAATTGAGTTGTTTGATCCTTTTTTCGGTACAGGACTGGTTTGATGTAAATACACGTGTTTTAACCAACCAAATGATTTCATTATTTTGATAAATTTTATTACTGCCCAAATGGGTTCACATTTTGGCTTAGACCTTTTTTTTTTTGGATGATTTTGAAATGAAACGAGCTGTTATTATTGTTATTACACTCATTTGGGCTAGTCATAAACAGACAGTAATAACTGCTAAAGAAATGGAGTGTTTATAATTAAGAAAATTTATTCAATATTTTTTTGTTTAAATTACCAACGAAATTATGTGAAAAATACAACATTTTTATTATATACATTTTGTGTTTTAAATATCATCCCTATCGCCTTTGATTATTGCCGTGGTGGTAATTTCTGTTGCAATAGAGTCTTCATAGTTAGCATTGTTTTTTGTTGAAAATTTACTAGGAAATTATTTGAAAACTCCAACGATTTTGTTGTTACTTTAATGGCATCACTCACTCTCTTCTTCACTAACTCTCTTCCTCTCATTTGGAAAGAGTTTAGAATCTACTTAGGGTGGTGGGGGATGGATGGTTGTCTTATGTTTACCATCACACAATGAGTACCCTGCTATAAATTATCACACTAATTATTGTTATGGGATACCATTGCTATTGTATAAATGATACACAAATACTTACATTCCTATTACAACTACTACCACTACAATTATGCTGTAATGTGAATTTGTATGACAATGACAACAGTGGAGAAAAATAACTAAGCGCTATTGCAATATGATTCAGTGATGCCAACTTTGAGTTTTACTGATTCATGATATTTCAGTTTAATCGATTTGTACATATTGCCAATTTACATTTAAATTACAATTATATGAGTTTGTATCGGAATAGTAAAGATTAATAGAAGTAACTGAGCGCTATTATAAATAAGACTCAAAAGTTTGACTTTCTAAATTTTAAAGTTCTCATTATCTCGCTAAATTTGCTATTTTTCGCGATCAATTTTGTTTAAAGGTGGGTACTATGTTCGGGGTTTCCACCAAAACACTAAATTGGAAGTGAACAAGTATATACGGCCGTAAGTTCGGCCAGGTCCTCCACCATGGATTGCGTAGAAACTTCTACTAAAGACTGCCATCCACAATCGAATTACTTGGGTTATGGTAATATTTACCGATGGCAAGGTATCTGAAAACTTCTTCGTCTTCTAAATTGTGAGTTAGTCCATACGTGGTATATATTACATAAAAACAAGTATATACGGCCGTAAGTTCGGCCAGGCCGAATCTTATGTACCCTCCACCATGGATTGCGTAGAAACTTCTAAGAAAGACTGTCATCCACAATCGAAATACTTGGGTTGTGGTATCTTAATACTTCTTAACATCGTTTTCTAAATTGTGAGTTAGTCCATAAGTTGTATATATTAGACAAAAAAGTTATGTATAGTTAAGTCTACAAATAATTACTAATCGATATGGACTTTTTGCACGGGACGTAGAGAGCCAGAATTGAAATATGGGGGCTATATACAATTATGAACTTGATATGGACCAATTTTTGTGTGATTGGAAATCGATTTATCTGAGGGATATATATAACTATAGACCGATATGGACCTAGTTAGGCATGGTTGTTAACGACCACATACTAGCACAATGTACCAAATTTCAACTCACTCGGATGAAATTTGCTCCTCCAAGAGGCTCCAACACCAAATCTTGGGATCGGTTTATATGGGGCTATATATGATTATGGACTGATATGGACCACTTTTGGCATGGTTGTTAAAATCATATACTAACACCACGTACCAAATTTCAATCAGATCGGATGAATTTTGCTTCTCCAAGAGAGTCCAAAGCCAAATCTCGGGACGGGTTTATATGGAGCTATATATAAATATGGACTGATATGAATCAATTCCTGCATGGTTGTTGGATACCATATACTAACATCACGTACCAAATTTCAACCGAATGGGAAGTATTTTGCTCTTCCAAGAGGCTCTGGAGGTCAAATCTGGGGATCGGTTTATACTGGGCCTATATATAATTATGGACCGATTTCGACCAATTTTTCCGGAGGTCAAATCTGGTGATCGGTTTATATGGGGGCTATATATAATTATGGATCGATGTGGACCAATTTTTGCATGGTTGTTAGAGACCATATACTTACACCATGTACCAAATTTCAGCCGGATCGGATGAAATTTGCTTCTCTTAGAGGCCTCGCAAGCCAAATCGGGGGATCGGTTTATATGGGGGCTATATATAATTATGGACCGATGTGGACCAATTTTTGCATGGTTGTTAGAGACCATATGCTAACACCTTGTACCAAATTTCAGCCGGATCGGATGAAATTTGCTTCTCTTAGAGGCCTCGCTAGCCAAATTTGGGGGTCCGTTTATATGGGAGCTATACGTAAAAGTGGACCGATTTGCAATACCATCCGAACTACATCAATAAAAACTACTTGTGCCAAGTTTCAGGTCGATAGCTTGTTTCGTTCGGAAGTTAGCGTGATTTCAACAGACGGACGGACGGACGGACATGCTCACATCGACTCAGAATTTCAGCACGACCCAGAATATATATATACTTTATGGGGTCTTAGAGCAATATTTCGATGTGTTACAAACGGAATGACAAAGTTAATATCCCACCATCCTATGGTGGAGGGTATAAAAAGCAAATTACATACGTATATAATTCAGTTCTTGACCGGTATATATAGGGAAGTATACAAATTAGAGGTATGCACGTGAATAATATTTTACTCACGCTCACGCACACTCACGACGGAAAAATCTTACTCATGCACACTCACCCACGATATTGTTTAGTAGGACTCACGCACACTCACGAAAAGAAAATTTGTACTCACGCATGAAAATGTCGTGACTCACAAAAATTACGGTGACTCACAAAAAATATCGTGACTCACAAAGAATATCGTGACTCACGAACAATTTTTTGAGTAACTTAACAGGTTGGCTGATAAGTCCCCGGTCTGACACATAGATGGCGTCGCTAGTATTAAATGCATATTATTTTTATAAAGTACCAACCTTCAAATGATTCGTGTCAAAATTTGACGTCTGTAAGTCAATTCGTTTGTGAGATAGACCGTCTTTTGTGAAGCATTTTTTATTATTGTGAAAAAAATGGAAAAAAAGGAATTTCGTGTTTTGATAAAATACTGTTTTCTGAAGGGAAAAAATACGGTGGAAGCAAAAACTTGGCTTGATAATGAGTTTCCGGACTCTGCCCCAGGGAAATAAACAATAATTGATTGGTATGCAAAATAAATCAAGCGTGATGAAATGAGCACGGAGGACGCTGAACGCAGTGGACGCCCGAAAGAGGTGGTTACCGACGAAAATATCTAAAAAATCCACAAAATGATTTTGAATGACCGTAAAATGAAGTTGATCGAGATAGCAGAGGCCTTAAAGATATCAAAGGAACGTGTTGGTCATATCATTCATCAATATTTGGATATGCGGAAGCTCTGTGCAAAATGGGTGCCGCTCGAGCTCACATTTGACCAAAAACAACAACGTGTTGATAATTCTGAGCGGTGTTTGCATTGTCCGTCGATATGTGACAATGGATGAAACATGGCTTCATCCCTACACTCCTGAGTCCAATCGACAGTCGGCTGAGTGGACAGCGACCGGTGAACCGTCGTTAGAGGCCATATTCCAACACGACGTACCAAATTTCAACCACATCGCATGAATTTTGCTCCTTCAAGAGGCTCCGGAGGTCAAATCTGGGGATCGGTTTATATGGGGGCTATATATAATTATGAACCGATATGGATACATTTTCGCACAGTTGTTAAAAATTTGGTATGTAGTAGAGGTGTGCACGTGACACGAAAATGTCGTGACTCACGAAAATTCTCGTGACTCACGCGTGAGTCGTGAGTCACGCTCATGGCAACGGCGTGAGTGTGCGTGAGCGTGATTAACAAACCAAAATGTCGTGCGTGAGCGTGAGTCACGAAAATATTATCTTCGTGAGTGTGCGTGAGTAAAGATGTACGCTCACGAAAATAATCCTGCTCACCAACATAAAACGCTTAAGAGTTAAATTCATTTACAATTTTAGTGACACCTGGGATGTTAAGGGTGTAATAACGCTCTCGATTTTAATAATGCTCATGTTTTCAGACGCCTCGCTAAGGTAAATTACTCAAAAAATTGTTCGTGAGTCACGATATTTTTCGTGAGTCACGGTATTTTTCGTGAGTCACGACATTTTCGTGCGTGAGTACAAATTTTCTTTTCGTGAGTGTGCGTGAGTCCTACAAAACAATATCGTGCGTGAGTGTGCGTGAGCGTGAGTAAAATATTACTCACGTGCACACCTCTAGTATGTAGTAACACCACGTACCAAATTTCAACCAGAAGGGATGGATTTTGCTCCTCCAAGAGACTCCAGAGGTCAAATATCAATAGACCGATATGGATCAATTTTTGCATGGTTGTTAGAGACCATGTGCTAACACCACGTACCTCATTTCAACACGACCCAGAATATATATACTTTATGGGGTCTAACAGCAATATTTCGATGTGTTACAAACGGAATGACAAAGTTAATATACCCCCATACTATGGTGGAGGGTATAAAAATTTATAATCTGCGAATTTTGTGATTGAAGCCAAAATGTTGTTTACATTTACACGGAAACATACAAATAACATTCATGGTGGAAGGTTTTCCCAATTTATGATCTCTATTAATAAATCCAAATATACTATATGTTTACAGGAAAAATGTAAATAAAAACAGTATTACATTAAACAAGTGTGCTATTATTAATTATGCAACAAGATTTTCTCTCTGCTTTGAATGCTCTAAATGCTTCAACCTGAATTTTTTTTTAATAAATATTTTTTATAATTTTAGTTTTTCTTAATTTTTCTCGTCATTTTAATTAAACAGCGAATATTTTTGCTCTTTACTGTATTCGTAATGTATGCTTACCTTCATGTATCCTCTTTTGTTTGTATTTGTAAGACAATTAAAAGGTGAAATATTAATTTATGACCTTCGCTGGAAATTGCGCCGCAAAATTACCGCCAATGCTTGTACTCAGCAACAAAGGCGAAAGAGCGAGAGGGGTATTTACATATGCGTGTGTAGTTAATGCCAATTAGTTTGGCATGCCATTTGAAAATCCGCGTAATTAAACACACCTGATGTTTAAGCATCTCAACCCTCCTTGAAATTGGTGTCCTCCTGTATACCTTCTAAGGCTAAAAGCACCACGAAAGATGTCCAATATTTTATTGCGGTAATAATTCAAAATAATCGCGTGTTTGTATAGTGAAATTTATGCACATAAATGTCACATAATACTTTCAACCCTTTTCCTAGTTGAGATTTACATATTTCTTGTATTGTACAAAGTTGAGATTTATTTAAGTGTAACAATGATAACCAAATGGAAACTTCGAATGTAGTGGAAATTTATTCCAAGCAATAATATTTATTTTTAACAATGGAATAATTTTCACAATAATAAATGGGCAATGATGACAATGAAAAGAAAAATATTATATTCGAATTAATGGAAGGTACCATGATGGACTATACTCAAACATCTGAGAATTGAAGGAAATATGTAATGACAATGCATTAAATATCCCAATAAAAAAACATTTCAGAATGCCAAACTGTAGAAGACCAGGAATGTTCAGCGTGCCACAATGTGGCCTTTGAATTCTACCATTTTCTTAATTTATATAAAATATTACAATATATGTCAAATTAGAAATGAAAGCATTCAATTAAATGACTATCATCATTGAATGCTCATTATTTTACCTTCATGCCATAAGGGACATTTGCGTCTGAGTTTATTTAAAACGAAATTTGTTTGTGATGAACTTCAAGCGCAATAATGTATTTCCTTTATATTTGACCGGAAAATCGAAACCGGTTCGCTCAAAACCCTCAAAGAAGAAAGAAGAAAAATGATTCTATATCACACCATAATTCGTTATAATGATACTGGTAGTATTGATTGACTCAAACAAAGACTATAATATAATCTTTAATACACAGAAAAAAATTTCCGTAGTTAAACTAACTCTAAATTTAACTTATTTTTATACCCTCCACCATAGGATGGGGGTATATTAACTTTGTCATTCCGTTTGTAATACATCGAAATATTGCTCTAAGACCCCATAAGATATATATATTCTGAGTCGTGGTGAAATTCTGAGTCGATCTGAGCATGTCCGTCCGTCCGTCTGTTTAAATCACGCTAACTTCCGAACGCAATAAGCTATCGACTTGAAACTTGGCAAAAGTAATTGTTATTGATGTAGGTCGGATGGTATTGAAAATGGGCCATATCGGTCCACTTTTACGTATAGCCCCCATATAAACGGACCCCCAAATTTGGCTTGCGATTGCTTTAAGAGAAGCAAATTTCATCCGATCCGGCTGAAATTTGATTCTCTTAGAGGCTCCATGGTGTTAGTATATGGTCTCTAATGACCATGCAAAAATTGGTCCTCATTGGCCCGTAATTATATATAGCCCCCATATAAACCGATCCCCAGATTTGACCTCCGTAGCCTCTTAGAGGAGCAAAAGTCATCCGATCCGATTAAAATTTGGTCCGTGGTGTTAGTATATTGTTTCCAACAACCATGTCAAAATTGGTCCATAATTATATATAGCCCCCATATAAGCCGATCTCCAGATTTGACCTCCGGAGCCTCTTAGAGGAGCAAAATTTATCCGATCCGGTTGAAATGAGGTACGTGGTGTTAGTATATGGTCTCTAACAACCATGCAAGAATTGGTCCATATCGGTCCATAATTATATATAGCCCCCATATAAATCGATCCCCAGATTTGTCCTCCTGAGCCTCTTGGAGGAGCAAAATTCATCCGATCTGGTTGAAATTTGGAACGTGGTGTTAGAATGTGGTCTCCAACAAACTCGCAAGAATTGGTTCATATCGGTCCATAATTATATATAGCCCCCATATAAACCGTTCCCCAGATTTGATCTCCGGAGCCTCTTAAATTTTGTCAAAATTTTATTTCTATAGAAAATTTTGTCCGAATTTTATTTCTATAGAAAATGTTATCCAAATTTTATTTCTATAGAATTTTTTTCTCCAAATTTTACTTCTATAGAGAATGTTGTCAAATTTTATTTTGTCAAAATTTTATTTCTATAGAAACTTTAAACTTAATTATATACGTATTTAATCGGCCTTTTTATACCCTCCACCATAGGATGGGGGTATATTAACTTTGTCATTCCATTTGTAACACATCGAAATATTTCCCCATAAAGTATATATATTCTGGGTCGTGGTGAAATTCTGAGTCGATCTGAGCATGTCCGTCCGTCCGTCTGATGAAATCACGCTAACTTCCGAACGAAACAAGCTATCGACTTGAAACTTGGCACAAGTAGTTGTTATTGATGTAGGTCGGATGGTATTGCATATGGGCCATATCGGTCCACTTTTACGTATAGCCCCCATATAAACGGACCCCCAAATTTGGCTTGCGATTGCTCTAAAAGAAACAAATTTCATCCGATCAGGCTGAAATTTGGTATATGGGGTTAGTATATGGTCTCTAACAACTATCCGTCCACTTTTACGTATAGCCCCCATATAAACGGACCCCCAAATTTGGCGTGCGATTGCTCTAAGAGAAGCAAATTTCATCCGATCCGGCTGAAATTTGGCACATGGTGTTGTTATATGGTCTCTAAATACCATGCAAAAATTGGTCCACATCGGTCCATAATTTTATATAGCCCCCAAAAAACCGATCCCCAGATTTGGCTTGCGGAGCCTCAAAGAGCAGGAAATGTAATCCGATCTTGCTGAAATTTGGCACATGGTGTTGGCATATGGTCCTTAACAACATTGCAAAAATTGGTCCACATCGGTCCATAATTATATATAGCCCCCATATAAACCGATCCCCAGATTTGGCTTGCGGAGCCTCAAAGAGAAGAAAATTTCATCCGATACTGCTGAAATTTGGTACATGGTATTAGTATATGGTCTCTAAGAATCATTCAAAAATTGGTCCATATCGGTCCATAATTATAGATAGCCCCCATATAAACGGATCACCAGATTTGACCTCCGGAGCACCTTGGAAGAGCAGAAATCTTCCAAATCGGGTTAAATTTGGTACGTGATAATAGTATATGGTATCCAACAACCATGCAGGAATTGGTTCCTATCAGTCCATAATTATATATAGCTCCCATATAAACTGGTCCCCAGATTTGGCTTGCAGAGCCTCAAAGAGAAGATAATTTCATCCGATACGGCTGAAATTTGGTACGTAATATTAGTATATGGTCTCTAAGAATCATTCAAAAATTGGTCCATATCAGTCCATAATTATATATAGCCCCTATATAAACCGATCCCCAGATTTGAACTCCGGAGCCACTTAGACGAGCAAAATTCATCCGATCCGGTTGAAATTTGCAACGAGGTGTTAATATGTGGCCGCTAATAACCATGCCAAAATCACACAAAAATCGGTCCACATCGATTCATAATCATGCTTGCCACTCGAGCAAAAATAATCTAGCAAAATTTTATTTCTACAGAAAATTTGTCGAAATTTTATTCCTATAGAAAATTTTGTCAAAATGTTATTTCTATAGAAAATTTTGGAAAAATTTTATTTCTGTAGAAAATGTTGTCAAAATTTTAAATCTTTAGAAAATTTTGTAAAAATTTTATTTCTATAGAAAATTTTGTCAAAATGTTATTTCTATAAAAAATTTTGTTAAAATCGTATTTCTATAGAAAATTTTGTCCAATTTTGAACTTCTATAAAAAAAGTTGTAAAAATTTTATTATGTCAAAATTTTATTTCTATAGAAAATTTTGTCAAACTTAATTATATACGTATTAAATCGGCCATTTTAAGTTTAATATATACCACGTATGGACTACGTGGTATATATTACGGTATTAGGAAGTTTTAAGATACCTTGTCATCGGCAAAAGTTACCGCAACCCAAGTAATTCGATTGTGGATGAGAGTCTTCAGTAGAAGTTTCTACGCAATCCATGGTGGAGGGTACATAAGCTTCGGCCTGGCCGAGCTTACGGCCGTATATACTTGTTTAGTTTAATATATACCACGTATGGACTATATTACGGTGTTAGGAAGTTTTAAGATACCTTGCCATCGGCAACTGTTACCGCAACCCAAGTAATTCGATTGTGGATGGCAGTGTTTAGAAGAAGTTTCTACGCAATCCATGGTGGAGGGTACATAAGCTTCGGCCTGGCCGAACTTATGGCCGTATATACTTGTTATTGTTAAAAAATTATTTGTTAGTAGTTAAATTTTATTACTTTTTGCGAAATTTTCCACAGCCCAATGCAATTTTGGTTTTTTTAAGTATGTCTCAAATATTTTATGAACTAAACGTGAGTATACAGTTCGATGGCCGTACACGTAAGTTCAATATGAACTAAAGCAAATGAAAATTTTCGTACGATTCACAAAAATAGTAAGAATGAACTACTGTATGTTTAAAATGGTCATGATTTGGCGCCAATGATTTTCTTCTTAACTTTTAGTTTATATTTTCTTATAATAGGGGGTGTAATTTCGTGAACTGTAGTTAAAAAGTACAACAGGGCATTAAATTTTCCTGGTTTTAACAACGCTTTGGGGAAATCTCAATTTGGTTCAATTTTCGAACGAGTTAGTATATTTTTCCTATACAACAGTTTACTTTTTTTCGGTATAGTTTGGTTTCGAGTGAGAGATGTAATTGAAATTTTCGCCATGAAAGGGAAGGTTAAGTTAAGTTAGGTGGCAGCCCGATGTATCAGGCTCACTTAGACTATTCAGTCCATTGTGATATCACAGTGGTGAACTTCTCTCTTATCACTGAGTGCTGCCCGATTCCATGTTAAGCACAATGACAAGGGACCTCCTTTTTATAGCCGAGTCCGAACGGCGGTCCACATTCCAGTGAAACCACTTAGAGAAGCTTTGAAACCCTCAGAAATGTCACCAGCATTACTGAGGTGGGATCATCCACAGCTGAAAAACTTTTTGGTGTTCGGTCGTAGCAGGAATCGAACCCACGACCTTGTGTATGCAAGGCGGGCATGCTAACCATTGCACCACGGTGGCCCCCATAAAGTATATATATTGTGGGTCGTGGTGAGATTCTGAGTCGATCTAAGCAAGTCCGTCCGTCCGTCTGTTGAAATCACGCCAACTTCCGAACGAAACAAGCTATCGATTGAAAACTTGGCACAAGTAGTTGTTATTAATGTAGGTCGGATGGTATTGCAAATGGGCCATATCGGTCCACTTTTACGTATAGCCCCCATATAAACGGACCATCAGATTTGGCTTGCGGAGCCTCTAACAGAAGCATATTTCATCCGATACTGCTGAAATTTGGTACATGGTATTAGTATATGGTCTCTAACAACCATGCAAAAATTGGTCCATATCGGTCCATAATTATATATAGCCCCCATATAAACCGGTCCCCAGATTTGAACTCCGGAGCCTCTTGGACGAGCAAAATTCATCTGATCCGGTTGAAATTTGCAACGTGGTGGCCGCTAATAACCATGCCAAAATTGGTCCATATCGGTCTATAGTTATATATAGCCGATCCCCAATCACACAAAAATTGGTCCATATCGGTTCATAATAATCGTTGCCACTCGAGCCAAAAATAATCTAGCAAAATTTTATTTCTATAGAAAATTTTGTCAAAATTTTATTGCTGCAAGTAGAGGATGCTGATGAGGAATGTGGTAATTCCGAAACGTGCGTCCATCCAACCATCTTACAGTCTATAGGGCTTTGCCCAAATAAATTTGACAAACATTCTTTTCCTCTGTTGGTTAAGCTACACTTGTAGTTTAGTCAATGTATGGTTTTAAGCTGCAATAAAAAACAACAAAATTTTATTTCTATAGAAAATTTTGTCAAAATTTTATTCCCATAGAAAATTTTATTTCTATAGAAAATTTTGGCAAAATTTTATTTCTAAAATTTTAATTCTATAGAGAATATTGTCAAAATTTTAAATCTTTTGAAAATTTTGTCAACATTTCATTTCTATAGAAAATTTTTGTCAAAGTGTTATTTCTATAGAAAATTTTGTTAAAAATCGTATTTCTATAGAAAATTTTGTCCAAATTTTACTTCTATAGAAAATGTTGTCAAAGTTTTATTTCTATAGAAACTTTTGTCAAAATTTTATTTCTATAGAAAATTTTATCAAACTTAATTATATACGTATTTAATCGGCCTTTTTAAGTTTAATATATACCACGTATGGACTACGTGGTATATATTACGGTATTAGGAAGTTTTAAGATACCTTGCCATCGGCAAGTGTTAACGCAACCCAAGTAATTCGATTGTGGATGACAGTCTTCAGTAGAAGTTTCTACGCAATCCATGGTGGAGGGTACGTAAGCTTCGGCGTGGCCGAACTTACGGCCGTATATACTTGTTTTAATTTGTTAGCTGCTTTGATAGCTTTTAGTCAAGCACTTTAACCCAGATATGCCGACCGTACTACATGTAGTACACCTGTTATGTTCAGGTTTCTGCGTTTACAGTGCTTTACATTTTCTAATCTACTTGTTGGTGTGCTACAGAATATAACGGTCAACAAACCATGCGTTGATAAGTTTTGTCTAGGGTAACTGCTTATGTGTATTTTTTTGGATCAGAGATTTCAGTTTTGTGAAATTGGCAAAAGTGTGAAGATGTCACGTAATCGGTGAGAAAAAGTACTATATGCATATTTTATTGTTGTTGGGTTTCTATGTTTTTTTGTTTAATTGTAATAGTTGTAAAAACCAATACTTAGCAAAAGTATATGTGAAAAAAATTATGTTTGATTTTAGTTGATGTATTTGCTGACGTACTACATGTACACGCTCACAAAAAATCGCTTCTGTAACATATACTCCCAAACATATTTTGCTTCAAGCATATACATTTTTGGGTATTGCCCAAACATTTATATGTTTGATCTCTTCCAATATATAATATGTTTGAAAGCATATTGGTCTAAACAATATATGTTTGGGTAGTCTAAGTTCCAAACATTTTGTATTTTTGCATCCAAATTCAATAATGTTGTCTTCCAAAAAACAATATGTTATTATGTGAACATATAATATGTTTGGAAGCATTTTGCACCCAAAAATATTATATGCTTAAAAAAATTCTCCCAAACAATATTGTGCTCAAAATTTTATTTATTTATTTATATATTTACAATCATAATGAATTATGAAAATAAACAGGTAATATAGGTGCTAACAACATAGGTTTTCGACCTGAATGCTCAAAATTTTGTTTCTGCCCAATTGTATATTCCCCGACATCTTTCTCACTTCCACGAGATTTTTTAGTTCTTAGCACCTTTTTCTGTAATACAAACATTGTAGAAGAAAGTATTCAATTGTATGATTTTTTTTATTTTAATTTTACCTTTTGCCGGACGGGGATTCGAACAGCGGACCACACAGTTTGTAAGGATCAAAGAAGTAGCTGATCAATTGCCCAAGGAAAAATAAAATGTTAATTTTGTAATAACAAGCAACAACCACCAACTTAATTCAATATCGCTCCCTGTTAAATAGCGCTCCAAGCTACTAAACACATATATGTTTATAGGCTATTTCTAAATTAATATATGTTTGCATCCAAGCATATTATATTTACAAACATTTTATGTCCCAAACATAATATGTTCTAACATATTAACATATATGCCCCAAACATGTTATGCTAGTTTATGAACATTATATGCTTGCACTCAAAAATATTGTGTTTAAAAATTTGTGTTCCAAACATATAATGTTTATAGCCAAACATATGAAAAACAGCCTTTTTCATCCGTGTACTTATGAGAAACCCTCAGCTTCCATCGGAATTATCATACGACATCAGATTTGATCGAAAATATCATCTACTTACTGAGAACACACGTCAAGCCGATGGAAAATGTAAACAGCTAAGTTGTAATCATTGTCACAATAAGACCACTACACGCTGCATTAAATGTGATGTGCCGCTCCAGGTAAAGTGTAATGTGGTGTACTACACCCCCTAAATAATTTTGTTTATTAATTTGTTTTGTCTTTACTTATGTACACAAAAGTTCCTGAATAATAAACGACTTGAATTAAGTCCCAAGTCTTTTGCTTCCGTATATGCCGAGCGTACTACATGTAGTACGGACCCAAAATCCAAGTTAAAAAATATATTTTTTTATTCTTTCTTCAGTTTTGTAATAATGCTATTCTGGAAAACTACAAAGATTGTTGCAATAATATGCCCGTCGGCATATCTGGGTTAATAATATTATATATATTTATAAAAAAAAAATAATAATAATATATGTCTATTTTTTGTTTTCTATTAAATTCTTTGTCAATTTTAAAACGAATTAATATTTCCTTTTAAGTATTTTTATATTCTATCAAATAATTATGTAATGTTCAATCATTTTGTAGTACAGTCTATAAGTTTATACTTGTTGTACTATTATGCCAATAAATAAATAAGAAATAAAATTTAAAGAAAACAAACAACTTTAGGTTATCCCTTTGATACAAACGATGTACCAATTACAAATTTTGGAAACGGAAATTAATGTATTTTCACTTATATTCGAACAAATTACCGGCATTGCATAGTGCCACATTAAATTTTAATGCAAAACTTATTGTCGTACTAAAGCGCAACGAAGAGAAAATGTCAGTCAGTCACCAGCATTTCGAAGTGAAAATTTACCAAATTGTATTTCATACAAACATTTCTTTACCTTCGGTCTGCAAAGGCTACTACATCTGCAATATTCATTTAAACGACCCTTTTTTTAGTCCGACATTTTTAAGGTAATCACACTCAGAAAAATCCGTATTCAAAATCATAGGCATAAAAACAGAAAACGCCTCTCATCTAACACTTGGTGTCAACACCTTCATTAAATTTAGTGGGTATTTTTTATCTTTTTTTGGACTTTTAAAATTCATACAAATTCTACCTCCAAACCAATGAGAACAACAACAACAACAAATGAGAACAATCTCAATCGTAGCCCCGTTTTCAACCCACCTATATTTTAAATTATATTTGAAAGATATCCTGGTGGAACCATAAATATGACATAACCACATTTTAAGGACTCCAATGCTTATTATTATACCACAAAAACATTACACATCATCAGCAACATCTTTTTGACTTGCTATACATCCGCAATTAAATCTTTTTGGGAAAAGGTGTTCCGTGTAGTCCTTTGATTTTTGTTGCACATTACACATGAGCCCATTCACATTTTGAATATATTTTCCGGCCCAGAACCAGTAACAACACCATGGTCATAATAGTAGTAAAGATAAAGAAACCGGATGGGCTAGAATTCTTTGTGGCCGCTCTTGTTATTCTGGATGGGGCCCATTACTTGGTGGTGCCATGAATATTCATGAGTTTGCTAACAAAAGTTTTCTTATCTTCTTTGCTTTTTTTTTAATGGCTGGTTACGACTTCTCGTTGAGATTTTTCATTGCGGGTCTTGCCAAGTGGTTCAAATGGTTATTCTAGGAGGATGCCATTGTAGATATCTCAATCATGTAACTCTGCCTGCATGAAAATGTTCCAAAAAGAATCATTAAAAAGTCTGTAGAGTTTTATGTCAGCTATTTGTTGTTGCTATTATTGTTGTAATTGCAATTTTATGTTTGCAAGTTCCTTCAAGTTTTGTGAAATTCATTCAACTGTCAATGACATGCCACTAAATTTTGTAAATGTCCAACGAAGATTCGGGAGAAGAATCCATTTGATGAAATCATCTATAGTCGGTTATTATTGTAAACGGGGGACGATATGACAGTGTTGCCAGTATTGGAGATTTTCCCCAAATTGTGGATATTTTTTTTTCGCGGATGGAGACAATTTTTTTTTTGATTTGGGGACATGGGGTTTAGTTGGGAATTTCCATAAATTTGGGAATTTTCTTGCCCCCTTGTGTTCATCACTGATTTCGACATTATATCCCATGGATATAGAAATGATGAAGATTAATCTACCACACAATTTTATTACTTGAGTAATTACACCAAAAAACTGTCCGTAGTTAAACTAACGCTAAATTTAACTTATTTTTATTAGAAAAAAATATTTGTTTGCACTGAAAAAACAGTGAACCCTTTTCCATTGCAAAATGAACTAAACTGTAGTAATATTGACCATGATCTAGCCTTTAAGATTTTTTTCCGTTTGTCTAGTTTATAATTCTCTTCAATTTTAGTTCATCTATGGCATTGTATTTTAGTTCAATTATACAACACCGTAATATTTACATACCCCTACCAAGTTAAAAAGTCGGTATTATTTTGGTTAACTTGATTATCATTTTGGAAATCCAATAATAAAATTTGGTTAACAGTCTCTTTAAAAAGTCGACGACTAAACTATTTTTAAATCAATCATTCCACAGTACAGAGAAATGAAATAATTAAAGGAACAACAACCCGTTTTACTATTATGAAAATTTTCATACATTAAAATTAAACTTTCTTTAAGCAAAAGTACTTTATTATAAAAATTTGTGATGCAAGTTCTTAATAGAATGTTTTTTTTTTTTTTAATAAAAATTATGACCAGGTGGAACAAGAGACTAGTTCATTTGAACTCGCTGTTTGGCCATTTTGACTTATCAATTTTTAACTCATCGTATATAATTTTTTCACATATCTTGCTGGAAAAAAATGGAAGCAATAATAATGGAAGCAATAAAATAATAATAATAATAATAATTGTTAAAAATTAACACCATGTAATAAAATATAATTTTTAAGTTCTTTATATTAGCTTATAACTTACCATTTTTGGGGGCAGTTCATAACATAGTGTAAGGAATTCAACTTTTCTTAGGTAAACGTATCTCATAAAATTTTTACCTGAAATAATTAGAGAAATAATGAAGTAAGCTATAATAACTCACAAAAAAAAACTGTGTTAGTGGTTTTTATATCCTTCACCTCAAGGACATAGAAACGCTAAATATTCTGGTTAAAAGAAAGCCAAAAATGTGAAAGAAAGCTTACCAATTCTCTATTAAATTATACGCTGAGGGAAATATAAAAATATTTCGAAATTCATTTAGGGTTACTCTGAAATTAAATATTTTTATACCCTAAACCACATAGTGGTCAGGGTATAATAAGTTTGATCGGCCAAAAAATGTGTCTACCAGAAATATTGATTTTAGACCCCATAAAATATATACCGATCGACTCAGAATCACCTCCTGAGTCGATCTAGCGCTTGGTGTCCGTCCGTCTGTCCATGTATTTGTTGTTCACAGGATTCCGGTCGCAATTATTAACCGATTTGGATGAAATTTGGTACAGGGTGTTTTTTGAGCACAAGGACAAACGCTATTGAATTTGGAAGAAATCGGATCAAATTTAGATATAGCTCCCATATATATGTATCGCCCGATTTCGGCAAATGGAGTCACATTGCACTTTTTTACAAACCGATCGTCATCTAATTATGCACATAGTAAACTTTTTCATCACCCTTTACGTCTGCAAAATGTCATCGAATTCGGTTCAGATTTAGATATAGCTCCCATATATATGTATCGCCCGATTTTCCCAAATTTGGCCATAAAAACCTTATTCATTAAGCGATCTTACTCAAACTTGGCTTAATCTAATCTTTTATGGTACTGACAATATGTGCCAAAAATAATCGAAATCGGCTTAGATTTAGATATAGCTCCCATATATATGTATCGCCCGATTTTGCCAAATTTGGCCGTAAAACCCTTATTTATCAACCGATAGTACTCAAAGTTGGCTAAATATAATCTTCTATACCTCTAACTGTATGTGCGCAATTTCATCGAAATCGGTTCAGATTTAGATATAGCTCCCATATATATGTATCGCCCGATTTGGTCAAATTTGGCCGCAAAACCCTTATTTATCAACCGATCGTACTCAAAGTTGGCTAAATGTAATATTCTATAGCTCTAACTGTATGTACGAAATTTCATCGAAATCGGTGCAGATTTAGATATAGCTCCCATATATATGTATCGCCTGATTTTGCTAAATTTGGCAGTAAAACCCTTATTTATGAACCGATCGTAACCAAGGTTGGCTAAATGTAATCTTCTATAGCACTACCTGTATGTGCAAAATTTCATCGAAATCGGTTCAAATTTAGATATAGCTCCCATATATATGTATCGCCCGATTTTGAAAAATTTGCCCCTAATAACCTTATTTTTGACCATAGGGGCCTCATTTATTAACTGATCGTACTCAAATTTTACACAAAGTGATCTTCTTTGGTATCAATCATACCTGCAAAATATTATACAAATTGGTTCCGATTTAGATATAGGTCCCATATATATGCATCGCTCGATTTTGTCATATTTGGCCATAATACTCTTATTTATTAACCTATGTTATTCATATTTGAAATTTTGATGTACTAGCTGATCGAATTTTGACTTACATGTAGCTCTTACATAAATCTATTGCCCTATTTGCAAAAATTTGGATTTATTACCCACAACTAATTGACCGATTTCCTCTTTTTTAATAATGGACTCAATATTAGTGGCATACCAACTCTTTTGGTGCAAAACAAACTATAGCTCCTAATATTAGACATTTCTACTCAGATTGTGACAAGACACCCATAAACATGTACCCCCTTTATGTTCTCCAAAACCTATACCAATTATACTCCAAAACCACCACCAATTATACTCCAAAACCTATACCAAAGATACCCCACAAATGCTTATGTTTACTAATTCAGTAGGGGTGGTTTAGGGTATGATATAGTCGGCCCCGCCCGACTTTCTACTTTACTCACTTGTTTTTCAATGCACTTGTTTCAATTCTGAATGGAGATGGGTTCTTCCGATTATTGGTATTTGGACAAAAATACGATTAGACCAATTCCAAGTTTGCGAAGCTTTGCAAAATCTTTTCTTTCAAATCAAATTCAAATATTATTTACACACTCCTTTCCAATGCAATCCAATCACAATAATCCTGTTATATAACATATACTAACAAGCTTTTTAAAACATTATAAATTAATATAAAAAGCAACAACAAAACGAACCTCAATTGCCAAATGGCAACTTCATCTCTAACATTTGTGCCTGGCCATAGATTTTAATCCGAATTGTAAAATAAATAGGCGAGGATTCATTAGTGCTTGGTGGGCTGTGTGTGTGTGTGTTCTTCAGTATTTGCCAATGTTGCACAATGTGGCACGTAAACCCATTAGAATTATTTATGATGTCGAAAGAAATACAACGACCATGCTCCTGTGAAAATCGCAAATGCGTCCAAAGACATTCATTAGGCACAAAACGAAACAGATGGCGGTATTGCCATTGAACTTCTCGCAACATCGGTGGCCAGAAACCTATGATGTGTTGCAAAACTCACGATTTATTAGCGCCTCGTGGATCTAAATAGTAAAGATTACGTGGGATATTTACTTGTACATGACGAGAACGGGGAGAAGAGTATGGGGGATTTATTTTTGTAATATCTAATAATGTTCATTGTTGGGAAGGTATGGCTCACTCCCATTCTAAAGACATAACCAAGTAGCTGTTGAACAAGTGTTGTAGTATTTTTTGCTTAGAGTAACCGATAAACATGACAGATACAATTGTGGGAGGAGATAGGGCGAAATGTTTACTAAAAGTTTTGCTCGGATATTTAGCTTGACAGTTGGTTTCACAAGCGAAGCTAAATCGAAAACCGATGTTCTCTCTTAATCAACCGAGTAGACTTGCGGTCTTCATAAAGATTTGATTTTTGTCATCTCGGGAAATTTGACGAGCCTCTATGAGACGAGAGGCTGCAGTTTTAATGATTTCGGGAAAATTCCTCTTAGTATCGATTGTTGTTCACGCAGAGAAGGAATATAATTGCTCGTAGGAGTGGGCAATTGGGAGGGTTTCAGAGACTATTACACCCAGAGAAGGAATATGATCACCACAACCATGTTCCAAGAGCAAAATGTTACGTTTTCACGGAAAACATGTAGTATGTTTGTCGAAACCATATTCTTTTCTCGGAAATTATGTATCTGATTTTGGAAAGCATTATTATGTTTGACGAGAACAGAATCTTCTTGCGATAAAAATGCTACATGGTCGCTATGAAAAAGTCACATGGTGCTCTTCAAACATGTTTAAGGTGATCATATTCCTTCTCGATACTCATATGACCTTAGGTTAGGTTAGGTTAGGTTAGGTGGCAGCCCGATGTATTAGGTTCACTTAGACTATTCAGTCCATTGTGATACCACATTGGTGAACTTCTCTCTTATCACTGAGTGCTGCCCGATTCCATGTTAAGCTCAATGGCAAGGGACCTCCTTTTTATAGCCGAGTCCGAACGGCGTTCTACATTGCAGTGAAACCACTTAGAGAAGTTTTGAAACCCTTAGAAATGTCACCAGCATTTCTGAGGTGGGATAATCCACCGCTGAAAAACTTTTTGGTGTTCGGTCGAAGCAGGAATCGAACCCACGACCTTGTGTATGCAAGGCGGGCGTGCTAACCATTGCACCACGGTTAGCATGTAACCTGTCATCCATATGTCCTTAGATGACAGGTTACAAAACCAGTTGCAACCTATGATCTATGGTAAACATTTTGCAGAGGTGATCTACCAGCTTCGGCAAAGAGACTCCAACAAGCAGGATTTTGCAGCATTCCACACTCTTATGGATTCGTGAAAAGCTTCTGGCAGATCTGTATAATTCTCCAGTCATTGCCTAGGAGGGTATGTCGCAGTTGATGTATGCATTAAAGGCTCCTAGAACCGTACATAAGGTTCTATTTCTTTGCGAACTTTGACAGTTTTATGTGCTTGAAAATATCTGCTACCTTTCCCCTTCCTTTTGCCGTATAAAACTCCTGTCCCGGAAGCTGCTTGTAGTCGGCTTTGACGTAGGTTTCGTCGTCCATTACCACGCAGTCAAACTTCGTCCGCATCGTCGTGTACAGCCTCCGGGATCGCGCTTTGGCCGTCGTAGTTTGTTTATCATCGCGATTTGGAGTCACTACCTTCTTGTAATGCACGGTTGTAGACGATACACCCAGCTTATTTGCGGCATCTCGCAGAGAGAGGTTAGGGTTTCGCTTGAAACTACCGGCAACTCTCTTTGTCGTCTCAGCGGCTTCCGGTTTTCGATTTCCCCCCGATCCAGACTTCCTGGCTGTCGACAAACGTTCCCCAAACACTTTAATTACATGTTTAACGGTTGATTTGGCAACTTTTAGCGATTTTGCCAGCTTTGCGTGCGAGTAGCTCGGATTTTCGCGATGCGCGAGCCAAATTTTGATACGCTGCTCTTCTTGCTTGGGCGGCATTTTGACAACTGAAGAGTGAATTCCAAAATCAAAATAGGAACAACATTCTACACACACACCTTCAAAATGAGGGGTGTCAAGTTTAAATTCAAAATTGAAAGAAATACGTCAAGTTTATATTGACCAAATTTTGACCGTATCACCCTTTACTATCGACCCTATTCTATGTTCAACTCAATGACAAGACCTCGAAGATTGTGTGAAACCACTTAGAAGACATTGAAATATATTACTGCCGAATTTATGGAGTTCGGCCAAAATTGGGATTGAACCAATGAAAACCATTGCACCACGGTGACTACATATTACCGAAATCGGTTACATATTGCCGCAATCGAAAGGTGAAGAAACACCACCCTTCGACTTAAAGTAGAGCTTTGGTACATCAGGTGGAAACCAAATGAAAAAACTCTGCGGCTATGTTGGGATGCATCCACAGTAATTGGGTGGTGAGTCGGGTAGGTTTAGCTTGATTGCAAATGAGATACATGTCGGCTATCAATGTCTGATAGACTTATCTGGTCTAAGGTCTAAGTTTATCGAAAACTACCCTAATCTGCCGTGGAAGATCTCTTTCCTGCGGTGTTATGAGCAGTGGTCTAGTTCCGAGATCACGATTAACCTTTTAGCTGCTCAAGGGAGCCACCGTGGTTCAATTGTTTGTATGTCCGCCTAGTATGCAAATGGTCATGGGACAATCCCAATTTCGACCACTCACCAAAATGTTTTTCAGCGGTCGATTATCCCCTCTCATGAATCTTATGCTGACCTGTCTCCTGATATAGAAGCTCTCTTTTGTATCGCTGGATCTCCCTCTCGGGATAATGAAGATCAACCCTTATATTCCCGGGTGATGGTTGTTATCCACAATGCGGTGATTTGGTAGGTCACTGCAATAACAACCCAGAAGATGCTCGATCCAGGGGTGTACTGCGGAGACATCCTGTCGCAGTTCTAAGGACAGACTTCTGACAGGTATGTTTATTATTCCCCTGAGTGTCACTAGGGCTGCATACCCTACCATTGACCGGCCAATTGCCTTATATGCAGTCAACTAGGATGTGAACCAGTGCATTTTCATGATGAAGAGCATGCATCAGAGAATGATGAATGGTCATCAACGAGTCGTGTCATCGATTATGACCTCCGCCGACTATTGGTAGCACGTTACCGTGATAGTGACAGTGTTGCATCGCATCCAAAAAGTGGACGAGAAAAAACAGTAAAAACATCAGAAATGATCCAAAAAGTGAAGGCCTGATTTGATTGTAATCCGAGCCGTATTGGAAGAAATCTGGGAGCCACCATGGTGCAATGGTCGTGGGTTCGATTCCTGCTTCGACAGAACACCAAAAAGTTTTTCAACGGTGGATTATCCCACCTCAGTAATGCTGGTGACATTTCTGAGGGTTTCAAAGCTTCTCTAAGTGGTGTCAGTGCAATTTGGAACGCCGTTCGGACTCGGCTATAAAAAGGAGGTCCCTTGTCATTGAGCTTAACATGGAATCGGGCAGCACTCAGTGATAAGAGAGAAGTTCACCAATGTGGTATCAGAATGGACTGAATAGTCTAGCCTGACATATCGGGCTGCCACCTAACCTAACCTAACCTTGGAAGAAATCTTGCTCGTGAGCTGAACATATCGCGAGAACGGATGCAACACATATTGGAAACCGAGCTCGATGGAAAGGTTTTTAAGTTCCAAAAAGTTAAAAGCACGCCGAGGCACAAAAAAGTTAGACTGGAAAGACCCAAGGAGTTACTTCGCTTGCACAAACTTTTGGAGAAAAACCTGTTCCATTTTTACCGTCCAAAAATAACATTTAGCTCTTAAACCATGTTTGAGATAATCATATTTTTCTTCTTTGTAGATGAGAAGTCAGTTCGAATTGAACAGTTTGCGAACCAACAGACTGAATAGTTTACTTGCCAAATAGATCAGCTGACAAAGAGGACACCTTCGATTGGCTTGCAGAACTATGTGATTTTAGAGAAAATCCCATCGTAGCAACAAACATATTCCATGTTTACCGTCCAAAAATAACATTTTTCTCTTGATACTCTGGGTGTGTGGGCCACTGTAACGACCAATGGTCGCTCTCCGCTCGTATCATAGACCGTGAGGACAAACTATATGCAGAATATTATCGGGAAAATGTCCTAAAGACAGTATTGATGCACTAGACAAACATTTTGGCCGTAGTACATGGACATTTCAACAGGGCTCAGCACCATCGCACTCAGCACACTTCAACCAAGAGAGCCTGAAAAAGGAGATGCCTCTCTTTATTTCTACCGCACAATGGCCATTATAATCTCTGGATTGCAATCTCTTGGATTTCTGCGTCTGGGAAGGTTGACACTAAAAATTACCAAAATGTAGATCAGCCAGAATACCACAGTGCTAAATTCTTGTAGCGATTTTGTGGACCGTTTGAAGGCCATAATTCATGGCATGTATGTTTTGCCTATCAGTCAGCGACCCGTTATACCAAATATCAGGAGGGATCTCCGACGTCTTGAGAACACTAGCATATCTAAAGGGCGATTTAAGTTTACATGTGGCCATATTTGATTGTTAACGTTGCAAGCCTTGCAATTCTTCCATCGGACAATCGCCATCATAATAGCCTTCTAACGTAGTATAAGCTTGCAGGTAGCCAGAGGTATACATATGGTTGTATACCTCTGGCTACCTGCAAGCTTAGTTCCCCTGGAACATGTAAGATCTTCCAGGGGAAACTCACCCGATTCGCTGTTCCCTGGTATGTTCCTGCGGTCAGGCACCTATATTAGGTGAGCAGTTCAGCCATATCTTTGAGATATTTGCGGCAGTCAACCGCCGTTTTCGAGTTATGGGACTCTGTGTTCCATAACTCGAAAACGGCGGATTTTAATGCAGATTGCCAGTCTGAATATATATTAATGCCAACATTAACTGGAACATTATTTCTCTGTCAATTTGTCAACTCTACAGTGATTTGCTATTTGAAGTTCCAGTTCTTTAGAATATACTCACTTGTCTATCCAATTTGGAGCCATCGGTGTAGAAGGTTAGGTTAGATGGCAGCCCGATGTATCAGGCTCACTTAGACTATTCAGTCTATTGTGATACCACATTGGTGAACTTCTCTCTCATCACTGAGTGCTGCCCGATTCCTTGTTAAGCTCAATGACAAGGGACCTCCTTTTTATAGCCGAGTCTGAACGACGTTCCACATTGCAGTGAAACCACTTAGAGAAGCTTTGAAACCCCCAGAAATGTCACCAGCATTACTAAGGTGGAATAATCCACCGCTGAAAAACTTTTTGGTGTTCGGTCGAAGCAGAAATCGAACCCACGACCTTGTGTATGCAAGGCGGGCATGCTAACCATTGCACCATCGGTGTAGAAATCTATATAATTCTTATTCCCCAAGATCTGTTTACGGATCGCTGTTGACAATTAGAGTTTCAAACTTTTTTTCGAAAAACGGATTCGTTACATCTGGCCAACCACCCTATATATGTTTGCCATTTTCTTCTCTTCGAATACCTTCTCATCGAACTCACTGTTGCATTGACTTCATTTATCTGTTTAGCATTTCATTGAACCTCGAAACAAAAAAATATGAATATTTTTGCATTATGCTCTGTCATTGGAAGAACCAGAAGAACAACATTACATTGATATACTGGCCAAGTGTTGTGGAACAGAAGTTGATAGCAGCAAATGCTGGAGTAATTTAAAAACACTTTGCCAACAAATACCAACAGACTACGGAAGACACAGGATGTAAAATTCTAGGCAAGCTCGCGCCTTCCTAGAACCCCCCAAAAAAAACACAGTAACGAACATTAAAAATAATTGCAAATATTTCGCGGATTAATCGCTAAAAAACATTGGTAATGTCATGTTTCCACATAGGGAAAGAAATTTCCAGAGAAAGGGAAATAAATGATGGGCCATGCCTTCGTTTTTGTTTGGGGTGGAGAAGAAGGAGCAGACAAAATTTCGATAATTTCCTCTTCATCTTGTATTACTTCATTTAGGAATATGGAAAATGTTATTTTTTCTCTTCTGGCTTTATTGCCTGTGAAATTATTATTTATGACCGGGAATCCAACAACATAAAATGGCATCGATGATGACTTTGACTTCTTGTCTTGAGGCTCAGGAAAATCTACCAATGCCAAGTCATGGCAGAATACCGGATATTAGACTATGAAGTTATCGCCACAATTCCAACATCTTCGTCTATGGCCTGAGATATTAAAGCTAAAGTACCTGAAACACGTCGGCAATAAAATTGAATTATAGCTATTTTCCTTGTTCTTTCGCCATTTCAAATACAAAACTGAATGTTAATGTTTTTCGCATTTCGTTGTTCTTTTCAACTCTAAGTGTGTCTGCCATTGCTACCCAATTCCTTTTTTTTGGCCAGGTGGTGTTAGAACTTCCTTGGAACATCCTTTCTTTCGTTTTTCTTTCTTTTGTTGTTTTTTTTGCAATTCCCTAAAATTCAGTTTCCAATTAAACAAATGCCAACAAATTTTAATTCTTTGGCCATTATAAAAGTTAATTAACACAAAAAGGGGGATTTCCTGTTCTTCCATATCGCCTCCTCTCCCCACTTCTGTTTTGTATGGTGAGTGAATTTCAAACAATTGAGTGATGCACCTTTCTGAATGCCACAAAAGAGTAAGCGAGAAAATTAGCTTGGGACAAAAGATTTCCACCAAGAAAATATGGACAGACATTATTAAGTGGCCGAGATTGAACAGCAATTAATTTGCATTTTTAAATTGCAATTTAACCCAAAAGGATTATGGAACTTTAACCATTAACCCCTCGTTCTCGTTCTCTTCTTTCTTCATAACCCTCCACAGAGGAATTTATTCTGATTCTCTGCATTGCTCTTTTCCCGTTTTATGGTATGCAACATTAAAAACCCATTAAATACACTCAAAGAAACAAATAGACATATTTCCGATTTACAGCCATTTTCTTGTAGTTCCGTTAGAATTTAAATAAGAAAGAAAAGAAAAATGAACAAAATATCTCTTCTCTGAAAAATTTTCTGCAGTTAAGTTCCTTAACGGGAATAATTTTTATGGACTATGTATTTGAAAAGATTTGTTCATCTTAATACACTTTGGTATTGATCGATCATAGTAAATAGCACATTTGGGTACTAAAAATGTACTAAATAGTATTAATTTTTAAATTGTTGTTAATACAAATTAACCAATGCCAAGGTTAATTTGTATTAACAAAAATGTAAAATTGGGATTTGTATGAAATTTTTTACATGTACAAATTTAAGTATTAAAAATGTATATAAATAACCAAAAAAATGTACAAATTTCAACACCAAAAATTTACACAAAAATATTAAATGGCACCATTCAGTATAAACCGAACGCAAATGGGTTTGAAATATGCAATTGGAATTTTAAAAAAAATTTTACCTTAAGAACTGAAAAATGTACCATTCATTTCATAGTGATAGGTATTGGCAATTTACAAAAGTACTAAAAATATATATAACTGTACTAAATAAAGTATACATTTATAAACAAATCTAAGTAAATGGTGAATTGAAACCAAAAGGAAATGAATGAGAAACGTTAAAATCATAATTTTAAGGTACTAAAAATAAGTATATAAGTGTACTAAAAACGTGACCACTACGATACTAACAATCAAATATATTAAATTCAATATAAACCAAACGGTAAAGGGTTTGAGATATGCAATGGAAATTTTTATAAAATGTTTACCTTAGGAACTGAAAAATGTACCATTCATTCAATGACAAGGGAGCTCCTTTTTATAGCCGAGTCCGAACGGCGTTCCACATTGGAGTGAAACCAATTAGAGAAGCTTTGAAACCCTCAGAAATGTCACCAGCATTACTGAGGTGGGATAATCCACCGCTGAAAAACTTTTTGGTGTTCGGTCGAAGCAGGAATCGAACCCACGACCTTGTGTATGCAAGGCGGACATGCTAACCATTGCACCACCGCTTTTCATTTCACTTGTCTTTTCTAAAAGTATTTACTTTAAATGTATGCCATTAATATGAATTATAGACTTCATTTTGCTTTTCAATAAATATATTTCTTAAATTTACCATGGAACATAAAAAAAAACTATGCTGTACTTATTAATTTGACCACATGTGTATATACGTGTACTAAACACTTCGATTCTATAAATCTACACAAATGCAGTAATTGGTACCTTACAGTATAAACCAAACGGAAATGGATTTAAAATGTGAAATTGGATTTTTTATAAAATTTTTAGCTTAGGTACTGAAATGTGTACTAATTTTGGTATTACAAATATACTAAATGGTTAGGTTTAGATTTAGTTATGTTAGGTGTAGTGACAGCCCGTTATTTCAGACTCACTTTGAATATTCAGTCTATTGTTATACCGCAATGGTGAACTTCTGAGTTCTGCCCTATTCCATGAATTTATAGCCTAGTCTGAACGGTGTTTCACATTACAGCAAAAACCTCTTAGAGAAGATTTGAAACACTTTGACATATAAGAATCATTAGTTAGAGGGTATAAACGAAAATAAGATTGAATGATACCGGTTCCACGAAACGGAAGTGAATTGGAAATGTTACTCTGGGATTGGATGGAATTTTTATGGACTGACCATTTTTTAAATTCAGGTACAAAAACTATACATCAATGTACCAAAAAAATTATATATTTAAGTATCAAAAATTCACATGAATGGTACCATACACTAGAGGTCAAATGAAAATAAGTTCGAAATGGCCGATTAGAATTTTTATAAAAATTGTACCTTTAGTACTGAAACATGTACAAATTTAAGTACAACAAGTATATGCGGCCGTAAATTCGGCCAGGCCGAATCTTATGTACCCTCCACCATGGATTGCGTAGAAACTTCTACGAAAGACTGTCATCCACAATCGAATTCCTTGGGTTGTTGTATCTTAAAACTTCTTAACATCGTTTTCTAAATTATATTATATTAGACAAAAAAGATATGTATAGGTAAGTCTACAAATAATTACGATTCGATGTGGACTTTTCACGGGACTTAGAGAGCCAGAATTGAAATAAGGGGGTCGCTTATAAGGGGGCTATATACAATTATGATCTTGATATGGACCAATTTTTGTGTGATTGGGAATCGATTTATCTGAGGGCTATATATAACTATAGGCCGATATGGGCTTAGTTAGGCATGGTTGTTAACGGCCATATACTAGCACAATGTACCAAATTTCAACTGACTCGGATGAAATTTGCTCCTCCAAGAGGTTCTAAAACTAAATCTCGGGATCGGTTTATATGGGGGCTATATATGATTATGGACTGATATGGACCACTTTTGGCATGGTTGTTAAATATCATATACTACCACCACGTACCAAATTTCAACCAGATCGGATGAATTTTGCTTCTCCAAAAGGGGTCAAATAATATATATTTACACTGAAAAAAATATTGTCGTGAGGTCAAAGATTTCATGTCTTTAAAATAAGAATACAAATTTTGCTTAGCATAGAAGACGCATTTTTCTAAAATAAAGTTATTTTCCTTGTCCAAAAGTCGATAAACTTTTCAATGAAGTCGTATTGTCCTTATAATTAAATGATTTGACTTAAAAATGGGTATCTTAACATGAAAGAAAAAATTTATAGGCTAAGGTCAACTTGACTTTAATAATTCAGAAAAATTCTTTAAAATTAATGAAATTGTCTTTAAATTTATTGTCTTTTTGCATCTTGACTACAAAGCAAAAAATCGTTCAATCGGAGAATATACTTGTATTCTCCGCTTCTTTGGCTCGGAATCAATACCAAATTTTTTAAAGTAAAGACAAAATCTTTGGAACCGAGTATGCTTTTTTTTCAGTGTATGGACTGATATGAACCAATTCCTGCATGGTTGTTGGATACCATATAATAACATCACGTACCTAATTTCAACCGAATCGGATGGATTTTGCTCTTCCAAGGGGCTCCGGAGACCAAATCTGGGAATTGGTTTATATGGGGGCTATATATAATTATGGACCGATTTCGACCAATTTCTGCATAGGTGCTTGAGGCCATATATTAACACCACGTTCCAAATTTCAACTGAACCAGATGAATTTTGTCTTCCAAGAGGCTCCGGAGGTCAAATCTTGTAATCCGTTTATATGGGGGCTATATATAATTATGGACCGATGTGGACCAATTTTTGCATGGTCATTAGAGACCATATACTAACACCATGTACCAAATTTCAGCCGTATCGAATGAAATTTGCTTCTCTTAGAGGCTCCGTAAGCCTAATCGGTGGATCGGTTTCTATGGAGGCTATATATAATTATGGACCAATGTGGACCCATTTTTGCGTAGTTGTTAGAGATCATATGCTGACACCATGTACCAAATTTCAGCCGGATCGGATGAAATTTGCTTCTCTTAGAGGATTCGCAAGCCAAATTTGGGGGTCCGTTTATATGGGGACTATACGTAAAAGTGGACCGATATGGCCCATTTGCAATACCATCCAACCTACATCAATAACAACTACTTGTGCCAAATTTCAAGTCGATAGCTTGTTTCGTTCGGAAGTTTGCGTTATTTCAACAGACGGACGGACGGACAAGCTCAGATCAGAATTTCACCACGACCCAGAAGATATATTTCCTTTTGGGGTCTTAGAGCAATAATTCGATGTGTTACAAACGGAATGAAAAAGTTAATATACCCCCATCCTATGGTGGAGGGTATAAAAACTATACTGTACTTATTAATTTGACCACATGTGTATATACGTGTAACGTACTAAACACTTCGATGTTATAAATCTACACGAATGCAGTAATTGGTAACCAAACAGAAATGGATTTAAAATGTGAAATTTGATTTGTTATAAAATTTTTAGCTTAGGTACTGAAAAGTGTACTCATTTAGGTATTACAAATATACTAAATGGTTAGGATTAGATTTAGTTATGTTAGGTGTAGTGACAGCCCGTTATTTCAGACTCACTTTGAATATTCAGTCTATTGTTATACCGCAGTGGTGAACTGCCCTATTCTATAGCCGAGTCTGAACGGTGTTTCACACTACAGTAAACCCTCGAGAGAAGATTTGAAACATTAGTGAGAGGGTATAAACGAAAATAATATTGAATTATTCCGGAAATTTTATAAAAATTGTACCTTTAGTACTGAAAACCGTACATAATTAGATACCAAAAATTAAGGAAATTAATTAGAAATGTAAATCTGGGATTTATATGAAATTTTGATTATAAATTCAGGTACAAAAACTACACATCAATGTACCAAAAAAATTACATTACATTTAAATATAACTATTTCAAATGATTATTGTATGGTACATTAATGGTACCATACACTAAAGGTCAAATGAAAATAAGTTCGAAATGACCGATTGGAATTTTTGTAAAAATTGTACGTTTAGTACTGAAAAATGTACACATTTAAGTACCAAAAAATCATAATATTCGCTATGTAATTTACATTAATGGTACCATAAACTAAAGGTCAAATGCAAATATGTTCGAAATGGCCGATTGGAATTATTATAAAAATTTTACCTTTGGTACTGAAACTTGGAAAGAAAAATTTACTAATAACAGAATTCATTAGTTTTAAGTAAACTTCCCCCAATTTAGGCAAATATGAACTTTTTTGAAAGTTAGTAAAATTGTGTACTACATTTGCATACGAAATTTTTTCTCACCTTTAGTTCATGTCATAGTAAAGTAAGCAGAAAATAATTAAAACAAAATAAACTTTTCCACATTTGGCAAAATTTAACTAAAATCAAGTAATTTTCACGAACTAAAATAAATTTCAATCGGCTATAAAAGAAATTTTATTTGATCGTAGAATTTCTTTGAGTGTTTTTCTTCCTCAATCGCTTTTTCTCACTCTCTCTCTCTCTCTCTCTCTCTCTCTCTCTCTCTCTGAGTAAATTTCAACATATTGCCATTAAAACTGAAATAATTATAAAATGGAAATGTATGAATTAAACCATGCACAATACAAGAATGTGATATCAATGCAAGAGCATTTTACCCAAATGGGATACTTGGTCATAAAGAGACCAACCACTCACTTACTGGCTACCCAAGGATCAAAATCAAAATCGAAAAAAAAAACTTAACAAAAACGAATTCAACCCGAAAAAAGAAGATTAACCTCCACCAAAATGGAAAAGGTGACACCTCGTTATTAGTATCGTAACCCGAAGAGCAACAGAACTAATAGGAAGTCTTTTGCGGAATGAAGTGAAATGATATATCCGACAAAAAGGGTTGAAATGATTTCAAATTAATGAAAATGAATTGTGGAAAGGTTTATTTTAATGATAACTGACTGAAGGAGAGAAAACAATCCCTAAAAAGGGGTTAATTTTGTTGTTGTTGTTGCATGCCAGTCATCCTTTTTTTTTTTGGTGAAATGTATCCGTGTTTCTAAAATAATACCCAGCAAATTAAAATGCACAAACTGTTGTCTTAACAAATCTTTTTCACCAAAATTTTCTGTCGGAAAAAAACAGAACTCTCCACCAACTTGATGTCAAAAGATTTATTTATATAAACGAAAAAAAAACTAAAAGGAAATCCTTAGCAAAACTCATTTCCCTTTATAGAGTGATGGAAAAAACTGCATTTTTTCAACAAAAATCATAAATCACCGTAACCATCTTTTGGCGAGTTCTTAAATAACCACATTTTACAGTCATTTCCTTTATAATTAATTTATTTCAATTTTTATGCTTCGGTTTTTTCCTCATTTTCTCCATTATGGTTGATGGAAGAAAATCACTGGAATTAAAGGGGAAGATAGAGCACATTTTCATATTTTTCAGGATTTATTTTTTTTCGAGAGGAATGAAACTTTTGGATTGACATATAATTATGTAAAGCTGGTGTATTTTTAGATTAGATCAATGGATTTTTATACCCTCCACTATAGGATGGGGGTATATTAACTTTGTCATTCCGTTTGTAACACATCGAAATATTGCTCTAAGACCCCATAAAGTATATATATTCTGGTGAAATTCTGAGTCGATCTGAGCATGTCCGTCCGTCCATCCTTCCGTCGGTTGAAATCACGCTAACTATCAAACGAAACAAGCTATCGACTTGAAACTTGGCACAAGTAGTTGCTATTGATGTAGGTCAGATGGTATTGCAAATTGGTCATATCGGTCCACTTTTACGTATAGCCCCCATATAAACGGCCCCCAAATTTGGCTTGCCGATCCTCTAAGAGAAGCAAATTTCATCCGATCCGGCTGAAATTGGGTACATGGTGTTGGTATATGGTCTCTAACAACTGTGCAAAAATTGGTCCACATCGGTCAATAATTATATATAGCCCCCATATATACCGATACCCCGATTTGGCTTGCAGTACCTCTAAGAGAAGCAAATTTCATCCGATCCCGCTGAAATTGGGTACATGGTGTTGGTATATGGTCTCTAACAACTGTGCAAAAATTGGTCCATATCGGTCAATAATTATATATAGCCCCCATATAGACCGATCCCCCGATTTGGCTTGCGGAGCCTCTAAGAGAAGCAAATTTCATCCGATCCGGCTGAAATTTGGTACATGGTGTTAATATATGGACTCAAACACACATGCAAAAATTGGTCGAAATCGGTCCTTTATTATATATAGCCCCCATATAAACCGATCCCCAGATTTGACCTCAGGTGCCTTTTGGAGAAGCAAAAATTCATCCGATCTGGTTGAAATTTGGTACGTGGTGGTACCATATGATATTTAAAACCCATGCCAAAAGTGGTCCGTATCAGTCCATAATCATATATAGCCCCCATATAAACCGATCCCTAGATTTGGTTTTGGAGCCTCTTGGAGGAGCAAATTTCATCCGAGTCAGATGAAATTTGGTACATTGTGCTAGTATATGGCCGTTAACAACCATGCCTAACTAGTTCCATATCGGTCTATAGTTATATATAGCCCTCAGATAAATCGATTCCCAATCACACAAAAATTACCTATACATACCTTTTTTGTCTAATATATACCATGTATGGACTAACTAACAATTTAGAAAACGATGTTAAGAAGTTTCAAGATACCACAACCCAATTAATTCGATTGTGGATGACAGTCTTTCGTAGAAGTTTCTACGCAATCCATGGTGGAGGGTACATAAGATTTGACCTGGCCGAACTTACGGCCGTATATACTTGTTTTATTTTATTTCATTTTTAATTTATTGAAATTTTAAAATTTGCGTATTCTAAACAAATCAAAATTAGTGTACCTTGGCCACATAGCGATTATTAATTTGGACCATTGCAGTTATGCCTATCACAAAAATTGGTTGTATAAAATCTCGATTCAGCCTTCTGAGTCGTTGTATCTATGACGCACAGTGCTTCGAAACTGCAAAAATATGTGATCTGATTTTTATTCACGTTTATTTTAGCCAAGTTAAATATTTTCTACAGGTATTTTTAGTGCTTTCTGAACAAAAACCAAGAAAAAACTAAATTTGAGCAAATTAAAATTTTGACAATTTTTCAAAGGAAGTTACATCTCTCAATTCTGTTGTCACACTATTTTTAGGGTTGATTACAGTGGATATTATTGAATACAAAATAAAATTCTGCTATATTTGTTCAGAAATATTTTATAAAATATGTCAACTTTTGGAGAATCTTTCTGATCAAAACCACTCGTTTTTAACAATGAAATGTTGTTGGATGATCAATTTTTTAGACTAAGGACTTAAAACAAAAAACATAAACGTTTTTTTTTTTTTTAACTTTTGTATCTAATTTATTTACCAAAATGAGTCAAAATTCTAAAAATTAAAAGTTGTAAAAATTACCCGCGGTGGCCCATTTTAGAGGCCTTACAATAGAGTTCCGGTCCACCTAGGGTTTCGAACTTTGACTCATCACTTGGTCAAAATCTCAATTCTAACCATAGAAAATTTCAACTGTACCCGTTCCCATATGACATATTGTTGTTTGTGTTATCTCACCCCTCTAAGCAATCTAGATATTTTTGAACCCTTTGCATGGGAGGTACGTGAAGGAGTCGTCCGTTCGGAACCAAACTTCATATTTTGCTTAGTTTTGACCATCAACAAAGCCCTGCAATATTTCGCTTTCCTGCAAAACACCTTTCTATTTTTGTCCATTCGTTGTATGGGATGGAAGCACTGTGCGCCGTCATTTTGTTAAAGATCTCAATTTATGTTGAAGGTAGCTCAGACCTCAAATCAATAACAAAATATTGCCCTAAATTTTAGGACACACAATTTACAATATTAAGGAAAACTTTTTAACAAATAAAGACATTTTAATTATAATAATGATTACTTAAATAATACTTTTCATTGCGTATTCCAGATGAAAAAAATTTAAACACCTGAGTTCCATCAATAGCTACATTAAAGCACCCACAGTCAAATATTCCAATAAATTTCATCGAGTAGTGGAAGATTAGTCAGGATATAACTGTTGGTAAATCCTCAGCACTGCGAATACCTTGATCAACTACACGGATGAAAAAGACTGTTTTTCATATGTTTGGCTATAAACATTATATGTTTGGAACACAAATTTGTAAACACAATATTTTTGAGTGCAAGCATATAATGTTCATAAACTAGCATAACATGTTTGGGACATATATGTTAATATGTTAGAACATATTATGTTTGGGACATAAAATGTTTGCAAATATAATATGCTTGGATGCAAACATATATTAATTTAGAAATAGCCTATAAACATATATGTGTTTAGTAGATTGGAGCGCTATTTAACAGGGAGCGATATTGAATTAAGTTGGTGGTTGTTGCTTGTTATTACAAAATTAACATTTTATTTTTCCTTGAGCAATTGATCAGCTACTTCTTTGATCCCTACAAACTGTGTGGTCCGCTGTTCGAATCCCCGTCCGGCAAAAGGTAAAATTAAAATAAAAAATCATAAAATTGAATAATTTCTTCTACAATGTTTGTATTACAGAAAAAGATGCTAAGAACTGAAAAATCTCGTGGAAGTGAGAAAGATGTGGGGGAATATACAATTAGGCAGAAACAAAATTTTGAGCATTCAGGTCGTAAACCTATGTTGTTAGCACCTATATTACCTGTTTATTTTCATAATTCATTATGATTGTAAATATATAAATAAATAAATAAAATTTTGAGCACAATATTGTTTGGGAGACTTTTTTTTGAGCATATAATATTTTTGGGTGCAAAATGCTTCCAAACAAATTATATGTTCACATAATAACATATTGTTTTTTGGAAGACAACATTATTGCATTTGGATGCAAAAATACAACATGTTTGGAACTTAGACTACCCAAACATATATTGTTTAGACCAATATGCTTTCAAACATATTATATATTGGAAGAGATCAAACATATAAATGTTTGGGCAATACCCAAAAATGTATACGCTTGAAGCAAAATATGTTTGGGAGTATATGTTACAGAAGCTATTTTTTGTGAGGGTGTACCTTGATCAACTATATATGAACTACAAGGCAATAGTAACGAATCAGCAGACAAATCGGATATTGATGGCTCTTTTGAGTTTCAATGCGTAACACATGACGAGGTTCTTACAAAATGAAAAAAGTGAAGTCAATACTTACTAGAAGTCAATACTTACTTCCTCGGCTTTTGCCAGTTTTTCTTAATGCGAAATCATTCCTGTTCCCAAGCCTACTTTGTCCGTCCGTCCCATACTAACTATCTAAAGTTAGAATTAACTTCACCGGGAGTCACTGTTGTCTGATAGACAATTTGGGATTCGTCTGAGCCACAGTTGAGTCTGAAATAACATTTTGACAACATTTTCTATAGAAATAAAATTTTGAGAAATTTTTCTATAGAAATAAAATTTTGACAAAATTTTCTATAAAATAAAATTTTGACATTTTCTATAAAATAAAATTTTGAAAAAATTTTCTATAAAATAAAATTTTGACAATATTTTCTATAGAAATAAAAGATTGACAAAATTTTCTATCGAAATAAAATTTTGAAAAAAAATTCGATAGAAATAAAATTTTGGCAAAATTTTCTATTGAAATAAAATTTTGACAACATAAAATAAAATTTTGAAAAAAATTTCGATAGAAATAAAATTTTGACAAAATTTTCTATAGAAAAAAAAAAATTTACAAAATTTTCTATAGAAAAAAAATTTTACAAAATTTTCTATAGGAATAAAATTTTGACAAAATTTTCTAAAGGAATAAAATTTTGAGAAAATTTTCTATAAAATAAAATTTTGACAAAATTTTCTACAGATATAAAATTTTAACAATATTTTCTATAGAAAAAAAAATTTGACAAAAAATTTCTATTGAAATAAAAGTTTCACATAGTTGTCTATAGAAATAAAATTTTGACAACATTTTTTATAGAAATAAAATTTTGACAAAATGTTCTATTGAAATAAAATTTTAAGAAAATTTTCTATAGAAATAAAATGTTGACAAAATTTTCTATAGAAATAAAATTTTGACAAAATTTTCTATAGAAATAAAATTTAGACAAAATTTTCTATAGAAATAAAATTTTGACAAAAATGTCTATTGAAATGAAAATTTCACATAGTTGTCTATAGAAATAAAATTTTGACAAAATTTTCTATAGAAATACAATTTTGAGAAAATTTTCTATTGAAATAAAATTTTGACAAAATTTTCTATTGAAATAAAATGTTGACAAAATTTTCTATTGAAATAAAAGTTTGACTAAATTTTCTATTGAAATAAAATTTTGACAAAATTTTCTATAGAAATAAAATTTTGACACAAAAATTTCTATTGAAATAAAAGTTTCACATAGTTGTCTATAGAAATAATATGTTGGCAACATTTTCTACAGAAATAAAATTTTGATAAAAATTTCTACAGAAATAAAATAAAATTTTAACAAATTTTTCAATAGAAATAAAATTTGATAAAATATTCGATAGAAATAAAATTTTGACAACATTTTTTATAGACATAAAATTTTGATAAAATATTCTATAGAAATAAAACTTTGACAAAATTTTCTATAGAAATAAATTTTTGAGAAAATTTTCTATAGAAATATTTTTTTTTTTATTTTATTTCAGCTTAAAACCATGCATTGACTAAACTACAAGTGTAGCTTAACCAACAAAGGAAAAGTGTGTTTGTCAAATTTATTTGGGCAAAGCCCTATAGACTGCAAGATGTATGTACAGCAGGATGTACAGCTGTTTCGGAATTATCACATTCCTCATCAGCATCCTCTACTTGCAGCAAAACTATTAAACAATTATCAGAATTAATTCGGGTAATTCACTCAACCCAAAGTGAACTACATTTGAACCTTCCGAAAAAAGGTTTGATAGTCGGCTACTGCCTAAACAAATTTAGAAGCATATATCTTTTCTTTTGACAAACTCAAATCATCGATTTGAATGTAGTTGGCTGGGTTTGTTTTTGAGCGTGCTCCCTCTATCTTCATTCGTTTTGTTTATTATTGTTGGTTTCTCTTCAATCATTATTATTGTTTTTTTTTTTACTTCAGCTTAAAACCATGCATTGACTAAACTACAAGTGTAGCTTAACCAACAGGGGAAAAGTATGCTTGTAAAACTTATTTGGACAAAGCCCTATAAAATTTTGATAAAATATTCTATAGAAATAAAACTTTGACAGAATTTTATATAGAAATAAAATTTAGATAAAGTATTCTATAGAAATAAAATTTTGACAAAAATTTCTATAGAAATAAAATTTTGACAAAATTTTCTATGGAAATAAAATTTTGACAAAATTTTCTATTGAAATAAAATTTTGACAAAATTTTCTATAGGAATAAAATTTTGACAAAATTTTCTATAGAAATAAAATTTTGACAAAATTTTCTATAGAAATAAAACTTTGAAAAATTTTCTATAGAAATAAAATTTTCATAAAACATTCTATAGAAATAAAACTTTGAAAAATTTTCTATAGAAATAAAATTTTGAGAAAATTTTCTATAAAATAAAATTTTGACAACATTTTCTATAAAATAAAATTTTGAGGAAATTTTCTATCGAAATAAAATTTTGACAACATTTTCTATAAAATAAAATTTTGAGAAAATTTTCTATCGAAATAAAATTTTGACAACATTTTCTATAGAAATAAAAGTTTGACAAAAATTTCTATCCATATAAAATTTTGACAACATTTTCTATAGAAATAAAATTTTGAAAAAAATTTCAATAGGAATAAAATTTTGACAACATTTTCTATAGAAATAAAATTTTGACAAAAAATGTCTATTAAAATAAAAGTTTCACATGGTTTTCTATACAAATAAAATTTTGACAAAATTTTTTATAGAAATAAAATTTTGACAAAATTTTCTTTAGAAATTAAATTTTGAGGAAATTTTTTATAAAATAAAATTTTGAGAAAATTTTCTATAAAATAAAATTTTGACAACATTTTCTATAAAATAACATTTTGAGGAAATTTTCTATCGAAATAAAATTTTGACAACATTTTCTATAGAAATAAAAGTTTGACAAAAAAAAATTGACAAATTTTTATATATAAATAAAATTTTGACAAAATTTTCAATAGAAATAAAATTTAGATAAAGTATTCTATAGAAATAAAATTTTGTCAAGATTTTCTATAGAAATAAAATTTTGGCAAAATTTTCTATGGAAATAAAATTTTTACAAAATTTTCTATTGAAATAAAATTTTGACAAAATTTTCTATAGAAATAAAAGTTTGACAAAATTTTCTATAGAAATAAAATTTTTATAAAACATTCTATAGAAATAAAACTTTGAAAAATTTTCTATAGAAATAAAATTTTGACAAAATTTTCTATAGAAATAAAATTTTGAGAAAATTTTTTATAAAATAAAATTTTGAGAAAATTTTCTATAAAATAAAATTTTGACAACATTTTCTATAAAATAAAATTTTGAGGAAATTTTCTATCGAAATAAAATTTTGACAACATTTTCTATAGAAATAAAAGTTTGACAAAAAAAAATTGACAAAATTTTATATATAAATAAAATTTTGACAAAATTTTCAATAGAAATAAAATTTAGATAAAGTATTCTATAGAAATAAAATTTTGTCAAAATTTTCTATAGAAATAAAATTTTGACAAAATTTTTACAAAATTTTCTATTGAAATAAAATCATACAATCATAAAGGCATCAGAAGTCGACGAAACACTAAAGGCCTTAAACTCATTTAATAGACAAATTCAATTTACAAAGGAATTAGAACAGGACAATAAACTACCATATCTTGACGTAATAATACATAGACAAGGAAACCAACTGAGACTAAATTGGTACCAAAAACCAACGGCTTCTGGGAGACTGCTCAATTTTTACTCTAAGCACAGTAAACGTATAATAATCAATACAGCGACAAATTTCATACGAAGGATATTTAATATTAGTGATCCAGAATTTCATTCTGAAAATGAAAATAAAATTAAACGAATTCTCCAAGACAACAATTTCCCACAACGAACGATATATCAACTCTTATCGAAAGTGAAAGCCAACCTACACAACAACCGAGAATTGACCAAGAAAAAGGATTCAAAAATATATAAACCAGTGACATATATACCAAACTTCTCCGAGAGACTGTCCAAGTCTGACATATACAATAAAGAAAAATATCAACTCGCGTTAAAAACTACAAACACTGTCAACGGATTATTTAGTAAAACAAAAACAAAAATTAAGAATGAAGACCAACACAACGTAGTATATAAGATAAAATGCAACGGTGACAAATCCAACTTATGCCAAAAGACATATATTGGTACGACAATGACAAAATTAAAAACAAGATTGTCTTCACATAAATCGGATATAAAAACAACAGACAAACCAATGGAACAAAAAACAGCACTTGCGGCCCACTGTACATTGACTGGTCACAAACCTAACTTTAATAACGTAGAAATCCTATGCAAGGAAAACAACTACAGACGAAGATTTACTCTGGAAATGTTACACATAATTAACACTCCCACTAACGAGAGAATAAACTATAAAAAAGATATTGAGAACTGCGCGAGAATATATCGACATGCGATACAAAAACACAGGAGAAAGTGATCACCAGTAGAAAACCAGACAGCGAAGTAACAAGACATCGGATAAAATGTAAATGACAATAGTTTAACTTTAATTTGTGAATTTTGTAATTAACTTTTGTTTAATTTTGTAAATTGTAGCCTTGAAAACGGTCTGACGAAGTCAACCGAAATATCGGAAAATAAAAAACTAGAAACCAACAATTTCGAGTTTAATTTATAGACCTACAGCCGAGATTATGAGATAAAAATCATAAGAAATAAAATTTTGACAAAATTTTCTATAGAAATAAAATTTTGACAAAATTTTCTATAGAAATAAAATTTTGAGAAAATTTTTTATAAAATAAAATTTTGAGAAAATTTTCTACAAAATAAAATTTTGACAACATTTTTTATAAAATAAAATTTTGAGGAAATTTTCTATCGAAATAAAATTTTGACAACATATTCTATAGAAATAAAATGTTGAAAAAAATTTCAATAGAAATAAAATTTTTACAAAAAATTTCTATTGAAATAAAAGTTTCACGTAGTTTTCTATAGAAATAAAATTTTGACAAAATTTTCTATAGAAATAAAATTTTTACAACATTTTCTATACAAATAAAATTTTGAGAAAATTTTCTATAAAATAAAATTTTGACAAAATTTTCTACAGATATAAAATTTTAACAATATTTTCTATAGAAAAAAAAATTTGACAAAAAATTTCTATTGAAATAAAAGTTTCACATAGTTGTCTATAGAAATAAAATTTTGACAACATTTTTTATAGAAATAAAATTTTGACAAAATGTTCTATTGAAATAAAATTTTAAGAAAATTTTCTATAGAAATAAAATGTTGACAAAATTTTCTATAGAAATAAAATTTTGACAAAATTTTCTATAGAAATAAAATTTAGACAAAATTTTCTATAGAAATAAAATTTTGACAAAAATGTCTATTGAAATGAAAATTTCACATAGTTGTCTATAGAAATAAAATTTTGACAAAATTTTCTATAGAAATACAATTTTGAGAAAATTTTCTATTGAAATAAAATTTTGACAAAATTTTCTATTGAAATAAAATGTTGACAAAATTTTCTATTGAAATAAAAGTTTGACTAAATTTTCTATTGAAATAAAATTTTGACACAAAAATTTCTATTGAAATAAAAGTTTCACATAGTTGTCTATAGAAATAATATGTTGGCAACATTTTCTACAGAAATAAAATTTTGATAAAAATTTCTACAGAAATAAAATAAAATTTTAACAAATTTTTCAATAGAAATAAAATTTGATAAAATATTCGATAGAAATAAAATTTTGACAACATTTTTTATAGACATAAAATTTTGATAAAATATTCTATAGAAATAAAACTTTGACAAAATTTTCTATAGAAATAAATTTTTGAGAAAATTTTCTATAGAAATATTTTTTTTTATTTTATTTCAGCTTAAAACCATGCATTGACTAAACTACAAGTGTAGCTTAACCAACAAAGGAAAAGTGTGTTTGTCAAATTTATTTGGGCAAAGCCCTATAGACTGCAAGATGTATGTACAGCAGGATGTACAGCTGTTTCGGAATTATCACATTCCTCATCAGCATCCTCTACTTCCAGCAAAACTATTAAACAATTATCAGAATTAATTCGGGTAATTCACTCAACCCAAAGTGAACTACATTTGAACCTTCCGAAAAAAGGTTTGATAGTCGGCTACTGCCTAAACAAATTTGGAAGCATATATCTTTTCTTTTGACAAACTCAAATCATCGATTTGAATGTAGTTGGCTGGGTTTGTTTTTGAGCGTGCTCCCTCTATCTTCATTCGTTTTGTTTATTATTGTTGGTTTCTCTTCAATCATTATTATTGTTTTTTTTTTACTTCAGCTTAAAACCATGCATTGACTAAACTACAAGTGTAGCTTAACCAACAGGGGAAAAGTATGCTTGTAAAACTTATTTGGACAAAGCCCTATAAAATTTTGATAAAATATTCTATAGAAATAAAACTTTGACAGAATTTTATATAGAAATAAAATTTAGATAAAGTATTCTATAGAAATAAAATTTTGACAAAAATTTCTATAGAAATAAAATTTTGACAAAATTTTCTATGGAAATAAAATTTTGACAAAATTTTCTATTGAAATAAAATTTTGACAAAATTTTCTATAGGAATAAAATTTTGACAAAATTTTCTATAGAAATAAAATTTTCATAAAACATTCTATAGAAATAAAACTTTGAAAAATTTTCTATAGAAATAAAATTTTCATAAAACATTCTATAGAAATAAAACTTTGAAAAATTTTCTATAGAAATAAAATTTTGAGAAAATTTTCTATAAAATAAAATTTTGACAACATTTTCTATAAAATAAAATTTTGAGGAAATTTTCTATCGAAATAAAATTTTGACAACATTTTCTATAAAATAAAATTTTGAGAAAATTTTCTATCGAAATAAAATTTTGACAACATTTTCTATAGAAATAAAAGTTTGACAAAAATTTCTATCCATATAAAATTTTGACAACATTTTCTATAGAAATAAAATTTTGAAAAAAATTTCAATAGGAATAAAATTTTGACAACATTTTCTATAGAAATAAAATTTTGACAAAAAATGTCCATTAAAATAAAAGATTCACATGGTTTTCTATACAAATAAAATTTTGACAAAATTTTTTATAGAAATAAAATTTTGACAAAATTTTCTTTAGAAATTAAATTTTGAGGAAATTTTTTATAAAATAAAATTTTGAGAAAATTTTCTATAAAATAAAATTTTGACAACATTTTCTATAAAATAAAATTTTGAGGAAATTTTCTATCGAAATAAAATTTTGACAACATTTTCTATAGAAATAAAAGTTTGACAAAAAAAAATTGACAAATTTTTATATATAAATAAAATTTTGACAAAATTTTCAATAGAAATAAAATTTAGATAAAGTATTCTATAGAAATAAAATTTTGTCAAGATTTTCTATAGAAATAAAATTTTGGCAAAATTTTCTATGGAAATAAAATTTTTACAAAATTTTCTATTGAAATAAAATTTTGACAAAATTTTCTATAGAAATAAAAGTTTGACAAAATTTTCTATAGAAATAAAATTTTTATAAAACATTCTATAGAAATAAAACTTTGAAAAATTTTCTATAGAAATAAAATTTTGACAAAATTTTCTATAGAAATAAAATTTAGAGAAAATTTTTTATAAAATAAAATTTTGAGAAAATTTTCTATAAAATAAAATTTTGACAACATTTTCTATAAAATAAAATTTTGAGGAAATTTTCTATCGAAATAAAATTTTGACAACATTTTCTATAGAAATAAAAGTTTGACAAAAAAAATTGACAAAATTTTATATATAAATAAAATTTTGACAAAATTTTCAATAGAAATAAAATTTAGATAAAGTATTCTATAGAAATAAAATTTTGTCAAAATTTTCTATAGAAATAAAATTTTGACAAAATTTTTACAAAATTTTCTATTGAAATAAAATTTTGACAAAATTTTCTATAGAAATAAAATTTTGACAAAATTTTCTATAGAAATAAAATTTTGAGAAAATTTTTTATAAAATAAAATTTTGAGAAAATTTTCTACAAAATAAAATTTTAACAACATTTTTTATAAAATAAAATTTTGAGGAAATTTTCTATCGAAATAAAATTTTGACAACATATTCTATAGAAATAAAATGTTGAAAAAAATTTCAATAGAAATAAAATTTTTACAAAAAATTTCTATTGAAATAAAAGTTTCACGTAGTTTTCTATAGAAATAAAATTTTGACAAAATTTTCTATAGAAATAAAATTTTGACAACATTTTCTATAGAAATAAAATGTTGACAAAAAAATTCTATTGAAATAATTTGACAAATTTTCTATAGGAACTGTTTACTTTAATCGGCCAAAATCTTAACATTAAAAGGCCAAATGGCGTATTTTCTAAGACTTCATTGGAAGTAGAAAAAAATTGATGGCCGTGATGCTCTTCAAAAGACATGTTTGTGGAACAACTTCCAATTTTTTTGTTGGGTGATTATGTCCGACCAGAAGCAGGGGCTTCAACTTTAATCACAGCTTCCAAATGTACAAACAGTGAACCCACCAGGAAGGGACATTTTTGTTAATCTTAGAAAATTTAGAAATTCCACGAACTAAAATAGAGGTAAATTGGGTTTAGTGCCCTAGAGGGTTCACTTGTTATGAGTGAAATACACTATCCGATGTACTTTTCAGATGTGCTATATAAGATTCAGTGTGAAGTGCCGAATATTCAGTGTGAGATACCGAATAATCAGTTTGCTTTTCAGATGTGCTACATAAGATTTAGTGTGAGATGCAGCATATTTTTGCGAGGGTTCTTCTAAATAATCAGCTTTCTTGTACTCACTCAACTATGTTGAGCCATAACAGTAACAGATGCACCAATTTCACCTCACCAAAATCCGAGGTAGTACGATTTTGGGTTTTTAACCAAATAGAACCAAAATCCGTGTTTGATCTCTATTACGACTTGTACCAACAGCAAACGGAAAAGGCTGTCCCTCTTCCCAACTCTAATTTTTAAGCAGGATCCTACCAGTTTTATTCATTCCTTACTTATCTTACAAAAATGTATGTAAAACTCATACAATTTCTAGAAATGCTATATGTTTTGTAGATTTGAAATATTTGGACATTTACGTTTCCCTACAAGCCCAATCAACGACATAATGAGGCATTCAACATTTATTAATGAGCATTGGTAATGACCCAAAAGCAATGTGAGATTTAACCCCAAACCCAGGAAAGCATTGATGCTTCATTGAGACGTCCATACACCTAATCACTGTCAGAAACAGGCCACTAATGTTATAATACGATTAATTACAAACAATCAACGCAATGTCCATGAGTCCGTTCGTCTGTCTGTCAGTTTTCTGAAATGTTGCATGAATGTTAAGTACACGCAGGACAATTGGAAACAAACACCCACACACACACACATATTGAATCCTCATCCATACATTCCGTTTATTTGTATTGATTTACCCTCCACCATTGTATCCATGAAAATTAGTTGAAATACCCAAAAGACAGGCAGAATTCAAACGTTTCGAAAGAGTAAGAGCAGGATAAAATTAATCAATGGCATACTCCAATTGTGGAAATTAAGAGGAGTTTGTTGGGTCAGCAAACTTCTCTGCCAAGCAAAGGGATAAGACAAAAGGACAATGGTCTTCGCATTCAATGTCTGAATGGGGTATTGTCGGCAGTCCTCCCATAGTTTATTTGTACAAATGAAACAATCGAAGGATAATGACAATGATCGATTTGCTAATATCTGTCATTGTGTGGCGACGACTGTGTTGTCAGCTTGAACCATGGACACACAACAAATTATTCTCGTCTATGCTGGTCAGTTGGCTCGAAATCCTCATAACCCAAAAAGGGGGAACGAACAACTATAAGGTGGTTTATGGAGTGGTGGCCGTGTGAGCTTGCTACCAATTCATGTTCCTACAGATGTTACCACACTTTCTTGTTATTGTACAACATCAATTAACGTTACAACAACTTCAGTGACTCCAGTGGCACATTCTGCCTGCCGGCCAGTGCGAAAGCAAATTATCTTTGTGTTCGAATTAAACATTTGTTGTATTTAAAAGCACTTTTCGAAATCGATTGCAAAACGATTAAGATCAGACAACCGTAATGGTCTTCGTTCTTCTGGTCATAGTTCATAGAGAAGAACTCATGATTATTTGGAAAAATAAAGTACGAGGGGTAATTGAATTTGTAGTTAAGGTATTCGCCAACAAAGAGAGGTTATAAAAAATCTTATTGCACACACTTTGAAGAAGATTGAAAATTTATAAAATTCGCATTAAAATTAAAAAATACTGTAGTGCAAAAATACAAAATTAATCTTTAGATGACTACAGAATGGCTGATATGTAATACAAAAAGTAAAGTGGTATATTTAACATTTTTTTTTAATTTATTATATAATTTAATTTATTTAATGTCTTAAATAACATACAATTTTAGTTGGTTACCTTTGACACAATTTATGGCCAAATTATGCCAACCTTTCTCTCCGTAATGCCCCATGCGTAAGACCGAAACGGATTCACATCCGGAGATTTTGGTGGCGATTGTGAGGTAGAAATGAAGCGAGAGACCTCCTTTTTAAGCCTTTTATAGATGACGGGTGCTTAGCACGATTATCCAATTTTGGCAACATTTTCTATTGAAATAAAAGTTTGGCAAAACTTTCTAAAGAAATAAAATTTTGACAACATTTTGACAAAATTATGTATAGAAATAAAATGTTGGCAAAATTTTCTATAGAAATAAAATTTTGACAAAATTTTCTATAGACATAAATTTTGACACAATTTTCTATAGAAATAAAACTTTGGCACAATTTTCTAAAGAAATAAAATTTTGACAAAATTTTCTATAGAAATAAAACTTTGGCACAATTTTCTATAGAAATAAAATTTTTTCAAAATTTATTTCTATCGAAATAAAATTTTGGCAAAATTTTCTACAGATATAAAATTTTGACAAAATTTTCTACAGATATAAAATTTTGACAAAATTTTGTAATAAACATTTGCCAACATTTTCTATTGAAAAAATAGTTTGCCAAAATTTTTTAAAGAAAAAAAAATTTATAGGAATACAATTTTATTAAAATTTTCTATAGAAATAAAATGTTGAGGAAATTTTTTAGAAAAATAAAATTTTGAGAAACTTTTTTAGAAAAATAAAATTTTGAGAAAACTTTTTAGACAAATAACATTTTGGCAAATTTTTTTATAGAAATAACATTTTGGCTAAATTTTTTATAGAAGTAAAATTTTGGCAAAATTTTCTATTGGAATAAAATGTTACTACAATTGTTTATAGAAATGAGATTTCGTCAAAATTTTCTATAGAGATAAAATTTTGGCAAAAATTTCTATAGAAATAAAATTTTGACAAAAATTTTTATAGAAATATAATTTTAACACAATTTTCTATAGAAATCAAACTTTGGAAAAGTTTTTATAGAAATAATTTTTTTGGCAAAATTTTGTATAGAAATAAAATTTCGTCAAAATTTTCTATAAAAATAAAATTTGGTAAAATTTTCTATAGAAATAATATTTTGGCAAATAATGCTAAAGAAATAAAATTTTGGCAAAAATTTTTATATACATTTTGGCAAAATTTTCTATAGAAATAAAATTTTGGTAAAATTTTCTATGGAAATAAAGTTTTGTCAAAATTTTCTATAGAAATAAAATTTTTGCACAGATTTCTAAAAAAATAAAATTTTGGCAAAATTTTCTATAGAAATAAAATTTTGGAAAAATGTTTTATAGAATAATATTTGGGCAAAAGTTGCTATAGAAATAAAATATTGGCAAAATTTTCTATAGAAATAAAATGTTGGCAAAGATTTCTAATAAAATAAAATTTTGGCAAAATTGTGTATAGAAATAAATTTTTGGCAAAATTGTCTATAGAAAAAAACTTTTGGCAGAATTGACTATAGAAATAACATGTTGGCATCATTTTTTTATGGAATAAAATTTTGGCAAAATTTTCTATAAAAATAAAATTTTGGAAAAATTGTTAATTAATAACATTTTGGCAAAAGTTTCTACAGAAATAAAATGTTGGTGGAATTTTCTATGGAAATAAAATATTGGCAAAATTTTCTATGGAAATAAAATTTTGGCAAAATGTTTATACCCTACGCCACACTGTGGAACAGGGTATTATAAGTTAGTGCATATGTTTGCAACGCCCAGAAGGAGACGAGATAGACACATGGTGTCTTTGGGAAAAATGCTTAGGGTGGGCTCCTGAGTCGATATAGCCATGTCCGTCTGTCCGTGAACACATTTTTGTAACCAAGGGATTAGGTAGTAATTTAAGCCCAATCGACTTCGAATTTGGCACAAGTATGTGTTTATGGCTCAGAATATATCCCTATTGATTTTGGAAAAAATCGGGTCAGATATATATATATATATATATATTTATATATATATATATATATATATATATATATATATATATATATATATATATATATATATATATATATATATATATATATATATATATATATATATATATATATATATATATATATATATATATATATATATATATATATATATATATATATATATATATATATATATATATATATATATATATATATATATATATATATATATATATATATATATATATATATATATATATATATATATATATATAAAAAATTTTACCAAAATTTTATTTCTATAGAAAATTTTGCCAAAATTTTATTTTCATAGAAAAATTTTATTTCTATAGAAAATTTCACCAACATTTTATTTCTATAGAAATATAGAAATAAAATGTTCTATAGAAATATAGAAATAAAATGTTGGTGAAATTTTCTATAGAAATAAAATTTTTCTATGGAAATAAAATTTTGGCAAAATTTTCTATAGAAATAATATTTTGGTAAAATTTTTTTAAGAATAACATTTTGGCAAAAGTTCTATAGAAATAAAATGTTGGTGAAATTTTCTATAGAAATAAAATTTTGGCAAATCTTTCGATAAAAAAAATTTGCAAAATTGTCTATAGAAATAAAATTTTGGCAAAATTGTCTATAGAAATAAATTTTTCTCAAAATTGTCTATAGAAATAAACTTTTGGCAAAATTGACTATAGAAATAAAATTTTGGCAAAATTTTTTTATGGAATAAATTTTTGGCAAAGATGTCTACAGAAAAAAAATTATCAAAATTTTCTATAGAAATAAAAGTTTGGCAAAAATTTGTATAAAAAAAAATTTTGGCAAAATTGTCTATAGAAATAAAATTTTGGCAACATTTTTTCATGGAATAAAATTTTGACAAAATTTTCTACTGAAATAACATTTTAACACAATTTTCAACAGAAATAAAAAGTTGGCAAAATTTTCTTTTGAAATAAAATTTCAATATAGAAATATAATTTATAGAAAGATTTTTATAGAAATACAATTTTCACAGAATTTTCTATAGAAATAAAATTTTGGAAAAAATTTTTATAGAAAAACATTTTGGCAAAATTTTCTATAGAAATGGAATTTTGGCAACATTTTCTATTGAAATAAATGTTTGGCAAAATTTTCTAAAGAAATACAATTTTTCTATAGAAAAAAAAATTGAAAAAATTTTTATAGAAATAAAATCTTGACAAAGTTATATATAGAAATAAAATTTTGGCCAAATTACCTGTAAAAAAAAATTTGACATTTCTATAGAAATAAAATTTTGGCAAATTTTTCTATAGAAATTAAATTTTTGTTGTTTTTATTGCAGCTGAAAACCATACATTGACTAAACTACAAGTGTAGCTTAACCAACAGAGGAAAAGAATGTTTGTCAAATTTATTTGGGCAAAGCCCTATAGACTGCAAGATGGTTGGATGGACGCACGTTTCGGAATTACCACATTCCTCATCAGCATCCTCTACTTGCAGCAAAACTATCAACCAATTATCAGAATAAATTCAGGCAGTTCATTAAACCCAACAATGAACCACACTTGAACCTCCCGAAAAAAAGGTTTTGTATGATACACGCACAGAAAAACAATGTTTGGACTTGGTTGCCGCATCCATTTAATGCTTATCTAGAGCATGTAATTGCCGCGAAAACCATGTATTTTGTCTTTGTAAAAATAGTTTTCGAGCGGAGAAAAATGTATGGTGGCAATAAGCATTTGAATGGTTCTCAAGTACCGCAAACATGTTCTATCATTTAAATGATAGAATTTGAGACCATTACATGGTCAGGAAAATCATGTACCTGACCATTCAATTTTTTTTACTTTTTTTTACAGGGAAAAAAGTATTTTTATAAGTTAAGTATAGAAATGTCTAGAACCATTACATGGCCATAAAGACCATTTACATTTTTTTCGTGACCATTTAATTTTTTAACTTTTTTGCAGCGAAAAGAATTTTATAAAAACATTGACCAGGTACACACGATTTTCATTTTGCGCGTCAGTCGCGTGTTGATTGTTTCTTGGAATGGACGGAGAATACGGATTTTTTGTGTTAATTTATTTATTCAGAAGTGGCACGTGGTTTTAAGTGAACACAAAAAAGGAAAGTGTAATTGAAAAAATGTACCTGTTTTTTTGTTCTGCATTTTGCTATATGGTATCATTTATTTTTATTTGCAGTTACATGATGTCTGCGTTTGTACATTTGATGCGCACGATGTAAATATGGAATAATTACTTATTGTTGAAACTCAAATAAAATAGAGTGTGTAAAAATATATGATGTTTGCTTGAACGGCATTATAAATACAAATAAACAATGAATTTGTTTATAAATAAATAAAAACAAACAAATAAAGTTAATTTTGTGTTTTCTTTTCTCAAGTGGCGTCCTTTTTTCGACGATGAAAAAAGTTTTTTCTTAAAGATCAAAACATTTTAGGTTGTGACCATGTTCTTTTAACTAGGAGAAAAACATTTTTAATGAATACCATAACATTTTAAATCGTGACCATTGTCTTTTCATTCAAACAAAATTCTTTTTATCAATATAATAACATTTTAGATGAGGACAATTACATTTTTCTTAGAACCATGTTCACTGAGCCAACATGGTTGCAGGTTAAAATGTTACATGGTCACCGCAAAAATAGCTCCTATCATATTATTTTGCTCTTCGAATATGATTGTGACAATCATGTTTCTTCTCTGCGTGTAGCCGGCTTATGCCGAAATAAATTCAAAACAAACATATCTCTTTTGCTATACCACTGTCAAATCATCGATTTGAATTCAGTTGGCTGGGATTATTTTGAGCGTGCTTCCTCTTCTTTTTCCATTCTTTTTGTTTTGTTATTGTTGGTTTTGTTCTTTAAGCATTGTTGTTGTTTTTATTGCAGCTTAAAACCATACATTGACTAAACTACAAGTGTAGCTTAACCAACAGAGGAAAAGAATGTTTGTCAAATTTTGACAAAATTTTCTATTGAAATAACATTTTTCTTCAAAAACCTCAAAATAAGTCCTATATTTGAATCTTTAATCCATAGATTCAATATTTAAAAATTGTTTATTTGAATAATTTTGTGTTTTTACTTTAAGGAAAATTTGCCTTATTTCAAAGATATACGGAGGGACTCAAATATCAAAACTTCGTGTCCTAAATTTATGAAAAAACATAGTTAGTACTGTGTTGATTGTCTGTCATTATAAAGCTCTTCATTCATTATATATTTGTTTCCCAATACCTCCAGATAGGCCTCGTACCTCCCTTCTACAATATATAGATATTATTGTTATTCAATGAGAGTTGTAGATGCCAGCACCAAAGAAAATACAAGAAAATGCGGGAAGATTGCCAAACATTCTACATCGATAAATGATGCGAGGGCTAAAATACACGGTTAATAAAACCCCCTACAGCTAATCAAAATTAAGTCATTAGTTAACTCCCCCCGCCAGAGACCATCATTAAGCGAAGCAAGTAAACTCTCCATTGTCCTTCAACAACCAAACAACACCCTCGATGCCTAAGGAAAAATGACTCTATGAGGAGTTTAGACAAGAATGGCAACTTACTCGATGTCTATGTGAGTGGTAAAGAGCCAGTGAGTTGAAAATAAATTGCAAAACGTTTGTTCTAAGATTAACCACGATTAGAGAAAAGTTTAACAAAACAGCCGGAAAAACTTTGAGAACACAACAAATGTTTTTACTCTTCATGCTCCTGATCCCTCTGCTTCCATATCATCAGTGGATAGATGCTAGATTTGGTGAAATGTTGCCAATCCTACTATTGGGTTTTGTCTGACAGTTACAAATATGAACAGCAGTAGCAACATCAACGAGTGTCATGCCTCCTCCTCCCCTTACTCCTCCTCCTGCTCATTGTTGTTATACTTGGTGAATTAAGTATCTCTGGAGAATCTTAAACAAAATGATAAACATAATAAATGCGATAATGATTACCGTGGATTAAAAGTTTCATTCTGGCTTTCTCTCTCTCTCTCTCGCTCTCTATATTGTGTTCCCACCATGGGGAAGAATAACAAAACATTTTATAATGTGAACATAACGCCCGATAAGATTAACTTTAATGAAGCACATTTACAAGTTGCTATTTTTAAATCTAAATTTGGACTTAAAGAAAATGTAGTGATGCCATTACTCAATTTTAGTAAATATTTGCAATTGGAGGTACCCAATGTTCAAAGGTTTTTGGACAACATTTACCAAAAAAATTTTGTCCTATCTTTAATGGGTATCAAACAAAACCATAAAACTTCGCTCAAACAAAATATGCCGAGAGATATTACAACCTATACTATATAGGGGTGTCGTCCGTCTGTTACAGACACTTTTGTATACCACAGTTGGTGAACTTCACTGGAATCTATGTTAAACTCAATAATAGAAATTCTCTTTTTATAGCCAAGCGGATGGACATGGACAGGTTGGCTGATAAGTCCCCGGCCTGACACATAGATGGCGTCACTAGTATTAAATGCATATTATTTTTATATAGAACCAACCTTCAAATGATTCGTGTCAAAATTTGACGTCGGTATGTCAATTAGTTTGTGAGGTAGAGCGTCTTTTGTGAAGCAACTTTTGTTATTGTGAAAAAATGGAAAAAAAAAGGAATTTCGAGTTTTGATAAAATACTGTTTTCTGAAGGGAAAAAATACGGTGGAAGCAAAAACTTGGCTTGATAATGAGTTTCCGGACTCTGCCCCAGGGAAATAAACAATAATTGATTGGTATGCAAAATAAATCAAGCGTGATGAAATGAGCACGGAGGACGCTGAACGCAGTGGACGCCCGAAAGAGGTGGTTACCGACGAAAACATCAAAAAAATCCACAAAATGATTTTGAATGACCGTAAAATGAAGTTGATCGAGATAGCATAGGCCTTAAAGATATCAAAGGAACGTGTTGGTCATATCATTCATCAATATTTGGATATGCGGAAGCTCTGTGCAAAATGGATGCCGCGCGAGCTCACATTTGAGCAAAAACAACAACGTGTTGATGATTCTGAGCGGTGTTTGCAGCTGTTAACTCGTAATACACCCGAGTTTTTCCGTCGATATGTGACAATGGATGCCACATGGCTCCATCACTACACTCCTGAGTCCAATCGACAGTCGGCTGAGTGGACAGCGACCGGTGAACCGTCTCCGAAGCGTGGAAAGACTAAAAAGTTCGCTGGCAAAGTAATGGACTCCGTTTTTTGGGATGCGCATGGAATAATTTTTATCTTGAGAAGGAAAAACTATCAACAGTGACTATTATATGACGTTGTTGGAGCGTTCGAAATCGCGGCAAAACGGCCCCATATGAAGAAGAAAAAAGTGTTGTTCCACCAAGACAACGCACCGTGCCACAAGTCATTGAGAACGATGGCAAAAATTCATGAATTGGGCTTCGAATTGCTTCCCCACCCACAGTATTCTCCAGATCTAGCCCCCAGCGACTTTTTCTTGTTCTCAGACCTCAAAAGGATGCTCGCAGGGAAAAAATTTGGCTGCAATGAAGAGGTGACCGCCGAAACTGAGGCCTATTTTGAGGCAAAACCGAAAGAGTAATGGTATCAAAAAATTGGAAGGCCGTTATAATCGTTGTATCGCTCTTGAAGGGAACTATGTTGAATAATAAAAACTATTTTAAAAAAAAATGTGTTTTTCTTTGTTAGACCGGGGACTTATCAGCCAACCTGTTAGTATGAGAGAAACCACTTAGGCACACTCAGCATAACTGAGAATTTTAAAATAAACTGGGTCTTAAATTAAAAAAAAAAATTGAGCACAAATTATAATCTTTTATATTATTAAAATGTCATTATTCTAAAGAAATTTGTCCTTAATACTGTATAGATTGGAGGCCTAAATTTTAGGTTACAAATAGTTTATGTTAGATCAATATTTGTTCAGTGTTCCAATATATTTTCTTGTTTTTTTTTTTTCAATCTAATTCCACATTTCTTCTTGTAGTTAAGATTTGTCTTAATTTCTCCGACGACATCCCTATAAAAACCTTCGGAGTTTTTTGTCCTTCTTGATTGTGAATAATTTGTATAGAAATTAGTATTCGCAACAATGTCTCACCATAATTAATAAAAGAATTTGAATCTTATCCAAAAGATTTATGGCATTAAGCAATGGGACCATGGATCACGTTTGGACGAATTGCATTGTGGTTTCACTGTAACTGACAGTTAAAAAGTACTCTCTTATTTTATTCCTCAGTTGCAAATATAGCTGAAGTCTGTATCTGATAAGAATTTCCTAAGCTAAAAACACAAACCAGGACAAAGAAATTTTCATTGCAAACTATTTCCATTACCTCCTACTCCCTCATGCTTAGGGTTGACTGGTATGGTGTGGATGATGCGCTGATGATGAAAATCAAATAATAGCGCGTATTTCTCTCCTTTTCTTGCATTGCAAAAGAAAAGTGGTACATTTCTCTATACTTTTCCTAATGCTTATGACAAAGTAAATATGGGTGTTGACATTTTGCAACACAGGCCACTCCTTTATTTGTCCAAGGATGCCAAGGAGAATGAGCATAAAAATAATATAGTATGTGGAGACTGAAAAATGGGGCCAAAATGTATACACTGGCACCTAAAACAAGGCGATTGAAAATTTAAGAAACTTATTGATTTTAAAAAATCGATTTCAAAAATCTGAAAAAAACATTACACGCAAAGAAAAAAACGTGTGGAAAACGTGTGGAAAACGTGTGGAAAACGTGCATCCCAAACGTTGTTCTTTTGTTAGAGTTTTATGAATTTCTTAGAAAATCGCAAACTTTGTAACATTTTTATTAGATTTTTTTTTTTTCTTTTCTGACTTGAAGTTTTTAATACGAAACATTTTAAGTGTCGGACAATCTTTTCGAAACCTTGCGATCATTTTTGGAATATATGCATCCGTTTCCAAAAGTTGTATTTTTAAGCAAGTGGCCAACTAAAGGTATGTTTCTGTTAAATAAAGTTTTTTTCACATCAGCTCGTGGTTGCCAAAAACTATGCTATACATACGTAACTGATTGACTGTATGCGTTGAGTAGCGTCGCCATCAATGTATGGCGATAATTTTCTGCTGATGACAATGACAGCTACGTATCCCAGTCGATTGGCTTACAAAGTGAATGGTCCGCGGTTCGATTCTCCGTCCAGGCGAAAATTGAAATTAAAACAAGTATATACGGCCGTAAGTTCGCCAGGACGAAGCTTATGTACCCTCCACCATGGATTGCGTAGAAACTTCTACTGAAGACTGTCCTCCACAATCGAATTACTTGGATTGCGGTAACACTTGCCGATGGCAAGGTATCTTAAAACTTCCTAACACCGTAATATATACCACATAGTCCATACGTGGTATTTATTAAACTAAAAAAGGCCGATTAAATACGAATACAATTAAGTTTAAAGTTTCTATAGAAAAAAAAAATTGACAAAATAAAATTTTGACAACATTTTCTATAGAAGTAAAATTTGGAAAAAATTTTCTATAGAAATAAAATTTGGAAAAAAAATTTCTATAGAAATAAAATTTTGGTAGATTATTTTTGGCTCGAGTGGCAACCATGATTATGAACCGATATGGACCAATTTTCGTGTGTTTGGGGATCGGCTATATATAACTATAGACCGATATGGACCAATTTTGGCATGGTTATTAGCGGCCTTATACTAACACTACGTTGCAAATTTCAACCGGATCGGATGAATTTTGCTCATCCAAGAGGCTCCGGAGATCAAATCTGGGGATCGGTTTACATGGGGGCTATATATAATTATGAACCGATATGGACCAATTGTTTGTTAGAGATCACATTCTAACACCATGTTCCAAATTTCAACCGGATCGGATGAATTTTGCTCCTCCAAGAGGCTCAAAAACAAATCTGGGGATCGTTTTATATGGGGGCTATATATAATTATGGACCGATATGGACCAATTCTTGCATGGTTGTTAGAGACCATATACTAACACCACGTACCAAATTTCAACCGGATCGGATGAATTTTGCTCTTCTAAGAGGCTCCGGAAATCAAATCTGGGGATCGGCTTATATGGGGGCTATATATAATTATGGACCGATATGGACCAATTTTTGGCATGGTTGTTAGAGACAATATACTAACACCACGTACCAAATTTCAATCGGATCGGATGACTTTTGCTCCTCTAAGAGGCTCCGGAGGTCAAATCTGGTGATCGGTTTATATGGGGTCTATATATAATTATGCACCGATGTGGACCAATTTTTGCATGGTTGTTAGAGCCCATTTAAGGGTGATTTGTTAAGAGCTTGATAACTTTTTTTAAAAAAAAAACGCATAAAATTTGCAAAATCTCATCGGTTCTTTATTTGAAACGTTAGATTGGTCCATGACATTTACTTTTTGAAGATAATTTCATTTAAATGTTGACCGCGGCTGCGTCTTAGGTGGTCCATTCGGAAAGTCCAATTTTGGGCAACTTTTTCGAGCATTTCGGCCGGAATAGCCCGAATTTCTTCGGAAATGTTGTCTTCCAAAGCTGGAATAGTTGCTGGCTTATTTCTGTAGACTTTAGACTTGACGTAGCCCCACAAAAAATAGTCTAAAGGCGTCAAATCGCATGATCTTGGTGGCCAACTTACCGGTCCATTTCTTGAGATGAATTGTTCTCCGAAGTTTTCCCTCAAAATGGCCATAGAATCGCGAGCTGTGTGGCATGTAGCGCCATCTTGTTGAAACCACATGTCAACCAAGTTCAGTTCTTCCATTTTTGGCAACAAAAAGTTTGTTAGCATCGAACGATAGCGATCGCCATTCATCGTAACGTTGCGTCCAACAGCATCTTTGAAAAAATACGGTCCAATGATTCCACCAGCGTACAAACCACACCAAACAGTGCATTTTTCGGGATGCATGGGCAGTTCTTGAACGGCTTCTGGTTGCTCTTCACTCCAAATGCGGCAATTTTGCTTATTTACGTAGCCATTCATCCAGAAATGAGCCTCATCGCTGAACAAAATTTGTCGATAAACACATTTCGAACCGAACACTGATTTTGGTAATAAAATTCAATGATTTGCAAGCGTTGCTCGTTAGTAAGTCTATTCATGATGAAATGTCAAAGCATACTGAGCATATTTCTCTTTGACACCATGTCTGAAATCCCACGTGATCTGTCAAATACTAATGCATGAAAATCCTAACCTCAAAAGAATCACCCTTTACTAACACCATGTACCAAATTTCAACCGGATGGGCTGAAATTTGCTTCTCTTAGAGGCTTCGCAAGCCAAATCGGGGGATCGGTTTATATGGGGGCTATATATAATTATGGACCGATGTGGACCAATTTTTGCATGGTTGTTAGAGACCATATACTAACACCATGTCCCAAATTTCAGGCGGATCGGATGCAATTTGCTTCTCTTAGAGGCCTCGCAAGCCAAATCGGGGGATCGGTTTATATGGGGGCTATATATAATTATGGACCAGCGTTGCCAGAATTGTTTCACAAAAAACCGCTAGATTTGCCCTGTTGGTTAAGCTACACTTGTAGTTTAGTCAATGCATGGCTTTAAGCTGAGATCAAAAACAACTATAGCTAAAAAAGCTAAAAAATGCTAAAAAATAGCTGGAAAAAAGCTAAATTTGTTTGTATCAAAAATCACATTTTTGATTGAAATTTAACAAACTTAAAGGCTTTATTTCACTTACAATGCATATTATTTTCATTTGCATTGCATATTAGCTCTGTTTGCGTATTTGATACATTTTGATTACTATCACAAATTTTTTACTGGAAGTCCTTCGTTTTGTGGGAGCTACCTTCCCAACACCTCTATTTTATTTACTTGTTATTTTAAAATATTAAATGATCTAAGCATGCTTTGGATTTGGTAAAAAAATGATTTGTCATTTTTTTAAATAAAATTTTAGTTTGGATTTGAAATTGTGAAAAATTCGAAATACATTACTTTTATTTAAATTGTAGAAAATAGTTATAGTTTACATTTCCCAGTAAAAACATTTTCCTTTTCTTCATGAGCTATCAAAGTGCTTTAAAAACGTGCTAACGCCAACTTAAATTTCCAAATTCAGACTCGACTTCAAGTAGAAATTATTGTATATATACGTTTTTAAAATAAAGTGTTGAAAAACATCTTCTATTTTTGAACGCTATTTTGTTTTGTGGTTAAGATGCAAAAACTCTTCACATTTAAAGACTATTTCATTAATTCTTCCTTCTTTCATGGAAACATACCCATTTTTAAGTTGAATCACTTAATTATAAGGACAAAACGACTTTATCGTCTTTTGGACAAGGAAAACAGTTTATATAAAAGAAATTCACAAATGCTAATCTAACCAAAATTCGCGATCGTATTTTAAGGAGACGACAATATTTTTTCAGTGCACAAAGCTATTCACATCTACTATTTTAATTTAGTAATATCGTAATAACTTTAGAATATTATAATAACATAAAAAGGATAAACGAGTCAAATGATAATATTCCCAATAATTTACTGACAGTTTATCTAACAAATTTGTATGGTAATAGTAGATTTAAAGTTTACGATAACTTTTATGTATATAATGAAAGAACTTTACAACAAGGTGTATTTGCTACAAAAATACCCGCATAATGGCTGGACTCATTATTAATGTTTCAACTGAGCTTTGAAATATGTGGAAACCCTTATACTTGCAGCAAGGCTTCGATAAAAACGCCGATTTATCCATATTTCAATAGAAACATGTCGAAAATAAAAAAGCCAAAAATAGCTAAAAGGGTGATGAAAAAAAGCCAGAAAAAAGCTAAAAGCTAAATGCATTTTTTCCCGCTAAACGTCGTCAAAAAAAGCCAAATCTAGCGGGAAAAAAGCCAAATTGGTAACGCTGTTATGGACCGATGTGGACCAATTTTTGCATGGTTGTTAGAGACCATATACTAACACCATGTACCAAATTTCAGCCGGATCGGATGAAATTTGCTTCTCTTAGAGGCCTCGCAAGTCAAATTTGGGGGTCCGTTTATATGGTGGCTATACGTAAAAGTGGACCGATATGGCCCATTTGCAATACCATCCGACCTACATCAATAACAACTACTTGTGGCAAGTTTCAAGTTGATAGCTTGTTTCGTTCGGAAGTTAGCGTGATTTCAACAGACGGACGGACGGACGGACAAGCTCAGATCGACTCAGAATTTCACCACGACCCAGAATATATATACTTTATGGGGTCTTAGAGCAATATTTCGATGTGTTACAAACGGAATGACAAAGTTAATATACCCCCCTTCCTATGGTGGAGGGTATAAAAATATATATAAATATAAAATCAAATAATTTCTTCTAAATTATTGTAAAGGGTGATTCTTTTGAGGTTAGGATTTTCATGCATTAGTATTTGACAGATCACGTGGGATTTCAGACATGGTGTCAAAGAGAAAGATGCTCAGCATGCTTTGACATTTCATCATGAATAGCCGAACGATCTGCCACAACGTCGAATTTTCAGTGAATGGGCCCTAGAAAAGTTGGCAGAAAATCCGCTTTTTTATCGACAAATTTTGTTCAGCGATGAGGCTCATTTCTGGTTGAATGGCTACGTAAATAAGCAAAATTGCCGCATTTGGAGTGAAGAGCAACCAGAAGCCGTTCAAGAACTGCCCATGCATCCCGAAAAATGCACTGTTTGGTGTGGTTTGTACGCTGGTGGAATCATTGGACCGTATTTTTTCAAAGATGCTGTTGGACGCAACGTTACGGTGAATGGCGATCGCTATCGTTCGATGCTAACAAACTTTTTGTTGCCAAAAATGGAAGAACTGAACTTGGTTGACATGTGGTTTCAACAAGATGGCGCTACATGCCACACAGCTCGCGATTCTATGGCCATTTTGAGGGAAAACTTCGGAGAACAATTCATCTCAAGAAATGGACCGGTAAGTTGGCCACCAAGATCATGCGATTTGACGCCTTTAGACTATTTTTTGTGGGGCTACGTCAAGTGTAAAGTCTACAGAAATAAGCCAGCAACTATTCCAGCTTTGGAAGACAACATTTCCGAAGAAATTCGGGCTATTCCGGCCGAAATGCTCGAAAAAGTTGCCCAAAATTGGACTTTCCGAATGGACCACCTAAGACGCAGCCGCGGTCAACATTTAAATGAAATTATCTTCAAAAAGTAAATGTCATGGACCAATCTAACGTTTCAAATAAAGAACCGATGAGATTTTGCAAATTTTATGCGTTTTTTTAAAAAAAAAAGTTATCAAGCTCTTAACAAATCACCCTTTATTACAGAATAGGTGCTAAGCACTACATAAACCTCGTGGAAATGAGAAAAGAAGTGAGGGAATATGCAATCAGCCAGAGAAATAAATATATGTTTGACGTATCACTTTATAGTTCCATCGAATATCTAGATTTCCAATTTCAAGATAATCGGAAAAAACTTGCGGTGTCTAGACGATCAAGAATTCAATTCGGGAGAGCTGTGTATGTGGACGCTATATCAAAACCTGAACCTAAACTACTTCTAGATTTCCAATTTCAGGAAAATCGGATAAAAAAGCCAAAAAGTCACAGCATATTCACCACACCTACATCAAAATATGGTCCAAAATAGTCCATCTTCGTACTTGACATGCTTGCAGACAAAAAACGAATCTGTGCGAATTTTAATGTGTTACAAACCCATCATCATTCTATGAGGTGTGTGTAAAAAAACTTTAAAGAAAAGATTACACAGATCTTTCTATTTTTCATCTCTTTTTGCGATATAAAAGGTGTTTAGCTACACGCACAGAAAAAACATCTTTGGACATGGTTGCCGCATCCATTTAATACTTATCTAGAGTATGTAATTGTCGCGAAAACCATGTATTTTGTCTTTTTAAAAATAATTTTCGAGCAGAGAAAAATATATGTTGGCAATAAGCATGTAAATGGTTCCCAGATGCCGCAAACAGGTCCTATTATTTAAATGATAGAATTTGTGACCATTACATGGTCGGGAAAATCATGTACCTGACCATTCAAATTTTTTTCTCTTTTTTGCAGGGAAAAAAGTATTTTTATAGGTTACGTATAGACATGTCTAGAACCATTATATGGTCATAAAGACAATGTACATTGTTTTCGTGACCATTTACTTTTTTTTTATTTTTTTGCAGCGAAAAGATTTTTATAAAAACATTGACAGGTACACACGATTTTCATTTTGCGCGTCAGTCGTATGCTGATTTTTGCTTGGAATGGACGGAGAATACGGAATTACTGTGTTTTGTGTTTATTTATTTATTCAGATGTGGCACGTGGTTTTATGCAAATACAAAAAAGAAAAGTGTAATTGAAAAAATGCCCCCATATAGACCGATCTCCCGACTTTACTCCTTGGGCTTCTAGAATCCGTAGTTTTTATCCAAATTGCCGGAAATTAGAAATATAGACGTATCTTAGGACCATAAAGAGGTGTGTCGAAAATGGTCCGTATCGGTCCATGTTTTGGTATAGCCCCTATATAGTCTGATCTCTCGATTTTACTTCTTGGGCTTCTAGAATTCGTAGTTTTCACCAATTCGTCTGAAAGTGGAATTCCAGAGGTAACAGGTTGGCTGATAAGTCCTCGGTCTAACAAAGAAAAACACATTTTTTTATCAAAATTCGTTTTTATTATTCAACAAAGTTCCCTTCAAGAGCGATACAACGATTATAACGACCTTCCAATTTTTTGATACCATTTTGGTAGTACTCCTTCGGTTTTGCCTCAAAATAGGCCTCAGTTTCGGCGATCACCTCTTCATTGCAGCCAAATTTTTCCCTGCGAGCATCCTTTTGAGGTCTGAGAACAAGAAAAATTCGCTGGGGGCCAGATCTGGAGAATACGGTGGGTGGGGAAGCAATTCGAAGCCCAATTCATGAATTTTTGCCATCGTTCTCAATGACTTGTGGCACGAAGCGTTGTATTGGTGGAACATCACTTTTTTCTTCTTCATATGGGGCCGTTTTGCCGCGATTTCGACCTTCAAACGCTCTAATAACGCCATATAATAGTCACTGTTGATGGGTTTTCCCTTCTAAAGATAATCGATAAAAATTATTCCATGCACATCCAAAAAAACAGAGGTCATTACTTTGCCAGCAGACTTTTGAGTCTTTCCACGCTTCGGAGACGGTTCACCGGTCGCTGTCCACTCAGCCGACTGTCGATTGGACTCAGGAGTGTAGGGATGGAGCCATGTTTCTTCCATTGTCACATATCGACGGCAAAACTCGGGCGTATTACGAGTTAACATCTGCAAACACCGCTCAGAATCATCAACACGTTGTTGTTTTTGGTCAAATGTGAGCTCGCGCGGCAGCCATTTTGCACAGAGCTTCCGCATATCCAAATATTGATGAATGATATGACCAACACGTTCCTTTGATATCTTTAAGGCCTCTGATCTGATCTTGATCAACTTCATTTTACGGTCATTCAAAATCATTTTGTGGATTTTTTTGATGTTTTCGTCGGTAACCACCTCTTTCGGGCGTTCACTGCGTTCACCGTCCTCCGTGCTCATGTCACCACGCTTGAATTTTGCATACCAATCAATTATTGTTGATATCGGTCCACTTTTACGTATAGCCCCCATATAAACGGACCCCCAAACATGGCTTGCGATTCCTCTAAGAGAAGCAAATTTCAACCGATCCGGCTGAAATTTGGTACGTGGTGTTAGTCTATGGTCTCTAACAACCATGCAAAAATTTGTCCACATCGGTCCATAATTATATATAGCCCCCATATAAACCGATCCCCCCGATTTGGCTTGCGGATCCCCTAAGAGAATTTTAGCCCTATCGGATGAAATTTGGTATATGGTGTTAGTATATGGTCTCTAACAACCATGCAAAAATTGGTCCACATCGGTCCACATATAGTCCACATATAGCCCCCATATAAACCGATCCCCCGATTTGACCTCCGGAGCCTCTTGGAAGGCCAAAATTCATCTGATTCAGTTCAAATTTGGTTCGTGGTGTTAATATATGGCCTCAAACACCCATGCAAAAATTGGTCGAAATCGGTCCATAATTATATATAGGCCCCATATGAACCGATCCCCAGATTTGACCTCCGGAGCCCCTTGGAAGAGCAAAATTCATCCGATTCGGTTGAAATTTGGTACGTGATGTTAGTATATTGTATCCAACAACCATGCAGGAATTGGTTTATATCAGTCCATAATTATATATAGCTCCCATATAAAGCGATACCCAGATTTGACCTCCGGTGCCTTATGGAGAACCAAAATTCATCCGATCTGGTTGAAATTTGATACGTGGTGGTGGTATATGATATTTAACAACCATGCAGGAATTGGTCCATATCAGTCCATAATCATATATAGCCCCCATATAAACCGATCCCAAGATTTGGTTTTGGAGCCTCTTGGAGGAGCAAATTTCATTCGAGTCAGTTGAAATTTGTGGATGACAGTCTTTCGTAGAAGTTTCTACGCATTCCATGGTGGAGGGTACATAAGACTCGGCCTAGCCGAACTTACGGCCGTATATAATTGTTTTATTATACCCACACCATAAAATGGTGACGGGGGTATAATAAGTTTGTCATTCCGTTTGTAACACATCGAAATATCGATTTCCGACTATATAAAGTATATATATTCTTGATCAGGGAGAAATTCTAAGACGATATAACGATGTCCGTCTGTCCGTCTGTCTGTTGTAATCACGCTACAGTCTTCAATAATGAAGCAATCATGATGAAATTTTGCACAAACTCGTCTTTTGTCTGCAGGCAGGTCAAGTTCGAATCGGTCCAGGTTTTGATATAGCCCCCATATAAACCGACCTCCCTATTTGGGGTCTTGGGCTTATAGAAATCGTAGTTTTTATCCAATTTACCTGAAATTTGAAATCTAGAGGTATTTTATGACCATAAAGAGGTGTGCCAAAAATGGTGAGTATCGGTATATGTTTTGGTATAGCCCCCATATAGACCGATCTCCCGATTTTACTTCTTGGGCTTATAGAAACCGCAGTTTTTATTCAATTTACCTGAAATTGGAAATCTAGAGGTATTGTAGGACCATAAAGAGGTGTGCCGAAAATGGTGAGTATCGGTCCATATTTTGGTATAGCCCTCATATAGACCGATTTCCCGATTTTACTTCTTGGGCTTCTAGAATCCGAAGTTTTTATCCTATTTGCCTGAAATTGGAAATCTGGAGGTATTTTCGTGTCATAAAGAGGTGTACCAAAAATGGTGAGTATCAGTCCATGTTTTGGTATAGCCCCCATATAGACCGATCTCACAATTTTACTTCTTGGGCTTATAGAAACCGTAGTTTTTATCCAATTTGCATGAGATTGGAAATCTAGAAGTATTTTAGGACCATAAAGAGGTGTGCCAAAAATGGTGAGTATCGGCCCGTATTTTAGTATAGCCCCCATAAGAACGATCTCCCAATTTACCTCCTTAGGTTTGTAGAAACCGTATTTTTTTCCGATTTGCCTGAAATTGTAAATATTCTGGTATTTTAGGCTCACACGTGTATCGGATTAAGTTTTTATCGGTCCATTTGGTAATGCCTCCATATAGACCGATTTCACTTCTTGAGAGTATAGAAAGCGCACTGATCATGAAAATTGCTTGAAACTCTATGTAAAATTTCCAGATTTTATTTCTCGGGTGAAAATCTACAGATTTAAGATTTCAAATCAAGGCGTTATTTTATAATTTTCTTGCACACTTACAAGAAATGTTAATGAATGATTCCTCTAAAACTCAAACAAAAATGGTTCTTATAAATCCAAAATCTGATATAGTATTCATAGGTAAAATCTTTAAATTTATCTTCGTGAAGTGTACTGGTTGAACTGCTCTGCTTGATCTGTCCTCAAACCCTCTGAAATTTCAAAGGAAACCCTAATATTTGATTCATGGTGGTGGGTGTTTAAGATTCGGCCCGGCCGAACTTACTGCTGTATATACTTGTTTTTAGCTCGTTTAATTAACGTATGCAAAAAATTATTAGAGTAAAGGAAACATTCTCCAAACATAATAATTCGATGAACTAAAATAATCTGTCCATAAAGCTCGAATAATAATTGTATAAATAATGTTAAATTGGCTTTAGTGAAATAAAGAGGTCACTTTTTTTTTGAGTGCAGCGTATCTCTTGTAGAGCATTGTAAATGAAAAGTAAGCACTTGGGAAGAACTTGCAAAATTTTATTTGCTAGAATATTATACACCCCACACCCTCACAAAAAATCGCTTCTGTAACATATACTCCCAAACATATTTTGCTTCAAACATATACATTTTTGGGTATTGCCCAAACATTTATATGTTTGATCTCTTCCAATATATAATATGTTTGAAAGCATATTGGTCTAAACAATATATGTTTGTGTAGTCTAAGTTCGAAACATTTTGTATTTTTGCATCCAAATTCAATAATGTTGTCTTCCAAAAAACAATATGTTATTATGTGACCATATAATATGTTTGGGAGCATTTTGCACCCAAAAATATTATATGCTTAAAAAAAATTCTCCCAAACAATATTGTGCTCAAAATTTTATTTATTTATTTATATATTTACAATCATAATGAATTATGAAAATAAACAGGTAATATAGGTGCTAACAACATAGGTTTTCGACCTGAATGCTCAAAATCTTGTTTCTGCCCAATTGTATATTCCCCGACATCTTTCTTACTTCCACGAGATTTTTTAGTTCTTAGCACCTTTTTCTGTAATACAAACATTGTAGAAGAAATTATTCAATTGTATGATTTTTTTTATTTTAATTTTACCTTTTGCCGGACGGGGATTCGAACAGCGGACCACACAGTTTGTAAGGATCAAAGAAGTAGCTGATCAATTGCCCAAGGAAAAATAAAATGTTAATTTTGTAATAACAAGCTACAACCACCAACTTAATTCAATATCGCTCCCTGTTAAATAGCGCTCCAAGCTACTAAACACATATATGTTTATAGGCTATTTCTAAATTAATATATGTTTGCATGCAAGCATATTATATTTACAAACATTTTATGTCCCAAACATAATATGTTCTAACATATTAACATATATGTCCCAAACATGTTATGCTAGTTTATGAACATTATATGCTTGCACTCAAAAATATTGTGTTTATAAATTTGTGTTCCACACATATAATGTTTATAGCCAAACATATGAAAAACAGTCTTTTTCAACCGTGCATTCTAGGCTAGATCGTATAATAACTTAGAAAACCACTGTCTTCATATAACCATTCACCGGATATATGTAGCCCTCAATAACCCAATGTTATTTCATTGCTAATGATCCAATGAAATATGATGTTCGACAGAAATTTATTCATATCTTTGTGCGTAATCGGGAAACGTTAAATGATTCCATAGAAATCAAACAAAAACCATTTAATGTCAAATGCCTGACATCGGAGAATTTGCTGTGGTAGTTGCTGCAAATTTCACACAAAACTTAATTGAGCTTGACGACGGACGACAATGTGAACGGAGCGTTATTCAGACTAAAAAATCCAGGCTATTGACAAAAATATGAATTGTCATTAATCAACAGTGCTGGAAATTGAACAAAACAATGACGACGACGACGACGTCGATATGAATTCGAAAGCCGATGAGCACAACAATGGGAAAAAAGTGGCAGGATTCAATGTCAAGAGGAATTACCCTCCATTGCTCGGTCTACCCTTAAGAAGGGAAGAAGAGTAAAGTGCGGCGTTGTGCGGTGTGGCCTGGAAAAACAGTCATTTTAAATTGGCAACAACAAGAATACCAACTACTACATTGAGTGATTAATGACTATCAACACAATCCAAATAGCCAAGTCAAAATCAAAGCCATCAACAAGGGGACATGTCAATGTGTCATTGTGTGTGTGCGAGAGAGAGAGAGGAAACGGAAACCAAAGGTTGTCTACTCGATTGAGTTGCAACAATACTGGGCTGAATGGGGAAAACAAAAACAAAACATTCAAATGCCTGTCATGAATCAATTTGATACTCCAATTTCAAGGATAACAAGACTCCAACAGTAAAGCAAAACACGATACAGAGTAAATAAAAGATCCTGAATAACCAGATGGGTTCCTGAATCATTCGTAAAGATTGAATAAAATTTACAAAATTTAAATTCAAAAATTCTTTTGTGATTTTTTATGATTTAAAATTGATTCTAAATTCTAAACTAAAGAATTTGTGTATAGAAATCTTGGGGCTTATGATATCATCTTTACTTTAAGCCTTTCATTCTATAACAAGGAATGTCTACGGGGGGATTTTAAATACTTTTTTTCATATTTCACTTTGACAAATTCTTCATTCGACTTCAACTGTCATTAATTAAATAAATTACTGAAATTTCACCTTTTCCCTCTCTCTCTTTCTCAATCTAGACCAGGGGAGGTTTTTGCTGCTCCTCAAGTTCCTCCTGCTGAGATTTAATTACAAAACGCATATTTGTCAAACATTTTCACAAAACGCCATATCCTTACCTTCCAACGACTGATGGTGGCATACCATGGTTTTGGCATCTAAACGACGGCAATTAGCAACTTGAGAATTTCAAGAGGAATGCTTTTGATAAATCCTTTCGCTTGATGGCATAAAAGGCCATAGCAGAAGCAGCGGCAGCCACAGGGACATTATTCTCAAGGTAGGAGGTAATGTAAAATGAGACGTTGATGCCTCAAAAACAAATGCATCAAAATATCCTTATTCTCATAGCTCCTCAAATCCCATGGCGTATCGGATTTAGTACTAAAGAGTCTGTCACAAATATGAGTATAAATGAAGATGATACTCCTTTGAAGTGGTTTCTTCAAATAATTCCATCAAAATTTATGTTCGTAATTTATTTGGCGGAATTGTTTTAAGAGGATAAATTAGCTCAACTCGTTGCTGGGGTCGTGTTAAGCAGGTGAGGTGATTGATTGCAGAGTAATAAAAATAAATTTATTAAAATATTGGGAATATTGTTTCGGTGTACAATAGGTGGGCTTATTTGACAGATTTCCTAAGAATTTCAAATCGGTGTGAACGGTTAAATGTTTTGGAAAAACGAGTGGGAAAAACGAGCCTGTGGGAATATAGAATCCCAGCAAAAAAAATTGGAAGTTCTTCTACAGGCACAACTTTAAAAGCACTTCCAAGAAAGGTCCTCCCAAAAATGTTTTTATACCCACCACCATAGGATGGGGGGTATATTAACTTTGTCATTCCGTTTGTAACACATCGAAATATTGCTCTAAGACCCCATAAAGTATATATATTCTGGGTCGTGGTGAAATTCTGAGTCGATCTGAGCATGTCCGTCCGTCCGTCCGTCTGTTGAAATCACGCTAACTTCCGAACGAAACAAGCTATCGACTTGAAACTTGGCACAAGTAGTTGTTATTGATGTAGGTCGGATGGTATTGCAAATGAGCCATATCGGTCCACTTTTACGTATAGCCCCCATATAAACGGACCCCAAAATTCAGCTTGCGAGGCCTCTAAGAGAAGCAAATTTCATCCGATCCGGCTGAAATTTGGTACATGGTGTTAGTATATGGTCTCTAACAACCATACAAAAATTGGTCCACATCGGTCCATAATTATATATAGCCCCCATATAAACCGATCCCCCGATTTGGCTTGCGAGGCCCCTAAGAGAAGCAAATTTCATCCGATCCGGCTGAAATTTGGTATATGGTGTCAGTATATGGTCTATAACAACCATGCAAAAATTGGTCCACATCGGTCCATAATTATATATAGCCCCCGTATAAACTGATCCCCCGATTTGGCTTTCGAGGCCTCTAAGAGAAGCAAATTGCATCCGATCCGGCTGAAATTTGGTACATGGTGTTAGTATATGGTCTCTAACAACCATACAAAAATTGGTCGACATCGGTCCATAATTATATATAGCCCCCATATAAACCGAACCCCCGATTTGGCTTGCGAGGTCGCTAAGAGAAACAAATTTCATCAAATCCGGCTGAAATTTTGTACGTGATGTTAGTATATGGTCTATAACAACCATGCAAAAATTGGTCCACATCGGTTCATAATTATATATAGCCCCCATATAAACCGATCACCAGATTTGATTCCGGAACCTCTTGGAAGACCAAAATTCATCTGATTCAGTTGAAATTTGGTATGTGGTGTTAATATATGGCCTCAAACTCCCATGCAAAAATTGGTCGATATCGGTCCATAATTATATATAGGCCCCATATAAACCGATCCCCAGATTTGACCTCCAGAGCCCCTTGGAAGAGCAAAATTCTTGCCATTCGGTTGAAATTTGGTACGTGATGTTAGTATATGGTATCCACCAACCATGCAGGAATTGGTTCCTATCAGTCCATAATTATATATAGCCCCTATATAAACCGATCCCCAGATTTGACCTCCGGTGCCTTTTGGAGAAGCAAAATTCATCCGATCTGCTTGAAATTTGGTACGTGGTGGTAGTATATGATATTTAACAACCATGCCAAAAGTGGTCCATATCAGTCCATAATCGTACATAGCCCCATATAAACCGATTTCGAGATTTGGTTTTGGAACCTCTTGGAGGAGCAAATTTCATCCGAGTGAGTTGAAATTTGGTACATTGTGCTAGTATATGGTCGTTAACAACCATGCCTAACTAGGTCCATATCGGTCTATAGTTATATATGGCCCTCAGATAAATCGATCCCCAATCACACAAAAATTGGTCCATATCAAGTTCATAATTGTATATAGCCCCCATATACGCGACCCCCATATTTCAATTCTTGCTCTCTACGTACAAAAAGTCCATATCGATTCGTAATTATTTGTAGACTTAACTATACATAACTTTTTTGTCCAATATATACTATGTATGGACTAAATCACAGTCTTTCGTAGAAGTTTCTACGCAATCCATGGTGGTGGGTACATAAGATTCGGCCTGGCCGAACTTGCGGCCGTATGTACTTGTTTTTATTTTAACTGCACAGGAAGTTTATTTGAATTAATCTTTTATAACACGCTTTTTTCATATTTTTAATAGAAAATTTAAAATTTTTTTGTTTCAAATAGGCTAAAAACAGATTAAGAATTAGTAAATGGTAAAAATTATTTAAATTTTGCCTCAAAATTTTTAAATCCTTTCTAGAAAAATTACGAATTTTTGAAAATATTTAATGTCAAACTTTCCAGACAAGCGTTATAAAAAAAATCATAAAAAAATTTTAAAAATTGTTTATTTGTCAAAATATCACAAAATTTCTTAATTCACATAGAAAACATTGAATTGATGTAAATGCAGGCTGTTGAAATGGTGGACATCCGTCCTATGACAAGCCCATGTTAAATTCATTGCTTCTGCGTCAATTTGGCACCACTTCCGGATCCAAATGAACATTTTCACTACTTTTTTGGCGACGCTTTTTTTGCTGGCATACCCCAAACATATTTTGCTTCAAGCATATATATTTTCGCGATTAGTCCAAACAAAATATTGTTTGTTTTGTTCAAACATATTATGTTGAAAATGAAATTTTCATTGTGTATGTTATATATATTTTGAAGACGCCAACTGGTTACTTCCATTCTTTTACTTGCAGCATACTCTCTAGGTCTCTCTCTTTCTAAACACATATATGTTTATAGGCTATTTCTAAATTAATATATGTTTGCATACAAGCATATTATATTTACAAACATTTTATGTCCCAAATATAATATGTTTTAACATATTAACATATATATCCCAAACATGTGATGCTAGTTTATGTTGTTGTAACAGTTTATTGTGATTTCTTCCATTTTTATGTTATACGCTTTGGTACTTCAGCTTGTTGCCAGATCGAGGAACTCTGCGACTAAGGTGGGGTGCGTCCAGAGTGACCTGGCGGTAAGTCGGGTTGGTTTAGCTGGGCAAGAGAAAATATGACGCGTGTCGTGTGGCCCTTAGTTGCAAATTGGACATACGTCAGCTACGCTGCTATCAATCACTGATAAATATGAATTGAGGCGGCTGCCTGATCTTAACTGGGCTAAAACTACCCTAGTCTGCCGTGGGAGGTCTCTTTCCTCCGGTGCTATGGGCCGTGGACGGACTCCGAGAGAAGGATTAACTTTGTAGCTTCTCACCGCTTCAGCTACAGTGTCCTCATGAATCCTGTTCAAACCTGCCTGGTACGCTGCTTGATCTCGAGGTTCTCTTTTGTAACGCTGGATCTCGCGCTCTAGATTATGTATATCAACCCTTACGTTCCTGGGTGGTGGTTGTGCATCCATGAGATGGTTAGGTTAGGTTAAAGTGGCAGCCCTATTAAATTTCAGGCTCACTTAGACTATTCAGTCCATTGTGATACCACATTTAACTAAAAGTACCTATTACATATGGGCACTTCTAGTCTTAACCACTGAACCTTCTCTATTATTTACTTTTGTGGAACCAACCAGATTGCTCCAAAAACATTAACAAACTGCTTAAGTTAACGTTTTCCAGGTCAGCCAGTAATCTAAAGCTATATGCTCCTAAAATTCGCTTACGCCTTACACAAAAAGCAGGACACTCACACAAGACGTGTTTAATTGATTCCTTTTCATCCACGTCATGACAGCTTATACAATAGTCATTATACTTCGCACCTATAGTTTTTGCAAATTCGCCTATCAGGCAGCGACCCGTTATAGCAGATATTAGGAGTGCTATCTGACGCCTTGAGAACACTAGCATATCTAGTGTACGGTTTAAGTTTAAATGGGACCATATTTGCTTGGTGTCGTTACAACCCTTGCAATTTTCCCATCGAATATTGGCCATCATAACAGCCTTCTCACGCAGTAAGAGCTTGCAGGTGGCCAGAGGCATACCAACAGATTCTAGTTCCCCTGGAATATGTAAGGTACTTCCTAGCCTTGCTAACACATCTGCTTCACAGTTCCCCGGTATGTTCTTATGGCCAGGCACCCATATTAGGTGAATATTGTACTGCTCAGCCATCTCGTTGAGAGATTTGCGGCAGTCTATGGCCGTTTTTGAGTTAAGGAACACAGAGTCCAAGGATTTTATTGCAGGTTGACTGTCTGAGTATATATTAATGCCAATATTTGTTGGAACATTACTTCTCAGCCAATTCACCACCTCTCTTATTGCCAATATTTCAGCCTGAAAAACACTACAGTGATTAGGTAATCTTTTCGCTATTCGAATTTCCAGATCTTTAGAATATACTCCGAACCCCACTTGTCCATTCAATTTGGAGCCATCAGTATAGAAATCTATATATCTTTTATTCCCCGGGGTCTGTGTACACCACGCCTCACTGTTGGGAATTAGAGTTTCAAACTTTTTGTCGAAAAGTGGTTTTGCCAGGGTGTAATCCACTACATTAGGCACATCTGGCATTACTTTGAGGACCGAACTATGACCGTACATTTTTTCCGACCACAGCGATAGCTCGCGCAACCGCACAGCCTTTGTTGCAGCTGACTGTTTGGCCAAAATGTCTAAAGGCAATAGATGTAGCATGACATTAAGGGAGTCTGTTCCTGTCTTACTAAATGCGCCTGAGATACATAAGCTCGCCATACGCTGAACTTTATCTAAACAAGTCGGTTTCTGAAGTGCCGGCCACCAGACTACAACACCATAGAGCATTATAGGTCTAACCACTGCCGTGTATAGCCAATGCACAATTTTTGGTCTTAGTCCCCACTTTTTCCCTATTGCCTTTTTGCACGAGTACAAAGCTACCGTGGCTTTTCTCGCCCTCTCTTCAATATTAAGCCTAAAATTCAGCTTCCTGTCCAAAATAACGCCAAGGTATTTTGCACACTCACCAAAGGGAATTTCAGTACCCCCTAAGGAAATGGGCCTAACCGTGGGAGTTTTGCGATCTTTGCAGTACATGACTATTTCGGTCTTTGCTGGATTTACACCAAGACCATTATCTTTCGCCCATTTCTCAGTCATCCGGAGAGCTCTCTGTATAATATCTCTGATTGTGGATGGGAATTTTCCCCTGACTGCTAGCGCCACATCATCTGCGTATGCCACCACTTTTATCCTTTCTTTTTCTAGAGAAACCAGAAGGTTGTTTATAGCAACATTCCAAAGAAGAGGTGATAGAACTCCTCCTTGGGGAGTGCCTCTGTTCACATACCTTTGTATGTTTGCTTGCCCTAGTGTGGCTGAAATACGCACCCCAAGTACTGCCGGCAAGTGACTTGAGGACCTTGTTTCTACCACGGAGCTTATTACAAATTGCAGTGGCATGGGCAGACGGCCTGAAAAGGCTGTCGAATGTGACCCCAAGAATCTTTGAGTAATTTGTGGTCGGAATCATTTCGCCATCGACACTAATATGCAACTGCCTGCGCACTTCTGCCGTCCATGTAGTGAATAGTGTGGCTGAGGATTTGGTGGGGGATATCCTCAAGTTTCTCGCAGTGAAATAACTGGTAAGATTAGCTAAGTAGACATTTAAACGATCGCAGATGTCATCAACATTGGGCCTAGATGACAAGATTGTACAGTCATCCGCATATGATACAATCTCGACTCCGTCAGGTGGGCGTGGAATCGAGGACAGGTAGAGGTTAAACAGTGCCGGAGATATCACCCCACCTTGGGGAACTCCCTGTTTAACTCTACGGGGTTTTGACTTTTTGTCCCTGAATTCCATGTACGACTGGCGTCCACACATATAATTCAGCACCCAACGTTTCACTCCTGCCGGTAGGGACGTATTCTCGATGTCCTCAAATAATGTGGCATGGTTGACCGTATCGAATGCTTTCGATAGGTCAAGCGCCACGAGGACCGTCCTATGACACGGCCTGGGCCGATTAAGTCCCTTATTGATATGTGTCGAAATTGCATGTAAGGCTGTCGTCGTACTGTGTACCTAACGGAATCCATGTTGATGGTGGGCAGCTGGAAAATTCTCCACAAGGTTAGGGAGGAGTAGTGCCTCAAGTGTCTTGGCTACTGGCGAGGGAAGGGATATTTGCCTGGTTTCAGTAGTGGAATCACCCTTCCCATCTTGAAGACATCGGGTATAATGAGTGATTCTAAGGACAAATTGAGGAGTCTGGTCAGGTACTCAACTCCCAGTATTCCCAGATGCTTCAACATTAGCATTGATTCCGTCGGGGCCCAGCGCCTTAGATGGTTTCGCGCTGTTTATGACACTGGTAACTTCGGCTGCAGTAAATTGTGGTGTGTCGTCGGCTCGGAGACCACGTATGCGACGTGTGGCTCTCCTTTTCGCTCTATCACTCTCGGGATGCTCGACAAACTGTCGGTTGAAGTATTTGGCGCATCTCTTCGGATTAGTCACAGTCACGTCGCCAAATGTGACTGAAATCCCATCATCCCTTGTAGCGGGGTTCGGGCTCTAACTGTTGACCACAATTTACCAGTCCCTGTGCCTAAGTTACATTGCTTCAGGTGCTCTAACCAAGTGTTCCGCTTGTGCTCGTCGACTGTCTTACTAATCTCTAGATTTAGTTCTCTGATTCTAGGATCAGCAGGGTTAGCACGACGGCGTTCATCACGCTCGTCTGCGAGTCCCGCCGCTTCGGCTGGGAAGTTGGGCCTCACTTTGGCAATTCGACCAGCGGATATGAAGCGAGCGGCTGCTGCGTTGATGATGTCCCGGAACGCCCCCTGGGCAACATAAACATGAGAAGGGGACGGACGCTCACTGAAGCGGCGGTCGGTGTATTCTCTGAAGCCTTCCCAGTTGGCTTTCTTTTGATTAATAAACGTCCGGCGTTCAGAGGTTATGAAATCGGAGGGTCGGTTGATGGTGAAAATTGGTCCCTATCGGTTCATAATCATGGTTGCCGCTCGAGCCAAAAATAATCTACCAAAATTTTATTTTTATAGAAAACATTGTCAAAATGTTATTTCTATAGAAAATTTTGTAAAAATTTTATTTCTATAGAAAATGTTGTCAAAATTTTATTTCTATAGAAAATTTTATTTCTATAGAAAATTTTATCCAAATTTTATTTCTATAGAAATTTTTTTCCCAAATTTTACTTCTATAGAAAATGTTATCAAAATGTTATTTTGTCATAATTTTATTTCTATAGAAACTTTAAACTTAATTATATACGTATTTAATCGGTCTTTTTTAGTTTAATATATACCACGTATGGACTATGTGGTATATATTACGGTGTTAAGAAGTTTTAAGATACCTTGCCATCGGCAATTGTTACCGCAACCCAAGTAATTCGATTGTGGATGACAGTTTTCAGTAGAAGTTTCTACGCAATCCATGGTGGAGGGTACATAAGCTTCGGCCTGGCCGAACTTACGACCGTATATACTTGTTTTTTTTTTTTCTCTGATTAAGTTCAGGTTACTTTAGGTTAGGTTTAGCATAGTAACAGCCCGTTATTTTAGGCTTCAGTCCATTGTGGTATCATAGTTGTTGAAGTTGGAAACTAAGTGTTCAAATCGTTTAAATATTCCGATTCCCATATACAGAAATCCGGAATCGCAAAATTTTCGTTGGACAACATTATGTATTGAAAATACGATTTTTTTACATTCAAGCACTAATTTCAATGAAAATGAGGGTTAATGTAGTATTAACCCTCATTTTCATGAAGCTAACCTTATACTAAAACTTAGCTAACCGTTCTAAGGATATATCTATCATTCTGCTAATCTACTCATATTCCAGTTAGGACCTTACAGAATTTCTCTATGAATGCCCCCAAAAATTACAATTCTCTATTTTTCAAAATGAAAAATGATTCACTTCAAGATTTAGCAACCAATTCTCGGAATCTTTTATATCAGCATTCCCTTCACTTTGGAGTTAACATTTCTATTACGGTGGCCGATAAGAAAAGACCATAATTCCATATCATTGATACGATCGGCATGTGGTCCGACCGCACACAAAAAAAAGCCATTAGAAAACTATCATTAGACATTGCCCAAGATTGCCGAATACACCCGCAAGAAAACTAACCGCCAACAGCAGTAAACTCCCCCCATCCTCTCTGTTCTTGCCTCATGTTGGCAGCTAATAAAAATCATTGAACAATGAAACGTCTCTATGTCCTGGCGTAACCAATGGAAGGGAAGATTTCTTCGAGATATCGAAATGAAATAAAACCACAATATGAATATTGGAAAAGGAAATGTGATCCTTGAGGCATTGCACAAAGTCAATACATATGTAAACGTCAGGGGAACTTATGTGGGTACAGCTTCCTTCATGCGTTGGCATGGCTTGAGAAATATTGGCCAAAGAATATCCTAAAGGAAAACACAAAAATGTGCTGATAACATCATTACTTTCCATTGGTGGCATCACAAGAATTATGAGTGGGGGAGGGGGGGGCAAAATGTAGCCATTCCGGGAGTTGATGGAGATGTAAAGAAATGAATTTTGCGAAACAAAGTTTTGTTTGTTATCTACAGCAAAGGAAAAGCTTTTGTTTTATTACACTTCTTGTTCTTTTGTCAAGTTCTTGTTATTATCATTATTATTATTATTGTTGTAGTATTGATGATAGTCGTGTAAGTATTCAGTTTATGGGGGCTTGCTTGGGGTGTGGTGGCCTCGTGAAAATCTAAACAACCCAAGAGTCTAATATTTTCTGCCTCCAATCTCCTTCTGCTCTTCTATGCCTTAGGAAGTCCTTGGGCGAAAAATGATGGCTCTTTGTTCCATCCTCTTGTTGGCTGGTGTCATAATCAGAATTATACGAGCATCATTTTGAAACATTTGAAATTTAATAGAAATGCACAGTGGCTTAGAAAACATCAGAAGCACTTAAACGAAAAACAAGTATATACGGCCGTAAGTTCGGCCAGGCCGAATCTTATGTACCCTCCACCATGGATTGCGTAGAAACTTCTACGGAAGATTGTCATCCACAATCGAATTACTTGGGTTGTGGTACATTAAAACTTCTTAACATCGTTTTCTAAATTGCGAGTTTGTCCATACGTGGTATACATTAGACAAATAAGTTATGTATAGATAAGTCTACAAATAATTTCGAATCGATATGGACTTTTGCACGGTACGTACACTGAAAAAAATATTGTCGTGAGGTCAAAGATTTCATGTCCTTAAAATACGAATGCAAATTTTGCCTAGTATAGAAGACGCATTTCTCTAATATAAAGATTTTTTCCTTGTCCAAAAGTCGATAAATTTTTCAATCAAGTCGTGTTGCCCTTATAATTAAGTGATTTGATTTGAATATGGGTATCATAACATGAAAGAAAAAATTTTTGGAATAAGGTCAACTTGACTTTAATAATTCAGAAAAATTCTTTAAAATTAATGAAATTGTCTTTAAATTTATTGTCTTTTTGCATCTTGGCTACAAAGCAAAAAATCGTTCAAAAACAGGACATGGTTTTCAACACTTTATTTTAACGACGTTTTTTATTTGAAACATAGCATAATTTCTACTGGAAGTCGAGTCTGAATTTGGAAAATAAAGTTGTCGTTAACTCGTTTTTAAAGGTCTTTGATAGCATATGAAGAAAAAAAGCTGAAAAAACGAAAAATTAAAATTTGCTTCCTAGACGCAAGTACGCAAAACTCAAATTTAAAAGTGAATTACGTCTTAAAAATGTCCTTAATTGTATTCTCTACTTCTTTGGCTCGGAATCAATACCAAAATTGTTAAAGTAAAGATAAAATCTTCGGAACCAGGCATGCTTTTTTTCAGTGTAGAGAGCCAGAATTGAAATATGGGAGTCGCTTATATGGGGGCTACATACAATTATGAACTTGATATGGACCAATTTTTGTGTGATTGGGGATCGATTTATCTGAGGGCTACGTATAAAAATAGACCGATATGGACCTAGTTAGGCATGGTTGTTAACGGCCATATACTAGCACAATGTACCAAATTTCAACTGACTCGACTCAACTTGCTCCTCCAAGAGGATCCAAAACCAAATCTCGGGATCGATTTATATGGGGGCTATATATGGCATGGTTGTTAAATATCATATACTACCACCACGTACAAATTTTCAACCAGATCGGATGAATTTTGCTTTTCCAAATGGTTGTTGGATACCATATACTAACATCACGTACCAAATTTCAACTGAATCGGATGAATTTTGCTCTTCCAAGGGGCTCCGGAGGTCAAATCTGGTGATCGGTTTATATGGGGGCTATACGAACCGATATGGCCCATTTGCAATACCATCCGACCTACATCAATAACAACTACTTGTGCCAAGTTTCAAGTCGATAGTTTGTTTCGTTCGGAAGTTAGCGTGATTTCAACAGACGGACGGACGGACATGCTCAGATCGACTCAGAATTTCACCACGACCCAGAATATATATACTTTATGGGGTATTAGAGCAATATTTCGATGTGTTACAAACGGAATGACAAAGTTAATATACCCCCATCCTATGGTGGAGGGTATAAAAATATTGGGCTAATATGAAATATTTGGGTGACCTAAGTTTTTGAACATAAAAAAAGTAAAGAAACACAGCTTTAAGTTCGGCCGGGCCGAAGGACGTCGGTTTAAATGATACAAAGTTAAATTTAAAGTTTCTACAAATGCAGACTTCATCAGGTTCTGGATTTATAAGAACCATTTTTTTAATTTTAAAGGATTCTTAAACATCTCGTCTAAGTCTGCAAGGAAATCCGGTGAATTAACGCCTTCTATATCCTCAAGAATTAAATCGAGAGACCAGTTTATATGAGGTTTATGTAAACTCTCAATAATGTTGGTGGCATTTCTAATGGCGATTTCGATTGGGGAAAAAGGTGCAACATTCCCGAAATTGATTGCAAAATATGAAAGTCTCTCTCATAGATTTTGGATACAGGATCCGAATCTATGGAAAGTTATGAACTAACAATAACTTTAGAATAACACTACCATTTGGACGAAAATACAATGAAGGAAAAAGTAGGGTAACACCAAGACAACAAGTTTTTGCGAATCGAAAACGCTTCTCTTTGTGGTTTCACTGCTATGTGAAATCTACCAAAAATGTCATATTTTTTACTGTTTGGTAGATTGGCAGAATTCTTGATGTTTTGGTAGATTTTGCAAACTATTCCTATTCAACTAATGTACTTCAAAAATTTCTATACCCGTGTAAAAATTGGTGGATCTGGCCAGATATTATTAGATCTCCTGCCATATCTGATTAGATATGATAGTATATGTAGACAGATCTGGACAGATCCGAAAAATGGTAATATCTGATCAGATCTAATTCTAAAGGAATTAGATCTGATCAGATCTCAAATTTGGCCCACATCTAATTATATCTAATTTGATATAATTAGATGTTAATATATCTAATTATATATAATTTTATCTACAAATTTCCAAAATTAGTGAAATTACAGTAATTAATAACAAGTATATACAGCAGTAAGTTCGGCCGGGCCGAATCTTAAATACCCACCACCATGAACCAAATATTAGGGTTTCCTTTGAAATTTCAGGAGGGCTTGAGGACTTGAGGACACTTCCCGAAGATAAATTTAAAGATTTCATCCATGAGGACTATATCAGATTCTGGATTTATAAGAACCATTTTTGTTTGAGTTTTAGAGGAATCATTAACATCTCTTGTAAGTGTGCAAGAAAATTATAAAATAACGTCTTGATTTGAAATCTTAAATCTGTAGAACTAAAATCTGGAAATTTTACATTGAGTTTCAAGCAATTTTCATGATCAGTGCGACTTCTACACCCTCAAGAAGTGAAGTCGGTCTATATGGAGGCATTACCAAATGGACCTATAAAAACCTAATCCGATACACGTTTTTGTGAGCCTAAAATACCAGAATATTTACAATTTCAGGCAAAATCAGATAAAAACTACGGTTTCTAGAAACCCAAGGAGTTAAATCGGGAGATCGTTCTTATGGGGGCTATACTGAAATATGGACCGATGCTCAACGTTTTCGGCACACCTCTTTATGACCCGAAAATACCTCTAGATTTCCAATTTCAGGCAAATAGGATAAAAACTTCGGATTCTAGAAGCCCAAGAAGTAAAATCGGGAAATCGGTCTATATGGGGGCTATACCAAAATATGGACCGATCCTCACCATTTTCGGCACACTTCTTTATGGTCCTAAAATACCTCTAGATTTCCAATTTCAGACAAATTGGATAAAAAATAAGGTTTCTATAAGCCCAAGACCCCAAATCGGGAGGTCGTTTTATATGGGGAACATACCAAAACATGGACCGATACTCACAATTTTTGGCACACGTATTTGTGGTCCTACAATACCTCTAGATTTCCAATTTCCGGTAAATTGAATAAAAACTGCGATTTCTATAAGCCAAAGAAGTAAAATCGTGAGATGGGTTTTTATGGGGGCTATACCAAAATATGGACCGATACTCACAATTTTTGGCACACGTATTTGTGGTCCTACAATACCTCTAGATTTCCATTTTCAGGTAAATTGAATAAAAACTGCGGTTTCTATAAGCCCAAGAAGTAAAATCGGGAGATCGGTCTATATGGGGGCTATACCAAAATATGGACCGATACTCACAATTTTTGGCACACGTATTTGTGGTCCTACAATACCTCTAGATTTCCAATTTCCGGTAAATTGAATAAAAACTGCGATTTCTATAAGCCAAAGAAGTAAAATCGGGAGATGGGTCTATATGGGGGCTATACCAAAATATGGACCAATACTCACAATTTTCGGCACACGTATTTGTAGTCCGACAATACCTCTAGATTTCCAATTTCAGGTAAATTGAATAAAAACTGCGGTTTCTATAAGCCCAAGAAGTAAAATCGGGAGATCGGTCTATATGGGGGCTATGCCAAAACGTGGACCGATACTCACCATTTTTGGCACACCTCTTTAAGGTCACAAAATACCTCCAGATTTCAAATTTCAGGCAAATTGGATAAAAACTACGGTTTCTATAAGCCCAAGACCCCAAATCGGGAGGTCGGTTTATATGGGGACTATATCAAAACCTGGACCGATACAGCCCATCTTCGAACTTGACCTGCCTGCAGACAAAAGACGAGTTTGTGCAAAATTTCAGCACGATTGCTTCATTATTGAAGACTGTAGCGTGATTACAACAGACAGACAGACAGACAGACAGACAGACGGACAGACGGACATCGTTATATCGTCTTAGAATTTCTCCCTGATCAAGAATATATATACTTTATATAGTCGGAAATCGATATTTCGATGCGTTACAAACGGAATGACAAACTTATTATACCCCCGTCACCATTCTATGGTGGTGGGTATAAAAAAGATTTATTTTATGGTTTTATAGTGAAAATAGTATTTAATATTATAAGTTGGATCAAACATATGTACATTATATATACCCGTGTAAAAATTGGAGGATCCAATCCTATCTAATAATATCAAATTGGGTCTAATTGGATCTGTTCAGATATTGGTTCAGACATAATTAGATATGCACAGATATGCTATATATGGTGCTAGATCTGGTTAGATATAATTGCAGATCTCATCATATATAGTATAATATCTAATTATATCTGGCATATCTAATAATATATGCTTGGATAGGACCATATATAGCACTATATCTAATAAGATATGGTAGATATAACATCATATCTGACTATATATGGGGTTAAATACGGTCCAAAATATAATAAAAAAATCATGAACAAGTTAAAAAGATTTTTGAAATACACGTCTAACGTCAATGCCATTATGTCAAATGTCAACGCCGTCAGGGACATCACTTCTAAACAAATTTAACGCCGGACTAGCTGAGAAAATTAAGAAATTTAATATAATTGTTTTAAATGTGTTCCTTTGATAAAGTGTATATCGTTTCCTTTATTGCGGAGATTATGTAGGTAAGTAGATTGTATATGTTATTTCCTTAGAAGTCATTTTCATATTGTTTTACTATTTTCTAGATTTGGAAAAAAAGGAAACCTCAGTGGTGTACTGGTTAACATGCCCGCCTTGCATTCAAAAGGTCACGGGTTCAATCCCAGTTCCGACCAACACCAAAAATTATTTCGGCGGTGGATTATCTCCTCGCAGTAATGTTGGTGACATTTCTGCTTCAAAGATTCTCTAAGTTGTTTCAGCGCAACGTGAAATGCCGATAGGACTCGATTATAGCAAGGAGGTCCCATGTTATTGAGCTAATTATTGAATCGAGCAGCAGTCAGTGATAAGTGAGATGTTGATCACTGTGATGTCATGATGGTCTGAATAGTATGTATGAGCCTAAAATAACAGCCTATCGCTATACCTAACCTAATCCCGAATACACTTTAAATGTGAGTATTAAAAGCAACATAAAATTATATGGCAATTTTTATTGCAACTTAAAGAAGGATGATCCAAAACAATACTAATACTTGCTTACATAGTTCAATATATTCCCATATTTGTTTATTCCTATATTTGTTTAATAATTGTTTTTTTTTTTACTTAATTTCATTGCAGATTGCCTTAACGCTGTAATACTTTAGTCGCGTGTCTAAGTCCAAAGCAGAAGAAACAAACGAAAAAAACCCTGGACAACACTCTAACTCAACTGTCAATACTCTTAAATAGGTTTGATGGATCAATTTAAATTAAACATATTTATTATGCACATACTTTTTGTCTGTATTATTAAATAAAACAATTGATCTCATTTTATATACAAATTATGGGCTTTTATGTGTTGAAAGATCTCGAAAGATACAATTGTATCAAATAATATACAATTATATCAAATTAGATCTGATTAGATGTGTCTCATTTTTGAGATCTGATCAGATCCAATTTCATAGTATTTAGATCTGACCAGATATAACCATTTTTCGGATCTGCTCAGATCTGACCATATCTTGGCTCAGATCTAACCATATCAAATCAGATCCCCCAATTTTTACACGGGTATGTCTAGGTATAAAAGCCTAAGAATTAAAAAACAACAAAAACAAAATATATACATAGCCACCAAGGGTTCTGGCATTTAAATTTCCCAAGGCGTTAGTACATTGCTCTCTGCAAACAGTTCTTTAAATGAGTCTCGCAATTCCTTTATTTGGCTACTCGGAATGAAAACTCTGAAAAATATAAAATATACAGAAGAATTATCAGTATTTAAAGATATATTTGCAAATAATACATATACTTACCAAAATTTGCTTCTCGTACCCAATAATTTAAACCAGCGCTGTATTGAATGGTTTGTGCGAAGCTCCAAATGCCATACTGTAACTAATTGCACGGGAATGTATCGGGTTCACAATGCAAATCATCTCCAAATTTGTATTCTTTTTGATATTGGAAAATACTTCCTTCTATCGCAACTTCGGATATGGCCTGGTCACAAATCTTTACGTTGTCTTCCGCTGTCTTCTTTTAATCTTTTCCTGGACTACCATAAATTCATCCTCCTAAAACAGAGAAAATATTCAATATATAAAAATAGGAAAAAAATAATAAACTTACCTTATCACAGCTTCTCATACTCCTTTATCTTCCTCGAAAAATGAGAAGACATTCGATTTTTATATGAAATAAAAATATGAAACTCGCATTATTAAATATTTGATATATATTTTTTTCAAATTTAATAACAACAGGCGTTGCTAATGGTGATAGTTATGGGGTGACATTTTTGAAAACAAAAAAGACGGTTGTGTCTGAAAGTTAAGCATTTTATGAAGACACTTCAAAATGATATTTAAAAGGGTTTCTTGAAACTGTCACAACATATAAAGATTGTTTGGTTATGTTCACCACATGTTTTGATGTGCGACCATACATACGTGCTTGTAACCAAGTATATCACGTTAGTATTCTCGTAACAAACACATTATTTTTACACACAAACATATACAAATATTTTTTTATCCGTGTTACACAACTGGTTCATGATTTAATGCGATATATATATTAGATATGGAGCTATATATAGTATATATAATTAGATATGATGTCATATATGAAGATATATAATTAGCTCTTACCAGATATGACTGATATAAATAGATATAACAACATATATAATGAGATCTTGAATCAGATCTAATCATATATAACACTATACATAACATATCTCCGTAGATCTATTTATATCTAAGACCATATCTGTGCAGATATAATTATATATACTTTGATATTATTAGACATGATTAGATCTCTCAATTTTTACACGGGTAGGAATAAAATTTTGAGAAAATTTTCTAGAGAAATAAATTTTTGACAAAATTTTCTAGAGAAATAAAAATTTGGCAAAGTTTTTTATAGATATATAATTTTTACAAAATTTTTTATAGAAATAAAATTGAGACAAAATTTTCTACCGAAATAAAATTTTTGGCAAAATTTTCTTTAGAAATAAAATTTTGACAAAATTTTCTATAGAAATTAAATTTTGACAAAATTTTCTATAGAAATAAAATTTTGGCAAAATTTTCAATATAAATAAAATTTTTACCAAATTTTCTATATAAATATAATGTTGACAAAATTTTCTATAGAAATTAAATTTTGACAAAATTTTCTATAGAAATAAAATTTTGACAAAATTTTCTGTACACAAAAAAATCTGATTCAATCACGAAATTAATTGATCCAATTAATTTTTTAATTGAAATGTCTTTAATCACGAAAATTATGGTATCAATCACAGTTTTAATTGGACATTAAAAAAATTAATGCAATGAAAGTGATTAGATAAAACGAGAGCGTAGGATTGGAGTCGAAATGAAATTGCTCTGAGAGCCAACAACAAAGAAACGTTTGACTTTGTTTCTCCAAAAGAGTTTATTTAATCATAAACCCAAAATCTTGAACGTCAAAAGCTTTCCTTAAGAAAAGGTGGCTATCATTTTTTAGAGCATTGATTTAAATTTTAATTAGTAGTTGGGAATTATTTAGACTTTATTTGAGAAATCTAGGATTTCATAGGATGTTTAAACCATAAAACAAAATGAAATGATGGCAATTTTAGTTTATGATTTCTGGCATAAACAGAAAGCAAATTTCAATTAATTTTTTAATTGATTCAATTAAAACTTTAATTGATGTTGATTGCACACTAAATTATTTTTTTTCATTAAAACGTAACTATTTTCAATTACTTGCTTAACTGGCTTAGTGTTTTAGTTTGCTTAAAAAAATTGATTTTTGAAATAAATTTTTAGTTAAAAATTAAAAAAAGTTTCCATCACTTTTTTATTGAATTAGTCTTCCGAGTTTGATTCAAAAGTTAATTGTATCAATTAATTTTTTAATCAAACATTGTAAAATTTTAAATAATTGATTTAATTAAGTAAATGTTTCTATTTTGATTAAAAAGTTAGTTGTATCAATTAATTTATTAATTGACAATTTTTTCAACTTCAATCAACTTTTTAATTGGAAATATTTTGGTGAGTTTCTTCTATGTAGAAGTAAAAATCTGACAAAATTTTCTGCAGAAATAAAATGTTGACAAAATTTTCTATAGAAATAAAATTTTGACAAAATTTTCTATAGAAGTAAAATTTTGACAAAATTTTCTATAGAAATAAAATTTTGACAAAAAAAAAATCTATAGAAATACAATTTTGACAAAATTTTCTATAGAAGTAAAATTTTGACAAAATTTCCTATAGAAATAAAATGTTGGCAAATTTTGTCTATATCTATCATTTTGGAAAATTTTCTATAAAATAACATTTTTACAACATTTTCTATAGTAATAAAATTTTGACAAAATTTTGTATAGTAATAAAATTTTGACAAAATTTTCTATAGAAAGAAAACTTTGACAAAATATACTATAGAAATGAAATTTTGACAAAATTTTCTATAGAAATAAAATTTTGACAAAATTTTCTATAGCAACAAACATTTGACAAAATTTTCAATAGAAATACAATTTTGACAAAATTTTCTATAGAAATAAAATTTCGACAAAATTTTCTATAGAAATAAAATTTTGACAAAAAAAAATTTCTATAGAAATACAATTTTGACAAAATTTTCTATAGAAGTAAAATTTTGACAAAATTTCCTATAGAAATAAAATGTTGGCAAATTTTGTCTATATCTATAATTTTGGAAAATTTTCTATAAAATAACATTTTTACAACATTTTCTATAGTAATAAAATTTTGACAAAATTTTGTATAGTAATAAAATTTTGACAAAATTTTCTATAGAAACAAAACTTTGACAAAATTTTCTATAGAAACAAAAATTTTCTATAGAAATAAAATTTTGACAAAATTTTCTATAGCAACAAACATTTGACAAAATTTTCAATAGAAATACAATTTTGACAAAATTTTCTATAGAAATACAATTTTGACAAAATTTTCTATAGAAATACAATTTTGACAAAATTTTCTATAGAAATAAAACTTTGACAAAAAAAATTTCTATAGAAATACAATTTTGACAAAATTTTCTATAGAAGTAAAATTTTGACAAAATTTCCTATAGAAATAAAATGTTGGCAAATTTTGTCTATATCTATAATTTTGGAAAATTTTCTATAAAATAACATTTTTACAACATTGTCTATAGTAATAAAATTTTGACAAAATTTTCTATAGTAATAAAATTTTGACAAAATTTTCTATAGTAATAAAATTTTGACAAAATTTTCTATAGAAATGAAATTTTGACAAAATTTTCTATCGCAACAAACATTTGACAAAATTTTCAATAGAAATACAATTTTGACAAAATTTTCTATCGCAACAAACATTTGACAAAATTTTCTATAGAAATACAATTTTGACAAAATTTTCAATAGAAACAAAAATTTGAGTGGAAGCTATTTAAATACAAACAAGTATATACAGCAGTAAGTTCGGCCGGGCCGAATCTTAAATACCCACCACCATGAACCAAATATTAGGGTTTCCTTTGAAATTTCAGGAGGGCTTGAGGACTTGAGGACACTTCCCGAAGATAAATTTAAAGATTTCATCCATGAGGACTATATCAGATTCTGGATTTATAAGAACCATTTTTGTTTGAGTTTTAGAGGAATCATTAACATCTCTTGTAAGTGTGCAAGAAAATTATAAAATAACGTCTTGATTTGAAATCTTAAATCTGTAGAACTAAAATCTGGAAATTTTACATTGAGTTTCAAGCAATTTTCATGATCAGTGCGACTTCTACACCCTCAAGAAGTGAAGTCGGTCTATATGGAGGCATTACCAAATGGACCTATAAAAACCTAATCCGATACACGTTTTTGTGAGCCTAAAATACCAGAATATTTACAATTTCAGGCAAAATCAGATAAAAACTACGGTTTCTAGAAACCCAAGGAGTTAAATCGGGAGATCGTTCTTATGGGGGCTATACTGAAATATGGACCGATGCTCAACGTTTTCGGCACACCTCTTTATGACCCGAAAATACCTCTAGATTTCCAATTTCAGGCAAATAGGATAAAAACTTCGGATTCTAGAAGCCCAAGAAGTAAAATCGGGAAATCGGTCTATATGGGGGCTATACCAAAATATGGACCGATCCTCACCATTTTCGGCACACTTCTTTATGGTCCTAAAATACCTCTAGATTTCCAATTTCAGACAAATTGGATAAAAAATAAGGTTTCTATAAGCCCAAGACCCCAAATCGGGAGGTCGTTTTATATGGGGAACATACCAAAACATGGACCGATACTCACAATTTTTGGCACACGTATTTGTGGTCCTACAATACCTCTAGATTTCCAATTTCCGGTAAATTGAATAAAAACTGCGATTTCTATAAGCCAAAGAAGTAAAATCGTGAGATGGGTTTTTATGGGGGCTATACCAAAATATGGACCGATACTCACAATTTTTGGCACACGTATTTGTGGTCCTACAATACCTCTAGATTTCCATTTTCAGGTAAATTGAATAAAAACTGCGGTTTCTATAAGCCCAAGAAGTAAAATCGGGAGATCGGTCTATATGGGGGCTATACCAAAATATGGACCGATACTCACAATTTTTGGCACACGTATTTGTGGTCCTACAATACCTCTAGATTTCCAATTTCCGGTAAATTGAATAAAAACTGCGATTTCTATAAGCCAAAGAAGTAAAATCGGGAGATGGGTCTATATGGGGGCTATACCAAAATATGGACCAATACTCACAATTTTCGGCACACGTATTTGTAGTCCGACAATACCTCTAGATTTCCAATTTCAGGTAAATTGAATAAAAACTGCGGTTTCTATAAGCCCAAGAAGTAAAATCGGGAGATCGGTCTATATGGGGGCTATGCCAAAACGTGGACCGATACTCACCATTTTTGGCACACCTCTTTAAGGTCACAAAATACCTCCAGATTTCAAATTTCAGGCAAATTGGATAAAAACTACGGTTTCTATAAGCCCAAGACCCCAAATCGGGAGGTCGGTTTATATGGGGACTATATCAAAACCTGGACCGATACAGCCCATCTTCGAACTTGACCTGCCTGCAGACAAAAGACGAGTTTGTGCAAAATTTCAGCACGATTGCTTCATTATTGAAGACTGTAGCGTGATTACAACAGACAGACAGACAGACAGACGGACAGACGGACATCGTTATATCGTCTTAGAATTTCTCCCTGATCAAGAATATATATACTTTATATAGTCGGAAATCGATATTTCGATGCGTTACAAACGGAATGACAAACTTATTATACCCCCGTCACCATTCTATGGTGGTGGGTATAAAAAACGCTACTCTTAAAACCCAAACTAAAGCAGATACCTCAATATAACAAAATGTTTTCCTAATTTCAAAGAAACCTTAAACCTATATTTAAAGCGTCTCAAAAATCTAAATAACATAATTAAAAAACAAGATTCGCGTCCTAAATTTAATGAAAACAATTTTTGAAGCGAAAATTATAAACTTTCCTTTAATTAAAATTTCGTTATTTTAAAGATATTTGTCCTTAATATTGTGTAATCTTATATATTAGGTTAATATTTTTGCAGTGCAAAGAAAATTGTATTGAGGTGTGGAAAATTTCGAAAAACAGTAAAAAAATAAACTAATGCTCTGTTCCTGCATATCGAACCAAATCTCATTCAAAAGAAAGACAGTCACTCGAATTGGAATGAATTTGAGTTTTTTCTATTTTGGAAAATTCGTTTCGTTTATATGAGAATACATTGATTACCCAAAATGAGTATTTTCAAATTTTTAACCTTAGAATTCATTCAAATGTTAACAATGTTTTTACTTTTTTCTTGACATATATTCGTATATGTTCGTTTACTACTCGACAACAAAATATGAAGTGACTAGCACATTTTAGTATCAGGATTTTTTATTTAACTGAAAAATACTACTTAGATTTTGCTTATACAAAAAAATATGGACATAAGTAATTTGTCCATTTCTATGACACTCTATTTTATTGACTTTCAAGCAACTAATTCAAAAGCAATAAAGAATTTCATTTTTTAAATTTTAAAGTAAAGTTTTTTTGTGTTATTTAGTCACTGTGCTTCACAAGACCCTGCTCTTTGTTAATGTTATGTCGTGTCATTCACAATCTTATCTCAAACACAATTTAAAAGAATTTTCATACTTCAACTGCAAATAGAAATGTATCAATTTATCATCGATGGGAACTTTTTTATGGATCTTTTCCTCGAGACATAGCCTTAGAGGCCTTTGGAATAGAAACACCAATGTTTGACGTTATTCACTAAGCAACAATAAAAAATATTAAAATTTGGTTATAACTATTTTGTCATATCGCTTGAAAACCTATGACTCATTTGTATTTTTTCCATAAAACTTTAAATTTTATTGTCAATATTTATTCATATTTAATAGTTTTGGTGTAATGTTCAATATTAATGCCGGTTCAAAAGTTCTGTTCATTTGAATAGCAATGAATTGCCACAAATTTTCCAACAATTTCAACCCTAAACTTCTGGATGTGATTCCAAAATACGTATTTTCTTTAATCTTTAATGGATAAACATAACCACCCCCGAAACGGTTTGGGGTTTAATACTAAAACAGTTCAAAGGTGCAAATAGTTTTAAAAATTCTTTTGGATAAAATTGTATACCCCCACCAAAAGGGTAAAATATTTCCCCAAAACATACATTGTAACATTGTAGCATAAAGATGAAGAGAAATTTAAAACAATTTATAAAAACCTTTCTAATTATGATTGTTTTAGAATATTGTAAAAGGGAATTTTTTAACAGCTATAGGAAAATTAAAAAACAAAAAAAAACAAGTAAGGAAAGTCTAAAGTCGGGCGGGGCCGACTATATTATACCCTACACCACTTTGTAGATCTAAATTTTCGATACCATATCACATCCGTCAAATGTGTTGGGGGTAAAGGTTTGTCCCACATACATACATTTAAAAATCACTCGATCTGGACAGAATTTGATAGACTTTTACAAAATCTATAGACTCAAAATTTAAGTTGGCTAATGCACTAGGGTGTTACACAATTTTAGTAAAAAACAAAATATGGGAAACGTTTAAATCTGAAGCAATTTTAAGGAAACTTCGAAAAAGTTTATTTATGATTTATCGCTCGATATATATGTATTAGAAGTTTAGGAAAATTAGAGTCATTTTTACAACTTTTCGACTAAGCAGTGGCGATTTTACAAGGAAAATGTTGATATTTTTACCATTTTTGTCGAAATCAGAAAAACATATATATGGGAACTATATCTAAATCTGAACCGATTTCAACCAAATTTGACATGCATAGCAACAATGCTAATTCTACTCCCTGTGCAAAATTTCAACTAAATCGGAGTTAAAAATTGGCCTCTGTGGTCATATGAGTGTAAATCGGGCGAAAGCTATATATGGGAGCTGTATCTAAATCTGAACCGATTTTAACCAAATTTGGCACGCATAGCAACAATGCAAATTCTACTCCCTGTGCAAAATTCCAACTAAATCGGAGTTAAAAATTGGTCTCTGTGGTCATATGAGTGTAAATCGGGCGAAAGCTATATATGGGAGCTATATCTAAATCTGAACCGATTTCAACCAAATTTGGTACGCATGGCTACAATGCTAATTCTACTCCTGTGCAAAATTTCAACTAAATCGGAGCAAAAAATTAGCCTGTGTGGTCATATGAGTGTAAATGCTCCACAGTGTGGAGCAGGGTATAAAAAAAATATGGGAAACATATAAATCTGAAGCAATTTTAATATATATATATATATATATATATATATATATATATATATTAGAAGTTTAGGAAAATTAGAGTCATTTTTACAACTTTTCGACTAAGCAGTGGCGATTTTACAAGGAAAATGTTGGTATTTTGACCATTTTTGTCGAAATCAGAAAAACATATATGTTATATGGGAGTTATATCTAAATCTGAACCGATTTCAACCAAATTTGGCACGCATACCTACAATATTTATGGGATCGATAACAAATTTACCGATTATTTAATCATCGCCGACAAGTCGTATCGATCCGACGCACTGTAAGATTCTTTACAAACACCGACATTTCGTCCGGAATAACTGATAGTCTGTAAAGCGCATAAAACAAACCGCGAAACGTGCGTCAGCTGTTGTCAAAAAGTTGATTGCTAAACAATCACCCTTTATCTTAACCAACAGAAGAGCAATTGTATTTATTAAATTTATTAGGACAAATGCCTTTTGGACATTCCTCATTAGAAATCTTTAGTTTCAATGAAATTATCTATCAATTATAAGAATATGGGGCTTTTCGGGTAGTGGCGAATTCCAAAAGCACTTAATTGAAAATAAGAATACGTACGTTTGGACATGGAGGGAGAAAAAAGGACTGAAATCAGGGATTATAAATCCCTACACTTTTATCGAATATTATAATCAGGGATGGAAAATACACTTTTTAAGAAAATACAAAAAAGGTTTTTTTTGAGCGAAATAGTACTTTTCACTAAATTTAAATTAAAATTCCATTGGAAGATTATTGTCAAGAGCTCCTTAAAACTGAATTTTAAATAAAATAAAATTTTGTTTGTCAACTACTCAATTTTAAATATTTATTTTTTAGTTTTATATCCGCTTACAAAGACTACCGTAGTATTGTAATCACGGTTGCCACTGTTGTACTTCACAAATTTTATGTAGATAAAAACAAAATTTTGACAAAATTACCAAAGAAATAAAATTTGACAAAATTTTTTATAGAAATAAAATTTTAACTAAATTTTTTATAGAAATAAAATTTTGACAAAATTTTCTATAGAACTAACATTTTGTCAACATTTTCTATAGAACTAAAATTTTGACAAAATTTTCTATAGAAATAAAATTTTGACAAAATTTTCTATAGAAATAAAATTTTGACACAATTTTCTATAGAAATAAAATTTTGACAACATTTTCTATAAAAATAAAATTTTTACAAAATTTTCTATAAAAATAAAATTTTGACAAAATTTTCTATAGAAATGAAATTTTTACATTTTTTATAGAAATAAAATTTTGACAAAATTGTCTATAGAACTAAAATTTTGACAAAATTTTCTATAGAAATACAATTTTGACATTTTTTATAGAAATAAAATTTAGACAAAATTTTTTATAGAAATAAAATTTTGACAAAATTTTCATAGAAATACCATTATGACAAAATTTTCAATAGAAATAAAATTTTCACAAATTTTCTATAGAAACAAAAATTTCACAAAATTTTCTATAGAAATAAAATTTAGACAAAATTTTCTATAGCAACAAACATTTGACAAAATTTTCTATAGAGATACAATTTTGACAAAATTTTCTATAGAAATAAAATTTTGACAAAATTTTCAATAGAAATAAAATTTTGACAAAATTTTTTATAGAAATGAAATTTTGACAAAATTTTCTATTGCAACAAAATTTTCTATAGAGATACAATTTTGAAATAAAATTTTGACAAAATCTAAGAAATAAAATTTTTACAAAATTTTCTATAAAAATTAAATTTTGACAAACATTTCTATAAAAATAAAACTTCGAAAAAATTTTCTATAAAAATAAAATTTTGACAAAATTTCCTATAGCAACAAAATTTTCTATAGAGATAAAATTTTGACTAATTTTTTATAGAAATAAAATTTTGACTAAATTTTCTATAGAAATAAAATTTTGACAAAATTTTCTATAAAAATTAAATTTTGACAAACATTTCTATAAAAATAAAATTTTGAAAAAATTTTCTATAAAAATAAAATTTTGACAAAATTTTCTATAAATATAAAATTTTGACAAAATTTTCTATAAAAATAAAATTTTGACAAAATTTTCTATAGAAATAAAATTTTGAAATTTTTTATAGAAATAAAATTTTGACAAAATTGTTTATAGAAATAAAATTTAAAAAAAAAATCTATAGAAATAAAATGTTGACAAAATTTTTTATAGAAATAAAATTTTGACAAAATTTTCAATAGAAATAAAATTTTGAAAACATTTTCTATAGAAATAAAATGTTGACAACATTTTCTATAGAAACAAAAATTTGACAAAATTTTCTATAGAAATGAAATTTTGACAAAATTTTCTATAGAAATAAAATTTTGACAAAATTTTCTATAGCAACAAACATTTGACAAAATTTTCTATAGAGATACAATTTTGACAAAATGTTCAAATATTTGACAAAATTTTCTATAAAATGAAATTTTGACAAAATTTTCTATAGAAATGAAATTTTGACAAAATTTTCTATAGAAATAAAATTTTGACAAAATTTTCTATAGAAATAAAATTTTGTTTAAATTCTATAAAAATTAAATTTTGACAAACATTTCTATAAAAATAAAAATTTGAAAAAATTTTCTATAAAAATAAAATTTTGACAAAATTTTCTATAAAAATAAAATTTTGACAAAATTTTCTATAAAAATAAAATTTTGACAAAATTTTCTATAGAAATAAAATTTTGAAATTTTTTATAGAAATAAAATTTTGACAAAATTGTTTATAGAAATAAAATTTAAAAAAAAAATTCTATAGAAATAAAATTTTGACAAAATTTTTTATAGAAATAAAATTTTGACAAAATTTTCAATAGAAATAAAATTTTGAAAACATTTTCTATAGAAATAAAATGTTGACAAAATTTTCTATAGAAACAAAAATTTGACAAATTTTCTATAGAAATGAAATTTTGACAAAATTTTCTATAGAAATGAAATTTTGACAAAATTTTCTATAGAAATAAAATTTTGACAAAATTTTCTATAGCAACAAACATTTGACAAAATTTTCTATAGAGATACAATTTTGACAAAATGTTCAAAAATTTGACAAAATTTTCTATAGAAATGAAATTTTGACAAAATTTTCTATAGAAATAAAATTTTGACAAACTTTTCTATAGAAATAAAATTTTGACAAAATTTTCTATAGCAGCAAACATTTGACAAAATTTTCTATAGAGATACAATTTTGACAAAATGTTCAAAAATTTGACGAAATGTTCTATAGAAATGAAATTTTGACAAAATGTTCTATAGAAATGAAATTTTGACAAAATTTTCTATAGAAATAAAATTTTGACAAAATTTTCTGTAGCAACAAACATTTTAAAAATTTTCTATAGAGATACAATTTTGACAAAATTTTTCTATAGAAATAAAATTTTGACAACATTTTCTATACCAACAAACATTTAACAAAATTTTCTATAGAAATAAAATTTTGACTAAATTTTTTATAGAAATAAAATTTTTACAGAATTTTCCAAAGAAATAAAATTTTGGTAAAAATTTCCCAAGGAAATAAAATTTTGACAAAATTTTTTATAAAAATAAAATTTTGACAAAATATTTTATAGAAATAAAATTTTGACAAAATTTTCTATAAAAATAAAATGTTGACAAAATTTTCTATAAAAATAATATTTTGACAAGTTCACCAATGTGGTATCACAATGGACTGAATAGTCTAAGTGAGCCTGATACATCGGGCTGCCACCTAACCTAACCTAATATTTTGACAAAATTTTCTAAATTTTTATATAATAATAATAAAATTTTGACAAAATTTTCTATAAAAATAAAATTTTGTCTAAATTTTCTATAAAAATAAAATTTTGACAAAATTTTCTATAAAAATAAAATGTTGACAAAATTTTCTATAAAAATAATATTTTGACAAAATTTTCTAAATTTTTAAAATTTTGACATTTTTTGTAGAAATAAAATTTTGACGAAATTTTTTATAGAAATAAAATTTTGACAAAATTTTCAACAGAAATAAAATTTTGACAACATTTTCTATAGAAATAAAATGTTGACAACATTTTTTCGAAAGAAATAAGATTTTGACAAAATTTTTTATAGAAATAAAAAAATTTTCTATAGAAATAAAATTTAGACAAAAATTTTCTATAAAAATAAAATTTTGACAATATAAAAATAAAATTTTGACAAAATTTTCTATAGAACTAATAGTTTTACAAAATATTCTATAGAAATAAAATGTAGACAAAATTTTCTATAGAAATAAAATGTAGACAAAATTTTCTATAGAAATAAATTGTTTACAAAAAATTAAATAAAATATTGACAAACTTTTCTAAAGGAGAAAAATTTTGACAAAATTCATTAAACCAAATAGGAATGCAACTCGAACTTATCTAAAAAACCGACCTTGCGACAATAGTATTTCCCTTCATCTCAAATATTTCATTCTTCTTTTGGATAATCTCAATAGAATTTTTTCGAATCTCCCCGCCTCTTCCTTCTCTTCAGAAAATACCAATAAATAAAACACATTGAAATAAATTTTCTAGAATAATTTTTATTTTAATTTATGTTTTTGTTGAATTGTCTGTTTCTTTTTTTTTTTTAGTTTTAATTTAAATTCTTTCAATGTTTTCATGTTTCAGTTGTTTGTAGTAAGAATGTTGTAATACAATATTTTGATTTCTTTTTTTTTTCTGACAAGTATTCATTTATGTATGACGCAATTTTTGTTTTATTTATTTTTAATATTATTATTAATACAAGAGTATGTGTATGATTATAAATCAATGATACATACAATTATAAGTTTTATATTTAATAACTTTGGTTGTTTTTCTTTCACTTCATAGTTTTCGTCACAATCTTGCTCGTCATGGTCTTAATATTTAAAAAAATTGGGTTTTTTATTTTTGTTATTGGTTTGCTATCTGATATTTTATACGGAGTTGGTATTTTTTAAAATTAATATTCGTATGTTGGTTTCTTGTAAGACATATTTTACTATTTGTGTTAAGTTTTGTTAAAATTCGAAAAGAAAAAATTACATTCATATTTTGTTTGGTTATAAAATAGAGCAAACAAAACTTTTTGTTTTTAAATATATGTATTAGAATAAAAAAACAAGACTGAGTATAACTGAATTTTTAAGGATACAATGATAGTTAACTTAAAACATATATAACAAAAATTTCACAGGGTATTAAGGATTCTATTTAGATTTTAGTAACATAAATGTAAGGTCCATGATGTATTTTTTTTTTCGTTTATATTTAATTTTGGACTTGATCAAATCTTATAAAAATTAAATTAAAAATTATATAGCCTCACACTAAACTAAACTTAGGAAATAATCAACAATCAGATCGTTTTAGTTTATTTTTTTTAAGATTAAGTTTTTCATCATTTCTTCTTCTGCTTCTTGAGTTTTCAGTTTCAATATTTTATAGTTAAGTTAGAGATGAACAAATTTTCTAAAATCAAAAATACATTACATATAAAAAATAGGTTTTGTTTTTGTTTTTTATATTTATGAGCAAATTGAGTTTTATTTTCGTTTTACTGCCCTGGGCAGTTGAAGTTTTTTTTTCATTTTTCCATTACTTTTTTATTTACCATTATATGCAATAATAAATTAAACTATTTACAATATTAGGGAAGTACGAATATTGTTGTTTTTTGTTTTTCTTATTTTTTTTGGGGGGGGGGGGGGGGGGTTTTCTAAATTGTAACTTAATTTCTACATAATGAATGATAAAAAATAATTTACAAGTCTTTTGTTCATTAACAAATTATAACAAACTTAAATAGGTAGATTATACGTTTACTAGAAAGACATAGATAGTACTGTACAAAACATATTTGATATAATAAAACTTATATGAAAACAAATGTCCGAAAATTTACAAAGTATATCGGTGGGGGATGACTTTTTGTTTTATTGAAATGGACAAACAATATACAATTTGTATATATTATACACAGAATTTTTCAATAACAAAAAGCCAATAATTTTTCAAAGAAATATGAGAATATTTTTGATCTTACACTGAAAAAAATTTTTTTCCTATTAAATTCTTAATTGAGTTTTAAAAAATATTCAATTAAAAATTTAACAAAAAAAATTTTAACTGACACAAAATTAAACACAAACATTAATAGTATCAATTAATTTTTTAATTGACTTTCAACTAATTTTTTAATTGATACTATCATTTCTATGATTGACGACATTTTAATTAAAAATTAATTGGATCAATTAATTTCGTGATTGAAGACAAAAAATATTTTTTTTATGAAACGTTTATTGCATCGAATATATTTGTGTAAAATATTGCACAATTAAACCTCAAATGTGAAATAATTCATTCTAGCACTCTCTTCATCTCCCCTTCTTTCTAAAAAAAAGTAAACTGTGGGAAAAATGAACTACAGCGTGCGAAAATTTAACTAAATCGGTCCATGTTTTGATATAGCCCCCATATAGACCGATCTCTCTTAATTTTGGGATTTCCACAATGTTGTTGTAAAAGCAAGTATAAATGAATGAACTGATATACTTTAACTGCAATTACCGAAATTACACTTATTTAGAGTGTTGCCAGATTTCCCCAAAATGGTAATTTTCTCCCAAATTGGGAATATTGTTTCGTGGGCAGGGGCCTTAAGGAGGACTCAGGCCTAAATGTTGCTCCCTCATCAGTGTTCATTATAGAGGTGTGCACGTGAGTAATATTTTACTCACGCACACTCACGACGGAAAAGTCCTGCTCACGCACAATCAAGCACGATATTTTTTGGTAGGACTCACGCACACTCACGAAAAGAAAATTTGTACTCACACACGAAAAATATCGTCACTCACGAAGCATGTCGTGACTCACGAATAATTTTATGAGTAATTTACCGGAATGGCATGTCTGAAAACATGAGCATGATTAAGATTGAGAGCGTTATTAAACTCTTAACATCCCAAGTGTCACTAAAATTGTAAATGAATTCAACTCGCAAGCGTTTTATGTTCGGAAGCGGGATTATTTTCGTCAGCGTATTTTTGAGAAATTCGTTACTCACGCACACTCGACGTAGATATTTTTTCGTACTCACGCTCACGCACGACATTTGGTTTGCTAATCACGCTCACGCACACCCACGCCGTTGCCATCAACGTGACTCACAATTAACGCGTGTGTGAGTCACGACAATTTCGTGTCACGTGCACACTGATATGACTAATACATCCCATAAATATAATAATGATTAAGATAGACTAGGTTAGGTAGTGGCAGCCCGTTATTTCAGGCTAACTTATGGCGATTTCGATTGGGAAAAAAGGTGCAACATTCTCGGAATTGATTGCAACATATCAAGGACACTGTCATAGATTTTGGATCCTTTATACCTCACAATATTATAAATTAATAATAACTTTAGAATTACACTATCATTTGGGCGAAATGTCAATTAGGGAAAAAGTAGTGTAACACCAAGGCGACATATTTTTTGCGAATCGAAAACGCCCTTAGACTATTAAAATCCATTGTGATACCACAGTGGCGAAATTCTCTCTTATCACTGAGAGGGGATAATCTACCGTTAGTACTGGTTTTCATTTCGTGAATATGCGTGAGTGGGATTGGCTACAACACGTATCGTGCGTGAGCGTGCGTAAATAAACATTTTGCTTCGTGAATGTGCGTGAGTGAAATTTCAGTCACGCAAGGAACGCATGCTAACCATTGCACTACAGTGGTGGTGATGAAGATGGTTTATATTGATCTACCACCTAATTTTTTACATGAGTATTTTGAAGTTAAAGTGCGTTTATAAATAGATGAGCATTTGGAAAACGATCACCGCTCTCCTGGTTTTTTGTTTCGAAATCTTGATTTTATTGAAGCTCGCAATCTGGTATGACAAACATCTTATATATTTTTTTTTTTCAATTTTTTGAATTATTAGTGATTTTCTACAGTGGAGACTATCACCTATGTTCCTATATCCACTTCAATTCCACTTCCACTATTCACGTCAAATCCACGAACGTGAAAATTTGGTGTTCTTAATTCCACGTTCTTTTTTGAACTTTTCTGTAACCAACTGGGTTGCACAAATCACCCAAAAATTCACTAAGGCGGAAATCAAAATAAGTGGAATCAATAGACTTATTATAATTTATTATTATTTTAATTAATAAAACTCATGTATTAAATATAAAACATTTCAAATTTTTTACGCGAGTACTTTTTTTAACGGAAATACACCCATCTTGGACATAATTCAACTTTCACCAAAACTTTTGCAAGTGAATTGATTTCACGAAAATTCCGGTGAAAGTGGATTGTAGGACACGAATATCGTGGAATTGATTCACATTCACCTGGAAGTGGATTTGGGAACATGGGCATATTTCTTTATTTTTTATAAAATCTTGTAAAATGTTTGTTGGGGATTTTTGTGAGGAATTTTAATTTGGAATTTTTGGGGATGAGTGAGTCCCAACAACAGGATTTAGAAAACTACTGAAAAACTACGTGAATTTTTTATTTATATTTCTTTATTTTTTTTATAAAATCTTGTAAAATTTTTAATGGTTTTTTTGTGAGAAATTTTAATTGGGAATTTTTGGCGAGGATAGAGTCCCAATAACAAGATTTAGAAAACTACTGGCAACACTGTTTGTTTACGTGAATTTTTTTATATGAAACCAAAAATCCGCACAGGACTATTGTGACGGCTAGCGACGTGACTCTAAATTAAAATTATGGTGACGAGAGCGTCCCAACAACAAGGTCTAGAAAACTACTGGCAACACTGCTTGTTTACTTGCATTTTTTATAGGAAGACCAAAATCCGCAAAGGAATATCGTGACGGCTAGCAACGTGCCGCTAAATTAAAATCTATTCTAATTCCTTGGCAGAACATGGGCTATGGTCTTGAAATCACTGCTGGGCATTGTTGAATAACACAAGTATATTTTTTCCAACAAGGTTCTTGTATTTGTACGTTGGGTAAAAATTTCGCTTACCGCTTATCGCAATGGTTATGTTTAATTGTTACCCACATTACAATGAAAAGGTTGGTAACGCGGCATTATCTACACATTAGTAGCGTTTCTTTACTTTACTCCTAGTAAAAGTAGTAAATGAGAGAAATATCAAAAATTCTCCCAGAGTATAAAGTTTGGACCAGCGTTGCCACTACGAAATTTTATTTTGGACCAAAATTTTTCCAAAATCGGACCAAAATTCCCTCCAGCGGACCAAATTTCCAATTTCGAAGAAAAATGCTTTAAAAAATAATTTATGGTTGAACATAGTGCTTTTATTAAAAAAGTTAAATACTTTTCAATTTGAAAAAATAGACTTTTTGAAAAGGTCGACGTCAATATTAGTTGACATCAACACAAAATTTTCATTCGATTTTCTGTGATTGAAATGGTATATAATTCCACACTGAAAAAAAAAACATTCACGGCTCCAAAGATTTTGTCTTTACGCTCATGATTTTGGGATTGATTCCGAGCCAAAGAAGCAGAGAATAGAATACAAGTGAAAACTCTTTTATGTTTCAAGTAAAAAACGACTTTAAAATAATGTGTTAAAAAACACCTCCTATTTTTAAAAGCGTTTAGTTTTAAAGTCAAGATGCAAAACGTCAACAATGTTTAATTAATTTTGAATATTTTTTCAGGAGTATTAAAGCCATTTTGACTTTAGTAAAACGAAATTTTTCATGTTAGGATACCTAATTTTATGTCGAATCACTTAACTATAAGGACAAACCGACTTCATTGAAAAGTTTATAGACTTTTGGATAAGGAAAAAACTTTATTTCAGAGAAATACGTCTTCTATGCTAAGCAAAATTCGCATTCGTATTTTAAGCACATGAAATCTTTGGCCTCCCGGCAATATTTTTATATTTATTATTGAATATGTGATAGATTTTTAAATACTAGAAAAAATTTATAAATTTTACCAAATTTATGAAAATGGACCAAAATGGGCCAAATTCCGTTTGGTCCGACCATCGAACCAATTTTAAAAATTAGAAATCTTTTGGACCAAAACGGCAACGCTGGTTTGGACTAACGGTATATACTCTTTCGTCAATACTCTTTTTTTTTACTCTCTGTTGTGCACTGCTTATTAGTAGGGAGGATTTCTTGAACGATAAATCGTTCATATATTTTGCGAAAAAATTACTTTTTGTTAATATTTATAAGTGAATTTTCGTATTGATCGACTTTTTGTGTTACTGTAACTATTTTGTGTATAATATATTCTTGATGGTACGAACAAACTGATTAACATTAATTTCCATAAAATAAAATCTATACTAATAAAGTGGAGCTTTCTTTACTCTCCTAGAAATCTTTACTCTATTAGTAAAACAAAAACCATTCATTTGGACCAAAAACTGTATGTCTTATTATTAGACGAGCATACAAAAGTTGTATTGTTGCATTTTTGATTATCTATAACAATAGGGAAATTAATATTTTTCAGTCAATTTCATACCAAAATATTTTCTTTAAAAAATATCTAAATCAAAATTTAAATAAAAAAACAATAGAAGAGGACGTATGCATTTAAGGCCTTCGATACATATAGGTTAGTTCATTTTTAATTTGAAATTATTGAATGATGTTCAATTTTGAGTAATCAAAAAGTTTGCTCATTTGCTCAATTTTTTTATGTTCATTTCTTTCAATAACGTCTTCTTATTCTTAATTTAAATTGTAGAAAAAATCGCAAAAAACAAGTACGTATTGAACGCCGTCAAATGTTGTATTTACGGCGCTCGATAAATACATGTTAGTTAATTTTTAATTTGAAGATTTTTTTATGAAAACCTCTTTAATTAATTAAAGAGGGTTTCTATGTCATATACTGACAGCGATTTCTTCTTACTCTTAATTTAAATTATAAAACAAAAAAATCGTAAAGGACAAGTAAGTATCGAATACCATCAACAGTTTGACTTTGTTGCTATTTTCCTATCTTCCCCTTCTATAGTATTTTTATTTAAAAAAAAAATGTTTTTTTGTCTCTGTCCATCCATCCGTCTGTCTGTCGTTCTTCTTTTGTTTTCTCCTAAAACTATGGTTAGAAAAGAAGCATTTCTTTTGGCACAACATTATTTTCAATTACAAAATCTTTTTCGACAGCATTGCTCGAATTTTTCTTTTTTAAATAAACATTTTGTAATAATTAAATAAATAAAGTATTGTCCAACATATTTTGTTTAAATAATAAACATTAAGTTGAGTAATGTTTCCAAAGAATTATTAAAAACAAAACAAAAGAAAACAAAAAATAATCACAACTTATTTGCAACATATTACACAAACACTAGGTATGTCCTTTCAAGTGTCGCTTTCATATCTATATGTCCTTCATCATCATTATCAATAATACAGTGATGGTGGTGGTGGTGGTGGTGGTGTGGAGCATTTGGAAGAGATGCTTTTGACTTGTTAAACCTTTTAGTTCATTTCTTATAGCATCATCCATTTTTCATCAGTCAGTAAAATAGTACGTTTTTTATGCACTTGGAGGGGGTTGGTTTCATTTCATTTCTGTTTTTCTTCATTTCTTCTTTCATCTAAAATTTTCTTTGGTAATGTCCACGATTCATCCAAAAATGCCGTCTATGATTGTGGGCCATAGATGTCGATGTATTTTAGCTTGATGCACCAAGTGAGTTTTTCATATGAGCTCCAGCCCCAGCACCAAAGGGTGAGTTGCCGGGTCCCGTCTGGGGACCATTGTTATTCAGATCACCAGGAGTGCGTGGACCATTTGCTCCGGCTCCCATCATTCCTCCTGGAGTATTAGCACCACCCGCACCAGTTGGAGAATCTTGGGCAATCGAGTTGACATGACGTTTAAGCATGGGATGATTGGCCATTGAGGCAAATACCAAACGTTCCTCATAATCATACTCACAGAGTATTTTATTTTCACACAAATAGAAACGGTCACCGACACAAAATCTGTAAGGAAAACACACAAAAAAAATGGAAAATTGTCATAAGTAACACTGTGTTATCGAATTTTGATGGCGAAAAAAAAACAACCAAAAAGTAGGAATAGTATAGGATGTGTAATATTTAAAAATTCTTAAATTTCCGTTTGCCGGAAACATTTTTGTTTTTGTCTTTCTGTTTCTGCATACATTTGAATATTAAACTCAATCTCAGTCTGTTTTTGGTTTTGTCAATCTGGAATTTAAAACAAAAGCTTTGAAAAAAAATCAGAGAAAAACTGTCTAAATTTTTTTCGTTGCTTTTCCTTAAATGTCCACAAGTTTTTTGTTAGCAAAAGGAAATCATGAAAGACAGTTGTGATGAAGGTTGCATTTTATATCAGCATTTACTTCATTACATTGATGACAGTTTCATTCGGCAACTTCCAAGAAATAAATATCAGTTTTTGAAAGGTAAAGAAACAATAAGTAAGAAGATCTTTATCCTCCATTTTTACTGACACTTGTAGAAAAGATATTTTACCGATTTTTCATTAGGTTTTCTAGTCGATCTTCTTCAAAATAGGCAGGGAGTTATGTAAAGGGTGATACGGTCAAAATTTGGTCAAGGCAAAACGCGTTTAAATCCGTGAAATCATTTATTTAAAAAATCAAATTAAATTTCTTTTTCAAGTTCAATTAGTATAAAATTTAGGAAAAATATTCAGTTAAGCTTTCGCTTTTCCAAATCCGAATTGCCGGGCCTCACGCTTGACACCTGCCATCAGATTTTGTACAGCCACCTTGTCCACCTTCTTCGCCGCAGGAAGCCAGTTTACCTTGAACTGCTGCTCGTCCTTAGCAGTTTTTTGGTCTTCTTTAGGTTCCGCTTGACAATAGCCCAGTATTTCTCAATTGGGCGGAGCTCTGGCGTGTTGGGAGGGTTCTTGGGAACCACCTGCTCGTTGTTGGCGGCGTACCACTCCATGGCCTTTTTACCGTAATGGCAAGATGCCAAATCCGGCCAAAACAGTACGGAACAACCGTGTTTCTTCAGGAAAGGCAGCAGACGTTTATATTTCTTTGCGAACTTTGACAGTTTTATGTGCTTGAAAATATCTGCTACCTTTCCCCTTCCTCGTATAAAACTCCTGTCCCGGAAGCTGCTTGTAGTCGGTTTTGACGTAGGTTTCGTCGTCCATTACCACGCAGTCAAACTTCGTCAGCATCGTCGTGTACAGCCTCCGGGATCGCGCTTTGGCCGTCGTATTTTGTTTATCATCGCGACTTGGAGTCACTACCTTCTTGTAAGTCGATAGTCCGGCCCGTTTTTTGGCTCGATGCACGGTTGTAGACGATACACCCAGCTTATTTGCGGCATCTCGGAGAGAGAGGTTAGGGTTTCGCTTGAAACTACCGGCAACTCTCTTTGTGGTCTCAGCGGCTTCCGGTTTTCGATTTCCCCCCGATCCAGACTTCCTGGCTGTCGACAAACGTTCCCCAAACACTTTAATTACATTTGTAACGCTTGATTTGGCAACTTTTAGCGATTTTGCCAGCTTTGCGTGCGAGTAGCTCGGATTTTCGCGATGCGCGAGCAAAATTTTGATACGCTGCTCTTCTTGTTTGGACGGCATTTTGACAACTGAAGAGTGAATTCCAAAATCAAAATAGGAGCAACATTCTACACACACACACCTTCAAAATGAGTGGTGTTCAGGTTTTTTAAATGCAAAATTGAAAGAAATACGTCAAGTTTATATTGACCAAATTTTGACCGTATCACCCTTTACCATACTCCATCTCATAAGTGGCAAATATCAGAAAAAAATTATATATGTTTGGGGAAAAATTTTAGAATCGGGCTATGCTTTTTTTAGAAGTATAATAAGCCACATATTCTTGTATGACATTCCTATTGCAACAGCTAAATAAACAGAAAACTTTTTTCTGATTCCATCACGAAATTAATTGATCCATTTAATTTTATAATTGAAATATCTTCAATCATGAAAATGATAGTATCAATCAAAGTTTTAATTGGGCATAAAAACAATTCTTTATTAAAACATTAAATTTCAATTATTTTCTTAATTGATTCAATTAAAAATTTTATTGATGTTGATTGCAAAACTAAATTAATTTTTTAATTAAATACGTAAATATTTTCAATCACTTTCTTAACTGATTTATTGGTTTTAGTTTAAATAAAAAAAAATATTGTTTAAAATAATTTTTTAATTATAAATTAAAAATTGCTCCATAATTTTTTTTAACTGACTTACGGCCATTTTCATGTAGCTCCGTTAGACTTTAACTCCCAGTTAACAGAAAGTAAAATGGAAATATCTTCTATCCGGTTTACTTTAACTGAAAATTCTGTAGCAGTTAAGCTCCCAACTGGCATATGGAATATATAGACAAGAAGATAGATATGTCCATAGTACGTTTTAAAAGTTCGTTAGCTAACCTAGCACTAACGGAGCTTCATGAAAATGGGGGTTATACTACCCAGTTTAATTAAAAAGTTGATTGTATCAATTAATGTTTTAGTTAAACATTTTAAAATATTCAAAACATTAACTTAATTCACTTAAGGTCATTTGCAGGTAGCTCTGTTAGACTTTAACTCCCAGTTAACAGAAAGTAAAATGGAAATATCTTCTCTCCGGTTAACTTTAACTGAAAATTAGCAGTTAAGTTCTTAAGTGGCTTATGACTATATAGGTAAGATAACAGATATGTCCATAGTATGGTTTAAAAGATCGTTCGCTAGCGTAACACTAACGGAGCTTCATGAAAATGGGGGTTAATGTATCTAGTTTTATTAAAAAGTTAATTGTAATAAGTAATTTTTTAATTGAAAAACTTTTTAACTTCACTCAACTTTCTAATGGGAAATATTAAACTCAAAAATAGTTAACCCTCTATTTTATTAAAACCAATTTAACTTTATTTTAGTTCACGGAATTATTATGTTTGGAGAAATGTTCCTTTACTCTAATAATTTTTTGTGTACGTTAGTTAAATGAATTGAAAAAATTATACACAAATGCATCATAAAGTTTTACTAAATTCATACTTTTCACAAAATAGTTCATAGTAATAGTTTAAGAAATTTGTAAATTTTACTACAAATGATCCCATCTTGAACTTGGTATGGCACTAGAAACATTCTGGAAATTTTGAACTCCAATTTTTTCCTTCAAGTGAAAAAATTAACTATGTCTAATAAATTTTCTTGAATTTATCGAAAAATATTTACTTAGTTTTGTGATATCGGCGTGATGTCAGTGTTTTTAATACTGTTTAGTTAAAATTTTCTAAAAAGAATCTAAATTTTTTAAAATTAATCAAAATTGTTCTTCCTGGTGGGTTTACTGTTCAGTGTATGTTGATATTTTTTCTGTGCATCAATGGCCGCTCTCAGTGTCCCACAAACTGTGCACTCGTAACCAATGTGACCACTTTAGCATTTTTGTAGCAGCTCTTTTGTAGTAGCTCTCTCTCAAGAGAGAGAGAGAGACAGTGGCACAGATCAGGAGTCTCTAACTTGCAAACGATCATCATTTTTATCTTTTTTTATATATGTCTATTTTCAGACATCTTTTAGCCTTTTGTTCGATCGCCGAGAACTATATCACATTACGCTATAACACCCAAAATATCCAACCAACACCGATACACATCCTACATTTCATTCTCATTGATTTAACTAACATTCCTGATATCATTGGACGCTCTCAGAGCCTCTCAAACTGTGAACTCATAACTAAACCAAGTATGCAAGCCAGGGATGGAAAATGCAGTACTATAGTACTTTTGTCAATACTATTTCATTCTGGTCAGTACAGTAGTATTCCTGCGAATGATTTAGTACCTTTTATGTATTTATATATTTCTATAGAAAATGTTTTCAAAATTTTATTTCTATAGAAAATTTTGTCAAAATTTTATTTCTATAGAAAATGTTTTCAAAATTTTATTTCTATAAAAAATTTTGTCAAAATTTTATTTCTATAAAAAATTTTGTCAAAATTTTATTTCTATAGAATACTTTGTCAATTTTTTTTCTATGGAAAATTTTGTCGCAATTTTATTTCTATAGAAAATTTTGTCAAAATTTTATGTCTAGAGAGAATTTTGTCAAAATTTCATTTCTATATTTATATTATTTCTATAAAAAATTTTGTCAACATTTTATTTCTATAGAAAATTTTATAGAAACTTTTTGTCAAAATTTTATTTTTATAGAATACTTTGTCAAAATTTTATTTCTATAGAATACTTTGTCAATTTTTTTCTATAGAAAATTTTGTCAAAAGTTTATTTCTATAGAAAATTTTGTCAACATTTTATGTCTATCGAAAATTTTGTCAACATTTTATGTCTATCGAAAATTTTGTCAAAATGTTATTTCTATAGAAAATTTTGTCCAAATTTTATTTCTATCGAAAATTTTATTTCTGTAGAAAGTTTTGTAAAAAAATTTATTTCTACAGAAAATTTTGTCAAAATTTTATTTGTATAGAAAATTTTATCAAAATTTTATTTCTATAGAAAATTTTGCCAAATTTATTTTTATTTTTCTACAGAAAATTTATTAAGTACTATGAGTTCTACCATTCTATCAAACAGTAGAATTCTACCAACTCTGATTGATTGATTACAATACTACGATATTCTTGTAAGCGGATATACAACTAAAAAAAAGGTCAAATTGAGGAGTTGAAAAACAAAATTTTATTTTCTTTAAAATACTGAATTTTAAAGAAAATTTTGAATTTTACTGAATTTGAAAAACAAAATTTTATTCTCTTTAAAATACTGAATTTTAAAGAAAATAAAATTTTGTTTTTCAACTCCTCAATTTTACCTTTTTTTTAGTTGTATATCCGCTTACAAAGAGTATCGTAGTATTGTAATCAATCAATCAGAGTTGGTAGAATTCTACTGTTTGATAGAATGGTAGAACTCATAGTACTTAATAAATTTTCTGTAGAAAAATAAAAATAAATTTTGGCAAAATTTTCTATAGAAATAAAATTTTGATAAAATTTTCTATACAAATAAAATTTTGACAAAATTTTCTATAGAAATAAATTTTTTTACAAAACTTTCTACAGAAATAAAATTTTCGATAGAAATAAAATTTTGTCAAAATTTTATTTGTATAGAAAATTTTATCAAAATTTTATTTCTATAGAAAATTTTGCCAAAATTTATTTTTATTTTTCTACAGAAAATTTATTAAGTACTATGAGTTCTACCATTCACCATCAAACAGTAGAATTCTACCAACTCTGATTGATTGATTACAATACTACGATACTCTTTGTAAGCGGATATACAACTAAAAAAAAGGTAAAATTGAGGAGTTGAAAAACAAAATTTTATTTTCTTTAAAATTCAGTATAAAGGAGCTCTTCACATTAATAATCTTCCAATAAACGTTTTGTTGAAATTTAGTGGAAAGTACTTTATCGCTCAGAAAAATACCTTTTTCGTACTTTCTTAAAAATTGTATTTTCCATCTCTGATGCAAGCAAACCAACCTAACAAGAGTTCAGACAACAACAACAGCATCATACGAGTAATAGAAATTAAAAATTTCTTCTCTTGTACTTTATGAAATTAAAAAAAAAATTATCCTTAAATATCCTCCATATTTATTATCAGCGTAAGTTTCTTTACATTAAAAATATCCTTTAAATCCATTATTTTATGTATTCTACGTTTGGGAATTAATAAAATATTGAGAAGGTATAAAATGTCAAGAATGTATTACCACAATCACAATGATTGTTACAGTTCGTTGCCAAAAAAAAACAACAACAACAAAACCAAAAAAGACATTCTCTCATATGGCACTTACAAACAATATTGGCTTTATGGTCTCTTGTAAGCATTTAAGTTTATTTTGTAACGGATATCGGCTAATTAAAAATGCATTTAAACCCAGTCGATTGCATACAATATGCATATATGCATATTTAAGATGATTCGTTGGATTTTTTATTTTGTAGACTCTCAGGAAATATAAAAGAAACCAAAACAATCACATACAATGAAACTCCATCTGGCAATTGGTAATGGGCAATTAATGCCGCTAGCCTTCATCATTCTACCATCTCCAAAAAAAATGGAAAATTGTCCAATGGCATTTTATGTGAAATGTTTGAAAATGCAAATAAATATGGCATATTCGCATAGACCATTCTTCAATTTCATGGTGGTCATTGGGAGAACTAATCAATTTTTAAAAAATTAATTCAATTGCCAAAAAATCATTGAGGCTTGCATTCGAGGGGAAGGGGCGTTTTTTATGTCCACAGATTTATATGTCCAGACATATGTAAGCTATCGCACCTGGTGGTCCACCAATCCATACAGCACATAATATAGCCTCAATTGACTGACTCGATGGGACCAATACCATCATGGGGACCAATTCAAATGTTTACAGGCATGTTCGTATGTAAAAAGTGAAGGCAAAAAACAAACTCCTGCTCCAAATGCAAGGTGAAATATGTCGAGCGGAAATGTGACGTTTGTGTTCATTATTTCCACAATGAAAATAACACCAAAAAAAGGTAAAACAAGGAATAAATATCGAACCATATCCAGATTGACTAAAAAATGGATGGCGAACGATCTACCTCCCATACTCTCCAACATATTGACTTCATTTCCCACTTTTGTTTTATTTTTGTGGTGTTTTTCATAATTTCCTGTTGATGTTGTCCCATGTCGCCATCATCAGCATCAACATCGACATTTTATGTCTGTAGAATGGTGTATTTTACATCTCAGTCATCGATATCATAAAGTGTTGATAGAAATTTCAAAACTGCTCAATGACTATAGCTATTAAGGTCCTGGGGAAGGAAGAACAATGGTTGGTGGGAATACGACCACCAGCAGGAAAATGATAAGTGAAAAACGTGAAACGGAAGCACCCACAGCTTTTTGCCGCAAAGCATTTTTCGTGTGGTTGATTTTTTATTTTAATGTTCTTTTTCCTCTGGGCACACATACTCAGGCTCTTAAAAGGTGAAAATCGAGAAGCAAAAACATTAACAAAAATCTCCATTGGTTTATCTACCTTACCAAACGAACTCCGTCGTATACACCCAGAAAAAGTAATCGTCATACTTATAAACCTAGAAGAACTCATGAGAAATAGGGAGAATTTCTGTTTATTAAGAGTGTAGCCGGATGACAGGGATTACTCGAATATATCTCCAGCATGTTTTAGAAAGAGTGAGAGAGAATACTTAGAAAAGTCAAAGCAACACTGTTGAGAGGGAGAAGTCTCAGAAATGCCAAAGATAATTGAGAAGAAGATGCAGTCTTGTCATAGCAAAACTGAAGCACCAGAGGACTCTGCCAACAAAATATCATAAAGTTTGCGTCGACGTGTCTCTCAAATGTACTGCCGTTTGCGTCGGAAAATATCATAACATTTGTGTTTTTCATAAAATTCTGAATAAAATCCCACAAAAGCAATACCAAAACGATTGTAGAAAATTAAAATAATACGTATGTGTATATTAAAGCGAATATTCATTATAGTTTTATGTGAATATTGCCGTTTAAATTTATTCCTGGGCAGAGCTGCTGCAATTTTTTTCGCATAGCCCTCTACACCTTGACATTTGTTTTCTCTTTATAAGAGCACAATGCTTAATCTTGTTATACTCAATTATCTTTGGAAATGCCAGAGAGAATAAAAAGACAAGAGGACGAAACTGTAAAGCGAAACTGCGTCAGTAGGTGGCTGTCATGAGGAAAATTTCTCTAATATCATGCAGTTTTTGTCGGCGCTTCTCTCAAATATCATACAGTTTGCGTCGGCGTCACCCAGTTTAGTTCTCTGCCGGCTTTACGAAACGTAAGGAAAAGAGGATTTAGAACCTACTTTGTAATAACAAATGTTCTTTTATATAAATATTTTCATTCTATTCAATTTTTTGGCAGACAATTTGAAATTATAACTGCCGATGCCTTTATAAACAATTTATCAAAACAGCGCTTCGACCGCAACGTAGGTAATACTAACGCTGCAGGCATTGTGCGACATCTATACGGTTGACATTTGTTGTTTTTGTAGAAGAGAAATTTTCGTCCTCTTGTCTTTTTATTCTCTCTGGAAATGCCACCAGCAGGGTTGCCATTTTGTAGAGAAATAAACTTTAAAATAAAATAAACTTTAAAATAAAATAAAAATAAAATAAAATTTGTAAAAATTTTATATAGAAATAAAATGTGGCGATAACTATCTATAGAAATAAAAATGGACAAAATTTCTATAGATATAAAATTTTGATAAAATTTTCTGTAGAAATAAAAATTTGGCTAAATTTTCTGTAGAAATAAAATTTTGGTTAAATTTTCTATAGAACTGAAATTTTGACAAAATTTCGTAAAGAAATGAAATTTTGACAAAATTTTCCACAGAATTTTCTAATGAACTAAAATTTTAATATCTTAAAGTGTTCTACAGAAATAAAAGTTTGTCAACATTTTCTATAGAAATAAAATGTTGACGTTATTTCCTATAGAAGTAAAATTTTGACGTTATTTTCTATAGAAGTAAAATTGTGACAAATTTTTCTATAGAAATACAATTTTTACAAAATTTTCTATAGATTTAAAATTTTTACAAAATTTTCTATCGAAGTAAAATTTTGGAAAACTTTTTAACTTTTAAAGGATATTAAATTAATTTGGAAAAGTGGTCCGCTGGTACGAATTTTGGTCCAATTTTGGAAAAATTTTGGTTCAAAATAAAAATTCATTGTGGCAACGCTGGCCACCAGCATTATCAAAGATAATTGAAAAGAAGATGCAGTCTTGTCATAGCAAAACTGAAGCACCAGAGGACTCTGCCAACAAAATATCATAAAGTTTGCGTCGACGTGTCTCTCAAATGTACTGCCGTTTGCGTCGGAAAATATCATAACATTTGTGTTTTTCATAAATTTCTGAATAAAATCCCACAAAAGCAATACCAAAACGATTGTAGAAAATTAAAATAATACGTATGTGTATATTAAAGCGAATATTCATTATAGTTTTATGTGAATATTGCCGTTTAAATTTATTCCTGGGCAGAGCTGCTTTGGAAAAAATTGAAAAATAAAGCAATTTTTTTCGCATAGCCCTCTACACCTTGACATTTGTTTTCTCTTTATAAGAGCACAATGCTTAATCTTGTTATACTCAATTATCTTTGGCATTATTGACAGAATGAACCAAAGATAATTGAGAAGAAGATGCAGTCTTGTCATAGCAAAACTGAAACACCAGAGGACTCTGCCAACAAAATATCATAAAGTTTGCGTCGACGTGTCTCTCAAATGTACTGCCGTTTGCGTCGGAAAATATCATAACATTTGTGTTTTTCATAAATTTCTGAATAAAATCCCACAAAAGCAATACCAAAACGATTGTAGAAAATTAAAATAATACGTATGTGTATATTAAAGCGAATATTCATTATGGTTTTATGTGAATATTGCCGTTTAAATTTATTCCTGGGCAGAGCTGCTTTGGAAAAAATTGACAAATAAAACAATTTTTTTCTCATAGCCCTCTACACCTTGACATTTGTTTTCTCTTAATAAGAGCACAATGCTTAATCTTGTTATACTCAATTATCTTTGGAATGAACACCCAGCAGTGTTGCCATCTTTACAAGTATTTTGATGCATCTTGTGTCCGAGACTGGGTGTACGAACCTCTGAATATATGATGCCATGAGGTTAATAAGAGTATGCCGGCCGTAATTAAATCATGGGTCATGGGTTCTACATATGATTCATCTCATCCCAGTAATGCTGTTGAAATGTCTGCGAATAGAATCGGATAGAACTCATTGATAAGGAGAAATTCACCACCTATAGAATAAAATAGCATGACCAAAATGGTGGTATAGGTATTGCACCTGAGACATTTCATAACTCCCTAGCTTAATCATAAATAACAAGCCCGATTTAGACACAGATGGCCTTGAATTCAAATCCCAACCTTGAAAAAACAAGAAAAACTAACCCAATTCCAGTCAAATTTCTTTGAGTGTAGCAGTTTACAATCTTCCCAACTGAGGGGGGGATAAAAGTTTTTTGAAACTTTTTTGCTCATTTCATGTCAATATTGAGTTGAACTATTTTTTTACTCCCATCCGAATCTTGTCCGTGCGTGTGTGTGGTGTTGGTTTACCAACTTCATGTGTGAGTATGATCTGTGTACATATTTTCGACTGTTAAATACCCCACATCCGGTTGGAAGCCGTTTTTAGAGTCCCAGGTGCTCATATGAAACAGTTTTTCTTCATCCTCGCCATTATTTGAGTTACAAAGTGTTGTTTTTCTGGCTGACTTTTATTTTGACTTGTCGTTTTGAAAGATAAACATAAACGACTATTTTTGTTTCTGTTTCTTTTCGCTTTGGCATTCTTTTGCCAAGGATCAAAAAGGGAGACCAATAAGAGTGGGCGTTTCAATTGGGGGTAGCAAAACAAAAAAGTTAAATGTTTACTATTGAAATCAGGCAAGCTAACAAGCATAAATCACATTGGACTAAAACAATGACATACTGCAATTGAAATCCTTTTGTAAGTCCTTGTTAAAGCTGATTTTTGTTACAAGCAAAGCAAGAAAAAACTGGAAAACTTTTGTAACATGATATAGGATGCCCGTAAATATTATTGACAATTTGTTGCAAACATTTGGGGATTAATTTAAATATTGTTAAAGATTTTATTTTTGATTGGTTTACGTTTATTTGTTATAGATTAACCAATATTGCAAGCATAAATATTGTGATGAAACCATTCCAATGATTCTAATGTATTGGAAAAAATATATGTATTAAAAATCAGGATTGTGATGTGAAAACGGCATTTCAAGGGTTTTTGTTAGATAGGATGCTGTCATTCCGACAGCATATCTCAATAATAAAGGACAAAACTCTGTCTTGTTCTGAAAGGCCTAAATATGAATTTTAAATTGGCAATGCGAATTCAAACTAAAGTTGGTATATACCGACCCGCCTAAAAATATGCAATGGAACTTCTTTGAACTTGCTAGCGGTGTTGCTAGATAATCCATAGACAAATTAGAAAAAGACGCAGTCTTGTCATAGCAAAACTGAAGCACCAGAGTCCTCTTGTGCTTCAGTTTATCAACAACAAAAAATATCTGAAGTTTGCGTCGACATGTCTCTCAAATGTTGCCGTTTGCGTCGGAAAATATCATAACATTTGTGGTTTCATAAATTTCTGTATTAAAAACCACAAAAGCAACACCAAAACGATTATAGAAAATTAAAATAAAACGTATGTGTATGTTAAGGCGAATATTTATTATGGTTTTATGTGATATTGCTGTTTTAATTTATTCCTGGGCAGAGCTGCTTTGGAAAAAAATTGACAAATAAAACATAAAATTTTTTTCTCATAGCCCTCTACACACTGAGATTTGTTTTCTCTTTGTAAGAGCACAAAGCTTAATCTTATTATTCTCAATTATCTTTGGAGAATCTCATATTTATAGGTGCCACTTTGTGATGTGCTACAAAACAAGAATATTTTTCTCATAGCCCTCTACACACTGAGATTTGTTTTCTCTTTGTAAGAGCACAAAGCTTAATCTTATTATTCTCAATTATCTTTGGAGAATCTCATATTTATAGGTGCCACTTTGTGATGTGCTACAAAACAAGAATAGTGTGTTAAATTTGGTGTAAGAAACTCGAATCCTCATCGAAAACTTTCTTTAAATTTACATTTAAAATTAATTTGTTTTTTTTTTTTTTTTTTTCGTTGGTTTCTTCTTCAAATTGGAATATAGTAACCGAAAAACATAAAAATTATTTATCAACTTGTAAAATAACGCAGGTGCCATTTGTAAAGGTTTTGTGCGAGTGAAAATTCAAAATCTATTTCCTTTGCCGAAGTCTTCATCGTATTTTCCTATGAAAATATTCAGTCAAACACGTAACAAAATTAGGGATTTGAATACGAGCGATTCTTGAAATACCGTAAGAACAGGTTGGCTGATAAGTCCCCGGTCTGACATATAGATGGCGTCGCTAGTATTAAATGCATATTATTTTTATATAGTACCAACCTTCAAATTATTCGTGTCAAAATTTGACGTCTGTAAGTCAATTAGTTTGTGAGTTGTGAGCGTCTTTTGTGAAGCAACTTTGTTATTGTGAAAAAAATGGACAAAAAGGAATTTCGTGTCTTGATAAAATACTGTTTTCTGAAGGGAAAAAATACGTGGAAGCAAAAACTTGGCTTGATAAAGAGTTTCCGGACTCTGCCCCAGGGAAATCAACAATAATTGATTGGTATGCAAAATTCAAGCGTGGTGAAATAAGCACGGAGGACGGTGAACGCAGAGGACGCCCGAAAGAGGTGGTTACCGACGAAAACATCAACAAAAATCCACAAAATGATTTTGAATGACCGTAAAATGAAGTTGATCGAGATAGCAGAGGTCTTAAAGATATCAAAGGAACGTGTTGGTCATATCATTCATCAATATTTGGATATGCGGAAGCTCTGTGCAAAATGGGTGCCGCGCGAGCTCACATTTGACCAAAAACAACAACGTGTTGATGATTCTGAGCGGTGTTTGCAGCTGTTAACTCGTAATACACCCGATTTTTTCCGTCGATATGTGACCATGCATGAAACATGGCTACATCACTACACTCCTGAGTCCAATCGACAGTCGGCAGAGTGGACAGCGACCGGTGAACCGTCTCCGAAGCGTGGAAAGACTCAAAAGTCCGGATGCGCATGGAATAATTTTTATCGATTATCTTGAGGAGGGAAAAACCATCAACAGTGACTATTGTATGGCGTTATTGGAGCGTTTGAAGGTCGAAATCGCGGCAAAACGGCCCCATATGAAAAAAGTGTTTTTCCACCAAGATAACGCACCGTGCCACAAGTCATTGAAAACGATGGCAAAAATTCATGAATTGGGCTTCGAATTGCTTCCCCACCCACCGTATTCTCCAGATCTGGCCCCCGGCGACTTTTTCTTGTTCTCAGACCTCACAAAGATGCTCGCAGGGAAAAATTTGGCTGCAATGAAGAGGTGATCGCCGAAACTGAGGCCTATTTTGAGGCAAAACCGAAGGAGTACTACCAAAATGGTATCAAAAAATTAGAAAGTTGTTATAATTGTTGTATCGCTCTTGAAGGGAACTATGTTGAATAATAAAAACGAATTTTGACAAAAAAAAATGTGTTTTTCTTTGTTAGACCGGGGACTTATCAGCCAACCTGTTACTTACAATGTTGGCTCAAAAATTGGAAATAAGGCATTAAATCTTGGACATTAATTGAACTAAAACAACTTTTCACTCAGGAGTTTTTTTATAATCCATTTCAGGATATAAAAATAGTCTATATAGAGTCCATATTTGATGTCTTCAATATTTTAAAAATGCAGTTTGCATTTAATCTTCCGAAATGTTACATTTTATTGTCAGATACACAACGAACTCCATATTTGAAATGAACACTTTTTTCTCCCATTTGGTTGTAATTTGGTTAGTACCCAAAATATGTGTTCAAAATAATTCATATTGGACAATTAATTAATTGAGACTTCTCGAGCACTTTGAAGACGAATTGAGTATTTCAAATTGTACCAATAGGTCATTCTAGTACCATTGTGCTTTTGAGAAGTGGAATGTACCAAATTTAGTAAAATTGTATTAACTTTTAAATCCCTGATTTGGGCAAAATCCTTTAGACTGCAAAATGGTTGCTTTTTTGCAGCTTTCAGAAAAAGGAATTTTTCAGGCGGGTTTAATAAGTATGAATATCGCGGAGGCAATTGAGTTAGAAAATAATTCGACACTTGCCGAAATTTGTTGTTGTTTTAATTTTTGTAGGTACATATGGGGCCATTTTAACAAAATCCAATACAGCTATCAATTTGCACGTTTCTTAACGAAATTGGAAGAAATGTGCAAGACGATAAGTTATGAAATGATAATATTGGCAAAATTATAAAATTCGTCTACGGGTCCAATATCTTTAGCAACATATTTTTTAGGCGATTTTAAATTAATAAAAAAATCTAATTTACATTCACCCCTTTTCTTTTCTCGTTAGATCTTAGAAAAGATGCGATAACATAAACGTAAGGATATTTGATTGAAAAACTCCCAAAACGAAAATAAAGCCAATATGTTTTCCATTTCGTACAACACAAAAGAGAGAAATAATTTTCACCCCTTAAAAAATCTACAAAAATACCTTTGAAAAATATCTGCGAGTAAATGTAATGCAATCAATAGAAGTAACCAGGTTTCCTTTTTCCCGCCATTAAGAAATATTGATAGTATTGTAAACAAGTCGTTTTCTTTTGTCATTTAAGTGCCATTTAGGGTATTGACTGCATAAAAGGTTAGCTAACAAAAGGATTTGTAAAGCCAACACCCCTACCAAAAAGAAACGAATGGTAACCCTTTCACGGGAAAAAAGGGGTTGGTAACGCATATAAGATTTAGACATTTTAGGCCAATGTTTAGTACATTTATTGGCCATTTGTGAATAAATAAAAATAAATAAAACATGATTTGGTTTTATCACAAAACATTGTATCAATAACAAAATGCTTGATAATTGTCTTCAAGGGTGTGATAAACATCAAATTTTATTGCCTCTTAGAGGCTTAGAACTAGCCTTAAATAAATAAAAATGCGTTGTTTTTCTTTTTGGGATAAACAATATACAAATGGTTAAGATTAATATTTAATATCGGTATGGATATGGGTAACTAACCTGTGATTGCATTGTTGACAGGCAAAACATTCCAAATGATAAACATTTGTTCGAGCTCGCATAACCATTTCAAATGCCGGAATGACTTTACTACAGGCAGCACAATAGCCAGTGTTGCCAAACAACCTGAAAACAATGAATGAATGAATGCATTATTAATAATCTTTTGGGTTTTGTTTCGTTTTTGGATAAAATGAAAATATTTTTTACCTTAAGTAATCTCTTTTGCAGAGCATTAAATTGCCTTTGGTATAGAGGGTTGAACCCACTTCACCCAAACGACAATCACAACAGCCACATTTAAGACAATCCTCATGCCACAGCATATCTAAAGCTCGTAATAAATATCGATCCTGTATGTGTTTGCCACAGCCGGCACATAGTTGACTGCCATTGTTGTTGTTATTATTGGCCGCCGCTGTTATGCTATTGCTATTGGCATTATTCGTTTGGTTACTGTTGGCATTCTGCAGATTGTTGGGACCCACATTGGGTTCGGTTTTTGTTATATCCATAGTCATCATCTGAAATGGAAAACAAAAATGAATGGAGAATTGAAGTAAAGATTTAACAATTGTAATGAAAATATTTTTAAGTAAAAATCTGTAAAAAAAAATCCAATTAATTATTTTACATTATTTAATAACGTATTTGATTTACTTTTCAATATTATTCCCAAATTCTCTTAAAAAAATTGTAAGTATTTAAGCTATGATTAATTGTAGTTATATAAAATGTAAAGGTGTTTTCATTACTGAAGAAACAAAACTTTAGCAATAAATCATTTTAAAACTTTGCAAAGATAACATCTTGAAAATGGGCAATACTATACGCTCTTCTTTTAACAAACTTTAGAAAAATGTTTACTTCAAAAATTAACCAGTGCTATATGGCCAGGGAAGGAAGATTTCGAAAACAATCTCCATCTGAGATTTCAAACTTAAAATTCACAGACCACTAGAGTAAACAACATGTCTTTGCTTTAAGCCTGATGTTTAACTAAAAAGGCTAAAAAAAAACTCCTAGCCAAAAAACAAAGACTGGTAAAACCAATGTAATATTACGAAGAAGGGACGAATGCAACAACGAATGACCAAGAATCCTTTGAAAATACCAAATGTATTGCTCCTTGATTTTCCTAGGCAATGTTGGAGGAGGTTAACAACTAACATGAGCCACTAGTTTCAGTTTTTTTTTGTTATGTTTACACCACGCCAATGCTTCATTCTTACTAACAAGACCAGGAAAATCCAAAGAAATTAAAATGACCATAAAAAACGAACTTGTACTTGTTAAGGCTCCCTATTGTAGTTATGCAAGTTGTATCCCGTCTATGTATTACGTGATGAAAGGATCATTTCATATCTATATAAAAATAAAGCATACTTTAAGGCATATTGTAAAAACACATAAAAATGTCAAAATATGGTAACTTTGTAGATGCCATTGAAATCGTAGCAAAACAAAATTCTATTACTTTAAGATCTATTATAAAAAAAAATTTAATAGATATTAAGGTAATATTATTATACCCACCACCATAGAATGGTGACGGGGGTATAATAAGTTTGTCATTCTGTTTGTAACACATCGAAATATCGATTTCCGACTATATAAAGTATATATATTCTTGATCAGGGAGAAATTCTAAGACGATATAACGATGTCCGTCTGTCTGTCTGTTGTAATCACGCTACAGTCTTCAATAATGAAGCAATCGTGCTGAAATTTTGCACAAACTCGTCTTTTGTCTGCAGGCAGGTCAAGTTCGAAGATGGGCTATATCGGTCCAGGTTTTGATTTAGTCCCCGTATAAACCAACCTCCCGATTTGGGGTCTTGAGCTTATAGAAATCGTAGTTTTTATCCAATTTGCCTGAAATTTGAAATCTAGGGGTATTTTATGACCATAAAGAGGTGTGCCAAAAATGGAGAGTATCGGTCCATGTTTTGGTATAGCCCCCATATAGACCGATCTCCCGATTTTACTTCTTGGGCTTATAGAAACCGCAGTTTTTATTAAATTTACCTGAAATTGGAAATCTAGAGGTATTGTAGGACCACAAATACGTGTGCCAAAAATTGTGAGTATCGGCCCATATTTTGGTATAGCCCCCATATAGACCGATCTCCCGATTTTACTTCTTGGGCTTATAGAAACCGCAGTTTTTATTCAATTTACCTGAAATTGGAAATCTAGAGGTATTGTAGGACCACAAATACGTGTTTCAAAAATTGTGAGTATCGGTCCATGTTTTGGTATGGTCCCCATATAAAACGACCTCCCGATTTGGGGTCTTGGGCTTATAGAAACCGTAGTTTTTATCCAATTTGTCTGAAATTGGAAATCTAGAGGTATTTTAGGACCATAAAGAGGTGTGCCGAAAATGGTGAGTATCGGCCCATATTTTGGTATAGCCCCTCATATAGACCGATTTCCCGATTTTACTTCTTGGGCTTCTAGAATCCGAAGTATTTATCCTATTTGCCTGAAATTGGAAATCTAGAGGTATTTTCTGGTCATAAAGAGGTGTGCCGAAAACGGTGAGTATCGGTCCATATTTTAGTATAGCCCCCATAAGAACGTTCCCCGATTTAACTCCTTGGGTTTCTAGAAACCGTAGTTTTTATCTGATTTGCCTGAAATTGTAAATATTTTGGTATTTTAGGCTCACAAAAATGTGTATCGGATTAAGTTTTTATCGGTCCATTTGATAATGCCTCCATATAGACCGACTTCACTTCTTGAGGGTGTAGAAGGCGCACTGATCATGAAAATTGCTTGAAACTCAATGTAAAATTTCCAGATTTTACTTCTACAGATTTAAGATTTCAAATCAAGACGTTATTTTATAATTTTCTCGCACACTTACAAGAGATGTTAATGATTCCTCTAAAACTCAAACAAAAATGGTTCTTATAAATCCAGAATCTGATATAGTCCTCATAAGTGAAATCTTTAAATTTAACTTCGGGAAGTGTCCTCAAGTCCTCCTGAAATTTCAAAGGAAACCCTAATATATGGTTCGTGGTGGTGGGTATTTAAGATTCGGCCCGGCCGAACTTAGTACTGTATATACTTGTTTTATAATAATAAAAATATATATTATTGTAAAAAAATATGTATTAAAGCCAATGGCTGAAGCATAAAAACGTTGTTATACGGTAAGTTTGTTGTAGCCATAACTTTGTAAAACAATATAGTTAACAACCAACTACACTCAAAAAAAGTTAACTCTTTATTTCACTAAAGCCAATTTAACATTATTTTAGTTCATGGAATTATTATGTTTGGAGACAGTTTCCTTTACTCTAATAATTTTTTGCGTACGTTAGTTAAATTAACTAAAACCGAGAAAAAATATACACAAATGAAGCATAAAGATTAACTAAATTCGTGTCTTCCACAAAATAGTTCAGCATTTCTTTAAATTTGCAAAGTTTACTACAAATTCGTTCATTATGAACTTCGTATGTCACTAAAGACACCAATTTTTTCCTTCAAACGACAAATTTTTCTTTAACAAGTGAAAAAACCTAATTATGTGTAATAAATTTTCTTGAATTTTTAATACTGTTTAGTTAAAATTTTCTTAAAATATTCAAAATTTTCTAAAATTAACCGAAAGTTTTCTTCCTGGTGGGTTCACTGTTTTTTCAGTGTACAAACCAAACAACAACAAATACAATTTTTTTAAGATCGATCCATCCATCTCTGGATAGAAATGTTGGAAAAATTCTCTTATGTAAAATCCATAATCGGAACCTTATAAATATCTAAGCAAGATTACAAGGAGAAAAGAATCGCCAGCGTCCCAAACACCACCACACCTTTTTTGGTAAAGGCCGTTGGTATTTAGACACTATTATTTGGGCTCGTCCGGGAATTGAACCCGGGACCTCTCGCACCCGAAGCGAGAATCATACCCCTAGACCAACGAGCCGGTGATTCAACGGCTGCTTAAATTTTATTTTCAATATGAGGCCTTCACTAAAGAACAAACATGTACACACACACACATACACTCTTGGCGATAAAAGAACAAAAACCCCAAGAGAACAACAACAACATACCAATACTTAAATCAACAAAGCATGCGAATTGTGGTGGGCTAAAAATTTAACAGAGAGCAAGAGAACAACAAATAAAAGAGAATACAATTTCTAAAAGACCATATATCAGGTAAAGAATGAACAATTCATTAAAGAGAATGAAATGAAGAGCATTGCAACAAATAAATAAACAATTGTGGTAGGGGGAATAATTCTATTTATAGAATTAAGAGATGGGTAAATATAGATGTGTAGTAGAACAACAACAAGAGAATGAAGATTGATTCTTACCCTAAAGAACTTATGGCGTTTAATCGAATAAAAAAAACAATAGGATTTTGAAATATTTTTAGAGTAATGGGCTTTGTTAAAAGAAAAATCTTACAGTCTCAGTTGTTATTGTTGTTGCTATATTTTTAGAGTAATGGGCTTTGTTAAAAGAAAAATCTTACAGTTTGTTTTTATTGTTGTTGCTATTGGCTTGTGTTTAAAAATGTCATTTGGCACAAAGTTTCATGGTGCCCTTTTAGCTCAGAGGTAGAGCACTGGTCTCGTAAACCAGGGGTCGTGAGTTCAATCCTCACAGAGGGCAGTTTTAGACAAAAAACTTTTTTTTATTTATTAAAATATTTATTATAATTACATATTAATAAATGTATAACAAAAAGGCATTTAGCAACTTAGGCTTTCGGCTTAATTGTATTGTTAATTTTTATTTTCCTTATTGGGAATTGTTGCATTTTTTTCTTGTCACTCAAACTGATAACTGATACCAATTGCACTTTACAAACTCAATTACTAGAGATGTTTTGTTTTTTGGTAACTGTTGTCAAAACGCGAAATTGCTTTGGCCTAGAGTTATGAATGAATTGACTGACATAAATCGATTTGAATTTTTTTTGCTTTTCTTTTTTGGGTATAAAACCCATGTTACACTGTTAGAGGATAGTTATTTTAATGGATTTTTACATAGAACACCCAATTCAATGCATTTTTAATTTGTTTGATACAAAAAAAAAAAAGACCCGAAAATGTTTACACTTGTGCGGACGAACTGTAAATTGAAACAAAAATTTAAAAGGAAGAAGATGGGTAGTAGAGATTTTAAAACAGTTGCCGTCTTAAATGCCACCTTTTTGCGTATGCAAGCTTTGTTTAGGAATTTAAACTACAAATAAGAAGAAATTAGGAACAAAACAAATAATATTCGTTATTAATAACTCAAACTAACGAAATTGTTTCATTTGTGGTTCTTTGTTTTTTTTCGCACTGAAAAAAGGTGAGGGAAAAAATCGTGTTAGAGCGAATTCTGATTAGATGTATGACGTGACGCCATTTGGAAAATTAATTAATGAAAATATTAATATTTTTATTCTCAATAATAGAATTATTTTCTGGAATAAACGTTTTTCCCATTCTTAAAAAAAAAGTGTCTTTCATAGGTGCTTATGTGTGTGTAAGAAAAATATCCTATGGAAATTCATCTGATTAAAAAACGCTCCCAAATCAAATTTAACCAAAACCGTTCGTTTTTCTTCAACGAAATAATTTTTTCTTTTCGGTAAAATGAACAAGTAAACCAACTTACATTGGAAAATCGATTTTTCGAATTGTTAAAATTGGAAAAAGCCGCCTGAGATTTTTTTGGTTAAATTCGGTACATTGATTTCAGTCACGATTAGTTGATAGTTGAAAGTTGACACAAACAAAAATCAAAAGTCGATACAAAATGTCGATTTCGACTTTAATTGACAAAAATATACTTTCGACTTTTGTACTCCTACCTAGTCAAAAGATTAGTGGACTTAACCTCTTCTAATTATAGAAAGGGAACATAGTCATATTGGGCTCGTCCGGGAATTGAACCCGGGACCTCTCGCACCCGAAGCGAAAATCATACCCCTAGACCAACGAGCCGTTACCTTATTTATCTCAATGATTAGTCCAAAATCTTCTTATGCATTTGAAACATTTTAATTGAAATTTCAGCAAAGTCCTTTAACCGTCTAAACACAACCATATCGATTTCCGTCAAACGAAGACTTCTTTAAGTAGAATTCTAAGGTAAGCAAAAGTTGCAGCCCGAAAGCATAGTGTTGCCAACGATTCAACTTTTTTCACAGCTATTTGTACAAACGCAGCAAAGAGGAACTTTTTGTCGCCAAGAGAATTGTATCTACGAAAATTTTTGGTCCACCCTCAAAAAAAAAAATCGCTTCATTTTGCTTCAAGCATATATATTTTATAACAAAATATTGTTTCTATTGTTCAAGCATATTATGTTTCACCTTAGGGCATACACTGGTAGAAAAAATTTTGAATGAAATTTTCTTTGTGTGGATATAGTTTTAAGGCGCCAATAGGTTACTTCCATAACTATACTTGCAACTTACTCTCTAGGTCTCTCTTTCTAAAAACATATATGTTTATAGGCTATTTCAAAATTAATATACAGTAGAATTCATTTATAGCGACCTCGGTTGTAACGACCATCCGTTTATAACGACGTATTTTCAAAGCAAGTTTGGTTCTTAATAGTTTGTACATGCGCAAGCATTCGCTTAGAACGACTCCGGTTTTAGCGACCATCTGCTTTTAACGTCCAATTTGCACGTCTGCTTTGCAATGGATATTCGGTTATAACGACGATGTAAGTTCTGTGTACTAATTTTTATTTTTTCCATTCCATTTTTTGTCGTCAGCCAATACTAAATAAAGAAACATATACTGAGGGGAATCACAGAATTTGTTTTCGACTATCCCAAACAGAGGTGCAAATGACGAAGAAGAAATATTCAAACCAGTTTGGGATGAGTTCGAGTTCAAACCAGGACTGGGATGAGTTCGTAAATGTCGATGAAAACGTCGTGACATCAGAAGAGCCTTCATTGAGAGAAATAGTGGAGAACACAAAAGAAAATGATGAAACTCACAGCGATAATGAACCAGATGACGAAGATGAGCCAATCCAAAATTCCAACTAGGACAGAAACCTTGAGTGCGTTGCACACATTTAAACAGTATTTACGATTTGGGGGTTCTGATATATCAGAGAGTTTATATAGTTCCCTTGAAATTATTTAAAGTATATTATTAAAAGAAATTGTTGTAAATAGAAAACAAACCACAATTCGAAACTATTTCCAATCTCAATAAATAAATCTCATGATTAAAAAAACTTAAAAATATTGTGTGCAATTATTTGGATACAACGACGCTCGGTTATAACGACGTATAATTTCGGTCCCTTGGCGGTCGCTATAACCGAATTCTACTGTACATATGTTTGCATCTAAGCATATTATATTTACAAACATTTTATGCCCCCTAACAGGATATGCTAGTTTATGAACATTATATGCTTGCACTTAAAAATATTGTGCTAAAAAAACTTGAATTCCAAACATATAATTTTTACATCCAAACATATGAAAAACTGTCTTTTTCGTCCGTGTGTGTTGACAGGCTACAGTAGATAACGGATATAAAAAGTCTAAAAAACAATCCATATAAACATAAAGATGAACGGTTTTCATATGCAACACAATATTAATTTGAGGGCGTACCCCATCCTCAACACATATTCAAATGGCCTTGCAAATTGCTTGCCTTCTACAAATTTTCCAATATTTGAAACATCAAAATGAATTTTAATTTAAGAAGTTGTTGCTAAACTATTGAATAGTTGTTGCTGTTCAATTCCATTCAAGAGGCTAATCTGTCTGTATTTTTTATTTTGTAGAGATTTTCTCAACTTGAATTTGAACCTAATCCTTTGAAAAATGTTAGAAACGGTACATGTGTTTATTGGGAATTGGACAAGGCTTTTTAAAAATATTAAATTATATTAAATCTGAAGCCGAGAGATGGCCGGAGAAATGCGGATGATGTTTCTTTCGATTCAGGAGGTCATGAAACACAATTTGGGGTGTTTTTGTTCGTATTCTTCTTCTCAATTAAATCAAATTCAATTTACCTGTAGAAAAATCATATAATTGCCAAAATCCATTGGAGAAAAACATGTGGATAATCTCTGGAACTATTTCAGTCCATCATAAAAATAAAGTGGACCAAATTTAATGTTAGACAATTCATTAACCTCCACAGATTTGTTCTACATTCCAAACCCTATGTACAATGTCTGCAGCCCCCGCATAACTGACTGGATAATTCAATGACTGACTAACTTAGTCGCCTCGTTGCTCAAGTTATTGAGCAACTGGTAAATTTTACACGCGGTTACCAATGCCAATAGTGCAACCACCATATTCAATTTGCATAAATTGATTTGATTGAATTTTTATGAAGCTGGAATCTTCGTCAAGTTGAATATAACGACAATGGTAAATATGAGGGCGGTCAAAAGAGAATTCTGGCCAAATAACGATAGGAGCATTGTGAATGGTCTATTCTTCTGTCGTTGGGTCTAAACCCTTATGCGGGGGGGTTGAGAAGCAAACTAATTAAATTTTTGTGAACGACAAACAAATGAATATTCATTTATGTATGACATTGGCCTTTTGGTCAATCACCATTGAAGCTTTCTTCATAATTGAGATTCTATCAAGTTGTGTAGGAATGTAATACAAGTTTTTTTTTTTGTTCGTTTGTCTATATTTTTCCCAAAATGGGAAAGCCGCAAATGCAATTCGGTGATTCTTTAGTGAAAACTGATAGCCCCTATTACAGTGCTCACATACTAGTATGTAAATGCGGTTATTCATTTATACTTAGTCTAAGCTAATTATATTTCATAATCTATCAAATTGCAAACACTCAGGAATTTCAAACAATGCTTCTTCGTTTGAATTTGAGCAAGGGGATACACCATGTGTGCTTACATTTTTATATCAAATCGAATTCAACACCAGGCTAACAAACAAATACTAGTTGCGGTTGCGGAGGAAAATTGCATGTATTTATACAAATATGAGATAATTGCATCTATGGTTAGTTTGGGGAATATATTGCACGGTGGTTCAAAAATATCGATAAAAAAATTCACATATTACATATTGACAAAATTTTCTATAGAAATACAATTTTGACAAAATTTTCTATAAAAATTAAATTTTGACAAAATGTTCCATAGAAATAAATTTTTGACAAAATTTTCTATCAAAATAAAATTTTGACAAAATTTTCTATAGAAATAAAATTTTGACAAAATTTTCTATAGAAATAATTTTGAAAAAATTTCTATAGAAATACAATTTTGACAAAATTTTCTATAGATATAAAATTTGACCAAATGTTCTATAAAAAAAAAAAAAAATGTTGACAAAATTGTCTATAGAAATAAAATTTTAACAAAATTTTCAATAGAAATAAAATTTTAACAAAATTTTCTATAGAAATAAAATTTTCAAAAAATTTGCAATAGAAATAAAATTTTGACAAAATTTTCTATCAAAATAAAATTTTGACAAAATGTTCCATACACACAAAAAAATTTTTTTTTGATTTCAATCACGAAAAACGCGGATTCAATCATTTTTTTAATTGAAATGTCTTCAATCACGAAAATGATAGTATCAATCACCCATTATGATTGAATACCAACACGATTTTCAATTAAACATTTAATTGACTTTTGTCACGGAATCAATTAATTGTGTGATTGAATCAATTAAAAACGTGATTGATTTTTAGCATAAAATTCAATCACAGTTTTAATTGAATCAATCAAAATTTTAATTAATTTCGCGACAAAAATCAATCAACTATTTGATTCATTCAATTAAATAATTAATTGAAATTGGCTATAAATTTCATTCAAAAAATTATATATTGCGCCCCCAAAATCGTATTTAGTTTTATTTTAAATAAAAGAAAATATGTGTTTCTTATTAAAAATATTCAATATTTTATTATTTTTTGAATTATGCAATAGACAAATAAATTTGGTTCTTCTCATTTGTGTGTTTTCTTCTAACATAACTTACACATACAATTACGATCAATAACAACTAAAGGGTTAAAAAAATAAACTATATAAATCATTATCTTCATTATCATATTAACCATGTCAATATGTTCCTTCAAATATATACATGCGCCTAGATTTCCAATAAATCAGCAGCCTGTAAGCTAAATTAGTTTTTCTGAATGTAAACAGAATAATTCGAATTTAATTTTGTTCAATTAAAAGTTAATTTTGTTAAACATTACCTACATAGAATATCAAGTTCAATTCGTAGTTCCATGTTGCAGATTTATAATCTTCTTTTGCATTTGTAGTCTTTTAGCATAAAAAGGTGTATTAAGGAGCTCGGTAATTTAATTCCTTTCCAAAATTTCCACACATTGAAATCGTCTATAAAAATTTGAACCAATCAAAGACAAAAATAATGGGAAAGCAATGCAATATTTGGTATTATATTGATGATACTTTGCAAATTCTGGAAATAGAAAAAATATAAATGGAAAATACATATTTTTATTATTTTCGGATATTTTTCATATTTTTAAATCCAAAAAATAACCTTTTTACCATTACATAATTCAGCTCATTAGTTTATATATCAGATATACTGCTCTCTACTTCAGTTCAAACTGAAAAAGGCACGTAAAACAAAAATGCAATTTAATGCCAACGCTACTTCGCAACTTGAAGGTGAATCTTCCAACAAACCCATACCGCTCTTGGTTTTAAGAGAACTAGGAGTGAAAAAATATAATTTTAAAAGATCAATACGGTACCCACCTTTTGATTGCAAACATATTCTTATATATTTGATAAAATGATGTAATTGATGGGATTGATTGGTCAATTTCACGAAATAAAATTGATCACTAAAAGAAATGAATAAAAAATATATTATTTTAGTCTGTTTAATGTAAACAGGCTTCAATGGAAAACGGTATTCACATTTCACAATTTCTTACCTCCAATAAACGTAGATTGTTTTTCATTTTTAAAACACCACAAAACACAAACAAAGGTAATTTCAAATGCGATCTGTCATATATTTTTTCAAACCTTTACCACGTGGCCATTTGTTGTTGCACACTTTATTTATTTCAACCCTTTGCTACGATTTGTTGTTGCGTTCAAAATATTTATGCACACATTTTGAATGCAGCAGACAGAATGTCACCAATCATGTTTTTCAATTTACGCGAAAAACAAAAACCCAACCGTTCGTTACGAGTTACTTCCACAGACTGATCTCTCCATCATACATTGTTGAATAAATACCCATTCTCTTGATCTCTTTTCGCTCTTTCCATTGCTCAAAATTACTCAATTTCAATCACAAAGGTGATTGGATCAATCACATGTGTAATTGGAAACGGAAAATTTTTCAATCACGTTTGTAATTGAAAATTATTTCTAAATTGATTAACAAATTGATTGAATCAATCAATATATTAATTGGAAATGTAACAAATATCAATCATTTTTTTAATTGCTTTTTATTCGGATTTGATTAAATAATTAATTGAATCAATTAACATATTAATTGAATCCGTTTCCAAATTCAATTAAGTGATTAATTGAAAAAAATTCGGTGATAATTTTTTGTGTGTAGAAATAAAATGTTGACAAAATTTTTTAATAGAAATAAAATTTTGACAAAATTTTTTTAATAGAAATAAAATTTTGACAAAATTTTCTATAGAAATAAAATTTTGACAAAATTTTCTATAGAAATAAAATTTTGACAAAATTTTCTATAAAAATAAAATTTTGACAAAATTTTCTATAAAAATAAAATTTTGACAAAATGTTCTATAGAAATAAATTTTTGAAAAAAATTTTTAATAGAAATAAAATTTTGACAAAATTTTCTATAAAAATAAAATTTTGACAATTTTTTTTATAGAAATACAATTTTGACAAAATTTTCTATAGAAATAAAATTTTGACCAAATGTTCTATAGAAATAAAATTTTGAGAAAATTTTTTAATAGAAATAAAATATTAACAACATTTTTTAATAGAAATAAAATTTTGACAAAATTTTTTAATAGAAAAAAAAATTTTACAAAATTTTCTATAAAAATACAATTTTGACAAAATTTTCTATAACAATAAAATTTTGACATAATTTTCTATAGAAATAAAATTTTGACAAAATTTTCTATAGAAATACAATTTTGACAAAATTTTCTATAGAAATAAAATTTTGAGAATATTTTCTATAGAAATAAAATTTTGAGAAAATTTTCTATAGAAATAAAATTTTGACAAAATTTTCTATAAAAATAAAATTTTGACAAAATTTTCTATAAAAATAAAATTTTGACAAAATTTTCTATAAAAATAAAATTTTGACAAAATTTTCATGAAATTTTCTATACAAAGAAAATATTGACAAACTTTTCTATAGAAATAAAATTTTGACAAAATTTTCAATAGAAATAGAATTTTGACAAAATTTTATACAGAAATAAAATTTTGACAAAACTTTCTATAGAAATAAAATTTTGACAAAATTTTCTATAGAAATAAATTGTTGACAAAATTTTCTATAGAAATGAAATGTTGACATAATTTTCTATAGAAATAAAATTTTGACAAAATTTTCTATAGAAATAAAATTTTGACAAAATTTTCTATAAAAAATGAAATTTTGACAAAAGTTTCTATAGAAATAAAATTTTGACAAAATTTTCGATAAAAAATGAAATTTTGACAAAATTTTCTATAGAAATAAAATTTTGACAAAATTTTCTATAGAAATAAAATTTTGACAAAATATTCTATAGAAATAAAATTTTGAGAAAATTTTCTATAGAAATAAAATTTTGACATAATTTTCTATAAAAATAAAATTTTGACAAAATTTTCATGAAATTTTCTATACAAAGAAAATATTGACAAAATTTTCAATAGAAATAAAATTTTGACAAAATTTTATACAGAAATAAAATTTTGACAAAATTTTATACAGAAATAAAATTTTGACAAAATTTTCTATAGAAATAAAATTTTGACAAAATTTTCTATAGAAATAAATTGTTGACAAAATTTTCTATAGAAATGAAATGTTGACATAATTTTTTATAGAAATAAAATTTTGACAAAATTTTCTATAAAAAATGAAATTTTGACAAAAGTTTCTATAAAAATTAAATTTTGACAAAATGTTCCATAGAAATAAATTTTTGACAAAATTTTCTATCAAAATAAAATTTTGACAAAATTTTCTATAGAAATAAAATTTTGACAAAATTTTCTATAGAAATAATTTTGAAAAAATTTCTATAGAAATACAATTTTGACAAAATTTTCTATAGATATAAAATTTGACCAAATGTTCTATAAAAAAAAAAAAAAATGTTGACAAAATTGTCTATAGAAATAAAATTTTAACAAAATTTTCAATAGAAATAAAATTTTAACAAAATTTTCTATAGAAATAAAATTTTCAAAAAATTTGCAATAGAAATAAAATTTTGACAAAATTTTCTATCAAAATAAAATTTTGACAAAATGTTCCATAGAAATAAAATGTTGACAAAATTTTTTAATAGAAATAAAATTTTGACAAAATTTTTTTAATAGAAATAAAATTTTGACAAAATTTTCTATAGAAATAAAATTTTGACAAAATTTTCTATAGAAATAAAATTTTGACAAAATTTTCTATAAAAATAAAATTTTGACAAAATTTTCTATAAAAATAAAATTTTGACAAAATGTTCTATAGAAATAAATTTTTGAAAAAAATTTTTAATAGAAATAAAATTTTGACAAAATTTTCTATAAAAATAAAATTTTGACAATTTTTTTTATAGAAATACAATTTTGACAAAATTTTCTATAGAAATAAAATTTTGACCAAATGTTCTATAGAAATAAAATTTTGAGAAAATTTTTTAATAGAAATAAAATATTGACAACATTTTTTAATAGAAATAAAATTTTGACAAAATTTTTTAATAGAAAAAAAAATTTTACAAAATTTTCTATAAAAATACAATTTTGACAAAATTTTCTATAACAATAAAATTTTGACATAATTTTCTATAGAAATAAAATTTTGACAAAATTTTCTATAGAAATACAATTTTGACAAAATTTTCTATAGAAATAAAATTTTGAGAATATTTTCTATAGAAATAAAATTTTGAGAAAATTTTCTATAGAAATAAAATTTTGACAAAATTTTCTATAAAAATAAAATTTTGACAAAATTTTCTATAAAAATAAAATTTTGACAACATTTTCATGAAATTTTCTATACAAAGAAAATATTGACAAACTTTTCTATAGAAATAAAATTTTGACAAAATTTTCAATAGAAATAGAATTTTGACAAAATTTTATACAGAAATAAAATTTTGACAAAACTTTCTATAGAAATAAAATTTTGACAAAATTTTCTATAGAAATAAATTGTTGACAAAATTTTCTATAGAAATGAAATGTTGACATAATTTTCTATAGAAATAAAATTTTGACAAAATTTTCTATAGAAATAAAATTTTGACAAAATTTTCTATAAAAAATGAAATTTTGACAAAAGTTTCTATAGAAATAAAATTTTGACAAAATTTTCGATAAAAAATGAAATTTTGACAAAATTTTCTATAGAAATAAAATTTTGACAAAATTTTCTATAGAAATAAAATTTTGACAAAATATTCTATAGAAATAAAATTTTGAGAAAATTTTCTATAGAAATAAAATTTTGACATAATTTTCTATAAAAATAAAATTTTGACAAAATTTTCATGAAATTTTCGATACAAAGAAAATATTGACAAAATTTTCAATAGAAATAAAATTTTGACAAAATTTTATACAGAAATAAAATTTTGACAAAATTTTATACAGAAATAAAATTTTGACAAAATTTTCTATAGAAATAAAATTTTGACAAAATTTTCTATAGAAATAAATTGTTGACAAAATTTTCTATAGAAATGAAATGTTGACATAATTTTCTATAGAAATAAAATTTTGACAAAATTTTCTATAAAAAATGAAATTTTGACAAAAGTTTCTATAGAAATAAAATTTTGACAAAATTTTCTATAAAAAATGCAATTTTGACAAAATTTTCTATAGAAATAAAATTTTGACAAAATTTTCTATAGAAATATAATTTTGACAAAATTTTCTATAGAAATAAAATTTTGACAAAATTTTCTATAGAAATAAAATTTTGACAAAATTTTCTATAGAAATAAAATTTTGACAAAATTTTCTATAGAAATACAATTCTGACAAAATTTTCTATAAAAATAAAATTTTGACAAAATGTTCCATAGAAATAAATTTTTGACAACATTTTTTAATAGAAATAAAATTTTGACAAAATTTTCTATAGAAATAATTTTGAAAAAAATTTCTATAGAAATAAAATGTTGACAAATTTTATACAGAAATACAATTTTGACAAAATTTTCCATAGAAATAAAATTTTCACAAAATTTTCTATAGAAATAAAATTTTGACAAAATTTTTTAATAGAAATAACATTTTGACAAAATTTTCTATAAAAATACAATTTTGACAAAATTTTCTATAGAAATAAAATTTTGACAAAATTTTCAATAGAAATAAAATTTTGACAAAATTTTCTATAGAAATAAAATTTTGACAAAATTTTCTATAGAAATAAAATTTTGACAAAATTTTCTATAGAAATACAATTTTGACAAAATTTTCTATAGACATAAAATTGTGACAAAATTTTCTATAAAAAATAAAATTTTTACAAAATTTTCTATAGAAATAAAATTTTGAGAAAAGTTTTCTATAGAAATAAGATTTTGACAAAACTTTCTATAGAAATAAGATTTTGATAAACATATCCATAGAAATAAAATTTTGACAAAATTTTCATGAAATTTTCTATAGAAACAAAATTTTCTCTAGAAATAAAATTTTGATTTTTTTTAAGTTTGGAAGATTTTTGGTAAATTTTTCTTCAAATGTTGGTAGATTATTTTTGGCACGAATGGCAACCGTGGTTGCCAACCAACCAGAGAGAATAAAAATACAAAAGGACGAAAATTTCTCTTCTACAAAAACAACAAATGACAACCGTATAGATGTCGCACAATGCCTGCAGCTTTGGTATTACCGACGTTGCGGTCGAAGCGCTGTTTTGATAAATTGTTTATAATGGCATCGGCAGTTATGATTTCAAATTGTCTGCCAACAATTTTTATAGAATGAAATCATTTATAAAAAATAACTTTTGCTACTTCAAAGTATTTTATTTAAGTTTCGTAAAGTCGGCAGAGAACTGAAATGGGTGACGCCGACGCAAACTGTATGATATTTGAGAGAAGCGCATGATATCAGATAAATTTTCCTCATGACTGCCACCTACTGAGGCAATTTCGCTTCACAGTTTCGTCCTCTTATCGTTTTATTCTCTCTGAACCAACACTATCATACCATAGAATTACGAAAAATGCTCCGCTCGCCTATCCGTTTTAAAAGTCTAAATAAGAACATAGCGGTAAATGGTATAGTGTTGCCATTTATTTTTAAATCCAAGCCAAATCATATTGGGACTGAAATGGGTCTTGATATTTGGTAAACTGTGTTTTTTTTTTCAACAAATCCAAATATCTAATAATAACTAACATTTTATTTTAAAATATTTTCAATCTTGAAAACACTGTTCCTCTCTGTAACTGAGTTCTTCCTCAATGAATCGTATTTCATTTGGCACATTTTGCATATATTGCAAAATATTTTGTTGGATTCCATTCTATCAACTATTGAATATGCCATTCTGTATTGAATGTTGTCGCTTAAATAAGAAGGGAGTGAGTATGCATTTTATTATATATTTCCCCGTTGGAAAAAAATCATAATTTATGACAAATTTCAAATAAATTTATTGGTAATTGTTTTCTAACTTTTGTTCCATAGTTGAATGTCATAATGCTGAAGTATGGGAGGTAGAATGTAGGACGAGATTCAACAATGAATTATTATTTATTATGGTGGTTTATTACTATCGTTTTCCTTCATTTGTTGCCTGCTACTAATATAACAAAAATAACCACAAATTATATGTTAGGAACAAAAAAAAAATACAAAAAAAATAATAAAAATGGTTTCATATAACTGTATAATAATTGTATTGTTTAACAATTTATAAGTGAACAGAGTTATTGATGGTTTAATCGAATGCATAAACAATAAACAAAAAATATGAATTTTGAATAATAGGAAAATAAACATAAAATAATGGAAACCGTAAAAATAATTAAATGATTTTTAAATTGATAAACGAATGGGAGACAATTGAATCCTTAAATGGGGTTATTTAGTCGGTAAAGATAAGGAATTACTACGAAATATGATCGTATATTAATTAAATTATGTGTGCAAATATAACCATAGCGATAGGCGAACACTTGTTTACGTGTTTCTTATGGGAAGCCCAAATTCCGCAACGGAATACCGTGACGGCTAGCGGCGTGTCGCTAAATTATTTGATTTTATTCGTTTAGTGTTATGTTATTTGGCCCGTCAATTTATGAAAACGCCATCGCCAGCCGTCAAATTAAAATCTATTCCAATTCCTTGGCGGAAAATGGGAGAGTGTTACCATCGCTTATCAAATTTTTTAATTCACCACTAGATAGCAGGGATGGAAAATACATTTTTTATGAAAGTAAAAAAAAAAAGCGAGCGAGAAAGTACTTTTCACTAAATTTCAACAAGAATTCCATTGTAAGATTATTGTCAAGAGCTGAATTAGAAAGAATTTGAAAGAAAATAAAATTTAAACAAAATTTTCTATGGAAAAAAATTTTTGACAAAATTTTCTATAGAAATAAATTCTATAGAAATTATTTCTATAGAAATAAATTTTTGACAAAATTTTCTATAGAAATAAAATTTTTTTACAATTTTGGGATTATTATTTGTTTGGCTTGAGGTCATGGACTAATGAAAAATGCTGGTGTTAATGTTTTTCATTACTTTTTATTGAAATATTGCTGTTCTCGGATATTTCGATACACCATCGGTGATCATCTTCAACGAGATATTATATTTTTGTTTTTGTAAAATATAATATCTCGCTGAAGATGATCACCGATGGTGTCTCGAAATATCCGAGAACAGCAATATTTCAATAAGAAGTAATGAAAAACATTAACACCAGCATTTTTCATTAGTCCATGACCTCAAGCCAAACAAATAATCCCAAAATTGTAAAATTCCAAAGGTCCACTAACAAAACTAAACAAAAAAAAAAGAAATAAAATTTTGACAAAATTTTCTACCGAAATAAAATTGTGACAAAATTTTCTATAGAAATAAAATTTTGACAAAATTTTATATAGAAATAAAGTTTTGACACAAATTTCTATAGAAATAAAGATATGACAAAATTTTCTATAGAAATAAAGTTTTGACACAAATTTCGATAGAAATAAAATTTTGACAAAATTTTCTATAAATATAAAATTTTGATAAAATTTTCTATCCAAATTTTCTATAAAAATAAAATGTTGACAAATATAGTGTACAATTTTAACAAAATTTTCCAAAAGAAAAAATTTTAAAATAAAATAAAATAATATTTTTTGGTAAGATTTTCTCCAAATGTTGGTAGAATATATTTGTCTCAAGTTCGATCGTGACTGTAATGGTTCGCAGTATTTTAGTAAGCGATCGATAACTTCTTATCTAGAAAGTGTTCGTGTGGAAGCGTAATATAAAAACACATGTTTTTTTTTCGACTAACGTATTCTTGAAATTCAAGCAAATCGTGATTTTTACTATGACTTTTACAAAATCGAGTTTTCCGTCCCGCGTGAACTTATTTGTTTTGCCAAATTTCTAAAAGACTATTAGCAAATAATTTTGTTAACGACTTTCTCAAAATATTAAACTATTTAGTCAGAACTACTGTACCATAAATCTGATATGGGCTCAAAAATGTCTACACAAAAGGTAATAAATCATTCGCGGGGGTACTAGGGTACTGACCAGGGTGAACAAGTATTGAAAAAAGTACTAAGGTACTGCATTTTCCATCCCTGCTAGGTAGTGTGGTTGCCTGGTCATGTGTACATTCTTTTATCTTAAAATAACTCAACAAAAACAAGATATTACATGTTTTTATCCAACTCATTTATTCTAATGCTATATTGACCATCAAAAACACTAGGAAACAAGAAAAGAGTAAATGTTTGCCTACAAACCTATTGTATTTGTCATCTAACGCTTATCGATCGCTATGGTTATATTTACACACTATGTCGGCAAATCAGTGTTGCCAAACTTTTGCTGAATTCTTGTTTTAAATGATGACAGTAATTCTCTTCTTCAGTTTTCTATGCCACAAACGAATTTCTCACGTCATCCAACTATTGTGAATAAACTCATTCATTTAAGGCCGGTATGCACCTCTAGCGAAATTTTCGGTAGCAAAAATTTATTTAAGTCTACAACAAAAAAACAGGGCTGTGTACACAAATTTTAAACCCGCTAATCGCTTTTAAAAATTGTTAATATATGTTCCAAATATTCCTCAAATAAATTGTTTATTATTTACAGACCTTTTAAAACTTCTACGCACACAATGATTGTAATTAATAGGTGTGTTCCTTTACTTTACTCGTAGTAAAAAGTAGTAAAAGAGAGAAATATTGAAAATCCTCTCAGATTTCTATATTTGTTAAATGTACAGGAACGAAAATATAGTAAAAATTTTAAAAATGTCAAATAAAAACCAAAAGAAGCATTGTGATTTCAATAAATATTTTCAAAACATGTAGGTAAATTAAATACTTTTATATCGAAATTTTTTTGACAAATGGCAGATTTTTTGCAGGAAACTTCGAAATCCTTATTACGATAGAAAGAAGCTATGGTTTTTACTTTGTTATAAAAAGTACTCCTTTTGCAAAATTTTTAATCAAAGTAAAACTCTGGCTTCTGGGCCATAAAGTAGATTAATAGCCCATATTATCAGTATCTTATAAGGTGGGGTTTTTCATTCCGTTTGTAACACATACAAATAACGAATTCTGACTATAGAAAGTATATATAGTCTTGATCAGGGAGGAATTATAAGACGATGTCTCTCTGTCTGGCTATCTGTTGTAATCAGGCTACTTCCTTCAATAATGAACCTATAGTGCTGAAATTTTACCAGACACGTTTTTATTCTACATGCAGGTCAATTTTGAAGATGGAACTACTTTGGCCTAAGTTTCGATTTTGCTTCCATATGAACCGACCCCCCAATTGGGGTCTTCATGACATAGACATTAAAACTTTTATCCGATTTGCATGAAATTCAAAACGTAGAGGTACTTTTGGTCCATTAAAGGGTGTGCCGAATTTGGTCGGTCAATGTTTTGGTACTTTTTTTCGAAACAAGTGGTATTGGTTCGGCATTGTTTTGAAATTCCAAATCGTGGAGTCTACACGTTAAATCTAAAGCACAAAGGTGCACAAAATTTTCCTCCAGAATACGTAGAATTTTATAAGGAATGTAGTCCTTCTAGACTCAAAATACAGACCCCACTTTGTTCAAATTTTGCAAAAAAATAAATTGTAAGGCCCTATCTCGCAAATATTAGATATATTCGCACACATACACAATCTTTTTATGGTAGTTTATAAGTTCTATCCAGCAAAGCAAAAATCATGAAAATCGGTGCATAATTGCGCGTTTGCCAAGTAACACTAGATTTCATACATCCGTGGTGTCCAACTTCCAACGTCTATAGACCAGCCCGTGAATCCACTAGGGACCTACAAACCTCTATATATAGAGAAAAACATTTCAGCTTTGGCACAAAGAAAAAATTATGATGATATCTTAATCCATTAAAAAGTTACAGAATTATTTCCAAAAAAAAAGCTATTTGGAACTACTTTAGTTTGGAAAATTTGAAAACAAATAATTATTTTTGTCATGACATATCTACAACTTTTACTCGAAAGAATTTGTCGAGTAACTTGTAGTAAAAAAATTTTAAAAGAGACATGCATTTTGACATTGTTCTCTTAAAATTGTTTACTACTTTTACTATTTTTTTGGGTTGAGGAACGGTTTCTAGTAAAAACTAGTAAAAGTAGTAACTAGTAGTACGTAAAGGAACACAACTAATTAAATGTTTGCTGCCAAAATATGCTTTTGACAACCCTGTTATTTTCATTAGAGGTGCGTACCAGCTTACAAAATTGAACGCTACCGAAAATTTCGTTAGCATAAATAGCAATGCATTTCTTATGGGAATGAAATTTTTCGCTAGAGGTGCATACCGGCCTTTATATGAAAAATAATTATGGCAATGTTATTAATTACTAATGAGTACCTAGATGATATAACTCACAATTTAAAAGATGATGTCTCTTAAAGCAAATCAGTAAAGCTTACCTAAAGATGAAAACTAAGTGTGTATGTGTGAAACAAAGTATTTTCACCTTTGGCATTAAGATTAATTGTGATTACTAGGTAAAATTTAAATGGAATTTACACTTCAAAGTGTGACAAAAATAGCGACGTTGATGAAATAGAGATAACATTCTCTATTTGAATAGGTCAGAGATTTTCTGACAAATGGGGAACGTGTTATCGTTAAAATTATAAGACTAAGTAGACAGCTATTTTTGGATTATAATTTTGTATTGACGTCATTTCAGCGTTACAGAAAAAAATCTCATAGGACAATAAATACTAACATATTTAAATTATAAATGCCACTTAGGTTTGAGAGATATACATAACATGAACTTGCAAAGTGGGTTAGTGATTGATATGATATGAAAAACTAAACTAAAATTCAATCCTAGTTTAATAATAAATAATTATTACGTCAACTCGTTAAACAAAAACACAAATAAAAATCCCACATAAAACCATTCACAATATAATGTTATTGTGAATTAAGGAAACGACAATTTGCCAATATTCTATCATTAACACACTAGGCCTGATACAACTCAAATTCAAAGGAAAAGAGCACTACTTTTTCTTCCATAAAGTGGATACTACCATAGACTAAGAGGTGTATGTGGACGTCTCAATTCAGAATGAGTAACGGTTATTGCAGTGGGCGGTCATCATACTCAATTGCGCTGTCAATTGATTCAATTTATTTTTGGAGGGCGTGAATTGGCGTACAAATCTGCCAATTTTAAATTAAAATTGTTTAGATCTACAGAATTTCAAATGCAAATGATTGATTTTTTAATTTGTCTTTAATTTTTCTTTCCATTGTTCTTTTGATGAAACACCAAATATTATAAAAGCATATACAAATCTGTACATCCACACTTTTTTTAATGCATTGTACGGTAATTTGTACGGTAATTTTTATTTGGATTAGACTGAGTGAATGAGAAGAGAAGAAGACAAATATGAATGCACAGAAAAAAATATCACCAAAAATTTCCAATTAAAAAGTTGACTGAAGTTGGATTTTTTTTCAATTAATAAATTAATTGATATAATTAACTTTTTAATCAAACTAAGTCAGTTGAAAAAAGTGAATTTTGAATTAAAATTTTATTTCAAACAATCAATTGTTAATCAAACTAAAAACACTAAGTCAATTCAGAAAGTAATTGAAAATAGTAAAATACTTAATTAAGTTTTGCAATCAATATCAATTAAATTTTTAATTTTACTAATTTTTTAATGCCCAATTAAAACTGTGATTGATACTATCATTTTCGTGATTGAAGACATTTGCATTAAAAATTTAATTGGATTTGGGGCGATCTATAATCTATTTTCCATTATAAGACTTTTTGCGGTGTCGTAATTTTTTGGCTATTATCTCACCCATAACTCATTTGGCGTTTTTTCTGAATGTCTGCTGGCAACATTGGCATCTAATATATCTTCATTATTTACCTCAATTTATGGCAATGTTTAGGGGATTGGCCTACACCAAGAAATTACAAATGCGTGCGAATTGCTAAGAATTTCTCTTTCTCCATTTTTGTGAAGCAAAGTAAGAAAGGTGTCGTCGCCACCATTGGATCGCAAAACATAAAAATTCTTCAATATTCTCACGCATTTGCGAAATATTATCGACCGTACTAATAGCGAAGCTGTTGTGTGTTCTTATATCGTGTGTGTATATTTCACAGATCAGTTATCTCCGTAGAGACTTTAATTAACTTGTAATTGACATTTACTACGAATTGAATTCAATGCATTCACTGAGCTAGCCAACCAACAGTAAGCAATTTTGCCGTGTGTAAAATTTACCATATTCGTTAATAAAACGGAATGTTAGCATTTAGACGAGATATGCCAACGAATCAGATCGATCCATAAATTGGTAGCAACAAAAACAACAGCAAAACTGCCCCAAACGCCAATATGTAGATGGCAAAAGAAAATTGCACCACCACCGTTCGTGCGATCGACCACCTGATCTAGGAAATGTAATTAATTGTCTAATCAAACGAACGAAATAAATATCAAAGCTTGCACAAAAACAAACTTTGAAACGCAAAATTTTTTTTAAATTAGATTTAATTAAATCAAATATGGCAATTTCCAAAGCAAAAACAAAAAACAATCCAGTGTTGATTGAATTTTTCTATTTCTGTTAATGATTTTTCCATGCATTCTCTCATAATATGAAGGGGAGTGGTGGTGAGAGCAAAAGAGTATGATGAGTGTGTTTGCGTCGCTTGTGTGCTTTAACTTTTGTAAGGGTAATTATCGTGTTTTACCACTTGCGGTAGTGATTTATGAGCCACACATATTTACGTACTTATACGGGAATACGTAATGCACCAACGTATTATGGTCAGCCTGGCCATATTTTGTTGGCATTTCTGCATCTGTTTTGTGTTTTTATATATGCGGATTGGCAAGTCATGCGTGTATGTTTGTGTTCATGAGCATTTTTTTTACGGTTGACGTTTGGGGCGTATGCGTGCGAAGTAATAATATTAAAATTCAATTAAGTTTAAAATGATTCCAAAAAAAAAAATACTTTTGTGAGAGTAGTTCGCTCCGTACTGCACACATATGTAGTATATGTGTTTGTAGCACTGTTTATTACAGAAATGTGGCAAATATTTGCTGTGATAATACAAATACAACAAATTAACTGGATGCATAAGCTTGTGTTGCTTTCTTGTTGATTTCTGGTGCAGCGTTGCCACAATGACTTTTTATTTAAGACCAATATTTTTTCGAAATTGGACCAAAATACCAACCAGCGGACCATTTTTCCAAATTAAATGAACATCATTTAAAAGTTAACATTTTTTCCAAAATTTTACTTTGATAGAAAATTTTGTCAAACTTTTATTTCTATAGAAAAAATTTATAGTAAAAATTTTATTTCTTTATAAAATTTTGTCAAAATTTTATTTCTATAGAAATTTTTATCAAAATATTCTTTATATAGAAAATTTTGTCAAAATTTCATTTCTATAGAAATTTTTTCAAAATTTTATTTCTATAGAAAATTTTGTCAAAATATTCTTTCTATAGAAAATTTCGTCAACATTTTCTTTCTATAGAAAATTGCACCAAAATTTTCTTTCTATAGAAAATTTCGTCAATATTTATTTTCTATAAAAATAAATATTAAAACTGTTTTTTCTATAGAAAATGTTGTACCAATTTTATTTCTATAGAAAATTTTATTTCTATATTTTGTCAAAATTGTATATCTGCAGAAAATTTTGTAAACATTTTATTTGTATAGAAAATTTGTTAACATTTCTGTAGAAAATTTTGTAAACATTTTATTTCTATAGAAAATTTTGTAAAAATTTTATTTCAATAGAAAATCTTGCCAACATTTTATTGTATTTCTATAGAATATTTTGTCAATATCTCATTTCTATAGAAAATTTTGTCAAAATTTTATTTCTGAGAAAATTTTGTAAACATTTTATTTCTATAGAAAATTTTATCAAAATTTTATTTTTATAGAAAAATTTGTCAAAATTGTATTTCTTTAGAAAATTTTGTAAAAGTTTTATTTCTATAGAAAATTTTATAAACATTTTATTTCTATAGGAAATTTTGTCAATATTTTATTTCTATAGAAAATTTTGCCAAATTTTATTTCTGTAGAAAATTCTGTAAACATTTTATTTGTATAGAAAATTTGTTAACATTTCTGTAGAAAATTTTGTCAGTATTTTTTATTTTTATTTCTATAGAAAATGTTGTCAAAATTTTATTTCTGTAGAAAATTTTGTAAACATTTTATTTCTATAGAAAATTTTGTCAAAATTTTATTTCAATAGAAAATCTTGCCAAAATTTTATTGTATTTCTATAGAATATTTTGTCAATATTTCATTTCTATAGAAAATGTTGTCAAAATTTTATAAACATTTTATTTCTATAGAAAATTTTGTCAAAGTTTTATTTTTATAGAAAAATTTGTCAAAATTGTATTTCTGTAGAAAATTTTGTAAAAGTTTTATTTCTATAGAAAATTTTGTCAAAATTTTATTTCTATAGAAAATTTTGTCAAAATTGTATATCTGCAGAAAATTTTGTAAACATTTTATTTGTATAGAAAATTTGTCAACATTTCTGTAGAAAATTTTGTAAACATTTTATTTCTATAGAAAATTTTGTCAATATTTTATTTCTATAGAAAATTTTTCAAAAATTTTATTTCTGTAGAAAATTTTGTCAAAATTCTATTTCTATAGAAAATTTTGTATACATTTTATTTCAATAGAAAATCTTGCCAAAATTTTATTGTATTTCTATAGAATATTTTGTCAATATTTCATTTCTATAGAAAATTTTGTCAAAATTTTATTTCTGTAGAAAATTTTGTAAACATTTTATTTCTATAGAAAATTTTGTCAAAATTTTATTTCTATAGAAAATTTTGTCAAAATTTTATTTCTATAGAAAATTTTGTCAAAATTTTATTTTTATAGAAAATTTTTCAAAATTGTATTTCTGTAGAAAATTTTGTAAAGGTTTTATTTCTATAGAAAATTTTTTTTTGTCAAAATTGTATATCTGCAGAAAATTTTGTAAACATTTTATTTGTATAGAAAATTTGTCAACATTTCTGTAGAAAATTTTGTAAACATTTTATTTCTATAGAAAATTTTGTAAACATTTTATTTCTATAGAAAATTTTGTCAATATTTTATTTCGATAGAAAATTTTGTCAAAATTTTATTTCTGTAGAAAGTTTTGTAAATATTTTATTTCTATAGAAAATTGTGTATACATTTTATTTCTATATAAAATTTTGTGAAAATTTTATTTCTATAGAAAATGTAGCCAAAATTTTATTGTATTTAAATTTAAATTAGAAATTAATAATTTTTTGGACCAATTTTGGTCCGATCGGACCAATATGGCAAACCTGTTCTGGTGTACACTCTCATCGCTTTTGGCAACAATGCACTTGAATGCCTTTGGTCAACCAATCATTCGCCGTTATGTTTGGTATATATCTTTTGCACAGAAAATAAGATACAGTAGCTCAAAGAACATTTATTGATAATTTTGATGTATGGTAAATAAACATGTATATAATTAACAAAATTTCCTAATGAAATATTGAAAGAAAAAAACTTTTTTACAACAACCTATTTTCTTTTAATACTATATATTTTTATTATTATAATTATTATTTTTATTCGTATTTTTATTTATTTAAAATTTAACCTTTTTTGTCTTAAAAATATCATTCTCGCATTTTCACCCGATCAGTGTTGCCAACACATGATGTGCAAATACAGTGAGATCTCTCAGAAACGGACACTCACGGTCGCCAAAGCTTTGTTTACATTTGGGAGGTGTACACTTAAGAGAGCTTAATTTTCATGTGACAATATAGAAATGGCTTACGAAAGTTGTCGACTTTTGAAAGGTATCTACTTTTCATAGTGTCCAAGTTTGAGAGGTTTCACTGCATATGTCCGTCCAAATTCGAATTTGATAAATTTCTCAATAAAATCTTTTCCACAATGAAACCACTTTGAAATCATCAATTTGAGACAACTGTTCCACGGTTCTTATATCTTTTAAACTTAAATGATTATAATGCCAATGAAAAAGGACACACATAAGGGTTTAAATAAACCCTGCCGACCATGTTAAGCTCCATAGTCGACATGTGGTGGACTTGTTGTATTTCAATGTAAATAATTTCCATATCAATGAACCGAGGATGCAGGGAGCTGTTATGTACCCACCATCCCATCATTCTCAACCATGACCATTCTACTCTCAAGGGACATAATATTTTCAAGATACAATTGTATTGCAAGAGGGAAGGAAAAATAGGAAATTGCATTGAAATCCCAACAGAGGTAAATGTTAAACCTACATCGTTATCAATGAGCCGGTTATGTTGGTTGGTTCTCATTGCATCAGTGAGTGTATCAGTGTGTATGAGTGCGGTTTCCACACGGTTTAACATTAAAATAAAAATTACTTTTAAAAATCTCATCTCACCGTCTTTTTTGATTTTATTCGCTTGCAAATTCAGTTCACTTGCTAGACAGGTAAGTACGTAGGTTCATATCTGTTCATATGTAAAGTAAATATAGTGTAAAGAACTGATAATAAATGATTCATTGGTCGGGGTATTGGGATGGCAAAATGCGAGGCGAAAAAAGAGCCTCCGACAAAGTGCAAGCCAACAGAGGAAACCCAGATAGAAGATAGTACAAATATGACGACCATCATATGCACATCATTATGGGCTCTGATGCATTAATGCGGTGGCGGTGGTCAGATTACACTCGAAATTTCTGGACTTTTGGCGGTTTGCAGAATAGTTAGTGCAAATGTACCACCAAATAGAAAATAATTATTCAAGCTTGAGATCGTATTTTCTTGAGAATTATTTTCTATTTGATACCAAAGAAAGATCGAATAAAATCAAATTATCTAACAAACTTTCCACATTGAACTTTATATAGTAAATAGAAATCCTATTTTAAACTAAGTATGAAAGTATGGAAATGTATGACTATATTTTATTTTGGACAAGTTTTAATTTATCAAGGTGGCATCTCTTAAACATCTGACACAAAACTGTAAGGTATCACTATGGTCACACTATGCAAATATTTGCCCAAAATGAGTGTCAAATTTTTTTCCAGGAGTACTTTCGAAATATTTTGATACCTTTGGAAAATATTATTGTTATGAAGTAATATATTCCATATGAGCTAAAAAATATTTGCTGGTTTGACTGTGGCGACAATTTTTTGTTTTTGATTTCTGTCAAATAGTTTCCCAGTGTGGCCATACCGTAAGTATTTCCGGTATGATAAGCGTTTACACTACGTTCCACTATTCTCAAAAAAAAATTTTTTTGACATATGAAATCTCGATTTTTTAACACATGAAATCTCGATTTTGTATGGAAAGACGATTTGATCTTGACTAGTCCACTGGTCAAACAATTCTTGACTAGTCCACTGGTGAAATAATTCTTCCTAGGAAGTCAATGGACAACGGAAAAAATAACAGCTGACTACATTTTTCGCCAAATGTACTCTCAAAACGTTATATTTCCACTATCAAAACTTGCGAGGGAGAAGAGTTGTAATGAATCATCTATCATTCTTTCCTCGAGTGTATATATTTGTTTATTCTTTTTTTTATTTTTGTTTTCTTCCGTTGTCTGTACGAATTTTAAATGTCATTAACGCATTGTCAATTTAAACGTTCGTTAATTAAACGTAAACTCAAAGTGAATTGTACAACAGCAATTTAATACCAGTGTGTCAGAGATTTTATGGCCATTTAATCGTTTATAAATATTATTGACACATTTCACATTTTACCGGGATGAGTGAAGTTGAGTAGTAGACATATAAGCAGAGAATAAGTTACCCAAAACTGGTGGAACTTATGTTCGAATATAAAATCAAATGTCTGTAGCCGTTGAAGATAAATCATCCATATGTAAACGTTAATCCTTGGATACAGGCTTATCGCTAATATCCATTTAAAAGTTAAATTCTTTAATCAAGGATCGCTAGGCAAATATCTGTCTTGGTTTACTACGTCACACATGTATGCACACAAATGTATACAATCTGACATGGGGATAGAGGAGAGTAGTGTAGACGAAACTGGTGGCTCCGTGACCGCATTGCCACCCTATTGCTGCAGTAGAATACATTTTTAGCAAGCATATTGATATGAGACACGTCATTATTGTGTAAAAATAATTAAATTTTGCATTTCTGTGATGTTTCCTCGTATTTCGTGTTTGCGTTAAGCCTATTTTGTGCATGCTGTTGCACGGTCATCAAAATCCAAAAACATGTAATGTCCACTTTGTCCACATCAGCCATTGCCCGTTATGCTAACATACCGGCACTGGGAATGGAAAAAGCGTGCAGAGTTTTAAAGACCATTGCATGGAAACTCCTTTCCTAATTCCCCACTTTACTTCCGATATGATGAGAACAACATATAACATTTACTTAACAGCTGTTTGCACTGTGGGAAGGACAATAGATGAAAAGAGTTGCCAACGTGCGTTTTTAATGGTTAACAGCCTGATTCTGTATGTCGAATGGGCTCTATCGATCGACTGAAATGGAGGCAAACAGCTGAATTTATAACCAAAAATCAGCTGTTTCTGTGCATTTCAGTTGATCGATAGGGCTCGTTCGACATACAGAAACAGGCTGTAAATAACAGCACTGTTGCCAATGGCATACGTATTAAGAAATATTCAAAAGGTTTGCCAACCTTGTTTTAAATGTGACACCAGTATTGCCAATAAGGGAAAATCAGATTCGAATGAAAAAACATTTAAGTGTATAATAGGTTTGGCTGAACAAAATTAAATCAGTTCAGTTTGTTCCAAATTGTGACAGTTTTCCAGATTTCCGGTACCAAATTTTTTAAACACATATCATTTTAACACAAAACAAAGCATATGGCAACCTCAGCAAAAGTCCTTTCCTCCACAAAATATGGGACCATTGTTTTGGACAAGGATTGCGGAGGCATACCCCAATGCTTTGGTAAATATGGCGACAGCAACATTCGTCACTAATTAGTGTCATTACACATGCTCCATGTGACGTAGCGAAAACTGTCATTCCCAACACTTACATAACAAAACACTCAACCAAATTATTTGTGCAACCAAATATGCCTGTATGCACACGGCTTTGTCACCCAAGAACATACAAAGCCCATACAAAGTTGGTAATTGCGTGGACATAGGAAGTATACTGTAAACTGTGTGCAATATTGTAGCATAGGTTATAACAGTTTTGGAACTGACCAAGAATTGGGGATATCTGGCACTTTATAATAAGCCACACTGTTCGTTACAAGTAGGGCAGAATTACTCCTGCAGTCTGCAATAAAAGATTCGATAGTAAGACAATTGTGGAACGGGCCACTGTCCATGCAGACTCGAGCGAAATATATGCGAATACTGCTGCTGAAGGATCACAAGGTTAATTTTTTTTCTTGGAGTCCTCAATATGGTAGGCAATTGTAGCCCAAAAAAGACAAATGACTAACAAATTTATTCATAATAAGTAAGAGAGTAAAAATGGATTTACTCTCGTTGCTAAAATTATCAGAAATGTACGCGAGCGTATTGTTTAAAGGGTGATACGGTCAAAATTTGGTCAAGGGAAAACGCGTGTAAATCGGTGAAATCGTTTATTTAAAAAATCAAATTAAATTTCTTTTTCAAGTTCAATTAGTATAAAATTCAGGAAAAATATTCAGTTAGGCTTTCGCTTTTCCAAATCCGAATTGCCGGGCCTTAGGCTTGACACCTGCCATCAGATTTTGTACAGCCACCTTGTCCACCTTCTTCGCCGCAGAAAGCCAATTTACCTTGAACTGCTGCTCGTCCTTAGCAGTTTTTTTTTTGTCTTCTTTAGGTTCCGCTTGACAATAGCCCAGTATTTCTCAATTGGGCGGAGCTCTGGCGTGTTGGGAGGGTTCTTGTCCTTGGGAACCACCTGCACGTTGTTGGCGGCGTACCACTCCATGGCCTTTTTACCGTAATGGCAAGACGCCAAATCCGGCCAAAACAGTACGGAACAACCATGTTTCTTCAGGAAAGGCAGCAGACGTTTATTCAAACACTCTTTCACGTAAATTTCTTGGTTGACAGTCCCGGAAGCTATGAAACTGCTGCTTTTCAAGCCACAGGTACAGATGGCTTGCCAAACCAGATATTTCTTTGCGAACTTTGACAGTTTTATGTGCTTGAAAATATCTGCTACCTTTCCCCTTCCTTTTGCCGTATAAAACTCCTGTCCCGGAAGCTGCTTGTAGTCGGCTTTGACGTAGGTTTCGTCGTCCATTACCACGCAGTCAAACTTCGTCAGCATCGTTGTGTACAGCCTCCGGGATCGCGCTTTGGCCGTCGTATTTTGTTTATCATCGCGATTTGGAGTCACTACCTTCTTGTAAGTCGATAATCCGACTCGTTTTTTGGCTCGATGCACGGTTGTAGACGATACACCCAGCTTATTTGCGGCATCTCGGAGAGAGAGAGGTTAGGGTTTCGCTTCAAACTACCGGCAACTCTCTTTGTCGGATGGCGGATTCCGGTTTTCGATTTCCCCCCGATCCAGACTTCCTGGCTGTCGACAAACGTTCCCCAAACACTTTAATTACATTTGTAACGGTTGATTTGGCAACTTTTAGCGATTTTGCCAGCTTTGCGTACGAGTAGCTCGGATTTTCGCGATGCGGGAGCAAAATTTTGATACGCTGCTCTTCTTGCTTGGACGGCATTTTGACAACTGAAGAGTGAATTCCAAAATCCAAATAGGAGCAACATTCTACACACACACACACCTTGAAAATGAGGGGTGTTCAGGTTTTTTAAATGCAAAATTGAAAGAAATACGTCAAGTTTATATTGACCAAATTTTGACCGTATCACCCTTTATGACTAAAAAGCACCTGGTAATTATGTGCTAACTCTTGCAAGTTTTTTTTTACTGGAAAAAACCTCCAGCAAAAACTTTGGCTCTCTTTTACTGTTTGGGGTATACGAACGACTTCCAGTAAAAATTTGTGATAATTATCAAAAATTATCGACTACTTGAACGGAGCTAATATTAATATTCTTAAAATTTTTACATGAATTATTCTTTTTGATTGTAAACAAATTTGGACTTCTTAACAACATTTCTATTAGTTTCATTATTGCCCGAGTTTCCATGATCCTAAATTTATTAAAATGTTCACAAATTCATAAATCTATTAAAATGTTGCTATATATATTGGCACTAGTGTATTTTGCGAAACCCCCTCAAAAATCACTTATTTCGACTAAATCCGATCGTTCACATTGCTTTGGTTTTAAATATTCTTTTTTTTTTTTTCCTCTGCTATGCCCACCCCAAATGCAATGGGAGTCTAAAAGCAAAAGAAACAAATATAATATAGAACTCATCAAAGCAGGTTGAGAGTAGGGCGGCGAGCATTATGGCGAAGACAATGACAACGTAAACCGTTATTAGCTCCGTTCGAGAACCCGATAATTTTTGATAATTATTACAAATTTTTACTGGAAGTCGTTCGTTTACACCAAAACGCCAACAAAAGAGAGCCGGAGAGAGACTACATTTGACAGTTATGAGATAGAGAAATTGCAAGTTTTTGCTAGAGATTTTTCCCCCAGTAAAATCTTGCAAACCATAGCATAGTTTGTCAGCTGGTTTATGATAACAAACAAAGTACCAATACAATGTACATGTTCGGCAACTACGATTGGAAGTTAAATATACAGGATTTATTTTTTGTTTTCAATGTTTTAGCAGCTGAAATTTTCAATGTGCAAATAGTTACTGGATACCGTTCGTGTACTTTTCAGCAATTTTAAGCAAAGAGTGTAAAATACACTCTTACTCTCTTGCTAGTTTTTACTGGATATTTTTTACTGGAAAAGTACGCGAACAGACCTATTAAATGCATCAGGTTTAGTGAAAGAGTGAGTAAGTGGGAGAGTGTTGCTCCTGTCTAGAAATTACAACATTACATTGCTCTTGCTGCTAGTGACAGTTAACTGACAGCATGCACCAAGGAATTTACGCTATACATGGCAAGGGTTGCCATATTACACCTACGCCCATCCATCACTCTGATCATGTGTCAAAAGAGTTAAGCTTACACCAACAATTACCATATTAGCGCACCTATCCCACCACACAGTGTCAAGTTTACACACACTGAGTGTGTTGTGTTTCGTATGTGTGGACTTAAGTACGAGTAATAGCGGTTTTCAGGGATTTGTTTTCTATGTCGGGGGATTGTTTTTTCTCAACAAGTACAAAGTATTACTAGCCACTATTTGTGAATGTCCTTTGGAAATAGCATGTCTAGTGGTAATTTTACACTTGGCCATTTTTTATGGGTTTATGCAAGTCATTCATGGTCAGCTAGGAATTTAAACGAAAGGGTTTTATGTCTTGAGTTGTTAGGCTTTTTCCTTTTGTTAGCCCACCTTCCAATATTCCACACTTCGTTAAGATATTGGCGGGTGGTCGATCTATTAAACAAAAGACTGGCCACGTAATACCTGAATATTGATTAAGCCTTAATGAGTTACTCGAAAGTTTCCATTAAATAGCAGGTTGTTCGTTGATTTTGGCCTCGCCAAAAAAAGGAAGTTGCGACGGAAACGGAAATACAAACGCGCCAACCACCATCAGTACAATATTGCAGGCACCCCATTCAGCCAACAACTGCTTGGGAGAATCGAAAATAACCAGCAGCTTGGGCTATATGGAAATGAAACGAAATTTTTCCTTTGCTGACATGATTTTATTATTGTTGCTATTGTTGTTGGTTTTCCTTTTGTTAATTAATATGAAAATAAAAATGTAAATTGAATATGAGTTTTCTCATAGCCAACGATGGAAAAACATATTCTGATTCCTTATATCAAAAACAAAAACGAATGAAAGTTTTTTTTTTAATTTTATGAATTTATGGCTAAGGCCAAAGTTATGAAACGCGTCACGGCAAATAGGCATATCCAGCTACTATTTTATTGCAATCCATTTACTTGGTCCTTTGGTCACAACTTTAAGTAATTCAAGGCCCATGAAAAAAGAGAAAATATTTGAAACAAAAGAAAGAAAAAACAAGATCCCGAACAATCATTTGAAAGGTTTCCATTGCAGTAGCAACAAGAATAACAACAATAAAAATCAAAACTAAGGACTTTTCTACAACACAATAATGTTGGAAAAAAATGAAAGTTAAAAACAATTTGTTTCCCACAACAATTTGAATAAATGAAAACTGACTTTGATAAAAAAAAAATAGCCACAGTCTTCCTCACCCACATTTAATCTATAAGTGGTGCCTAATACGCAAAGTAAAAATAAAATCACGGATATGATAGAAGCCCCTTCGATCCCTTTTCCTCCTCGGACATACGTCTACTAAGAAGTTCCACCGGTTGTTATAACCCGGAACTTCTACTATTGCGATTTTTTTTCTTCACATAAAAGCAAACATTAACTACAGAAAAAACATTGGGACCAAATTATTACCACATTGTACGAAAATGTTCTTCTGGTTTGTATTGAACTTATTTGTACGGTTATTTTGTGACCGTACAAAAGAAAATTTCATTGGACTGGGAATATTAAAAAAAAAATAAAAAAAATAAAATAAAAAAAATAATCTAAAACAAAATAAATAAAATAAACATCAGTTAATTTTTGTATCAGTTTAACAATGAACATTTTTTCCGTACATATTTTTGTGCCGTTTAAAGTGATTTGCAAATATTCAATTGTTGTAAAATAAAAAATATTTATCACAATGTAGCATTGCCGGAGCACTGTGCGTTGTAACCGGAGTAACTCCATTTCAGTCCTTCATTACATTATTATATCCATATTAAAGAAAAACCATCAAAAGAAAATTGTTTAAAACAATAAACAATGATGACCGCTATATCAAGGAAAAAAAAAGAAACCTAACAAGCAAACTTGGTATAATGACCATTTTCCTTTTCAACGTTGAAAGCCCCTTCATATGCTTGTTGTGGTATTTTTTTTTCAAAATGACAGATTGAACTGCAAACGTATACACACACATGTATTCTCTCTGTATGAAAAATTATTGACAGTTTTAACAAGTGTTTACAAGCACTTAAATATTATGAGAATACCAAAACTCAAGCTAACAGCAAACCAACAAAAACAATATTTTGACAGCTTAAATGTTTCTTTTTTTCCTGTCTTCCATTCTTTCGTTCTTCTTTCCTTTGGGCTTAAGGCTATAGGTATTTGAACCCCACCTCCTTACCAATATCATCTAAATCAAAAGCCTTGTGTAATTCTTTTGCCTTATGGTGCGGCGGGGGGATTCCTGCAATGCCGAGAATGTGGTGAGATTTGTAATAAAAATCTCAGTATCAAGTGTTGCCACTTGATGATGTTAACATAACATTTCACAAACACTTGGTACTCCTCCTCATCTGTACTAAATGCTATGTGAGTACTACATACATATATGGTGTCGTCATCATCAGAATGTGAGCATTTAACGGGATTTATGACTGTTGTTGTGTTTTTTATGAGAGAATAATTGTCTGATGCTTCATTTCATTCGTTTGTTCCTTCCGTCTAACCAATTGCTAGTTGGTGCTCTCCATAAATACTCAATAATTCCATAATAATTCTTAAGGGGAAAGAAAACAAGAGTAGGAGAAGCAAACAATATCAACAGCAATGGAATTCATTTTCAACACCATGTTTTTGTTGTTGATGTTATTGTACATAGTTATTCTAAGCTGTCGGTTTGAATGGTCGCATTTTTCCCTCTCTTTGAACACAATAGACCATGTTCAACTTATGGTGTTGATTGGTATTTATGGTTGTTTAAGAGTTTCGCGTACGTGTTTGCCTGTGCAATTGACAGCCAAACGTCAATTGCTTAGAAAGCAAACCCAATACACAAAGCTTACAGCGTTTTGCTTTTTTGTTTCTTCACAAAAAAAGTATAAAAAATCTATATATGAGGACGAAAAACAAAACGGCGTGTAAATGTTAACGCTCTTCAAATCAACTAACAATGACATTGTACACATATGGTGTTGGCTTTTACAACTTTATTACTTTAGCCCACTAGTAGTGTTGTTGTAGTACTTTTCTTCCCAAGTGGCAGCATGTCTATGAACAAGGTTTCCTACTAGACATTGTACATACATAGCAGAAAACTGTTCGCTATCCGTTTTTGGTGCAAACACATTCGCCAAATCCTGTTTTTGCCGGCTCCACCCTCAGATTTTCCAAATCGTATTGTATTGGGCTTAACGGCCAGCCATTGTAAATGTTTTGATTTTATTGGGTTTTGGCTAAAGGTTTTATATGGTTAGGCTACTGGCTTTTCATCTATAAAGAAGTATGTCTGAATGTGTGTTTATGAAGGTGTTTGTTAATGTGTAAACAATTCCACATTAGTGTTAAACAATGTAAAACAATTTTTGGAAACCGGTGTTATTATTGAGGAGAAATCAATTGAAGTTGGGCGACATATCGTACAATTGATTTAGAGAGTTATTCCATTTTATCACAATCGGCTGATTCTAAATTTGTACTGATCCGTTCGAAAATGTGGCGGCTGATTCAGCACGTATTTGTCGGCAATTACAAAATGTTTTCTGGATGATTTAATGATTAGTTGTACAACTAATTTTATAATCCAACTAAGATATCACCATATGGTATGGTGATATTTCAAGAATCGATCGTGTTTGACTGAATATTTTCATACAAAAATAATATGAAGGATTTGACAACAAGAACACATTAGAAGGAAACACATTTAGAATTTTGACTTGTTGTGCTCAAATAATGAATTTACTGATTTCCCCAAAAAGCAGGTCATGCATAAAGGTTGAATTACACACCATGCGTCAATCCGTGCGTTGATGGAAGGGTTGTTTTTTTCTGTTTGTGGCAGACTATTCGAGCTTTTGATTTCAAAGAGAAATTTCAACTCTTCAATCATCGGACGCATTGTACGCATTGAACGCTTGGTATGTAATTCTACCTTAACTTTATACCTCATTCACATTACACTTCTATAATCCAGTTTAACTAGATTTCAACTGTCATTTGCTTTATAAAAAATGGATTTCAAATCTACTTTTAGTAGATTTCGAGCCTAATGTGAATGGGGTATTAAACATAATTTTGTACAAGCTGATTAAAGATTTTTGTTCCGTTACAATATTGCATTATTTTTGAGAATTGGCACAATTGGATCTAAAGAGAGTCCTCTAATGATCATCACGCATTTTTCTTCTTCTTCTTTCTTTCGTGCTCCTCCTACGTATTATCTGTTGTTTAAACACCACATAATAAAGACATCTGCTTATATGGGAAAAATACAGACTTCGTTGTTTTTATTTACATTTCATTTTATTCCTCAGATCTTAACCAGCTTTAACAAATTAACTTATTGTAATACATTTTTCCTACATATTGTACTTACGTATTACATTAAGTGACATGAAAGTCATTTAACTTACCTGTAAAGAGAAGAGAGTAAATTCATTAATACAATAATCTCAAAAAAATCCGTGAGAACTATATACTGGTAAACATAACATTCATTCACAATGGATGTATGTTAAATTGAACATTGACATACATGTATACTTGTGTTCAATGTTGCCAATACTCTGATGATATAGATATAGAGTTACACTAAATAAGTATTTCCTATTACATACTATCCCACTTTATTTATTTCCATTTTATTTATTATAATTATCAGAAAAAGAATAATAGGTAAAACCAATAAATTAAGAAGAACAAGTTTTTAAAACGTTATATCGAATCATTTATTTCCGGACTGTCACCAATAATGGTTAATTTGTAAGAATACGTTTTTTGCTATGTTACATCAACTGCAGGATGCATTGTCATTAGAATAGTAATTGTTTTAAAGTATCCTCTCTTCCTACTAAGAACTACAACAGAATAATAACTTAAGACGATTTTTCCGTATATTCGTTTGTATATTTACTTGTATGTCCGTTAAACGGAAATGCATTCAATCCAAATCTATTTGTTGGATTTAAACATGTCTATTAAGTGTGTATGTGTGTGTGTGTGTGTGTGCAAAACAACTTGGTAAAAAAATCGATGATGGCCGCAAAGATAGAAATGACACAGGCAATGACAAATGACAGCAAAAACCACTAGACAAAAGGAAATTGTAATTCTAAAACGATTTGTTTAATATGCGTAAACACAACTGTCAAAAACATGACAGGATTATGCACTCAAAATATACGCAGAAATGAAGTTGAAACTTTGTAAAAACCTAAGCGACTTGTTCCACATAAGGGAGTTTAGAGAGAACATTTTTGTACACATTCATATAGGGGCTTGTCAAAGAAGTAACATAAACCATATTTCGTTATTACAATGAAAAGAAACTAAATTAATAATCTTATTTCTGTGTTTAATTTAAGTCTTAATTTAAATATCAATTTATTCTATTATCTTGATTTATTTAAAATGCAACATAAATAAAATTGTTAACAATTTTGAAATATGATATTCAGGAAGCAATATTAACCCAGATATGCCGACCGTACTACATGTAGTACACCTGTTATGTTCAGGTTTCTGCGTTTACAGTGCTTTACATTTTCTAATCTACTTGTTGGTGTGCTACAGAATATAACGGTCAACAAACCATACGTTGATAAGTTTTGTCTAGGGTAACTGCTTATGTGTATTTTTTGGATCAGAAATTTCAGTTTTGTGAAATTGGCAAAAGTGTGAAGATGTCACGTAATCGGTGAGAAAAAGTTCTATATGCATATTTTATTGTTGTTGGGTTTATATGTTTTTTTAATTATAATAGTTGTAAAAACCACACCCCAAATAATTTTGTTTATTAATTTGTTTTGTCTTTACTTATGTACACAAAAGTTCCTGAATAATAAAGGACTTGAATTAAATCCCAAGAAAATACTGTCTTGCCTCCATACATTCCGAGCGTACTACATGTAGTACGGACCCAAAATCCAAGATAAAAAATATATTTTTTTATTCTTTCTTCAGTTTTGTAATATAATCTGTCAGAATAATGCTATTATGGAAAACTACAAAGATTGTTGCACTAATATGCCCGCCGGCATATCTGGGTTAAGAGCACATTGTATATATAGAAATGTTTGCATACTTTCACAGTAAAAAATATCCAGCATTGCCATTTTGGTCCGATCGGACCAAAATTGGTCCAAAAATTACAAATTTTTAAAATTTGATCCGATGGTCGGACCAAATGGAATTTGGTTGATTTTGGTCCATTTTCGTCAAATCTTTTTTTTTAAATATTCTTTAAAATTAAAATTTTGACAAAATTTTCTGTAGAAATAAAATTTTAACAAAATTTTTATAGAAATAAAATTTAACAATATTTTCTATAGAAAAAAAAAAAATTTTGGGTAAATTTTCTATAGAAAAAAAAATTGGGTAAATTTTCTATAGAAATAAAATTTTGGCAAAATTTTCTATAAAACTGAAATGTTGACAAAATTTCCAAAGGAAATGAAATTTTGCAAAAATTTTCTAAAAATTTTAAATAAGTTTTCTGCAGAAATAAAATTTTGACAAAATTTTCTATTGAAATAAAATAGTTACAAAATTTTCTAAAGAAATAAAATGTTGACAAAATGTTCTATAAAAATAAATCGAAATAAAAATTTGACAAAATTTTCTATCGAAGTAAAATTTTGGAAAATTTTTTAAATGATTTAAATTTAATTTGGGAAAATGGTCCGCTGGTACGACTTTTGATCCAATTTTGGAAAAATGTTGGTCCAAAATAAAAATTAGTTGTGGCAACGCTGCCAGTAACAACATGCAAGAGAGTAAAAATGGATTTTACTCTCTTTGCTAAAATTAGCAGAAATGTACGCGAACGCCAACCATTAAAACAATAAACATGAGCCCGTTCGAGAACTCGATAATTTTTGATAATTATCACAATTTTTTACTGGAAGTCTTTCGTTTACACAAAAAAGTCAGCAAGAGAAAGAGAGAGCCGAACACAGACTACTTTTGACAGTTATCGGATAGAGAAATTGCAAGTTTTTGTTAGAAATTTGTGTCCCAGTAAAATCTTGCAAACCATAGCATAGGTTGCCAGCTAGTTCTTGATAACAAAAAAGCATGATCCGCAACTACAATTGGAAGTTAAACAAACAGGATTCGTATTTTGTTTTTAATGTTTTAGAAGCTGAAATTGCGAATGCGCTAATAGTTACTGGATGCCGTTCAGCAATTTTAAACAGATAGAGTAAAATACACTCTTTCTCTCTCCCTCTCTGGCTCTCTTTTGCTGGCTTTTTGGAATAAACGAACGACTTCAAGTAAATAAGTGTGATAATTATTATCATGGAAGGTGCTCTTATTTTCACTTGTTTTTCTTTGTACTGCTTACAACACGTGAGTTTTCGATAACTGTTGCCAGTGTTGCCAGTTGCATTTTGGAAAAGTGATGTTTCATCGAATATAGCAATAACATTTTATATTGGATAAGGGCCTATTTAATTCCAACTTTTAAGCCATTACCATCCTATTGATACTGTTTCGTCACCATTTTAATTTATAAATATCGTTATCCAAAATCAGTATAAAATTATAAAATTTAGTATTAATTTGAAGTTATATTATAAAAAAATTATAATAGAAAATTAATTTGAAGTTATCCGAATGAGGTTAGTTACAACACATAATGCAACCAAATTTACATGTAATTAAAATTGTTTGCAATAACATTTTATATTGGATAAGGGCCTATTTAATTCCAACTTTTAAGCCATTATCATCCATTGATACTGTTTCGTCATCATTTTAACTTATAAATATCGTTATCCAAAATCAGTATAAAATTATAAAATTTAATATTAATGTGAAGTTATATTATAAAAACATTATAATATAAAATTAATTTGAATTTATCCGAATGAGATTAGTTGTACAACACATCATGCAATCAAATTTACATTCAATTAAAGTTGTCTGTGCTAAATTATTGCAGCAGCTTGATATTGATTGAGTGTTGGTGGAAGATTCAACATTAATACATTTTTCTGATTTAAATCAAATTTTTTGGTTAAGATGAGTCAATGTATTCTCAGTGGCGCTACTCGGCGGCTCCATTCCAGAGAATGAAGCTGACCCAATTTTGTCGACGGCGGCTAATTTTTTTCTCCGGCAGCGACGGCTTGACGGCTAAGCCGATATAAAATTATCCATTATAAAATCAATTTGAAGTTATTCGAATTGTAATGAGATTAGTTGTACAACCAATGTTTCACACAAATTTACTTTTCGTTCAAATTTTCGGAGCTAAATTTTTGCAAAATTATTATAGCAGTTGGAAAATGATTGGTTGTATTAAAAATTTTGGAAAAAAATACGACAATTATGTATTTTTCTGATTTAATACTATGTATTTTTCTGATGACATTTTTAATTAATTGGCGTCTAAATTTCGACTGAAATCGGCGGCTTCATTCTCTGCTCCTTTCTCTGAATAATAGCCAACTGAAAGTTAACGCTTGTAATATTATAATTTTTGAAAAAAAGTTGTATTGTATTTCCAAGTGATAACTGACCGTCGTTTAGGGCAAACACATAGCAGCCCCACCAACATAAAAAGATCGACTTTATTCTCTGCTCTTTATCCTGCCATTAAGTTTCCAATTCAAAAAACAAACAAAAAATTAATATTCAACTCCTGTCATATTAACAATAGATTCCTTTCACGATAATCCGACATATACCGCCACACGCTCACAAAAAATCGCTTCTGTAACATATACTCCCAAACATATTTTGCTTCAAGCATATACATTTTTGGGTATTGCCCAAACATTTATATGTTTGATCTCTTCCAATATATAATATGTTTGAAAGCATATTAGTCTAAACAATATATGTTTGGGTAGTCTAAGTTCCAAACATTTTGTATTTTTGCATCCAAATTCAATAATGTTGTCTTCCAAAAAACAATATGTTATTATGTGAACATATAATATGTTTGGAAGCATTTTGCACCCAAAAATATTATATGCTTAAAAAAAAAATCCCAAACAATATTGTGCTCAAAATTTTATTTATTTATTTATATATTTACAATCATAACGAATTATGAAAATAAACAGGTAATATAGGTGCTAACAACATAGGTTTTCGACCTGAATGCTCAAAATTTTGTTTCTGCCCAATATACATTCCCCCACATCTTTCTCACTTCCACGAGATTTTTTAGTTCTTAGCACCTTTTTCTGTAATACAAACATTGTAGAAGAAATTATTCAATTTTATGTTTTTTTTTATTTATTTTAATTTTACCTTTTGCCGGACGGGGATTCGAACAGCGGACCACACAGTTTGTAAGGATCAAAGAAGTAGCTGATCAATTGCCCAAGGAAAAATAAAATGTTAATTTTGTAATAACAAGCAACAACCACCAACTTAATTCAATATCGCTGCCTGTTAAATAGCGCTCCAAGCTACTAAACACATATATGTTTATAGGCTATTTCTAAATTATTATATGTTTGCATCCAAGCATATTATATTTACAAACATTTTATGTCCCAAACATAATATGTTCTAACATATTAACATATATGTCCCAAACATGTTATGCTAGTTTATGAACATTATATGCTTGCACTCAAAAATATTGTGTTTAAAAATTTGTGTTCCAAACATATAATGTTTATAGCCAAACATATGAAAAACAGTCTTTTTCATCCGTGCAGCTATTGTCATCGGGCAAACTCCTCACAGTAAATAAATATTGACAATTTAAACAATTAATTAACATAAATTTCAATTATTTTCAATTTAACACTCCAAACTTCATTATCAAATCCCAAAAACTCGTTTTAAATACCATTACCGAAACGATTAATAAAATTAAAAGACAACCTCAAACTTCTCACTATTCCGCATGTGATCATTTTCATTGCTTTGGTGTTTGTTTGAGCTTCATTTGTCCGTCCGTCCTTCCTTTCTTCGCTGTGCCCCCCCCCCCCCCCTTGTTGGGGTATTCCTATATCTATTGGCACTCTCTGTGCAAGCCCGGTGACATTCGTTTTGGTTATTTGTGTTCATTGATTGTGCACCACCACTCCATCTGTCTGAAGGAGCAAAAAAAAAAAACTGCTACCGATATACACACGTCCATGGAGGCACATACATATATTTCTCTATGGTTAGTCCATAATGCATTGTGGTGGCATTATGGACTAACTATACTCCACGATGACGGTTCAGTTGTGTGTGGTAATTGTCAGCAGATTTATAATTGAACAAACGCGATTTTGACAGATTTCAACGATAATAATGCCAAAAGCTGCAGTAGCAGCACCATCAATTACTGGCTACAGCACAGCACGATGACGACAGCAGCACTGGCGGCGGCAATAATAGCATTTTGTCGACGGCCTGCCACCAAACAGCCAATAACCACCAAAGCAATCTTTCATTCCTTGCTTGATGTGTCTCGGAGTAAATCATAAAACAATTTTTGCTACTGTTGCTGGAGCTTTTAATACCATTGTTGTTAGTGCTGTTGTTGTTGTTGTTGGGGAACAATATTTGCAATAATGAGCAATTAACAAAACGGATAAATGGCAATTGAATGACGGCAGCATAACAATTTTTGTGGTATATTCGACTGTTGTATTGTTGTTGTTTTTTCGTTTATGTTTGGTTTTCAACGCCGCCATATCAGCATGGTCGATTGCTTGATCGCTCGTCTTGGCCATTGGATGAGAAGAACCAACAGTTTGACTTATTGAGTGACTAACTGTAATTGTAATTGCCTGGGTTTTCTATGTCACATAGGCAATAGTAGCTTTGTAATGGGTGACTACTATTCGAATGTGATATCCGGTGGTGGTCCAATGGTATTCAGGTCATTTCACTATAAGGATTTTTCTCTCATATAAGGTAAAATCGATCAACTATGATTTATGACTGGAACCCCAAACTAACTGACAACTAACGAAGTACAGCAATGAAAAACATTCGAAAATGGTATTCGAATGAAGTAAGTTTTGAAAAGAAATATTTTTTCATTGAGATTAATTAGATTATATTTTTTTGGTATTTTATTAAAATTCCTCACCAATTAATGAACGAAAAAAAAATTGTTCTCAATGTGGTAATGCCTGCTTATCTTAGTTACCCGCATACTATGTGGCAACTCTCAAGCAATACCATATGTGTACTCATTATAACGGTATGTGTGAACTGTCAATTATTAGTGAAGCACCATAGACTAATTTTTGTAGTGTGGTTGGTGTGCCACTACCAAACAAACAAACGTGGATCTTTAGTTTCTTTATTATTGTTTTCTAACAAATTAATTATTTCCTTTATGGTATCGATAATTGTTTTAAAACCATGGAATGTTTGACTTTGTTGCTCAACAATTATTGTTCACCTTTTCTGTACAATCATCCTCACTCTCACCTTATTAGTAAATTTATTTGAGCCTTAGCTCTTTGTCAGTTTAAACCATTAATCGTTAACGATGGACTCACTGACTGGTTAATTGTAATTAATGCAATGTTAAGAGACAACAAGAACAAAAAATACACAACAAGTGGCCATGCTTAATGGCAAAGCATTATGGATTAAAATAGCTTAACAACTGCTCAAAGAGGCCGTGCAGAGAAAAAGGAAAACAATTAGTAGAAATAGAAAACAACAACAATACAAAAGTTTACACACAAACAAACATAGCAAAACAATTATACAACATAGCACAAACAAACTCGTGCCGATAATGAATTTTTGAGAAAATCCAAACTAACATCCTCCCCATCATCGCCACTTAACAATCGACCAGAGAGAAAGCCCCCCAAACGAATTGAACGATGAACATCAAATGTAAAAATAAATAAAAAGAAAAAAATTAACAACACCAACAACAAGATTACAACAAAATTGTACTCGTATTTATATATTTTAATGATGGCATAAAAGCCGCAATTATGTTGTTCATCTCCCATTTCCAGAGTAGTAGTACACGAAAGACAAAGAATAAGGCAAACTTCCAGGGCAGACGGACATAAAGATGGATGCAGACACAATGGTACAAAACCAACTAACAAACATGTGAACATTTTTGTATCTGTGGTAAATGGCTTAAATGGTCACGACAAGTGGTGTTAGTTTTCAATAATAATATTCTTGTTACATTGATGGGAAGAAATTAAGGAACATTCATCTAGCTAGTAAGCGGGTTGACTGAATGGCCTGGCATTGAGTCCAACACGATCTATCCAAACGAATATGTATCATCGTTCCTTTTTTTGTCGGGTTTTTTCCGCAATGTGCTCACTTAATTAACAACATTGGTTACACTGACGAGGGTAGAGCAAAAGCATTACTACGGAGAAAATAATTTGAGATGTGTGAGAAGAAATGGGACGACATATGACATTACCTCCGAACCTGCAGAGGATGTCCGATAATACGACTTCTATGTGCCAGCATTTCCAAAAGTAGTATTTTCGCAGTTCTTAAATATGGTACAACGTAATAACGTTCGGTATATAACAGGCACAGAATGATGCCGACCGATCTTTGTCGACGGCGGCTGACACACCAAATTTTATTTCTATGTTATAGAAAATTTTGTCAAAATTTTATTTCTGTAAAAAATTCAAATTCAAAATTTTATTTCTAATGAAAATTTTGTTAAAATTTTATTTCTAATGAAAATTTTTTCAAGTTTTATTTCTAATGAAAATTTATTCAAAATTTTATTTCTAATGAAAATTTTGTCAAAATTTTATTTTTATGGAAAATGTTGTAAAATTTATATTTTTAGAGAAAATTTTGTCAACATTTTATTTTTTAGCAAATTTTGTTAAAATTGTATTTTATAGAAAATTTTGTCAAATTTTTATTTTTATAGAAAATGTTGTCAAAATTTTATTTTTATAGAAAATGTTGTGAACATTTTATTTTTTAGAAAATTTTTTTAAAATTTTATTTTTATAGAAAATTTTGTAAAATTTTTATTTTTATAGAAAATGTTAAAATTTTATTTTTATAGAAAATGTTAAAATTTTATTTTTATAGAAAATGTTGTGAACATTTTATTTTTGTAGCAACTTTTGTCAACATTTTATTTTTTAGAAAATTTTTCCAACATTTTATTTTTATAGAAAATTTTGTCAAAATTTAATTTTTATAGAAAATTTTGTCCAATCTTTATTTCTATAGAAAATTTTTTACCTCTTAGTTGGAGAGGAATATTTTTCAAAATCTAGCAAAACATGAAGAATTCTACCAATCTACCAAACAGTAAAAAATCTACCATCTTTGGTAGAACTCTACCAACTGTGGTAACCGTGTGGCTGATACATATTTTTCTAATCGGCGCGGGTTAATTATCCTCTATAAATTCAAATTAACCCTAGACTGTTACGTCGCCTTTTAATTTTTCGCTCCTCTCTGAAAATGCGATTTTTTTTTGTCACACAATAAATAAAAGTTTATCAAAAACCAATTTAAATTTAAGTACAAAAAAATCTACAAATATTGCCACCATGAAGATAAACTTCCCTCAGAGGTATGGTTATCTTCTCCAAAATTTGTCGGCTTTATTCCCTGACAAAAGCCCCGCTGGATTTTATCATAAAAGAAGAAAGCGGTATTTCACCAAGGGAGTCAGCCTTCTTATCTTCTCTATTTGCCAAACCCTACAGTAGTCCTGCAAAATTTTCTGGAAATCCGAAATCTAACATGATGGAATTTCTCATTGGAAAAATAAAGCTTCATAACATTTTCTTTCCCAAAACTTCCCAAATCATCCTCCACAAAATAACATCAAAATTTTTGCTGCTGGATGAGGATGGCAATGAAAACACATACAACATACAAAAAATAAACGAAACCAGAACACAGCATCAACAAAATGATTAAATGAAATGCAAGACATCATTAAACCAAAAACAATTACGAAACTCATTGAAGCCAATTATTACTACTTGAAGAGGATGGATAGGCTGCCTCTACCGGCAAGGAAATACACAAGGCAGTCTGTCCCATTGGCAAGCAACTTGCCTTGCTTTACTTTGCCCATAGTATAAGAGAACAAAATTCACGCACATGTTGCAGTTTGGCGAATAACCTCTCCAATCCTCCCTGCTGCCATTACTCTATATCGCTGACATTCGATTTAGACATAAAATGAACGGGGCTTTAGAGTGAAAAAAAAAAACAAAGAGCTCCATTTTACGAAATAAGGGCAACAATTGGTACGTTAATGAAGCTAATAATGTTAAAAACATTGTCACACACACTCACAAATTCAAGGAGAGAACCTCAAGAATGCCAAATGATGCCGGTACCCAACATTGTTGACACTCAATGTTCACTCATTGGTGATCCACATCCATCCACCATTTATTTACCCGCTAGTGGGGCATAAGGCAAGTAAACAAGCAACCGGCCCAATAATCAAGCATTTTTCGCGACAAACCTACGTATAGATCAGAGAATTGTCGTTTGTTTGTGTGGTTGTTGCCATTTCTGCTGGTTGGTATTTTCACATAGAACCGGCTGATATGAAAGGAGTTGGGGTTTCTTACTCTCCCCTCTCTTGTTTGCTCTAAAGGTGTAATAATGTATTAAAGGTAAACACTTCACCGCTCTCACCATTTAATGAAAAGATAAAGTGTATCGCACTTAGTATTTGTTTCATTTAGTATGTAGCCATTATATATGTTCATGTTGTTGTTGTTGTTGCATATCGTACAAGCTGTAATATTGGGAGAAACGATAGAGTAACAAATACAACTACATATTCATCGTAAACTTGACAATTGGCAATTATGTCTTTATGTGGAGCATATTTGTAGCATTAACAGTACCCAAAACAACAACAACAATCACTAAACAGTGGGATAAATAATAACAACAACAACACCACCACCACCATTTCTAATGAATGTTAAACACATGAAGATGTACGCAAGTTAAGAATAGCGAGCACACAACTATGTACCTGGCTTGTTTACATCGTTTGTTGTTATTAATTGAAGAATACTTTGTGGTATTTGTCTTTTTTGTTGTTGCTCACCATCTTCGGATGTGGTGGTCGTTTCTTGTCTCGGTCAATGTTTAAGTAAAATGTAAATGTCATTGCAAATTACAGTGATTGACACCTATCTCATGAAAAAAATAGTAAAACAACTGCAATTAAAATATCTTAGATTTGAACAGACAGATACATTTGGAAGGGGAATGAAATTTATTTTAGGAGAATTTAAATTGATTGTTATTGATTTAAAAATTGTTGGCAGTATTTTTTAAAAATTAATTTTAATAGACTACTACTTAAAGACATTGACGAATGACAATCAATAGCGAAGAAATAAAGGGAATGGGATGTAAATATTTGCGTTGGTTAGACAATTAGTCGTTTGCAATATGTATATTTTTTCTGGGGAAATAAATGTAGGTCGAATAAGTATTGCCAATAAACTGCCAGTGCTAAATCAAATTTGAGTGTATGCATTATCAATTTTTTAATCTCAAATCAAAGCTATTATACGATAGCGGTATTTAATATATGTATGTAAATTCATAAAATTATATATTTTCTCCCATGAAAAACAAGGAAGAAAATACTAAAACTCCTGTTACGATTTTTTTCATTTCAAATAATTCTAACATTTTCTTAATTTTTAACTTTATTTCCGGGATATTGGCGTTTGAACTAATTTTTGGTTCATACTTATTTTAAGCAAAACTTTGTGTGAACAAATAGAACAAATTATTTGCGAGTTCATCTTATATAAGAATACACGACCTTTTTTCTGTGTACCATAGACAATTGTGAAAATATCGATACCACATTGCAAGTCCACTACCAAAAATTTTTTGGGTCTACAATTATATTCATCTCCTGTCAAATCCATTAAATATTGTGTCATACGAAATTTACCAAAAATACTCTAGGGGAATACTTCGAAATTTTTCATTTAGACCAAAATCTTATCAATATATCGATTTCGTTTCCTCAGTTTCGTAATACAAAGACAATTTAATAAATAGCTTGTTGTCAACATCATAAAAATCGTTTCAGCGCCGCCTCTGTGTAGTATATGGTGTTGCCGCTTTGGCTGTCTATTTTCATTCTCGAACATGAATATGTGTCATTTTCTGTTTGTAGCAGTGCCAACAGCACGCAACTAAAGTCATTAATTTACTTTTCACACCCAGCCTTAAGTGGCTGATCATCATCTCTACTGATCGGTGATAAAAATCGATTAATGCTACGAGAAGACACAAATTTTAGGGGAAGGATTCAACAAAGGCTTTCGTTGGCCATCGAAGAATGAACAGCTAATGAAAAACTTTTCACTTGGTAAATAAATCAAGTGAATTAAAGCGCCAATTGGCGCAAAAGACTAGACAGAGCGACATGCGACCCATCGACAACCATTCATAAATTTGTTGTTTATTTTCGATCACATGGCGATTGACAGTTTAAGAGATTGAGTGACTAGAAAGTAATGTCATTAACACCCCAGTCTCCCCCCGAAAGAGGGCTTGTCTTTGTGGGTTATAAGTGTTTTTGTTTGCATATACATTTTAATTAAATTAAAAATCGTCAAGAGCAAAAAAACAAAAAAAGCAGAAAGAAAAACATCAACAAGAATAAACAAAATGTCATTAATACATTAATTGAGATTATTATAATTGTATTTTCCTTATTTAAAAATAAATAGCAAAAATAACAACGAATAATAATAAAATATAAGATGCTTAATTGCTTGCAATTGGTAGCCACAAATAAGTAGACAACAAAACAAACCGAAAGACGACATCAAAGAGGGAGCTTGATATCAGCACCCCGCTACCATTCGTACAACCCCCTCTGCCGTTCTCATTCACATCACAAATTTGCTGCGATTGTCGTATTGTGTTTAAATTGATAATCAAACAGAAATATAATTATGCGATATGTTCATATGTAGAGGCAGACGGTCAGAGAGACAGACAGATGACCGACCATACATCCACCATGCATCCATGCACATGTGAATATGGTCTGGCCGTGTCAAATCGGTTGATCTGCTGTTTGTTTATTGGTTTCATTGCAGTAGAGTAGGTATATCCATATACAAATGTGCCCCCTTGTATTCTCTCTCGTTCTCCACTACTTTGTAGACTCTTCTCTAGTTACTGCATGTGAATAATTGGAGATATTGTTTGCGGTAACCAATTATGTTGAATTTTACTTCATTATTTCATTAATTTATAAAAAGCAATAAATATTAAATAATTGTTTATTAATAAAATGCATTTAATTAAGCATTATTTTGAAAGAAGCATTTTCGAGTCATTAAGCAAGCAAGTGTTCAGTATGTGAGAAACAACGACAAAGTAGGAATGAAACCAGTGTTGCCACACCGTCATTTTAACTCATGGAATAGTTGATATTAAATTTATGGTGGTATTTATCATGGAATAAGAAATAGGAGATGAAGACGAATATCAACTTACTTTATCTAGATTCAAAGTAGAGTATATTTATCTTAACTATTCCCTGCCCAGCATTTCATATGTGCAATTTTTGTTTGTCTACACTCTAAAAAAAAGTGAACCCACCAGGAAGAAAAATGTAGGTTAATTTTAGAAACTTTTAACTAAACTGTATTACAAACGCCAAAATCACGGAAATATTTTTCATAATTGTTGTTTTGATTTCTACTTAAAACCATGCATTGAGTAAACTACAAGTGTAGCTTAACCAACAGAGGAAAATTATGCTTGTCAAATTTATTTGGGCAAAGCCCCATAGATTGCAAGACGGTTCGATGGACAGTTGTTTCGGAATTACCACATTCCTCATCAGCATCATCTACTTGCAGCAAAACTATCAACCAATTATCAGAATTAATTCGGGAAATTCACTAAACCCAAAATGAATGAATGAGTCGGCTTTGTCTACAAAAATTTGCAACCATATATTTTTCAACAAATTCAAGAAAATTCATTACACTGAAAAGAAACACATTCCCGGTTAAAAAGAGTTCATCTTTACACTAATGATTGTGGTATTTATTCCGAGCCAAAGATGCGGAGAATTCAAGTAAGGATAATTTTAACATACAATTCTTTTTTAAATTTGAAATTTTGCGTACTTAATTCTAGGAAACAAATTTTAACTTATTTGTTTCTTCAACTTTTTTTCGTGTTCAGGCTCGAGTTCGAGTAGAAAGTAGAAAAAATTAGAATTATTAAAGCCAAGTTGGCCTTAGTCAAACAAAATTTTCCATTTACCCATTTTTAAGTAGAAAAGTTTATGGGCTTTTGGACTTAACTGAATATCAAGAAAATGCATCTTCCCTGCTAAGAAAAAATCACATTCGTATTTTAAGTAAATGAAATCTTTGGCCCAACGACAATATTTTTAAATTAATTTATTTTTTAAATAATTCAATTAATCTTTATGCGTTAGGTTAGGTTGGTGGCAGCCCGATGTATCAGGTTCACTTAGACTGTTTAGTCCATTGTGATACCACATTAACTCTTATCACTGAGTGCTGCCTGATTCCATGTTAAGCTCAATGACAAGGGACTTCCTTTTTATAGCCGAGTCCGAACGGCGTTCCACAATGCAGTGAAACCACTTAGAGAAGCTTTGAAACCCTTAGAAATGTCATCAGCATTACTGAGGTGGGATAATCCACCGCTGAAAAACTTTTTGGTGTTCGGTCGAAGCAGGAATCGAATCCACGACCTTGTGTATGCAAGGCGGGCATGCTAACCATTGCACCACGGCGACTCTCTTTATGAATTCAATTTTGTATATTTTTTTGTTAATTTAAAATTATTAGAGTCAAGGTAACTTTCTCATATTGGAAAATTTTTAATATAATAAAGGGTGATACGGTCAAAATAAACTTGACGTATTTCTTTCAATTTTGCATTAAAAAAACCTGAACACCCCTCATTTTGAAGGTGTGTGTGTGTAGAATGTTGCTCCTATTTTGATTTTGGAATTCACTCTTCAGTTGTCAAAATGCCGTCCAAGCAAGAAGAGCAGCGTATAAAAATTTTGCTCGCGCATCGCGAAAAGCCGAGCTACTCACACGCAAAGCTGGCAAAATCGCTAAAAGTTGCCAAATCAACCGTTACAAATGTAATTAAAGTGTTTGGGGAACGTTTGTCGACAGCCAGGAAGTCTGGATCGTGGGGAAATCGAAAACCGGAAGCCGCTGAGACGATAAAGAGAGTTATCGGTAGTTTCAAGCGAAACCCTAACCTCTCTCTCCGAGATGCCGCAAATAAGCTGGGTGTATCGTCTACAACCGTGCATCGAGCCAAAAAACGAGCTGGACTATCGACTTACAAGAAGGTAGTGACTCCAAATCGCGATGATAAACAAAATACGACGGCCAAAGCGCGATCCCCGACGATGCTGACGAAGTTTGACTGCGTGGTAATGGACGACGAAACCTACGTCAAAGCCGACCACAAGCAGCTTCCGGGACAGGAGTTTTATACGGCAAAAGGAAGGGGAATGGTAGCAGATATTTTCAAGCACATAAAACTGTCAAAGTTCGCTAAGAAATATCTAGTTTGGCAAGCCATCTGTACCTGTGGCTTGAAAAGCAGCATTTTCATAGCTTCCGGGACTGTCAACCAAGAAATTTACGTGAAAGAGTGTTTGAATAAATATCTGCTGCCTTTCCTGAAGAAACACGGTTGTTCCGTACTGTTTTGGCCGGATTTGGCATCTTGCCATTACGGTAAAAAGGCCATGGAGTGGTACGCCGACAACAACGTGCAGGTGGTTCCCAAGGACAAGAACCCTCCCAACACGCCAGAGCTCCGCCCAATTGAGAAATACTGGGCTATTGTCAAGCGGAACCTAAAGAAGGCCAAAAAAACTGCTAAGGACGAGCAGCAGTTCAAGGCAAACTGGCTTTCTGCGGCGAAGAAAGTGGACAAGATGGCTGTACAAAATCTGATGGCAGGTGTCAAGCGTGAGGCCCGGCAATTCGGATTTGGAAAAGCGAAAGCCTAACTGAATATTTTTCCTGAATTTTATACTAATTGAACTTGAAAAAGAAATCTAATTTGATTTTTTAACTAAACGATTTCACCGATTTACATGCGTTTTCCCTTGACCAAATTTTGACCGTATCACCCTTTAATAATACCTTTAAACTAAAATAGAGTTAAATTGGCTACAGATTTAATTTTTTTGAGTATGTGGAACTATTTTTTGTATATATTTTTCCGTAATTTATGTTTTTCTCAATCAATTAAACTTTCCCAAAAATTATCATTTCAAAAAATAAACCCGGCAACAATGTTTTAATATGCTACATTTCGTGAAGCTCTCTCTCATACAAAATTTTACATTCGGATCTATTTTTAGTTTAATAATAAAGAGTTCCATTCTCAAGTTTATCGTAAATTTCAAATAATAGAAGTTAAATATAACATGTAAAGAATACTTTCATCTAAAGTTCTTATGCAGCAGTTTCAGTGATGCCACCTTATTATTAAACGACTTTACGTAGTTCCTACCTCTGAAAAAAAAATTCAATGGAACTTTCTACAGTGAATTTAGCTTTATTTTAATAGTTAATAAAATTAGTTGATTTACAGAAATTTTCCACAGTAGCAGAACATTTGTGTGGTAATAACGAAGACTAAAAAGTTTAACTCATTTCCCCAGAGTGCCTTAAATCCATTTTCTTTTTAAAATTGTCAAATCAAAATTTTGCAATTATCAGAGTGTGGAGGATTATAAAATTAAGTTAATAGTTGCAATCGGCTATAAGGTAGCAATTGCAATTCTTAATCATATAATTGATTACAGTTTAAAGCAATTGAAAAAAATCCATTTGTTGAATATGCATATCTTACGGGCAAATGTATTGGGCGGCTATTCAGTTATTTAATAAAAAATATTAATATGAATAATCATCACACTATATGCCCGACCACACTTCACTTGCTTCGATGCCATGGTATAATATTCATATTCTCATGAAGAAACCAAATAACTGCAATACGTAAATAAAATCATAACTATTCTCAGCAGCCGGTAGTTTTGAATTTGTTGCTGCACTTATTGTTCTCTCTCTATATGCTTCTTCTTCGTTCTCTTTCTCAATGAATTAATAAATCAATCTAGCCTGTTAGTAGTGTGGCATTGCTGCACTAATGTCTAGATGGTGTTGGTGTGACGGCAATGGCCTCCTCCTTCTCTACTTTAAGTTGTATAATCACAGTCTACGGACAAAAAAAAACATTTTAATTAAAATTATTTTAATGAAAAAATACTACACTTAACGCCAAAACGACGTAGGCAGCAAGGCTTGTTGTCTGACAGGCTGACAGTCCGGCCGTCACAAAAGATAGAGGGTACACTAAATAGACATATACCGCCAAACTGTTCGCATTCATCCATCGTCTATATCGATGTCGAGAGCAGGGCAGGGAAGATGCATTTTTTCTACTATGGCCAGCCAATGGATCGCGCAAAGTCGTGCGCTTTTAACAACATTTTACAGAGAGAAACAAACGCTAATTAGTTGCTTTTTCTATTTTAATTATATGAATAAAATATACAAAAACAAAAATAGCAACAACAACAACTACAACAACATTGCCACCATTCAAACTGCCAACGATGGCAAATCTTTTAATTAATTTATTAGATTGTGTTGAGGACTATCATCGTTTGCTGCTGGCTGCTAAGATCAGCAGCTGAATATCGAATTAGATGACTGGCTGTGTGTCTTTCCTTCTGAACGATACAAATTAAATATTTTAATTGTTTTCTTCATAGCCATAAAATTGATCATTATTAGATGTTTTACACAAATTAATGTGGGGGCTTTAATGTGTGTGTGTGTGTATGTGTGACTTGGCTTCTGTATATATCCCAACATATAAGAAAAAATTCAAAGTGTATTGCCTGCTCAGCATTTTTTTTTTCAACTCTTTGAAGCCTTAAACATAGACATCATCACAAATCTCTTTTTTCAAAACCGTATGTCTGCCTTATGTCTTTTAAGAACCACTGACAAGCCTCTCACCAATCCAGAGCATAGGGAAAATATCTCTACAAAAAGAAGGAGGATGATTTTTCTTTTTAATGAGTACGAAACACATGCAATGCCTTAACAACAATTGCCCAAGCAAATGTCATCAGTAAACGCAATTGACCGGGGGAATTGTATAGAGCATAGGACTATCTGCAACCTGCTTACATTGTTGACATCACCTAAATTAGGAAACTAATCTGACTGGGCAAACATTTTAAACTCATTAAGCATTTCTCAGCTTGTGTGAATAGGAAGCCATAGTATAAATGTGTGTCAGCAAAAACTTTTGTGCATACAGTGGGTCCAAATGGAGTGAAATTTTAATCAATATGTCATTAAGAAGAGAACATGTATCAGTTGAATAAAGTGATGTACTTTATTTTAAAATTAGATATCTTATTATTTAATGATTAATTTCATAGTACATGCCGATTATTTAACTAGTATTCGAATTATTATTGTTTTGTATATTTAATTTAGTTATTTATTCAATTTATTTTTGCTGTAACACGTTTATACAGAATTTATATTAATAATTTGCCTTAGTGTACTCTTTTCTTGTTCATTTTATTAATATTTTATTCTCTCACATAACCATTATGAGAGATCTATTTTAACATTCACTTAACAGAGCTCTTTTCCCTTTCATCTTAAGTGAGTAATGTTTATTCCATTAATCTCTTATTCTCTCTCGTAACGAAAAGCATCTTATGGGAGATATTTATTAACATTCACTTAACAGAACTCTTTTTCTTTTCATCCCAAGGGAGTGATGTTTATTTCGTTAAACTCTTATTCTCTTGCACAACGAAAATCATATTGAGAGTGATATATTTTGATATTCGCTTAACAGAGTTCGATTTATTAACGTCGAAGAACAAGAGAGTTGCGTCCAAAACAGTTTTTATAGAAATTTTTTTATTTTTTTATGAAGAATTCATGGAATTGGAATTCATTTTCTAATTAACCTAACGATATTTAAGTGTCTTCCTTTTATCAAAACTATTTTTTTTATATAGGTCACATAGATTTTTTTATTCTGAATGGCTGAATGGCGCATGACTGTTTTGGAATAACATTAAGAAAATATTAATTATATTCAAAAATGGATATTTTTGAAAATCTTAGTCGGCTTTAGGAGTACAGAAAATATACCTAGGCAAGGAGATAATATTTCGGTTTTTAGGTCCCAAAAATTGCAGTTTATCTGCTCTTCACAGTTTTTATTTTGCTATTCCAATTGAATAATTGACACAAAAATCACATTGAAACCACTGTTCTAGGCCTTATGTTTTTACTTCATATTACAATTGAATAAATATTCCCTGGCTATTGATCCCTTTTTACTTTCTTGCAAAACATATGGATTTTTCAAAGTGGCTTCTTGTGAATGTAACTTAAGCTCATTTTGTTCACTAAACAAGACTTTATTGCAACGAAACTAACAGCCTAGTCAGGAACAAAACAAAACAAAACAAGTATATACAGCAGTAAGTTCGGCCGGGCCGAATCTTAAATACCCACCACCATGAACCAAATATTAGGGTTTCCTTTGAAATTTCAGGAGGGCTTGAGGACTTGAGGACACAACCCGAAGATAAATTTAAAGATTTCACCTATGAGGACTATATCAGATTCTGGATTTATAAGAACCATTTTTGTTTGAGGTTTAGAGGAATCATTAACATCTCTTGTAAGTGTGCAAGAAAATTATAAAATAACGTCTTGATTTGAAATCTTAAATCTGTAGAAGTAAAATCTGGAAATTTTACACTGAGTTTCAAGCAATTTTCATGATCAGTGCGCCTTCTACACCCTCAAGAAGTGAAGTCGGTCTATATGGAGGCATTACCAAATGGACCGATAAAAACTTAATCCGATACACGTTTTTGTGAGCCTAAAATACCAGAATATTTACAATTTCAGGCATATCAGATAAAAACTACGGTTTCTAGAAACCCAAGGAGTTAAATCGGGAGATCGTTCTTATGGGGGCTATACTAAAATATGGACCGATACTCACCATTTTCGGCACACCTCTTTGTGACCCGAAAATACCTCTAGATTTCCAATTTCAGGCAAATAGGATAAAAACTTCGGATTCTAGAAGCCCAAGAAGTAAAATTGGGGAATCGGTCTATATGGGGGCTATACCATAATATGGACCGATACTCACAATTTTTGGCACACGTATTTGTGGTCCTACAATACCTCTAGATTTCCAATTTCAGGTAAATTGAATAAAAACTGCGGTTTCTATAAGCCCAAGAAGTAAAATCGGGAGATCGGTCTATATGGGGGCTATACCAAAATATGGACCGATACTCACAATTTTTGGCACACATATTTGTGGTCCTACAATACCTCTAGATTTCCAATTTCAGATAAATTGAATAAAAACTGCGGTTTCTATAAGCCCAAGAAATAAAATCGGGAGATAGGTCTATATGGGGGCTATACCAAAATATGGACCGATACTCACAATTTTTGGCACACGTATTTGTGGTCCTACAATACCTCTAGATTTCCAATTTCAGGTAAATTAAATAAAAACTGCGTTTTCTATAAGCCCAAGAAGTAAAATCGGGAGATCGGTCTATATGGCGTTATACCAAAATATGGACCGATAATCACAATTTTTGGCACACGTATTTGTGGTCCTACAATACCTCTAGATTTCAAATTTCAGGTAAATTGAATAAAAACTGCGGTTTCTATAAGCCCAAGAAGTAAAATCGGGAGATCGGTCTATATGGGGGCTATACCAAAACGTGGACCGATACTCACCATTTTTGGCACATCTCTTTATGGTCATAAAATACCTCCAGATTTCAAATTTCAGGCAAATTGGATAAAAACTACGATTTCTATAAGCCCAAGACCCCAAATCGGGAGGTCGGTTTATATGGGGACTATATCAAAACCTGGACCGATATAGCCCATCTTCGAACTTGACCTGCCTGCAGACAAAAGACGAGCTTGTGCAAAATTTCAGCACGATTGCTTCATTATTGAAGTCTGTAGCGTGATTACAACAGACAGACAGACAGACAGACAGACAGACAGACAGACGGACAGACGGACATCGTTATATCGTCTTAGAATTTCTCCCTGATCAAGAATATATATACTTTATATAGTCGGAAATCGATATTTCGATGCGTTACAAACGGAATGACAAACTTATTATACCCCCGTCACCATTCTATGGTGGTGGGTATAAAAACGAATAGCATCAATGTCATTGCAGCTTCCTACACACAAACACTATACTACCTCCTCTTCCATGCAAACGGGAGGAAGGAGCACAATTGGAGATCATTAAAATTCCTCCAGTGACATAAACGAACGAATGAGCCCGTAGCTGCAAAAAACAAATGGAACCAAATGAAACGCCAAGGCAGAACATTATATTAACTACTAGCGAATCATCATCGCTTGGCTGATGGGAGCTAAAACTGTAGCTGATGATGATAGTGTGTGGAACATAGCATCATTGCTCGTCCATAAGTTCCGATACAGGGAGCTAGCTATAGCTACTCACTGCCATCATCAGTATCCAAACTAGTCATTGCATGCACGCATACTTTTGTTTGGCAGGCAAGAGTAATGTGTCTTTGCTAATTACATCTAAAATGCTTCTGCTGTTCATTCCGCGTATGACTTCTTTTCCAGCAAAGAAATTTGCTGTACTAACCCAGAAAAAAAAACAACACATCTTACATGTAGCACTTTTCCCTTTCCTCACCATGCGCAATCATCCTCGGAGATGGTATAAAGAACCACCATTCAAACTGACAGGTTGTAAAAGGAAATGAAGCATAAAGAGTGAACGTGCAATGAACGTTGAGTAAAAGATGTAGATCAGACAGGATCAAATTAAACCATATTAACAGCAGGATGGCAGTATACAATGACAACAACAAGTCTTGCGTTCCCTAGCCTGACTATCTTCACCAACGGTCTGATCTGGTCTGGTTGGTCAACAGCCAAACCCAAATCCAACATCAAAAGCCAGCTTGTGTGTAAATTGCGGGATTGAAAATAAAGAGATCGTCGTTTCGCTTTTGGTGAAAATGAGAAACGGCAGTGACACGACTTTACAATTTCAAGAATATCCAAAGTGACAATAAGTGGACATGATTATGGACATACAGAGTGAAAACATATTGGGGAAGTATACGATAGGCAAAGATATAGGTTTTTCAAAATATATATTATGGAAGAGGGGAAATTATTTAGTCATTCCCGAACTTCAGTTAAAGAGACAAATATGTTATAACAACCATAGACGAAGAGAAATATAGACGTCTCATTTCTTAGGGGCAATAGTTTGTATGCACTTTTTTCATACTGCTAATAACAGTATGACGCTTTTTCTCATACTGTTACTTCTATATTCTGAATAAACAGAAAGAAGTGATGAGAGTTTGCCATATATATAAATTCAATTGCTGTTCCTAAACTGTTTGTGAGATGAGAAGAGAAGATATTTCTATCTTGTGACTTTTACAGAATGTTAAACAAATAGATCTGTTACATCTACATTAATAAAAAAAAGAGTTAATGTTGTCAGTTTTATGAGAGCACTCTCCCATTTTAAGAGATTTTAGTTTTTTCATGTATTAATATTTATTACAGGTTCATGTGCTCAGAGAGAATTGTTAATAGTCTCCTACTACAGTTATTTCATTAGTTGCGAATTCATGGCAACAGCTGACGGCAGTGAATTATTTAGCCTATCGTGACTTGTTTATCTGTTGCGAATATAACCTAATGGATTTTTAATGTAAAGTAGCTATCCTTCCCTTGTGCAAGCAGCCAGCAAAGTGCTTATTCAATTAATACTTCAATGGATAAATGACATTTATATAAAAAAAAAGAAATATTTATTTAATTATAAAACAGTATTTGATTTTATGAACATTTTATCCCAGACAATTTCAAACTGGACAACTGTATAATTTGTTTTCTCATTAATAATAACATATATGACAATTTTACAATAGATTTTTCTGTAATAACTTCAAATGTATAGATAAAAATATTTAGTTGTTTGCCGATATCGATATTAGATTACAAAATGCTTAGCAAACTAGTTTGAAAAAAAAAAACGAACAACTCTAACACTAAAACTACTTGCAAATACAAAATGTTAATTATACTTAATAACTCATGGAAAAGCGACAAAACATTCCTGTGCTTGAAAGCCACCACAGCTACCGGTATCGCGTTAAGCTAAACTGGCTACCAGCTAAAATGACAAATTACTTGTAATTTACGTTTCTTAATAAATTGTCAATAATTTGCCAAGTAAAACAAATCCAACAGCAAAACTAAAAAACTACAGACACAGGGCTGGGTAGATGATGAAGAAAAAGAAGGAGTGGAATAGCAGTAATTAACAATTAAAGTCTTTTAACAAAAATACAAATGTTATTAAGTGTAATTTGTTATGATAAAATAAAATGAATTCCTTGGCAATGTGGTATGCAGTAGGGGTAATGGCTACCACCAAATACCACCAACAAAAACCAGTGACAACTGCCAATCAGCAAGCAATAATTCTCCATTAACGGTGATATGAGGTCCAACAACTAAGCCTACTGCCACTTCACTTAATGGCGGCATACATAAGAAACTCCATCGACCCCAAGTAAGTAGTATTATTGGAGCAACTAATTAACAATTTAAAAATGTTATCGACAACAAAACCAACATGATAATTACAGATTTTTAATTAACACAGCAACCACGAATGAGAAACAAAAAAAAAGTCGCGATTCTCAATTCAATTGAAGTTGTTGGAGAAAAACAATGCTGACACCCCATCACCATGCAAGGCAGAAGAACATGAATGCATCTACAAAAATGGTACTAACCAACGAGTACATAAAAGTCGAGACAAACAAGGTTAATATTAGTGCCGCCGGCGGCTCTTCCTTCCTAGAGTTGCCAGATTAATCGGTTTTTTTTGAGAGAGTGTACTTACAAGTTATTCATATGTATAAAAGAGTTAATGAAGAACTTACCTAAAAATAGAAGAGAAGAAAAAAAATTATTAGAAACAAACATATAAGCAAACAATAAAAGGAAAGATAAAACAAGTATATACGGCCGTAAGTTCGGCCAGGCCGAAGTTTATGTACCCTCGACCATGGATTGCGTAGAAACTTATTCTAAACACTTCCATCCACAATCGAATTACTTGAGTTGCGGTAACGCTTGCCGATGGCAAGGTATCATAAAACCTTCTAACACCGTATATTAAATTAAAAGAGACCGATTAAATACGTATATAATTCAGTTTGACAAAATTTTCTATAGAAATAAAATTTTTACAAAATGTTCTATAGAAATAATTTTTTTATAGAAATAAAATTTTACCAAAAATTTTTATAGAATTTGATAAAATTTTCTATAGAAATAACATTTTAACTAAATTTTTTATAGAAACAACATTTTCTATAGAAATAAAATTTTGGTAGATTATTTTTGGCTCGAGTGGCAACCATGATTATGAACCGATATGGACCAATTTTTGTGTGAATGGGGATGGGCTATATAACTATAAACCGATATGGACCAATTTTGGTATGGTTGTTAGCGGCCATATACTAACACCACGTTCCAAATTTGAACCGGATCGTATGAATTTTACTCCTCCAAGAGGCTCCGGAGTTCAAATCTGGAGAACGGTTTATATGTGGGTTTTATATAGTTATGGCCTGATATGGACCAATTCTCGCACATTTGTTAGATACCATATACTAACACCATGTTCCAAATTTCAACCGGATCGGCTGAAATTTGCTTCTCTTTGAGGCTCCGCAAGCCAAATCTGGGGATCGGTTTATATGGGGGCTATATATAATTATGAACCGATGTGAACTAATTTTTGCATGGTTGTTAGAGACCATATACCAACACCATGTACCAAATTTCAGCCGGATCGGATGAAATTTGTTTCTCTTTGAGGCTCCGCAAGCCAAATCTGGGAATCGGTTTATATGGGGGCTATATATAATTATGGAGCGATGTGGATCAATTTTAGCATGGTAGTTAGATGCTATATACCAACGCCATGTACCAAATTTCAGCCGGATCGGATGAAATTTGTTTCTCTTTGAGACTCCGCAAGCCAAATCTGGGGATCGGTTTATATGGGGGCTATATATAATTATGGACCGATGTTGACCAATTTTAACATGGTTGTTAGATACCATATACTAACACCATGTTCCAAATTTCAGCAGGATCGGATGAAATTTGCTTCTCTTTGAGGCTTTGCAAGCCAAATCTGGGAATCGGTTTATATGGGGGCTATATATAATTATGGAGCGATGTGGATCAATTTTAGCATGGTAGTTAGATGCTATATACCAACGCCATGTACCAAATTTCAGCCGGATTGGATGAAATTTGTTTCTCTTTGAGACTCCGCAAGCCAAATCTGGGGATCGGTTTATATGGGGGCTATATATAATTATGGACCGATGTGGACCAATTTTAACATGGTTGTTAGATACCATATACTAACACCATGTTCCAAATTTCAGCAGGATCGGATGAAATTTGCTTCTCTTTGAGGCTTTGCAAGCCAAATCTGGGGATCGGTTTATATGGGGGCTATATATAATTATGGACCGATGTGGACCAATTTTAGCATGGTTGTTAGACACCATATACCAACAGCAAACCAAATTTCAGCCGGATCGGATGAAATATGCTTCTCTTCGAAGCTCCGCAAGCCAAATCTGAGGGTCCGTTTATATGGGGACTATACGTAAAAGTGGACCGATATGGCCCATTTGCAAAACCATCCAACCTACATCAATAACAACTACTTGTGCCAAGTTTCAAGTCGATAGCTTGTTTCGTTCGGAAGTTAGCGTGATTTCAATAGACGGATGGACGGACGGACATGCTTAGATCGATTCAGAATTTCACCACGATCCAGAATATATATACTTTATGGGTCTTAGAGCAATATTTCGATGTGTTACAAACGGAATGACAAAGTTAATATACCCCCTATCCTATGGTGAAGGGTATAAAAATTATCTAAGAAAAAATTAACTACTTCGCGGCCGGTAAGAAAACTTATATTTTCTTATGATTCCCGATTTACAAAGAAATAACTCAGGGATCTCACAGGTCAGTGGTCTACGACTAAATCCCTGGCAAATATATGGTAATTTCCAGACGCCAAGTGGATCTAGATGATGTTCCCAGCTTATCTCTCAATGGTAATACTATCGAATATACAAAAGATCTGCAAGAACAAAGTGAGGAATCCGATTCTCCACGAAAGGTCTTAACCAAGCTGAGCAAAATTATACATGAGCTCTTGGGCCCTCCAAATAAAATCCTGTATCTGTTTCTAGCCCATAGGCTCCATTTGCACTCTATTGTTTGCCCGTGGAATAAAGAGGAGCAAATTTTTCTTTTTTAAATTTTGACAATTTGCTGTGTAGAAATAAAAAGAATTTCTTTCTGATTTATTATATGGAACCGAAAGAAATCCCCAGATTTATGAAAATACCCTACCAAATCCGCAAGTCCTCAACTCACCTCCATTCACGAAAAAATAACCCCAATTTGGGGGGGGGGGTGAAATATCCGTTCACGAAAAGATCAACCGAATTTGGGGGAAATCCCCAATACTGCCAACACACACTACTTTAGTTAAGGAATTGGAAGAGATTTTCGTTTTGCGAAACACTACTAGGGATCGCCTATTTTAGGCTTCCTACTAGGAATACAAGTAAACGAGTGTTCGCCTACCAACAGTCGCTGCTACACGGTTGAAAAAGACTGTTTTTCATATGTTTGGCTATAAACATTATATGTTTGGAACACAAATTTTTAAACACAAAATTTTTGAGAGCAAGCATATAATGTTCATAAACTAGCATAACATGTTTGGGACATATATGTTAATATGGTAGAACATATTATGTTTGGGACATAAAATGTTTGTAAATATAATATGCTTGAATGCAAACATATATTAATTTAGAAATAGCCTATAAACATATATGTGTTTAGTAGCTTGGGGCGCTATTTAACAGGGAGCGATATTGAATTAAGTTGGTGGTTGTTGCTTGTTATTACAAAATTAACATTTTATTTTTCCTTGGGCAATTGATCAGCTACTTCTTTGATCCTTACAAACTGTGTGGTCCGCTGTTCGAATCCCCGTCCGGCAAAAGGTAAAATTAAAATAAAAAAAATCATAAAATTTAATAATTTCTTCTACAATGTTTGTATTACAGAAAAAGGTGCTAAGAACTAAAAAATCTCGTGGAAGTGAGAAAGATGTCGGGGAATATACAATTGGGCAGAAACAAAATTTTGAGCATTCAGGTCGAAAACCTATGTTGTTAGCACCTATATTACCTGTTTATTTTCATAATTCATTATGATTGTAAATATATAAATAAATAAATAAAATTTTGAGCACAATCTTGTTTGGGAGAATTTTTTTTAAGCATATAATATTTTTTTTTAAGCATAACATATTATATGGTCACATAATAACATATTGTTTTTTGGAAGACAACATTATTGAATTTGGATGCAAAAATACAAAATGTTTGGAACTTAGACTACCCAAACATATATTGTTTAGACCAATATGCTTTCAAACATATTATATATTGGTAGAGATCAAACATATAAATGTTTGGGCAATACCCAAAAATGTATATGCTTGAAGCAAAATATGTTTGGGAGTATATGTTACAGAAGCGATTTTTTGGGAGGGTGTATAGTTGTATTTACACACACAAACAGATTGATCCTTTGTTTGAACAGTATTTAGTAGAAAATTCAATAGATAAGAATCTGTCCTATTGGAAAAATCTAATGATTCCAAAACTAAACCAATTGACAATGCTTCAGTTCAAATTATGTTTTATATTCTGCTAAATTCATCCCTCCATTTCTCATACGATTTATAAAATTTTTGAATATGCATTGTTTTTTTTTTCAACAGATTAATTTTACGCTCGATTTAAAAAATTGAAAATCCAGATGGAGGATAAAAAACAGAGAGTGTCTCGAATTAATGAATTTCAACGAGTACCAAGCAAACTCTCATGGCTTATTGTTTTTTTTTTTTTTTTTATTCCAGGACAAATAAGTGGTTAATACATCACAGACAGACTGTCATTGCAGTCAGGCTGTCATCATAAGCGGGTACTTGTTGTCAATGACAGACGACAATGGACAGAGAGTGAGTAAGAGACAGATTCATTTGATAGCATAGGGGCAAATATGGCAGAGATTTTGTCAGTGGTTGATGTTGGACGCTGATGTTGAATTCTTAAAACCGTCATCTTTATTGTCGTCGTCGTCGTTATGTTAATGATATGAACTTGGCAAATTAATAAAAGCCAAACCAATTAGGAACAACATTCGACATTGAATTAAAAACAAACCAAAACTCCAGCACAGACTCATGAAGAAGGGGGAGGGGGGATATCAAGAGAAGCATACTTAACATATGATAACGAGCTGCTATTCCAGGACACGGATGGTCGCTGGATCTATGAGACCTTCACTCGCATTACAAGGTCTGCAATGTTGTAAAGTCTATGCCACCAACAAGTGCAACATGTTGTTGGCTTGGGTATTTTTTTTCTACTCTACTAGCACTGGAGCAATGGTTAATTAATTCTTATGATTTTAATTAGACGGAATCTCACGAGTGCCATGCCTTTCCCTGGCAAAGCTCACAGAGTAGGTCTTGTCTTGTATGGTGGTGGTGGTAAAGGCATATTCTCCACCCACTTTAAATGGGAGCTTGAAGAAACCGCATTGTTGATTTTATTCTAACCAAAAATCCTTTGATTTTTCTTTCTCTCCCCTCACCAAAACTCTCTTTACCACATAAAGGTAGAGAGAAAGAGAGAGGCCGGGGGCAGCAGTTCAACATTGTTAAAAAATTTGAAGTTTCTCGAAAAAAAAATTCCAAAATCCTTTGTTTCTCTTTTCCGTTTTCCGTTGGCTAGCTTCTTGGTAAGTTCAATGATTGTTTTTTGGAATTTTAACAAGCTACTACATCGCCAGCCAGCCAGACAGACAGTCACATCAAGCTCATGGAAAAATCTTAGCTTTTCTGTAGTTATTTTATTTTTGGAGTTCAACTGAATATTCCCACAAGAATTCATAAAAATCACCGTGATAACATGGACATCATTAAAACACATTCTCAATACGTAATTAGCTGTGGGGAGTGAATGGGAATCTGCGATCCTTCGAAACCACCAATGTTGTGTGGTGGTTCGTGTTAGTAGAACAACAGTGAATGTGTTCCATCCATCCAGCCAGCCAGCTACTACCATTCCTTTGAGTAACTCCTTTTTAAATAAGGGCAAAACTCACAGAAACAAAACAATAACAACAACAAGCCAAGGGGAAGAATTTCCAGGCAATCGCCAGAGAGCGCGGATCAGTTGAAGCTCATTAAAAAATACCAACAACCTAAAACGAAAATGTGACAAAATTTTTAAATAATCATCATCATCGACGGCCAAGTCAGGCCAGGGAAGAAGATCCAGCCAACAACCTCACCTCATCACATGATCGTCATTTTTGAGCTGCTTTTGGCCACAAATAGTTTTAGCCAAGCCACCACAATACAAACAGCCACCACCATTCAGCATTCGATACAGAACAGAGAGAAAAACAGTGCATATTAAAACTGGAACTACATCTAGACCATGCGCATCCATCCATCCATCGATCCATCCGTCGATCCTTTCTTGGGTTTGTTTTGTGTGGAAGTTGGGGCTTTTAACATCCTTTCATTGTTTTAAGAGATTGTTGTTTTGCTTTTTTTTTTTCTTCGGCTTTAGGTTATGCCTTTAACAAGCAATTTCTGTTTTGATTGCAATGAGAATTCATACCACTAACAACCATGATGCTGCTGATGATGGGAGTTGTGGTAATGGTGGCTCTTGGGGTAGTGGCAATGCCTGCTTATGGCTTTAATGAGGCTCTAATTGACATCTGCATTTATTTGAGAGCGCGCGCGCGCACACACTTCATTTTGAAAACATAATGTATTAACTCCACATATAGACCAAAATAAGGGGGACAGTAGAACAGAATCATCATATTTAGAAGAAAAGTCCTATTATCAAACTTATACTGATATACAAGACCCAATGTTTGATGGTGGTGATGACACTCGAAAACAGAAACCAGCCTATAACATTTGTCAAGGGTACGTACTCGTACTGTTTCGTACAAACCAGAGGATAAAACTGGCATCCTTCAAATTGTACTGAATGAGCTTCGAAAATGTACTTTTTTTAACCAAAAGGTTAAAAAATTCAGTAGTGCATTTTTTGATTTACACATGGATCTGCTCTGCTATTTATGACACATTGATTCCTACAGTTGAGCATTATCTGTACTCTCAAAGTTGTGCAGAAGAGCGTGGGGCTCCAAAGGGGGCCTGAATCCTAAGGTGACGCACTGGATATATGAGAGCGTAACAAGGTCAATCCTGACACTTCGATAGTCTGATGGACATCGACGGAGAGGGAGTACAACTTAGAAATTTAAAAAACCACGATACTGGACTTAAGACCTTCAGATCAATATCGTAATCGCTTTTGGGAGAATGGACGAACCATCAGAAGATAATAGGGGAGACGGTGGGTGAAATGGTGAACAATCCATGATAGTATACCTGAGGTGGCTATAGCTGCCCAATGTGACACTCTGACATCAGCAAGATGGATTTGGGGTATGGGACAGAACCAGAGGGAAACAACTGCTACATCGATGAATTGAAGATGGGTAAAAGGACGGGACTGGGAGAACAAAGGCACTGATATCCCATTACGATTACCGGTCCACAGCATTAATTGGTTCGGAAATACCTCGAAGCCACAAAACGTTAAAATTTTCACAGATGCATTATAATACGATCGCGAACCGTATTATAATGCAAAAGAATGATTAACGAATACTCCGAATACGGCAGGATCCGCATCACATGGATACGGGACATGCCGAAATAAGATGAAACATAAAGATGAATTAACTGGCGATAAAAGCTAGGACACATAGGGAGTTGAACTTGGAGAACGCAAAGCCCATAGCGGCTACGAGGGCCTAGTTGGATGAATGGGCACGGTAGACATATAAAACGATGTGAAGCAATACAATAAGCGGAAGGACGACGAAAATAATAGGGAGTTAACCAGACAATAAAAAGTCTGGATAACTAATCAAGGAGAGTAGGTCGACAGTCAGAAGCTCCGTGGGAATAATGACCGGGTACCTAAAATTGAGAGCACATATGTGCCGAATAGGAGCAGCAGAGGGCGTTTTTTCTGGATGATGAGACCTTAGAACACTACCTTTGTCACTGCTTTTTCTTTACTAGACAAAGAGTTAACCATATCGGTGAAGAGGCGATTCGGGCTGAAAAAAATAGGGGATTCGTTAAGGACACATATTTTCTGAAATAAAAGAAGGGTACCATGGAAAAAAGAAGTTAGAGTGCACAACAATCCGAATACTGGCTTATGTGTATGTCAGTCAACATGAGACAGGGAAATCTGGATCTTCTTTTCAGCCTACCTACAAGAGTCACCTTATTGGGAGCACCCATAGAAAAAATCATTCCAAAACGATCCGTTCATGAAAGTGAATCAAGAAAAGATTTCCGCTACATGGACTCGAACCTATAATGTCTGCACCATATCGGCGGAGTTATCATAACAACGTCTAACGATTATTTTAAGACTTTTCATGGCCAAAGAAAAACGAATGCCGTTCATGAAATCTTGAAAGCCCGTGGTCGAAATTGTGAACATACCGTTTTATTTTTGGTGAACGTTTCCGTTTCATTTTGTCACCTTCCGTTCACGATTGTGGAACGAATTTTTTGTCGATTAGTGAGTGTGTCTAATCCATCATGGGAAGAGTTTGGTAGAACTTTACCCAAGGATCTATGGTTTTTATAACATATTAAAAATTAAGATATGTTAAACATTAACTTTAACATTAATCGCAAAATTCAAACGCACTTCCAATTAATTTAAGAAGCCAATCACCCTATCATCACCAACCGATTGAATAATTACCTAGGAAAGTATAGAACAAATAACAGGAAACAGTATACATATTAACTATGATTATTGGGAAGCCCCATCACAAATAGACTGCAAAAACGCAATACGTGTATGTAAATGCAATTTGCCAACATACTAAGAACTTCACAAATCCATAGCTCAAAGTACGTTCACTATGGATGGAAAAGAAAATTCGGGAAAAATAGATCCCAATTTCCATGCCCGTCTTACACGTAGCGAGACATAGGATCAATTGGAAGCACGTGAGAACATCACAAAATGTTCATTAATATTCCAGATATTTTTGAGAATTTAAACCTCAAAAATTAATCTTTAAAACCAAGAGCCTAAAATTTTGTGGAAAGCCTTCGGACTGGTTTAGGTTACGTAGAGAGGCTTATCCTTATCATTGAGATGGAAATATAAGCTTGTTGTACTCATTGACATAGAATCATTTCCCCTTATCTCTTATGCACTGAACAAAAATTGTCGTGAGGTCAAAGATTTCATGTCTTTAAAATACGAATGCAAATTTTGCTTAGCATAGAAGACGCATTTCTCCAATATAAAATGTTTTTCCTTGTCCAAAATTCGATAAACTTTTCAATGAAGTCGTATTGTCCTTATAATTAAGTGATTTCACTTAAAAATGGGCATCTTAACATGAAAGACAAAATGTTTGGGCTGGGGTCAACTTGTCTTTAATAATTCAGAAAAATTCTTTAAATTTAATGAAATTGTCTTTACATTTGTTGTCTTTTTTTTTCATCTTGACTACAAAGCAAAAAATCGTTCAAATATAGGACCTGTTTTTCAACACTTTATTTTAAAGACGTTTTTTACTTGAAACATACTGGAAGTTGAGTCTTAATTTGGAAAATAAAGTTGTCGTTAAATCGTTTTAACAGGACTTTGATAGCATATGAAGAAAAAAAGCTGAAAAAAACGAAAACTTAAAATTTGCTTTTGAAGCAAGTACACAAAACCCAAATTTAAAAGATAATTGTGTCTTAAAATTATCCTTATTTGTATTCTCCGCTTCTTTGGCTCGGAATAAATACCAAAATTTTTTAAGTAAAGACAAAATCTTTGGAACCGGGCATGCTTTTTTTCAGTGTGGTAAGCTCGTAAAGGGGGAGCGTTCGCCAAACTTATAGGAAGAAGTATAAGAAAATGCAATCTATAAATATTTCTCCAAAGCCTTCATGTCCATGTGCTCTCAACACTTCCCATCAAACACCTTCAATTAAAATTCAATGTGCCCCATAGTAAAACCCTAACTAACTATAACAATATTCATTTTTATGCTATCGAAGAATTTTACCTCAAATATCTCAGACAATTCCAACCCACAGTGTAATCGATCCATATCAATCGGCAATGAGTCGGCTTAATAGAAAAAAAAAAAGCCGAATGGTAAACAATAACAAAGCCATGGTGGAGTAGAAAAAAAGTAACAAGACACACGTAAGATTCTCGTTGAAAACAACAGCTCATCGATCACACAGAACCAACAGTTTGGCAAAGTCAGAAATACAGGCGGCGGCACAACTATAGCAGAAATTTCCAAGCTAACCCACCACCACCTCCAAGCATTCAGTAAACCTGGCCGAAGAGCGAAATGCGCCGTAAACCAAACACAACAGCCACTACTATTAAGTCACTTCTCTTGTGTTGCATCTTCTTTGGAAGCCATGGAATACTGTGACTTTGCTGCTTTTGGCTGTGGCACAGAAATATTTTAATTGGCTTCTTAACTGAAAGTGTTTAGGCCGCAGTTAAAATCGTATAATGACGCGAATAAGCATCATTAGCAAGGCATCATTTTAGTACCCCCAAAGACAGACAAGACTCCATTTGCGGTAGCTGATGGCTCTCTCTCGCTCTTGCTCTCTCCTATAGTAATGATGGTCGGGTCGATTGGTGTCGTCCTCATTGCCTTCGTCATCGCGCTGGCTCGATGGTTCATTCATATGCCAATAGCGAAGAGGAGAAAAAACAAAAAGATCGTGTACGTTCAACCCAATTAACAGAAATGTTTATGCTGCAATTTGCGGTTAGAATTAAACAACAAAAACAAATCTACGAAATATATGTACTCCTCGTCTCACTCACATATTATTATTATGGTAAAGCTTAATGTGGCAAGGCATTAACATTAACAACGGCGGCAGCATCATCATCATCACACAATCCGAAACAGCGGCAGCCTAACATCAGCCCACCACGAGTAGCCGGAGCAGTTACAAAAAAGAACGGCAATTACTTTTTGAAGGCGAATTAACGGCGGCAGAGGTTTGCATGCGCCTTCTGTTTGTGTGTGTGTGTGAGCAAATGTGTGCGTAGCTAAAAAATGTTTGCTGTATTGCATTTCGGTATCTCAGCTCACAAAAAACACGAATTACTTGAGCCAACCCAAAACAGCACACAAAAAAAGCCAAAGATGAAAATGAAGAAGAAACAGATTTTGTTTCAAGTTGAATGTACCACACCACATAGTGTGGCAAATCAATTAAATAAAAGGTTGATTTTTATAACGGAGCGATGCAATTGATACGACACCAACAATGTGAACTCAAAGAGGGGTAAACAACAATACAACATCAAACCAAAAGGAATGGAAGGCCATAACCAATGAAATTGAAATACAGCTAAGCATGAGAGCTAGGGAAGTACACCTCAATAATTGGGGAAGAAATGTTCCACTGATGTGGAAATCCGAAACAGCTGTCTTCTCACAAAATTTCATAGGATTTTTTACCCACAGTTATGATGATATACCCAAGAAAAAAATCCTAGGGTTTTCACAGAAAAAATATCATCTAAATTTCTGCATTTAAATTTTTAATTGAATTTTAAAAAATATTCAATTAACTATTTAATTGATTCAACAAATTTTGTAATTGAAACAAAAGTCAATCACAAAATTAATTGCATCAATTAATTTTTTTTTAATTGCATCATATAAATTTTTAATTGACTTTGGTGATTTGAGACCGTTCGCTCAAAAAAAAGTTTATTTGGATCCAAAGATTTTGACCTTCTCTTAAGGATTTTGATATTGATTCCGAGCTAAAGACGCGGCTTCATTAAAGTAAAGATATTTTTTAGCGATCTATCTGGCCTTAAATCTTAGATCTGAATTAGCATTCAGATCGCATTTATCGAATTTTCATTTTATTTTCGCGGTATATTAATAAAGCTATTCACGTACAAACAAATGCCAGTTTAAAAATCCAAATTATAGCGGATACCTCAAAGTAAAAATATTTTCTTAATTCCAAAACAAACTTTAAACCAAAGATGCTAAATCCTTAGCCTATATTTGAAGCTTTTTTATCTTAAATCTAAAGATTCAATATTTCAGTTAATTTTCTTTAAATTAAAAATGTGTTTCTTTATTTTAAGGAAAATTTTCCTTAGTGCACAGACATGCGACTTTAACGGAGGGATGCAAATTTACAAAATTTGTGTTCTAAATTTAATGAAAAAAATTTTGAAGTAAAGATTATAAACTTTGTTTTAATTAAAATGTCATTATTTTAAAGAAATTTGTCCTTAATATTTAGTAAATTGCGCATCCCTACATTTAGATTGCATAATCTTTAATATCAAGTAAATATTTTTTTTAGTGTTCAATTAAAAACTAATTGGATCAATTAATTTAATGATTCAAGACAAAAAAATATTTTTTTTTCGGTGTTCCTACACAAAGATGTGACTTTTTAAAAATATAAATATTTTCATAAAGTTTCTATAAAATTGATCTTATTTATCGAATTTGTCCTTTTAATTTTCTTATATACTGTATAAGCAAAGCTATTCAGTTAAAATAGTATAAAATTGTACATTATAACAGAGACTTCAATTTTTTATGTTTTTTTTTTTTAATTTAATTTTTACTTTTAAATTAGGAAATTAAAATCACGGGTGCAACATCCTCAAAAAAATCTTTTATATTTAAAGTTTAGTTTTCTATAATCACAAAATTCAATATATCGGTACTTTGATCTATTTACCAAAAGATTTTGATATTAATTCCAAGCTATTAAAAAATAATAAATATAATAAAAATCTAGATTCTATAAAACCAAAAGTAGGATACAGGTCTGTCTCATTTACCAAACTGTCAATTTTCTTTTTGTGAAATATTAACAAATATTAGATTTTTCAATTTCCTTAAATAGATTCAATACTATCTTAGACTTAATTTATTTTTAGAATTACTACACTGAAAAAATGTTATACGACACGCCATTTATACAATATTAAAGACAAATTTCTTTAAAATAATGATTTTTGTTTGATTGAATCAACAAAGTGATTATGTTGTTGATATAATGATTTTTTTTAATTCAAAGAAAGTTTATAATCTATATTTCAAATATTTTTGTTCATTAGATTCAGGACACAAATCTTGGAAATTCGCGTCCCTCCATTAAATTCGGAGGTCTTTGAAGTAAGGCAATTTGTCCTCGAAGTAAAGAAAAATATGATTGAAGTACAAACCAACAATAAAAAACAAACCGAAATAAAAAAAAAAAAAACATTTTTTTAAGATAAAGAAATCGTCTTAAAATTAACTGATATATTGAATCTTTAGATACAAAATAAAACCTCTTCTAATATAGGCTAAGTATTATTTTGAGTATTTTGCATTAAATTTTTTTCATTTTGAAGTATCCATTATAATTTGGATTTTTAAATTGTCATTTGTTTCTAAGTCAATAGCTTTATTGATATACTCGTATTTCATAAATTGAAGAAATAAATAAATAAAAAAAAATAAAAAAATGTTTTTCTCTATATTAAAAGGAGAATTTGCCCTATTTCAAAGACATACAGCTTTAACGGTGAGTCGCGAAATTTCAAGATGAATATCCTAAATTTATTATAGAAAAAATTAAAACGAACTTAATTTTATTTTAGATTCGACCTTTTCTAATTGTTTTTAGACATCTGTTGTTGCTTTTGGGCTTTTAAGGTCAGGTATTTTTATGCGAATAGATTAGTTTATTCCATTTTTTTCATCCAACGAACTTATTTTAATAAAAAAATTATTTATTTTTAGTATTGTGTAAATTTTGTGCCGTTAAATTTTGGTTGAATAATTTTTAAATATTTTATTTTTTGGAAAAAAACATACGATCACAAATTTCAAATATGGTTGTCCTCTTGAAATGATTTCTCAATTGTAGAAATATGTCTTAGCCAAGCAGAGTAAACTTATTAATTAGCGTTCGGCTTCTAGCCCATATGCTCCATTTGCACCCTAATGATGACGTAGAATAAAGAAGAGTAATGTTTTCTGTTTGAAATTTTTACTATTCGCTGTGCTTCTTTTTGAAAAATTTATAAAAAAAAGTGATTATACTATATATTAAACCATTTTCGAAAAAAATTTTGTAAATTTTACTACAAATGCGCCCATCTTGAACTTCGTATGGCACTAAAGACATACTTGCTATTTTAACTGCAATTTTTTTCTTCAAACTACAAAATTTTCTTTAACAAGTGAAAAAATTAATTAATTAATTATATCTAAACTGAAAAAAAGCATGCCCGGTTCCAAAGATTTTGTCTTTACTTTAAAAAATTCGGTATTGATTCCGAGCCAAAGAAGCGGAGAATACAAATAAGGATAATTTTAAGACACAATTCTCTTTTAAATTTGAGTTTTGTTTACTTGCTTATAGGAAGCAAATTTTAATTTTAATTTTTCGTTTTTTTTCAGCTTTTTTTTTCTTCATATGCTATCAAAGTCCTTTTAAAACGAGTTAACGACAACTTTATTGTTCAAATTCAGACTCGACTTCCAGTAGAATTTATGCTATGTTTCAAGTGAAAAAGTCTATAAAATAAAATGTTGAAAAACATGTCCTTTATTTGAACGATTTTTTGCTTTGTAGTCAAAGATGCAAAAACACAACAAATTTAAAGACAATTTCATTCATTTTAAAGAATTTTTCTGAGTTATTAAAGTCAAGTTGACCTTAGCCCAAACATTTTTTCTTTCATGTTATGATACCCATTTCTAAGTGAAATCACTTAATTATAAGGACAATACGACTTCATTGAAATGTTTATCGACTTTTGGACAAGGAAAAAAACTTTATATTAGAGAAATGCGTCTTCTATGCTAATCAAAATTTGCATTCGTATTTTAAAGACATGAAATCTTCGACCTCACGACAATATTTTTTTCAGTGTAATAAATTTTCTTGAATTTGTCGAAGAATATTTACTTGTTTTTGTGATATCGGCCTGATTTCAGCGTTTTTAATACACTTTAGGTAAAATTTTCTAAAAATACATAATATAAATTTTCTAAAATTAACCAAAACTTTTCTTCCTGGTGGGTTTACTGTTTTTTCAGTGTATATACATTGAATCAAATCTTTAAAATGCTTTGAACAATTCGAAAGTTTGAAAATCGACGTTTTAGTGCAATACCTAGTCTGCACACTTTTTACTCGCCCCTTTCTATGGGGGATATAAAAATATCCAGAAGGTCTTTAAGCTGTCGTATCATTAACACAAAACCAATTAGCTGCCCTAACGACCTTTCATATCCAATTATGTTAATATCCCCCGATTCTCATTGTGATTTGTTCACTTTATGTTTATACCAAACTATGCTTTGTGGGTATGCTTCCCCCGGCACAGCATGAGGCACAGTGGGAATGCGCCCGATTAATACAACAACAGCAAGAACAACACATTCCGCATAACATTTAACCCAAATGGTGTAGCTACCTAGCTACCATTACGGAAACTCCAATTAAATTTGAACAAATCATGTAATTCGTAAATTAATATCAAAGCAATTATCGAATCAGGCATAAAAATTTGCAAATGCCATATAATAAAATCCACAAGAAGAATATTGTGGAAATGCTTGCACAAAAAAAACTACCAAAGAAATTATCTAAAACATTAATACAAGCCCATTTCTATGCCATTACATGGGCACATGGAGCATTCTCAATTCACAAATAATGTTGTAAAGTCAACAGAAATCTATGAATGTCCTTTCCAAGGATATACGGAAAAGCAGCTGATGAATGTTTTCCCATGTTTACCAAAGGAAATCGCAGAAAACATCACGTGTAGAAAGTTGTTTTTTTCGTTTTTTTGGGAATGCAATAAAAGGTAACAGGGTCAGTGTAGTAACAACCACCACCACCACCACCATCATTGCCGCCACCACATTCGATATGCTCGCCTTATACACTGCCTGTACGTGGATGTGTGTATAGCAATGAGTTGTTGTCATCCATAGGAAGTTATCCTTAATGCGTATTAAAAATTAATTCCCATATTGTTAACTGGTATGATGGCATGATGCTGTGCCCTATGCTGCAGTGGTTCAAAATAAAATTCGATTCGTAAAAAAAAGAAAATATCATCCCCATTTAAGCGAGTTATCCTCATTTGCCAGCTTGTTGGCCTTGCTCTCCGAGTAGAATTGCTGCCATTGCACATTACTGAAATTGACAGGGAACTTTTCCTTTTTTTATTGTAAATCTTAAGGGCTAACAAACAATTACTTTAATTTTCCACCACCATCGCCAATGGTAGACAGAATAGTACCACACTTCAATGTCATTCATTACCATCGTCATTGCTAACATCAACGATAGAGTGGTATCACCATCATCATAACAAGAATAGAAAAAAAATTTTAATTATTTATATGCATTTGAAAGCAAAAAAAAAGACAAAACGAACGCAGGAAAATGCTCTACAATAAAGGTGAAAGCTTTGACAATGTCCACATTTCATTATTCAATTAATCATTTTTTCATTTTAATTCAAAATATTCAATTAATTTTCGCCAATTTCAAATTTTCCAAGCAAATAAAAACCTAACGATAGTAAAATAAAAATAAAAAATATTGCAAATTTTTCAAATCTCCAGTTCTTAACATTTCGGCGTTTTAAATCTTTTAACTTACAGAGTGACTGGTATGTATTGCAACTTAAGATTTCTATAATTTCAAAACCACTGACAGCTGATTTTATTATTTACAAATTTACCAATGTATTTTGATCTATTGAATTCAGAAATAAAATTTTACTTCTATAGAAAATTTTGTCAAAATTTTCTATAGAAATTTTTGTCAAAATATTATTTCTATAAAAAGTTTTGTCAAAATTTTATCCCTATGAAAAATTTTTTAAAAAATTATTTCTCTAGAAAATATTGTAAAAATTTTATTTCTATAGAAAATTTTATCAAAATTTTATCCCTAGGAAAATGTTGTCAAAATTTTATTTATCCAGAAAATTTTATCAAAATTTTATTTCTATAGAAAATGTTGTCAAAATTTTATTTCTATAGAAAATGTTGTCACAATTTTATTTCTGTAGAAAATTTTGTAAAAATTTTATTTCTATAGAAAATTTTGTCAAAATTTTATTTCTATACAAAATTTTGTCAAAATTTTATTTCTGTAGAACATTTGTCAAAATTTTATTTCTATAGAAAATTTTGTCAAAACTTTTTTTCTATAGAAAATTTTGTCAACATTTTATTTTTATAGAACATTTGTAAAAATTTTATTTCTATAGAAAATTTTGTCAAAATTTTATTTCTATAGAAAATGTTGTCAAAATTTTATTTCTATAGAAAATTTTGCCAAAATTTTATATCTATAGAACATTTTGTCAAAATTTTATTTCTATAGAACATTTTGTCAAAATTTTATTTCTATAGAACATTTTCTAAAAATTTTATTTCTATAGAAAATTTTGTCAAAATTTTATTTCTATAGAACATTTTCTCAAAATTTTATTTCTATAGAAAATTTTGTCAAAAAAAAATTTTTATAGAAAATTTTGTCAAAATTCTGTTGCTATAGAAAATTTTGTTAAACTTTTATTTCCATTTTGTCAAAATTTTATTTCTATAGAAAATTTTATCAAAATTTTATCCCTATGGAAAATGTCGTCAAAATTTTATTTCTCTAGACAATTTTATCAAAATTTTATTTCTATAGAAAATTTTCTAAAAATTTTATTTCTATAGAAAATGTTGCCAAAATTTTATTGCTATAGAAAATTTTGTAAAAATTTTATTTCTATAGAAAATTTTGTCAAAATTTTATATCTATAGAAAATTTTGTAAAAAATGTATTTCTATAGAAAATGTCAAAATTTTATTTCTATAGAAAATTTTATTTCTATAGAACATTTGTCAAAATTTTATTTCTATAGAAAATTTTGTCAAAATTTTATTTCTATAGAAAATTTTGTCACAATTTTATTTCTATAGAAAATTTTGCCAAAATTTTATTTCTATAGAACATTTTGTCAAAATTTTATTTCTATAGAAAATTTTGTCAAAATTTTATTTCTATAGAAAATTTTGTCAAAATTTTATTTCTATAGAAAATTTTGTCAAAATTTTATTTCTATAGAAAATTTTGTCAAAATTTTATTTCTATAGAAAATTTTGTCAAAATTTTATTTCTATAGAAAATTTTGTCAAAATTTTATTTCTATAGAACATTTTGTCAAAAATGTATTTCTATAGCAAATGTTGTCAAAATTTTATTTCTATAGAAAATTTTGTCAAAATTTTATTTCTATAGAACATTTGTCAACATTTTACTTCTATAGAAAATTTTGTCAAAATTTTATTTCTATAGAAAATGTTGTCAAAATTTTATGTCTATAGAAAATTTTGTCAAAATTTTATTTCTATAGAACATTTTGTCAAAAATGTATTTCTATAGAAAATTTTGTCAAAATTTTATTTCTATAGAAAATTTTGTCAAAATTTTATTTCTATAGAAAATTTTGTCAAAATTTTATTTCGATAGAAAATTTCCTCGAAATTTTATTTTTATAGGAAATTTTCTCAAAATTTTATTTCTATAGGAAATTTTCTCAAAATTTTATTTTTATAGGAAATTTTCTCAAAATTTTATTTCTATAAAAATTTTTGTTAAAATTTTATTTCTATATTGTCAACATTTTATTTCTATAGAAATTTTTGTCAAGGTTTGTTTTCTATGGAAAAATTGGTCAAAATTATATTCCTTTAGAAAATTGATGTACCTCTTATTTGGAGAGGTATATTTTGCAAAATCTACCAAAACATCAAGAATTCTACCAAACAGTAAGAAATCTACAATTTTTGGTAGAATTCTTACTGTTGCATTGCATTGAAAAATGTACTTGGACTGCAGCCATTGAAGCTGCAAAAAGTGCAAGCGATCGCCGATCCACAAACAAAGTTAGACTCATTTTGAAAATGAGTTAAGATTAAAGCCACTGAGTTTCCAACAAGTGCAGGGGGTCACAGATGCACAAACCATGTCACATTGGGAAGAGCCAATGAATTGCTTTTCTTGAATGAAAGTGGCTAGATACCGAATTATTTTTCTTCGATTAAAAAACCATTTCAAATTGGGTAGTTTATGAACACACATTAAATGATCGGGTTTACTTATCACATAGATGTCAGCTGAAAACGTACACCTTTGATTGGGTACCAGAATTCAAGCGCCAACGATGTTAAATATTGGCCGCCGTAATGGCTGATGGTCGCTCCCCGCTCGTATTCATCGACTGTGAGAGCAAAATGAATGTGAATATTATCCGGAAAATATCCTAAAGACAATTTGAAGCCTTAGAGAGACAAATATTTCGGCCACAGGCAATGGACTCAGCACCAAACTCTCCGGATCTCAATCCGCTGGACTGGGTAAGTTTGGAGAGCAAGATCGGCACTAACAAATACCAAATTTTCGACCATCTCAAAAACGGCGCTTATACGGAAGTGGGGCAAAATACCGCTAAGGCACTTTTGTGCATCGTGTGATGGCTTCGTCGTCTGCTTGAAGGTCATAATTCGTGTCAAATTTGGTCAATTTGAACTAATCTAATCTAAAAAAAATTGAGTTATTTCCAACATTTTTTGATTTTGTCCGAGAAAATTAAAAATAAAACAATATAGCGATTGACACCGAAAAAGTAAAATGTTCTTTTGATTTAGTTCATATTGAACTTATGTGTACGATCATTGAACTTTATACCCACGTTTAGTTCATAAAATGTTTGAGATATACTTAATAAAATAAGATTCCATTAATTTCGAAAAACATAATAAAATTTAATTATTTTTATTTTTTGAACTATGGATTTTTTCTGTGTACTTCATTAAATTCTACAAAATTGTATTATTGTTTAAATTTGTAGAAAGTGGGCTTAGTCACATTATTGCGTTACACCTCAAACATACATGTGGGAATTTAGCTTTCAATCAATCGTCACATTTAGCCCAACTAAACCAACCACATAAATTCGTACAACCTCCTCTATCAGCAAACTATCTGAATATTTTAAATGTATCTTATAATGATATATAGCGAACTTAAGTTTTTTTATTAATTAATAACAGGATGTTATTAAATGAATTGCTCAGTTTTTCTTGGACATTTCGTTGGCAATAATAAGTGATTAATTTGAAAACAAATTAACTAAACTGGATTTATGGCATACTAAATAATGGTAAATAATCACAGAGTAAACGAGTGATATATGAATGAGGCTGATGCATGTGAGTATGTGCGTTTGTGAGGTGCGCGTGTGAGATTGGTGTGGTACAACTCTATTTTCACATTAACACAAAAAAACGAATTGAATTTTAATTAATGGAAATGGCAAAATCAGGCTAGCTACTGCTGCTGACATACATCTACACCTCGCACACATTTACCCATGATGATTGGTGACCATGTAAAATTTACAAGAGGACAGACAAAAGGAACGTATGGATGTTATTCCTCATATGTATGCATGTACTTAGACATAAATGTGTGTGTGTATGTTTAAACACGAATAATTATTTTTTTTTTTTGTTACTTGTTTTCTTCGTCTTATTGGCGAACTGGCAATTTCTTATTGGTTTTCAGTTGTGAGTGGTGGCGGCTAGGAACACTTCCAATCCAATATTTACAATGAACGATATGTGGCGGTAGCACACACATAGTTGCCGCCACCGCCATCGAAGTCATTTGAACAAAACTTAATTAACGCTTAAGCAAAGCCTTTTTCCACTAATTAACGACTTTTCTTTCAAACAACAGCAGCAACTAAAACAACAACAACACTCACTTAACGAATGCATTATTGGTCGAGGAGTATGTCGTACTCGTATCGTAGTTGTTACGAGTTACGTACACTATTGCTGGTATTCAAGAGTGATCCGTTGTGTTGGTGTTAGCCAAGCAATCGCGAGTGTATGCGCGTAAATGAAGAGAGTGAATGAGGAGTATAGGCGACGAGTGTTAACAATGCACGTTTCTTTGGTTTACCCATATAGTGCTTGATTGTGTTTTGTTTAATTTAATTTTTTTTGTTGTTGTTATATTTTATGCAATTAGTGCCAAATGCGTGTCTGTCAAGTTATAAAGTATATTTTGCTGTTTTTCTTTGGCACATTCGTTTTTATTTTCATACCCCCGGACGATTACTCTAACACCAGCTCATAAAAGCTTTGATCACTTATTCATATTGTAACTCACTCTCTTGATTACTATGCCATGTTGTTGTTCTCATAAATTCTTACTAAGGCCTTCCCGAGATTCTTTGCCCTCCACGGTTCTATCCTCTTCTTTCTCCTAATCACTTTGATGGAAAGACCCAAACCACACCATCCAAACGTAAAGTTGCAGTTTGTTGCATAAAAAAATTCAAAAACCTAATAAACGCAAAAAAAAACTTAACAACAGAAAACAATTTACAGCCACTGATGATGAAGAGGAAAATAACAAAAAACAAAAAAAAGAGTAACAACAAAAGGTGTTTTAATTAACATTTAAACAATAATTAAATTATTCGCAAATAGTAGGGAGTGTGGTAAGCAGGACAGGTAGACCAGCAAGCAAGAAAATGAACATGTTATCGCCAATTTTCATAGCCAACTTTGGCTTTTAGAAAATAAAACAGCAAAATTAATTTCGTGATCATTGAAGACATTGCCCTCCCCCATTTAAGGGGATAATAAAAATAATATAGGCATGGTTTAAGGTGAAAAGGACAATGTTACGTAATATAAATGCATTATTTTAAACAATTCCTAACCACCCTTTATTGGGCCGAGTCGAAGTTTAAGTACCCTCCCACTATAGATTTGAATCGTTAGATTCTGCTATAAAAAAACTTTCGATCCAGAAAGTTTAAAATTACGACTCTACATTAAAGACAAAATTCCACTAAAAGAACATTAGATTCTAATATGCAAAAAAAAACCTTATAGAGAGTCACAAAAAAATTTGGGTTCCCGTTCATGACAAACACTTTTATATGTAGAAGCCTAGTTAATTACATTGAATCAAATATTTTTTGATAAAATAATGCTTAGGTCGAAAACCATTTTTGTTAATACCTCCTACATTTAATATCATAATTTAGGTTAGGTTAGGTACACTGAGAAAAACAGTGAACCCACCAGGAAGAAAACTTTTTGTTAATTCTAGAAAATTTCGAATATTTTTAGAAAATTTTAACTAAACGGTATCCAACGCTACCATCACGCCGATATCACAAAAATAAGTAAATATTTTTCGACAAATTCAAGAAAATTTATTAGACTTAATTAATTTTTTTACTTGTTAAAGAAATTTTTGTAGTTTGTAAAAAATTGGAGTTAAAAAATGCAAGAATGTCCTTTGTGACATACGAAGTCCATGATGGACACATTTTTCGTAAAATTTACAAATTTAAAGAAATAATGAACTATTTTGTGAGAAGTACGAATTTAGTAAATCTTTTTGCTTAATTTGTGTATAATTTTTTCCGGTTAGTAAATTTAACCCTCTAATGCCCAAGCCCGCCTTTAGGCGGGCTCCATTTAATAAGGAAGCTTTTAGTAAAACACACCTTAAGACAACAAAAATGGGCAAAATAAAAAGAAAACTTATTTGAAACTATTCAAGAGGCTTTGCAGTATATGCTGAATTTTACCGTATAAATTTTTCTTGCTTAGTTCTCTTGCTTTTGTGTCGTTAACATTGAAAATTTAATCAGCTGGGAAAAAATTGGGGCATTAGAGGGTTAACTAACGTACGCAAATAATTATTACAGTAAAGGAAACTTTCTCGAAACATAATAATTTCATGAACTAAAATAAAGTTAAATTGGCTTTAGTGAAATAAAGATTTCACTTTTTTTAGTGTATAGTTGCAGCCCGATGTTAGACTTAGACTACTCAGTCCATTGTAATCCGCAGTGGTGAACTTTTCTCTTATCACTGAGTGCTGCCCGATTCTACGTTTAGCTCTAGTACAAGGGACCTAATTTTTATAGCCGAGTCCGAACGGTGCTCCACACTTAACAAAACCACTTAGAGCTGCTTTGAAACACTTCGGAATATCACCAGCATTACTGAGACTGCTTTTTGGTGTTCGGTTGAAACTGGCGTTGAACACACGACCCTATGTATGCAGGATGTGCATGCTAACCATTGCACCACGGAGGCTCCCATATCATAATTTACTAGGGTTTTCAATTTTTTAATAGATAAATAAATGTTTGTAGTACTACATCTCTCGTAATGGGATTTTCTTCTTATACACTCAAAAAATGTTTACTTGGATACAAAAATTTTTAAATTAAAAAATTGGGACACAAATCTCATTTATCGAATTTTCATTCTGTCTTTGCGATATATTAATAAAACTATTCATATATGTAGAAAGAAATGTCAGATTAAACATCAAAATTATTTATTTATCGATTATCTTGATCTTATAGCAAATGCAAGATAAAAATATAAAAAAGAAAAACTAATAAAGCATTGACAGCTAATGCCATCAGTTTAAGTATCAGAATTATAACAACTACTTTAAAGTAACAAAAAATCTTATTGCAACAAAAAATTTAAACCGAAAACGCAAAATCCTCAAAATAAATATAATCCCAAGATTCAATGTAAGGGAAATTTGCCTTACTTCAAAGCCATACGACTTTGACGGAGGATGCACATTTCACAAATGCTCTACTAAACTGCAAGAAAAACATTTTTAAAGCTAAAATCAGAAACTTTCTTTTAATAAAATTTTTTTATTTAAAAAAAAATGACTTTAATATTGTCCTAAAATTAGGTTGAATAATCATTCAAATTAATACACTATTTAAAAATTAAATCAGATGAAAATTTCAATTTTGTACGTTAGAATCTGATGAAATTTTCCAATTCTAGATGCTCAAGAAGTAAAATCGGTCAATATGGTAGCTATATTAACAAGTAGACCGATGATTCCGTATGTCTTTGAAAATTTTCCTTAAAGCAAAATATTTTTGATTTAAAGAAATAAATTTTAAATTACTAAGATAAAGAATCTTTGGATTGTGGATTAACAAGCTTCAAATAATAACATATACATCAAAGTAAAGGATTTTTAGAAAGAATTTCAATACCTTATCTTAGCTTTTTATCTTTATTCAACGATTCAATATTTCAGTTAATTAAAAAATTATTGCTTTACTTTAAGAAAAATTACCTTATATATCTAAAGGAAGAAAGTAAATGTCAAATATTCGTACCCTAAATTATATGAAAAACATTTCTAAAAAAGGCTACAAATTAACTTTCAATTAAAATGTCTTTTTTGGAAAAAATGCCCTTAATATTTTGTATTAAGGGTGTTCTAAAGTTTAGTTTGCATAGTCTTTATTATTAGGTCAAAGTTGTTATAGTGAAACCACTTAGTGATGTGGGGTATCAAAAATGTATAAAACACATTTCTCACCACAGATTAAATGTGACAGTAACATTTTTTGCTAAATTAACATGAACATAAAAATCATTGCGATATCTCAATGAACAGATCTTATGGTTAATTTATGCTGATTGGTTGAAATCACCTTATTAAATGTCTACATTAACAGCAGCTGTTATTAATAACAGTGCAAATGTGAAGACATTACCCACTGATGGTTTTTGCATTAGTTAGAATTAACTAATTTATTGGTAAATCGCTTCTATAGAATGCCACAAAAATAGTCCTAAGAGTTAAAATAGCCCATTTACAAACAGTCAATAATGAGCCCATAATTTGTGATCTGATGGGATACTTACATAGGTGAGATAAGATTGTTTGATTTAACAATCGATGAGGTTCTTTGTAGGAATTTGCAAAAATTTATCTAGAGATAGGTATCTGGTTTCTCTTGTCTGTCAATACACTAATGAGTGTATGGGTGTGTGTGGTGGTGCGAGAAGGGGCGTTTGTTTTGCTTAACCTTTTTCTGTTTCTCGAACACAATTTGCAATAAAATTTTTAATTAATCACTTCCATTCACTTGAATTCACTGGCACGTTGTTAAAGACGTCGGCATTCCCAAAAAATCTACCTCGAACAAAGAATTTTAGTTATTATTTTTGTTGATGATGACCCTCTCTCTCGCTTGCTGTTACTTATAACATACACTCACTATTATAAAGGGTGTGAATGAATGATTTTCTTCCTTTTTGTTGGTGTTATTATTGTTTTTTTTTTTTTTTGTATACTTTTTGCAGTCTTGAGCTGTTTAGCACGCGTTAATTGAAATGTTTATTTGCTTTGATTTTCAGGCAATTAAAATGAAACTTTTTTTCAACAGAACGGCAGACAGACATCAACCGACAGCATCAGCAACAAAAATCTGGTAACGTCAATCAACAGCCAATTAAGCCCAACAGGCCAGCAATGAGAATGAATGGAGAGCGTGAAAGATCAGCACTGTTATTGGAGGGAGGGAAAGAGGGAATTATTGAAATGAGTGCAAGTGTGTGTTTCTTTTTGGGATTTCCAGATTTATAACTAAAAGCTGCTAATAAACATGGGCCACTTGGAATGAAATGATTCCCGGCTTTGTTGTAAGTTTAGCTGCTAACGATTGATTAAATGGCTAACAGGAATCAAAAACTGTGCCTATTTGTTGTAGTATTTGGCAAAACAAGACGTAGCAAATCTGCTATCTGTCTAACTCTCAAACACGTTTAGTTTTCCTTGCTAGTCAATTCCAAAATGACTTTCAACTGATTACTCGACCACTAATCACCACGACATACTAATTTGATTTGGCAATTACACTTTGAAAATTAGCGACAACCAGCAACTTTTTTTCCAACTTTGCCAAAAATGTCCAAATGCACTATTATTCGTTTCGGGGGAAATATGCACATAAATCACCTTTTTGCTACACTTGACTAAGCATGAATTGTATTAACGAAGAGCTAATTTTTTTTTTTCTTTTGCTATTTTTTGTTAATTAAAATGAATTTTGGCGATTTTTGTTACTATTTTTGCGCGAAATTCTAATTGGGTATTGGTTTAATTTAATTTATATTTTTTCCTTCTTCTTTTATTTGTTAGCACACAACAATACAATAAACGCGTCGTCGTTAGATCTTCCGCTCTTACGTCCGGGTTCTTCGAATGTTGAAAAACATTTATGTTGCCAATGCATTTGTTCATTCATTCATTACTTCATGTGCCAAACAGCCCCAGCTAGCCTTCATGGTCGGGGAGAATATCTCACAGCCACCGAGTGTAGCGAAGAGATATACTCGGCGCAAAACAGAGAATGAGAGAGCGTATGTGTAACAAATAAACAATCCGGCCGGCAAGCAGAGAATAGAGTTTTCCGTTTTTTGTTTCTTATTTCTTGCATAGAGATTTGTATTTTGGATGAGACCGGCTTTTTGGTTTATTTTGAGATTGTTTTTGGGTTTCTCTCAATTTTTTTGTTGCTACAGTTTTGTTTGTTTATATGGGAGGCTAGATTGTTTTTTTGTTTTTATTTGCAGTGTTTCATTTTCTTTAAGGGGTAATTGTTTGGTTTCATTTTTGCTTTGAATGAATTCGTGAAGTGTTCATTTTGTGTTCTATTGATGACAGGGGAAATGTTTGGAATAATTTGCGATTAGGGTGTTGTGAAAATCACTACATTAAAAATGTATTTATTTAAATTTAAAGGCCGTTACTATGTTCGCTTTTCGCGTTGAAATTACCGCGGTTACTTTATTAAAATAGTGGGATTAAAAACAGATAATTTAACTTAATTGATACGCCTTGTCTTGTTCATCTAGATTTGGTAAAGATGTATTATTTATTAGTTATATAATTCATTTATAATTTTGATTGTTTTCAAGAAAGTTATCGTGAAAATAAAGTGGTTTTCAACTCGACATAGTACGTGCCCTAAGACAATTTTAATCTTCAACTTCTTCAACCAAAATCTACTTTCACCGCTGGAGAGGTCCACTTTGACCTCAAGTACAATAAATCTATTTTTAATATATGTCAAATCGACATTTGTCTCCCTAAATTCGAAGTCGAATTTGATATAAAATTGATTTTTGGAACGGCAGCTTATTTTGACTGCAGTCACCGTGGAACAATGTTTAGCACGGCCGCCTTGCATACAGAGGGTCATCGATTCAATCCAAGTTTCAACCAAAACATTTGTCAGCGGTTAAATATCTTGTGAGTGTTGCAAACCGTTCCTAAGTGGTTTCACCGTAATGAGAAACACCGTTCAGACTCGGCTGTAAAAATGGGGTCCCCCTCATAATTTAAGTAAACAAAGTCGCCAGATGAACCCAGTCACTTAAATCTATCACAAAATGGAATTCAAACATCTCTTACATGATGCCACAAACAATTTAATAATGAACCCTTAGCACGTGCTGACTCTCACTTTGTGATTCATTTCTTCATTGCTCTCTCTCTCTCTCTCACCGTAGTAAATAAACTTTACTGTTAACTATTACATCTCTCACACAATATTCTTCGCTAAGGGTTGCTCATACACCACAATGAAATGAAAAGGGATTTAGATGTCATTGGCTGAGTGTTTGTGAAAGGGAATTAAACTAACGATGAACGGACGGACATTCTTCATAAAAGAGCCTACGCAAACAAAGAAATAAGGATGCGCAAAAATTTCGCTCCTAATGTGTAGGAGGAGCAAAATACTTAGAGAGAATAGCATACACATTATGTACTATCTATACAGGTAGATGGGCATATATACGTGGATATAGGTACCCATATATATTACATAGGTACTTCCATAGTCTTATTTATTGCCTAAAAGGTGTTTACAGCGAAAGTAAAAGACAACTATGTGAGTGGTGAGCAATGGAATGAGCTTAAAAATAACGAGAATGGTGTCGGTGTTGGTGACAGATTTGAACTCGTTTTTGGGTGATAATAAAAATCAACTGAAAAAGGTTATTCGAATAGGTTTAATGGATAGCTTATGTTCTTATATTTATATGCATATTCATTTAACCTTCTTTCAGTGCTGTTCAAACTCAACTCTTTGCGTGCTTTCTTTAATCAATCATTCATTTAAGCTTTTAATTAATGACACACAATTACCCCTCACAGTATGACTCAAAAAAACCTCTCTGCCACAGAAATTAACCCTTTTTATAACAAAACAAAAAACAACAACGATTCGTAGTTGGAAAGGTAATTTCACCCTCAACCTTTAAGTTTTCATAATTCACGAGCCACCAGAATATTTTTAAAGGATTCTTTTGTCCATAGTTAGATAAATGCCATAGAGCTTCGTTTATTACGAATAATTTTAAATGACTTACCTGCCAAAGTAATTACAAATCATGCTTATTACATTTGTTTTTGATTTAAATTGCTACACAATGTTTAGGATAGCTAGGTCGTAGCTAAGAACAAGAAATTTGTATAGAAAGAAAGAAATGTGTACTACGGTTGTGGCAAAAACGTCCAATAAGAGACGTTTTTCTAATTTAGAGAATGCTATTAATCCTTGACTGATATCTTTTATTTTTACTTTAGCCATTTATGTTATTTAACTCATATTAAGTGTAAATAAAGGTGCAATGGTTAGCATGCCCGCCTTGCATACACAAGGTCGTGGGTTCGATTCCTGCTTCGGCCGAACACCAAAAAGTTTTTCAGCGGTGGATTATCCCACCTCAGTAATGCTGGTAACATTTCTGAGGGTTTCAAAGCTGCTCTAAGTGGTTTCAGTGCAATTTGGAATGCCGTTCGGACTCGGCTATAAAAAGTAGGTCCTTTGTCATTGAGCTTAACATGGAATCGGGCAGCACTCAGTGATAAGAGAGAAGTTCACAAATGTGGTATCACAATGGACTGAATAGTCTAAGTGAGCCTGATACATCGGGCTGCCACCTAACCTAACCTAAATAAAATAAAAAAAACAAAAATAATGTGTCAAAATGTTCCAATTAAAGGTATTAAATTTATCACCACCACAATATATATTTCACCTCAGTAGTTTAATAAAAATTTGACGAATATTTGTGCCAAGCGAGTGTATAGTTTTAATTTTAGAAAAAAAAAAGTCGTACGTCGCCTACAGGATGAGTAAGAAGCTAATTTGACCGGTGTGCAGCATGAGGGTTATCATAGTAAAATACTACCTCTTTCTTCGCCAACTAAAATACTCGCAGAGTTGAATGTCCGAAGAAGACGGAAATTACTTTTGAAAAAAAATTGGAGAAGGCATGGGGAATACGTCGAGCAGACTGTTCAAATGACAAAATGTCGGAAATAATATCAAATTTTAGCCTACTCTCTAAAATGCCCCAGGCGCATTTTCGGATTGAGATCCGAAGATTTTGGTTGCCATTATACAGTAAAAACGAAGTGAGGAACCTCCTTTTTTCTTGGTTGATGCTTAGTGCGATGGCCTGTTTCAATGCTGTCTTTGAGAAAATTTCCCAACAATATTCCATATTTATTTCGACCCATGGTCGGGGAATTACAAGTGGGGAGCGACTATCGGCCGTCGGCACCATTCCCATCGGCAGCGTTTGAGTTCTGGTGGTCTGGCGGAAAACCCGATCATTTTGTTTGTTCACCAACTATCCAGCTTTGATTAGTTTCTCATCGGAGAAAACCAAATTCTGCAACAGGCTCATTCCAGACTAACTTTTTTGTGCATCGTTGAGCTCTTGAACTTTTTGGAACTTCAATGGCTTCAGTCCAAGCTCATTTTTCAATATGTGTTGCATCCGTTTTTGACTCACGAACAAGTTTTCAACGTGGATTTCGATCAATTTTGGCATTTTCCGATTATTTCTAATATTCGTCGGTAAAGAGCAATGGAACGAGAACCACAAAATTTATACACATTTAAATGCTGGAGGGCTCTAATGATAGCAACTTTGGTGGTGGTTTTCCAGCAAAATATAAAGTAATCACACTTGAATTCCATCACGAAAAACTTCATTTCTGATTGCAATAGATCAAAATGCTTTTGTAAGCTTGTAAACAGTTAAATGAACTGTCGCTGGAAAAAATCTGTCAGCTGTCAGACGAGTTGTTTAGAAATGATAGCAATCTGAAGTTGGTTGCAATAGATATCAGCCAACCCGTATACACTGTCACACATAAGTGACATGTGCCAAATCTATTTTGACACTTCTCTTGGAAGAGCATCTATGTTATGTCATTAAAGTGATTGAGATCATTCATTATAGTCATTCTTATAATTTAATCGCTACCATTCAAATTTCATCTTTATTAAATGACAAAGTGGAATTGCATCATTCTTATTGGCCAAGGAATAGATAGCCACAATACCAAAAGCTTGACTACATTTCATTCTCCTTAATTTTTTATATTTTAGATTTTTCTTGCATGGATGCATAACATCAAATGCCATATTCTAGCCAAGGAAATGGGCAAATAGCAAGTGAGCAAGTGGCATCATCATTTATCTTACTAATTTGCCACAATCTAATACATTAAATGATCATAAAGAACATTTCAATTAAAATAATTAACAAAAAAAAACACATACACACACACCAACTCCCTTTTTCAATCTGAAGAACATATGGACAGGGCGAGGCTAGGAAGTTGCTGTTAGTTGAATGAAAAAAAAGTAAATGCAGAATCAGAAGTAAAAATAACTTAGACAATCAATGGGGAAGCGCAAAGCATTTGAGTTGAGCACTCAATTAAGTGCAGGAGGTCTAATTATCTTTCCACCCAAGAGTAACACCACCAACGGTCTATTGCTAAAGATACAAAGGAGCTAGCAATTTGTTAACGCATTGATGCAAAGATTATGACGAAGGGGCACAGTGGGAGAAATCGGGTTGTCACTCGAGCCACAAATAATCTACCGAAATTTTGAGAAAACCACAAAAAATCTTCTGTAGAAAATTATGTCAAAATTTTATTTCTATAGAAAATTTTCTCAAAATTTCATTTCTATAGGAAATTTTCTCAAATTTTTATTTCTAAAGAAAATTTTGTCAAAATTTTTTTTATTTCTATAGAAAATTTTCTCAAAATTTTCTAAAAATTTGATTTCTATAGAAAATTTTGTCAAAATTTTATTTCTATAGAGATTTTTTTCAAAATTTTATTTTTAAAGAAAATTTTGTCAAAATTTTATTTATAGAAAATTTTGTCAAAATTTTATTTATAGAAAATTTTGTCAAAATTTTATTTATAGAAAATTTTGTCAAAATTTTATTTATAGAAAATTTTGTCAAAATTTTATTTACAGAAAATATTTAAAAATTTTATTTCTATAGAATTTTTTGCCAAAATGTTATTTCTATATAGATTTTTTTTCTCAAAATTTTGTTTCTATACAAAATTTTCTCAAAATTTTATTTCTATACACAATTTTCTAAATTGTGTCAAAATTTTACTTATATAGAAAATTTTCTAAAAATTGTATTTCCATAGAAAATTTTGTCAACAGTTTATTTCTATAGAAATATAATTTTCTCAAAATTTTATTTCTATAGAAAATTTTCTAAAAATTTGATTTCTACAGAAAATTTTTTCAAAATTTTATTTCTATAGATAATTTTTTTCAAAATTTTATTTCTACAGACAAATTTTATTTCTATAGAATTTTTTACCAAAATGTTATTTTTTTCTCAAAATTTTGTTTCTATAGAAAATTTTCTCAAAATTTTATTTCTATAGACAATTTTCTATAGATAATTTTTTTCAAAATTTTATATCTACAGATTTTTTTTCAAAATTTTATTGCTATAGAAAATTTTGTCAAAATTTTATTTCTATAGAAAATTTTGTCAAAATTTTATTTACAGAAAATTGTTTCAAAATTTTATTGCTATAGAAAATTTTGTCAAAATTTTATTTCTATAGAAAATTTTGTCAAAATTTTATTTCTATCGAAAATTTTGTCAAAAATGTTATTTCTATAGAAAATTTTGTCAAAATTTTATTTCTATAGAAAATTGTGTCAAAATTTTATTTCTGAAGAAAATTTTGTCAAAATATATTATTTCTATATATTTGGCGAAAGCTTTGTGCTTGGAAAGTTTTTATTGATAATGATAATTAAATGGAATTGTGGACATTCCAAGCCACTCGTTTTATTTGATGTGGAAAAAAGGCGTACAAAAAATTCTTCAAATTTAATGAAATCGACTTTGTTGGCTCTTTGTATATTTACTCCAATGCTTAAATGCGTTAAAAAATAGGAGATGGTTTTCAATACTTTATTTGAAAGGAGTATTTTACTTGAAGTCGACTCTGATTTTTGAAAATTAAGTTGTCGTTAACACATTTTAGAGGTCTTTGATAGCACATGAAGAAAAAAGTTGAAAAAAACTCATAAATTAAAATTTGTTTCCTAGAATCAAGTATGCCAAGCTCAAATTGAAAAGAAGTTGTCTCTTAAAAGTATCCATACATCAATTCTCCGCTTCTTTAGCTCGGAATCAATACCAAAATCATTAGGGTATAGACAAAATCCTTGGAACCGAGTAAGCATTTTTTTTAATGTAGTGTCAAGTTTATTATCTGTGATGCGTATACGTCAGTATTCGTGAGATGAACTGTCCAACCGTCGGTGCAAATATTCGCATTGTCGCAAAATGGACTGTTTGATTCTGATTGCAACTCCTAATACATTCTATGTTTCAACTGCAGCATTTACCCCCACTGTGTGGTTACTTCCACATTAATGATAATGAAATAACTCCAATGGTTGTTGTGCATAATTCGTATACATATTCTCGCATACTCTCTCGCATCGAGTCCTAATGCCTAATTATAATTAAACATGCGAGGCAAGTAAGCACCACAAGAAAGTAGAAGAGAGTGAGAGGAAAGAGAATAGCATGAGAATAAATACTGCAGAGACAAAACAACAACCTCTTTAGAAAATAAAAACGCATTATTTTGATTCATTCAGTCATCCACGTGCAATGCTATAACAAAACTTGATTACCACTGTTTCTCTCAATGATACACATTAAAATGGCTACTATTTGTCTTCCCAGCAATCTAACCAAAAGAAGAAAACCGCACGCACATATAATCATCCATTGCATCCTAGTATGGAAGAAATTGAAACATTTAGAAATTAATTCCAACTCTCGAGTGCGATTGAATGAGAGTAGCTTGCACGTGCCGGCACCATCCCGGGTAATCATATTCGCTGTAGTCATCACATGATTGAATTTCCTACATTCTTATGTTGGTTGTGTTTCTACTCTCAAGTGTTGCATTGTCTCTATGAATGTGGTATAACATTAAGGTAGCTTGATATGGCCAGGAAAGCATTGCAATGCAAGACAATAGAAATAAATAAATTTATTAACATAGCCAATAGGTAATGCCATAATGTCAAAGAGAGGCGGATGACTTAATCATCATCCCTGATATTTGCAACATATTGGAAGAACTACGCATCTATCTACAGAACCTGAAGATGAATGGAGAAAGTGTGTTTTGAACGGGAAATAGAAAAACTAATCAATTAATTTGAATTCACTACTAATTAAATTTGATATGAATGGACCTACCTTGATTGTTCCACAATTTCAGGGTAAATTGCTATTGTATTGCTCGGTTGCTACTCGAGCCAAAAATTTGGAAAACATTTTATCAAAGTCTACCAAAAAAAAAGAAATATTTTGCAAAATTGTATTTCTATAGAAAATTTTGTCAAAATTTTCATTTGTATCGAAAATTCTGTCAAGATTTTATTTCTATAGAAAATTTTGTCAAAATTGTATTTCTATAGAAAATTTTGTCAAAATTGTATTTCTATAGAAAATTTTGTCAAAATTTTGTTTCTATAGAACATTTTGTCAAAATTTTATTTCTATAGAATTTTTTTCAAAATTTTATTTCTATAGAAAATTTTGTCAAAATTTTATTTCTATAGAAGATTTTGTCAAACTTTTATTTCTATAGAAAATTTTGTCAAAATTTTATTTCTATAGAAAATGTTGTCAAAATTTTATTTCTATAGAAAATTTTGTCAAAATTTTTATTTGTATAAAAATTTTTATTTGTATCGAAAATTTTGTCAAAACTTTATTTCTATAGAAAATTGATTTTTATTTGTATAGAAAATTTTGTCACAATTTTTATTTGTATAAAAAATGTTTATTTGTATCGAAAATTTGGTCTAAATTTGATTTTTATAGAAAATTTTGTAAAGATTTTATTTTTATAGAAAAATTTGTCAAAATTGTATTTCTATAGAAATTTTTTGTCAAAAGTTTATTTCATTCGTGTTTTGTTTTTCAGTCCATTGTGATACCACATTGGTGAACTTCTCTCTTATCACTGAGTGCTGCCCGATTCCATGTTAAGCTCAATGACAAGGGACCTCCTTTTTATAGCCGAGTCCGAACGGCATTCCACATTGCAGTGAAACTACTTAGAGAAGCTTTGAAACCCTCAGAAATGTCACCAGCATTACTGAGGTGGGATAATCCACCGCTGAAAAACTTTTTGGTGTTCGGTCGAAGCAGGAATCGAACCCAAGACCTTGTGTATGCAATGCGGGCATGCTAACCATTGCACCACGTTGGCTCCCGTGGTGCGATGGTTGTTGGTTTGTACTTCAATCATATTTTTTGTTTTGATCTCAGCTTTAAAACCATTGTGTTGACTAAACTACAAGAGTAGCTTAACCAACAGAGGAAAAGAATGTTTGTCAAATTTATTTGGGCAAAGCCCTATAGACTGCAAGATGGTTGGATGGACGCACGTTTCGGAATTACCACATTCCTCATCAGCATCCTCTACTTGCAGCAAAACTATCAATCAATTATCAGAATAAATTCAGGCAGTTCACTAAACCCAAAGTGAACCACACTTGAACCCTCCGTAGTTTAGTCAACACAATGGTTTTAAAGCTGAGATCAAAACAACAAAATTTTATTTCTATGGAAAATTGTGTCAACATTTTATTTCTTTAGAAAATTTTGTCAAAATTTTATTTCTATAGAAAATATTGTGAAATTTGTATTTCTTTGGAAAATTTTGTCAAAATTTTATTTCTATAGAAAATAAAACCCACACAGAATTATCTAGTATTATTCCACCTCTGGTATCCTTAGGAAGTTACACAGAAAACATTTAGCCAACGTTGTTATACCCTCCATCAAACACTGAAAAAAATATTGTCGTGAGGACAAAGATTCCATGTCCTTAAAATACGAATGCAAAGTTTGCATTGATGTTAGCAAAATTCTAATATAAAACATCGAAACGTAGACTAAAAACTTAAAAGGCATAACTTTTCAAAAAGTCTAATTTTTAAAATTTTCTCAAATTTGGACACTCTGAAAACTGGACACCTCTCACAAGTGGACTGTTGTCGTGAGACGTTTGCACGTTTACATCCCCCAAATCTGGACAAAATTTAGGGGACCGTGTGTGCCCACTTTTGGGAGGTTTTACTGTAGTTATACCTAATGGGACTGTAACTTATTCTATTTTATGAAGTCATTAACAGTCAACTGCATTAAATTTTGAGAATAACAATTCACAAATTACCGTGAAGTATTTCTTATTGTTATTATATGTTAGTCAATATAACTCAGCGCCTCCTGGTAATTAGCTCACCGAGTTCGATTTCCAAGCGTAATATATACGTAATAGGAAACCGCTTTCCATAAAAAAACAGTAATGTTAATAAACAAACCATTTCTTTTAATTCAGTTTTTTAAATCGCTATTTTCATATTATTAAAGGGAATTTTAACTTTTTTTGTTTCAGAACCGAAAACAGTAAGGATTAATGAAAGGGTACAAATTATTTAAATTTTGTCGAACAAAATTCTAGAAGAATTGCGCATTTTTGAAAATGTTTGGGGTTAAGCGATTCAGAGAAACTTTAGAATGCATTAGGGATCCACCATGGTGCAATGGTTAGCATGCCCGCCTTGCATACACAAGGTGGTGGGTTCGATTCCTGCTTCGACCGAACACCAAAAAGTTTTTTAGCGGTGGATTATCCCACCTCAGTAATGCTGGTGACATTTCTGAGGGTTTCAAAGCTTCTCTACGTGGTTTCACTGCAATGTGGAACGCCGTTTGGACTCGGCTAATAAAAAGGAGGTCCCTTGTCATTGAGCTTAACATGGAATCGGGCAGCACTCAGTGATAAGAGAGAAGTTCACCAATGTGGTATCACAATGGACTGAATAGTCTAAGTGAGCCTGATACATCGGGGCTGCCACCTAACCTAACCTAGAAAGCATTAAAAATTAAAAAAAATGTTTATCAAGATATCACAACTTTTTTTAATTCACATCAAAAACAGTGAATTGGTATCACAGTGATGCATATTCAGTATAACGGCTGTTGAAATCGTGGAAATTCGTTCTATGACAAGCCCATATTAAATTAATCGCTTCTGCCCAAATTTTGCACCGCTCCCGGATCAAAAAAGCATTTTCAGTACTTTTTGGAGACGCTTTTTGCTCGGCTATATAAATAACTGCTTAAACATCGAATTATTTAATTTTTATAAAAATATATTAATATCTGAATTTTTACAACGACAATGTCGAATATTATCTTCGAAGATTAAAAAGTGTTGTTTACTTTGAATCATTTATATTGATTTCAGACCAGAGTTTGGTTTATAAGACCAACTAATAATATCCCGTCTGTCTCCAAGTATTTTCCATTTTAAGGTGGGTATTAAGTTCGAGTTTAGCCGCTAAAATCGTCATTTTTTCACGATTACTTTTCTTTAATAATCTATTTTAAGGAATACAAACTTTGTGAAAATTTGCTTTGGGCTTTTCCCCATCAAGTTATACAAAAATTTGCAACAAATATGTATAATTTTATGCCTTTTTCTTACTGATTTAGTTTTCACTTTAGCGATTTTAGCGGCTAAACTCGAACTTAGTACCCACCTTTAGACTAAACAGTTAACACGACCCACTCTATAGTTATATGGTCATCCTATAGTTTTTACTTTTACTATTTTACTAAAGTAATACTAACGTTCACACTATGCTCTATAACTCCTTTTGATATTTGAAATGCTATTTTTTTTTTTGGAAAGTTGATTTAAAATATGGAAAAAGCTCGAGTAATTGTGGGACAAATGGATCAGAAACATATATACAGTGAAACCTCCCAAAGGTAGACGGTCACCTAAATTTTGTCCACATTTGGGAGGTGTCCAGGTATGAGAGGTTAATTTTAATGTGTTAATATTGCAAATGTCCCCAGACAACTGTCCCCATGAGAGGTTAATTTTAATGTGTTAATATTGCCAATGTCCCCGGACAACTGTCCCCATTTGAGGGGTGTCCGGTTTTGGAGTGTCAAAGTTTGAGAGATTTCACTGTAGCTTGTTTCTCTTAATTGGCAGTGGTATTTCATTTCAATAGTTTAAAATTCATAAGCTTTAATCGGCCGTACAATGGACAATAGCAATACTTATGAAACGCAAAATAAAAACTTGATTTAACTTCAAAACAAACTCATTTCCAAGAGAATAATTTATTCGATATAAAAAACATTAAATTCAAAATATGTGGCATTTTAACACATTTCCAATAATGTATCATATTGGATCTGGAACTAAATAAGAAAAAAACATGAAAACAGTAAATTTTACAGTTCAGAGAGTAGAAAATATTTTACAATTGGTATCTTTGCCCAATTTGGATAAATTATTTTAGATGGTCTCCTCTAACTCAACTCGAATCATCATCGTCGTCATCTTCATCATCATCTGAACCATCTATAAGCATGCTAAGAAATTCCTGTTGATTTTCACTAATCAGCTCTAAGAGCGCTGGATTGGTTTCTCCAATTCTTTGTATAGCTGCATCTATTAATTCAGGATGTTGTTGCAAAGCACTTCGCAAATTCTGAAACACTGGATCTCCTCTAAAAACTTCAAATGGTGTCATGGAAAGATCAGCATCTGTGTCTGTATAACTATCACCTTCTGGTGTTGATGGTGACGTGGGTATACCCTCTATCAAGTACTCAATAGCCCTCTCTGGATTGTTGAAACTTGCCCTTAAAGCTCTACGAACATCATGCTCTACATAGCCCATGCTGACAATTTGGGCCACCATGGCATCAGTTTCCGGATTAGATGTGGCGGATGCTGCTGTTGGTGTTGTAGCCGCAGGTTGTGCCGGAGGAGGAGGAGGTGTCTTAAATTCCGCTGCGGTGCTTTCTTCCTTTGGTTTGGGTTTATCCTCTGCTGGCTTTTCCTCTTTGACAGATGTTGATGACTCTGGCTTCTCTATCAGGGGCAGAGGCTGTTTTAATATCATAATGACCAGAAACTTTTTTACATCAATATTATAGGATTTGATGGTTTCCTCGTTGCTGAGTATTTTCCCGGCATAAATTAACTTCTGGAATTCTGGCTTAACCCCTATGTCTGGATAGAGTGACAATTCTTTCTTTAGGTCATAGACCGTCTTTGTTTCATCAATCTCCACAACAAGGGATTTCTGATTGAGTGTTTTAACCTGTAGTTTCATCTTAAATTTAATTAATATTTGGTTGTATTTCACAAGTTCGCAAATTTAGAATAAATAACAATGAAAACACACGCATGCAGCAGCCACACACATACACACGTACGTTACGATGAAACAATCCGAAAATCTGACAACTTGCACGTTTTGTTTTTCTTGTTAGTGATGGTAAAATGTGGTATATACCGAGTACTCATTCAATTATTCGGAATCATGAGGCACACATAATGTGGATTTATACCGTGAGAAAAATGTAGTCTGCTACGATGGTAAGATAGGAGTACGTACTTTATATTTATTCCGCCTTAAATCTACTTTAGTACAGGTGGTCCGATTGGACAAATTTTTGGCCAGCTTGTAGACTTTTCGATTTTAAACAAAAAATGTTATATACAAGTTTTTGTCGGAAAGACCACAAAGTAGGCGTTAGCCTACATTGGGTCCGGCCGAAGACCGGAGTTTGAGACTTTCGAAAACTACGCTCTTCCAACAAAATTTTTATTTAATATTTTGTTTTAAAATGTACTATTTTTACCAAAAATACAAAAAAGTGAAATTTCATTCATTTCATGAAAAATTGCTGTCAGAATTAACAAAAATATAAAGGAAAATACCGATTTTAAGATGTCGATATCTCGAAAGCAAGGCTTTTTCGACAAATTGAATAAGTTTGGCCAATAATACTATTGGCCAAAACTAAAAAAATAAGAAATTTGGTTTGTTTTTAGCAACATTTGCTAAAGTAGATTTGTTTCATTATTCCCTTTTACAATTTAATCTTAAGGCCGCTACTATGTTTGTTGGCGCGAAAAAAATTCCCGTAAATCATTCTTTCGCGTTGGAAAATGACAGTGTTGACAATATATTTTGGAGGAAAAAACAGCCATTTTGGTAGTTTTTTTGCGTTTATTTCCTCGAAATATTATTGACAACATCGCAAAATGTCACAAAAATGATTACAGTGACTCAATTGTTTACTAGCACACATGATAATTGATTTGAAAAAGAAGAATTAATTGATTTTACAAATAACTTTGGTTTTAAAAAAATAATTTTACAAATTGCTTTTATTTTGGAAAAAAAAATTAATTTTTGTTATTCCATTCGTTGCTACCACGGTATTATAAATATGATCTCCACCGGTAAATCAGAACGTTTTAACATATTGATGAAGACAAATTTTCGAAGAGAAAAGGTGGGTATTAAGTTCGAGTTTAAGGTGAGTATTAAGTTCGAGTTTAGCCGCTAAAATCGCTAAAGTGAAAACTAAATCAGTAAGAAAAATGCATGAAATTATACGTATTTGTTGCAAATTTTATTATAACTTGATGGGGAAAAGCCCAAAGCAAATTTTCACAAAGTTTGTATTCCTTAAAATGGATTATTAAAGAAAAGTAATCGTGAAAAAATTACGTTTTTAGCGGCTAAAGGTAAGTACTATGTTCGCTTTTCGCGTTGAAATTTTAGTGGTTACTTTATTAAAACAGTTCAATATAAAGCAGACAAATTAACTCAATTGATGTGTAGTTTCTTGTTCCATTAGTTTTCGGCAAGACTTTACAGGAATAAGTTTGTTTTCATTTATAATTTTGATTATTTAAGGAAAAGTAATCGCGAAAATAATGTGGTTTTCAACTCGAAAACCGAACATAGTACCTACCCTAAACTCGAACTTAATACCTACCTTTAGCGGCTAAAGTTGTCATTTGTTCACGATTACTTTTCTTTAATAATCCATATTAAGGAATACAAACTTTATGAAAATTTGCTTTGGGCTATTCCCCATCAAGTTATAATGAAATCTGCAACAAATATGTATAATTTTATGCCTTTTTTTACTGATTTAGTTTTCACTTTAGTGAACAAAATGACGATTTTAGCGGCTAAACTTGTACTTAATACCCACCTAAAACAGTTATGTATTTCTCTTTCTATTATTTACGATCTTTATGATTTAAGGTGATTATTACGTTCGGGTTTTGCCGCTAACATCCAAAATAAATCTGTAAAAGCAGAATAAAATTATAACTTTTTGAACAAATTTTATTATAACTTGCTGGGGAATGATCCAAACATGAATTCGAAAATGTGTATTTAGGCGCGATGATGCGATTGATTTACAAGAAAATTTTCTCAAAATTTCATTTCTACAGAAAATTTTCTCAAAATTTCATTTCTACAGAAAATTTTCTCAAAATTTCATTTCTACAGAAAATTTTGTTAAAATTTTATGTTTATAGAAAATTTCTCAAAATTTTATTTCTACAGAAAATTTTCTCAAAATTTTATTTCTATGGATAATTTTCTCAAAATTTTATTTCTATAGATAATGCGATTGATTTACAAGAAAATTTTCTCAAAATTTCATTTCTACAGAAAATTATCTCAAAATTTCATTTCTACAGAAAATTTTGTTAAAATTTTATGTTTATAGAAAATTTACTTAAAATTTTATTTCTATAGAAAATTTCTCAAAATTTTATTTCTGTAGAAGGTTTTGTCAGCATTTTATTTCTATAGAACATTTTCTCAAAATTTTATTTCTATATAAATTTTTCTCCAAATGTTATTTCAATAGAAAATTTTCATTTCATTACATTAAAAATTCTACCAACAGTAAAAAATCTACCTTTTTTGGCAGAATTCTACCAACTGTGACAACCTTGCTTAGGATTTGTCTCATTCGGACCTATTTATCACCGTTATATTGTATATTCTCAGCATTTTGTAAAAAAAAAACATTTTCTATTTGATTCCAGAGAAATGTTCCAATTGTCTATAGGGATAAACTGATTTTAATTTAAAAACCTAAAAAAGGTTGAAAAGGTACTAAATATGTCGCGGGGGTACTTTCTATATGTAATTATTGTCAGAAAATTTACAAAAGTGTCAACTTTATGAACCCAGGCATATAATATTTTTCGAAATGTAGATAAGAAACAATTCAATATCTTGAGAGACATTGGGAAAACATTGAAAAGCTGGGAAACTTGAAAAATATAACGTTTCTATTAAAGATCGTGTTGAGAAAATAACGGAACTCATTATTTGATTTTTCCATTTAATTGAATCATTAAATTCTCAATTGGCTATGGTTTTTAATATTATCATTTCCGTGACTGAAGCAATTAAAAATTAATTTGATCGCTTAATTTCGAAGAAAAAGAAGAATTACAAAAAAAATCAATTAAATGGCCCATAATTTGTTTATCATAACATCGCAAAAATTGTATAAATTAATGTTTTAATTGGTTCAAATAATTTTGTGATTGATAATATCATTTCAGTGCTTTGAAGAAAATTAAATTAAAAATTAATTGGATCAATTTTCGTGATTAAAGAAAAAAAATTATGTTTTCTGTGCATACAAAAACTTTACTAAACGATGTTTTCTCCTCCTGTTAGGTACTTATTGGAGGATAAGAAACTGACCATAAATGTCTTATCCAAATTTTGAAAAAATAAAAAGGCCTATGCAAAAATTTTGGATGTAACAGTGTTGCAGATTAAAAGGGCGATAGGACGAAAATTTTATTTTTCTGTGATTTCCAGACTACTTCGAAAAGCTTCGAAACCCCAAAGAACCAGTATCAATTGCAGAAAACCTGTTAGTGTTCGGCTGAAACTACTATATGCAAGGATGACGGGCAATTATAACCAATGCACTATTGTGGCTCCCATATATAATGTTCTTACATTACTCTAATAGGATAATTTAATAAATTTTATCCAAAACCCAAAATATTTGCATAACATTACCAAACTTACAACTTTTGTTTGTAGAAATGAGAAATTACTATTTTGGTATAACAAATTCCAGATATCCTCAAAAGAGAGGATAATGTTTTGTAAAACCACCAAAAAAATGATGTGATTTTCTGGTGCTTTCCATTTAAATAACCACCGGATAAATGATTACCAACAACAATACACATTTCTCTAAACATAAAACATTCATTAATGGGACAACATTGGTTTGGTTTGTTGGAACGTTGTTGGTGTATTTTTGTGAATGAATTTCAGCTGCTTACAATTTTAACTTATCACTCCTTTGGGACATTCATGGACACCAAACCCTTTCTTCACTTCGTACGGCAGCAAGGAATGGGGCAGGACAATATAGGGATATTTATTTATTTGTGAAATAAGAAAAGCAAACACTGATTTATTGCAGTTGGTCACTTTGCTTAGGAAAAAATGTCAGACGTGACTTAGGATCTAATGTTAAACCAAATGGAATTTTCTCGTTTGGGAAGCCTTTTGTCGTAAAAAAAACAAGAAACAAAGCAGCATGTAATGTTAGTTATAGTATGGTTTTCCTTTGGGTCCAAAAGGGGAATACATTAATTACCACATTAGTTGAGTATAACCCACTCTTCTAATCTAACAAGGGTCCAGTGAATTTTTTGTACAAAAAAAAATGCAAAAATTAAGATAAATGATCTTATTAAATCTTGGGAATAGCATGATAAAATTCAACAACATGAGTGTCCTAATACACAACCAGAACAAGAGTTCAAAAGAAATTTTAATCAACTTGCAAAGATTATTTAGAATTGCTGTCATTTTTCTTTTTCTGAATTATTGGGAAACTTTAAACCGGAAATCAAAGGTACTTTGAAAAGCACGTGACCCTAGCATTGTTTTAGAATCGTTTTTTTCCAACAAAGAATACTGCAGTACCCATAGTATTGGTAACATCCACCAATATACACCCAGTTTGGCTAAATCTATAACATGCGCTTGATTTTTATCACAAAATCATTTTACATTGCGTCAACAACCATCATGAGACGCTTATTGATAGTAAATCTGGTATTAAACTCTATTAGTTGAACGATTGACATTGACTATGGCCAGTTGCCCTTAGCTATGGGGTATTGGAAATGATTGGTGTTGAAATACAATATCCTTCATAGTTGAAATCAACCCTTGTTTAATACCAAAAAAAAAACTCCTTTGTGTAGAAATTTTAAAATTTCATTACAATAAATGTGGTGAATGGCAAGAGTTGAATGATATTCGGCAAAGAGTCGCATTGTATAATGGTGACATAAATATGTGGCAACATAAAAAGTCAACAAATTGAAACCAGTAAATTGCTATTGAAATTTTGAAGCATGCCAGCAAGACGTATCTTCCTACACTCGAAAAGAAATGTCCATTCAATCGAAATTGATTCGGATTCAGTGTAGAATAATCTACACGTTGTTGTTATTGTTGTTGTAGTCCTTGGGATTCGTTTGTATCTTATTAAAACAGTTGAATATAAAGAAGATAATTCGCAGTTTCCTCCACATATTGATAAGACTTTACAGGAATATGTTTTCATTTATAATTTTGATTATTTAAGGACAAGTAATCGCGAAAATAAATTTGTTTTCAACTCGAAAACCGAACATAGTACTCACCTTTAGTAGAAAAATTGATTAAAATTTCGGAAATGGGTCTACTTCCAATTCGTGGAAGCTCCTAATGAATGCATAAATAGTGAAGCTATTACAAACTTCGTTAGGTTTGCAGGGCATATGAAAATGTGTCTCATGGTAAGAGTCAAATTACAACACTTTGGCGATTTAGTGTGTAAATATGTATATCCATAGCGATAGGTGGTAAGCGAAACATTTTTGCCGCGATGACAAATACAATAAGCTTGTCGGCAAAAATGTCGTCTTTCCTCATATTCCGCCAAAGAATTAGAATAGATTTTAATTTGGCGACGCGCCCCTAACCGTAATTGTATTACGTCGCGGAATTTGGACTTCCCCATAAAAAATGCACGGAAACAAGTGTTCACCTATCGCTATGGTTATATTTCCACACTTATATGGCATTGCTATAATCAGAAACGAACGAACAATAGTACACGGCTTATTTTGCAGAGATCGTCCCAATAATTGTATTGCTGGGGCAGACTATACAAACTTATTGATCTTCAAGTGGACCCTTTCCTGATAAAAATCTTCAAGAGCTATTTCACTGATCGTCACTTCTGCATTGACATAAACGGTTCTTATTGATCTTCAAGTGGACCCTTTCCTGATAAAAATCTTCAAGAGCTATTTCACTGATCGTCACTTCTGCATTGACATAAACGGTTCTTTATCAAGCTTTGGTACCGTCAAAAGCGGCGTTCCGCAAGGAAGTTTGCTGGCACCTTTCCTTTTTAACTTACTACTCTATGACATCCCCCATTTGAGGTATCATTCTAAAGCGATACTGTATGCTGACTATTGTATTATTTATGCTCACGATTCCTTTCCGATTAAAGCGTTAGAGGCGACAGCAGATCATCTTAGTATTATTGCTGAATACTATAGGAAATGGGGCATCAAGATAAATCCAGGAAAATCAGAGGCCATTTATATCAGCAATGCTTCAGGCAAATGTCATAGAAATGGAGGCTCGGAGATCTCCTTCAAGTCAACTTTGAAATACCTACGTGTTGAGTTTGACAATCTGCTCAAATTCAACGGCCACACCAGAGAAATGTTGAAAAAGGCTAAGAAAATCTGTGGATAATTTCACACCCTCTTAATCAACCGCTTTCTTCCTCAACAAACTAAACTACTAATTTACAAAGTGGCTATAAGACCTGCCCTTCTGTATGCATTCCCAATCTGGTTTTCAATTTCACCATCGATTGCCATGGAATTGGAGATATTTGAAAGAAACATCATTCGGCATAGGAAAGAATTATAAAATACCGACGAAACATTACTCGAATACTTATCTCTACCGAAACTCTAAAATAGTTCCTATACTCAATTATGATCTTTCATTACAAAGAAAATTTATCGATCGACTAGAAATCCACGAAAATCCTGCGATGACTGATATATACAGGACTGAAAAATTTTCCAACTGGTCTAATCCATCTTTCCTGTCCGCCGTAGGGATAGTAAATGAGAACCTGGACCTCCACCAGCCATACACGACTCGCGTCATTTTTCGTCAAATCTACCCCTGGCTCACACAGAGGATAAACACCATCGGCTGTGATACTATCAAGTTTTTCTTCCTGTCGTTTTAGTTTTAAGTGTTATTTAGTTTTTATCCCCATTGCCTGCCATAGTTTAATGCCTAGAGCAAGCATTGAAACTTAATAAGACTGTCATGGTACATTGTACCTCTGAGCAGGTGAATTAATTCTTAAACCGTGAATCATGCAAGCGAGACGTGTCTAACTTGATTCGGATTAAAAGTAGAACAATCTACAGGTTGTTGTTGTAGTCCTTGGGATTCGTTTTTATCTTAGTAGAAAGTTGAGAAATTGAATCTATATCCAATTCGAGGAAGCTCCTAATGAGTGCATAAAGAGTGAAGCTATTGTCAGGTTCGTTAGGTTTACAGGACATGTGAAAAAGTGTGTCATGGTGAGAGTAGAATTTCCACACCTCGGAGATTTATCAGTATTTGCTAGATTCAGAAACAAGATGTATATAAAGGACCGGTAGTACGCAGCTCTTTTTGCAGAGATCATCCCAATTGTAATTGTATTGGTGAACTCACGAATATCATCTAACAGGTTAGCTGATAAGTCCCCGGTCTGACACATAAATGGCGTCGCTAGAATTAAATGCATATTATTTTTATATAGTACCAACCTTCAAATCATTCGTGTCAAAATTTGACGTCTGTAAGTGAATTAGTTTGTGAGATAAGCGTTGTTCACGTAAGCATTGGACCCACTGTATTGAGTGGTATTACGTGAACAGATCGCCTTCGCTCTCTGCCGTTTGCCCCTCTCACTCTAATTTCGTTAAGTTCTATTTCGTTAAGTTTTACATTGAAGTGTCAAAAGGGACATTCAATTAATCCAAGTTTTCCTTCTTACAGTTGTTCTTTTAATCCACCAAGAGGCAGACGGCAGTGAATAGTGAAAGATTAAATTAAAGTAGAGACAATAATAAAATATGTTAAATAGTGATTTACCGTTTGTATTTGGAACAATAAGAAAACACTATTTCAAATAAATAAGCTAAAGTGAAATTCAAACGAAGTGTGTGGTTATTTACCAGAGGCAAAATAAATACGCGTTGCCCCACCATTGTGGCCCTTACTCACGGTTGAGGTAACATAAATAAATAAAGATTAGTGCCCCAGCTAAACATTGGTCCTATCGATCCTCCAATTGGAATCAGCAAAGGTACGTACATTTGGGATTTGTACATAATCACAATATTGGCTCGATGCAGATAAATAATTTTTTTATGGCTCGGCTTATATGTGAATGTCTCGATTATTGACAACATAACCACTCCACTGAGTTTTACATTTGGCTCCCTTTTTATTGTCTGCAATTTCTTAGTTGAAGAAATTGAGAGAGGAATACTCCGAAAATTCATTTGTCTCGGGTGTCCGTTAACTTTTTTTAGAATCTTTTCACACTGCTATTCTTGGGTTTGCAAATTTCTTACATTTGTTTTTCGGCACCATATACGAAAGTCGGCAGTAGTTGGCTGTCGTCGTTGTCATAATAGTTGATGTTGATGCGCTGTTCGACAGTAGTTGGCTGTCGTTATCGTCATAGTAGTTGACGTTGAAGCGCTGCTTTCGTACATTGGCTGTCATACGTTTGCCTCGTTGTTCGTTGCATCGTGTGTGTGTGCATGTTGGTACGCACAACTTAAAGAGAAAAGCATTAGCTGAAGTCGATCATATAGAGTGACGTCATAGATTTGTCACTTTGTAAATAAAATATTTTTGTTGTTGTACAAAGTAATATACGAATATTTTATTGTGGTTGCCACATAAGAGAGCGCATGAAAGCTTCTCTTAATTTATTGTCTCTTAAGCCAACTGATTCGTTTTTGTTTTCAACCCCCATTTGCAAATACTATTGAGTGTTGATTTTTTTGTCTCACCTCGCTCACTGCTTTGGTTGCCCATATCAAGAAGAAGCATATTGTTGGAGTTTTTGTTTTGATTAAAGTATTCTTATATGGTACGGAGTTTTATTGGCTCGACAAATTGTAAATAGTAAAATACATCGAACAAAATTGAAACAATAATTTGATGGTTTATGAACAAAATAAAATTAAACTTTTACGAGTGTAGTTTTGATATTTGGCTCATATATACTCATACATTACGAATTGTAAAATCTTGTTGGTATTATTTATTTTGTGCAACATCATATAAAAAAAAGGGAATTATTGTGATATACTATTTACACATCGAAATTGTCCCTACAAACATTCTGAGTGAAGAATATTTGCCTTGAGCTAGTTAGCGGTCGATCGTATTGAAATTTGTATTTATATGGTTTTGGTTATATATGCAAGCTGTTTGAAAATTTTATTGTCTCTATTGATTGATCGGATTTTTGTAATAATTATATCAAATTTGTACTGGTTCTAATCAGCAAACTGAATTTTTTTTGGAAATAAATTTGCATGTACTTTTGGCTCGTTAAAATAATTATGCTGCAATCAGAAATCGAAACAAAAGTTCCAAATAAAAACCGATTTATTTCCTGAATTCTGATAAATTTGATTAATTTTCTGTTCGGTCTCGATTGATTTATTCTCACTGCGGATAATATACCATACACTGATCATTTCGTAAGAATAAAATTAAACGTATTTTATTAAAATTTTTTGGCCCGTTGCTGCCCGTAAATTTTCGTTATTGGTTATACATTTTTGGTTCAATTTGCTTTGATTTTCTGGCAACCTTAATTTGCTGACATAATTTGCAGTAAACATGGGTTTAGTCGAAGAATTTTTATGTCTATGCGAAGACTTTGAGGCTCATGCTGAGCGAATGAAAGAAACCGATGCGAGTAGTTACAATGAATCGGCGATAGAGGCAGAGAAAAATGAATTGAATGAATTGTGGACAGAACTTAAGGAACTGTATAAAAAATGCAATTCTGACCCAGAGTGTTTGAAAACGAATAAGGCCACTATTAGAAAGAGGAAAGGTGAAGTACATACGGTTTATATGAAATGTATGACAATTGTTGGAAATTGGAAAACTAAATCTGTTGTCTCGTCAGTGAGTCCGAAGACATTTTCATCTTCTGTTAGTGTTCCACCGTGTGACACAGAAGTGTTTTACGGTGATTATGTTTCATGGCCCAGCTTCCGCGATCTTTTCACGGCAATTTATATAAATAATAAGAAACTTAGCCCAGTAGAGAAATTGTACCACTTGTTTCAAAAAACAAGTGGAGAGGCTAGAGAAATTAATCGGGGAGTACAATTGACATCAGAAGGCTTCGATATAGCGTGGTCCAATTTAAAATCTCAGTATGAAAATAAGAGAATTTTAATAAACAATCAACTGAGAATTTTATTTAATTTGCCTCATTGCTCTCAGGAGTCATCTAGTTGTCTCAAAAAGTTACATAGAGATATTTCAAACTGTATCTCAGTGCTGAAATTGTATAAAATTGATGTCGGGTCATGGGATCCAATTTTTGTGTTCCAATGCTCTTCAAAGTTACCCAAGCTCACGTTGTCGCTATGGGAACAATCGATTGGGGAGAAAACGGAACTCCCAAAATGGGAAGATTTGAGTAAATTTTTAATAGAAAGATTTCAGACCATAGAAAGCGTATCTGATATGATGAATACGCAAGAATCTGGCCCACGACATAAGAAGATTGGCAATTTCGATAATTCGAAGCAATCAAAGGTTCACCATACAAAGGTTAACACGGTGAAGTGTGTGTTGTGTAAGGAAGTGCATGAATTGAAATTTTGTCCCAAATTTCTTAATATGAACCCGAAGCAAAGAATAGCTGCAGTTAGAAGAGATAGAAGCTGCTTGAATTGTCTAGCCCGTGGTCATGGGGCAGCAAAATGTAATAGTAAGGCTACATGTACAAAATGTGGCGCTAAGCATCATACTATGTTGCATATAGTAAGAGGCGAGCAACAAAGTAATCCTGGTGTAGGTAATATGTCAGGTGATTTACAGACAACACAGAATATACAGTCCGCTCCAACGCCATCCACATCTCACAATGTGAGGGCATACCATATGTCCGTCTGTAATAAAACAATGTTAGCTACGGCTTGGATTAATATTTTGAAAGATGGTTTGGCTCACAAAGTCAGAGCTTTAATTGACCCGTGTTCTGATGACACATTTATTTCAAAGAAAATACAAAGATTATTGAATTTGCCAACTAAGCCCATCTCGGCCGAAGTAACAGGTTTGGGGGGTGGTGCTGTAACGCGATGTTCTCATATAGCGTTTTTGACAATTGGCTCAATTCTTAATAACAATTTCACTGCGGAAATTGATGCACTAGTTGTGTGCGATGTTACAGGCGATGTGCCTACTCACTCATTTGATAATTCTCTGGTTGATCAACTTCCAAATTTGGAATATGCTGATCCAAATTTCTTCCATACTGGCCCGATAGATATCCTCATTGGAGGTAATTTATACCCGTTGATTTTACGAGAAGGAGTAAAACACGGAATTCTTGGCTCGCTGGTAGCTCAGCAAACAGTATTTGGCTGGATTGTTACTGGCCCAGCGAATGATAGAGATTCGGGACGTGTGGTTCGAATCTCTCACTGTACTAGGGTATCAATTGATGAGCAATTGACTAAGTTTTGGGAAATAGAAGAAGTTGGTAAAGACATAACTATGTCTAAAGATGATTGGCTCTGTGAAAATATTTATAGAAATACCACAAAACGAATGGCCAATGGTAGATATATGGTAGATTTACCTTTTAAGGCAGAGAATCCCTTGTGTGCTTCAAAAAATTCCAATCGATATATTGCACTTTGTCAATTTTTGAGGAATGAAAAATCTTTGTCTCGAAAGCCTCAGTTGAAAGAGATGTACGATGAAGTCATCAAAGAATATTTGTCACTAGGACATATGGAGAAAGTTGAAACTCCAAATATTGAAGCCTGCGATTATTTTTATTTGCCTCATCATGGCGTTTTTAAACCAGACAGTACCACGACCAAATTGCGTGTGGTATTTAACGCATCTTGCCCATCGGTAAATGGGAAAAGTCTTAATGACGCACTATATGTTGGCCCAGTGTTACAAAAAGACATCATTTCGTTGATATTAAATTGGCGCTTCTACAGATTCGTGTTTAACGCAGATATCACGAAGATGTATAGACAGATACTTGTCAATCCGAAACATGTCCCATACCAGCGAATTTTATATCGTGACTCTCCTGACGACGAGATTCAAGACTACCAACTTAAAACGGTAACGTTTGGCGTCAATTGCGCCCCGTTTTTGGCTCTTCGAACTTTGCTTCAGTTGGCTGAAGACGAGAAAGAGAGGTTTCCGATAGGGTCGAAAATTTTGAAAGAGAACATGTATGTTGATGACTCTTTAGTGGGAGCTCATTCCGTTTCGGAGGCCTTAGAAGCTCGAAACCAATTAATTGCGATTTTAGAATCTGCAGGATTCCAACTAAGAAAATGGACCTCCAATAGAAGAGAAATTTTGGAAGATTTGCCTCGGGATCATTTACTCAATGAACAATTTTTGAATTTTGATGACAAAAGTTCGGTTAAGACTCTTGGCATAAGGTGGGATGCTGTCTCAGACGAATTTTATTTCGTAACGGAAAAATTGGCCAATAAAGAGACATATACAAAAAGAGAGGTGCTCTCAGTCATAGCGAGACTTTTTGATCCATTAGGTTGGCTCTCACCGGTAGTGGTAAATGCTAAAATACTTATGCAAATGATGTGGCTCGATGATATTGGATGGGATGATCCAATAAAACCATTAACATTGCTCAAATGGAAAGCGTTTGTTTCAAACTATAGAGAAATTGATCAGATTAGAATAGATCGATGGTTGAATTATTCTCCAGAGTGTCGGATAGAGTATCACGGGTTTTGTGACTCATCTGAGCTTGCATATGCCGCCGTATTGTACGTTCGGGTTGAAGTAGGAGACATGGCTCATTCTAAATTACTTGTAGCCAAGTCAAAAGTAGCACCTATAAAGAAAATGTCTGTCCCAAGGCTTGAGCTTTGCGGTGCTCTGCTTATGGCAAAATTGGCAGATTTTGTATTGCCTCAATTGCATGTGCAACCATACACTTTGTTTCTTTGGTCGGATTCTATGATAGTCTTATCTTGGCTCAAAAAACCATCACATAGTTGGACTACATTCGTAGCCAACAGGGTTGCAATTATTCATGAGAAGGTCGGGGATATTTGGGGACATGTAGGTACATCGGAAAACCCCGCAGACCTAGCAACCCGGGGGCTGACCCCTTTAGAACTAAAGGGGAGTGATTTATGGTGGCATGGGCCATCTTGGTTACGCAAAGATAGAAGATTTTGGCCCTCAACACCAAACATTGCGGATACATCTTTAGAATCAAAACCTATGCAAGTTCTTGTTGCTAGGTCGGAGAAAATGGAAGACATTTTAGATAGGTTTTCTTGTCTCTCAAGGGCATTACGCGTGTTATCATACGTTTTACGATTTGTGGCGCATACTCATCGCCCTTTGAATCAAAATTGCGTTCATGGCTCTCTCGAATTATCGTCCGAAGAATTGATTCAAACGAAATTTAAACTTATTACTTTGTCGCAGAAGATGTATTTTCCTGCCGAATTCAATTGTCTCAGTCGTAAACAAAAACTGCCGTCGAACAGTCCTCTTCTCACTCTTACTCCGTTTTTAGATAAATACGATATTATTCGCGCTAATGGGCGCCTTGGATCTACATTGGCCCTTTCTTACGAAGAAAGGCACCCTTTTGTCCTCGCTTATAAAAGCAGATTGTCTCTACTTTATGTTGAGTTCATACACCGTCAAACTCTACACGGTGGCATCCAGTTAACTCTAGCGACTATAAGATTGGAGTGCTGGATAATTCGTGCGAAGAATCTAATTAAGGCCCGAATAAATCGATGCAAAGAGTGTACAATTTCGCGTCAGCAGCGACAGGGACAGATAATGGCTCCTCTGCCAGTAGAACGAACCACTTTTGGCAGACCCTTTGCTACTGCTGGGGTTGACTACGCTGGCCCGTTCGACATTAAGAATTTCCACGGTCGAGGTTGTCGAATAACTAAAGGTTATATTTGTCTCTTTATTTGTTTTGTTACTAAAGCGGTTCACTTGGAACCAGTTGGCGACCTTTCGACACCAGCTTTCCTAGCTGCCTTCTCTCGTTTTGTCTCACGAAGGGGATGTCCACGAAAAATGTATTCGGACAACGGGAGAAACTTTGTTGGCGCTGCAAGAGAGCTAGATGCAAACCTCAAAAAAGTTGTCTCTCAGCTGGGTGATGAAATTGTCTCACGATATGGTTTCCAGCAGGTAGAATGGCATTTTATACCGGCCGCAGCTCCTCATATGGGAGGGCTGTGGGAGGCCGGTGTCAAAAGCTGCAAAACCCATCTGAAAAAGGTTTCCGGTCAAATCCGACACACTTTCGAAGAGTTCGCAACTATACTTAGCTCAATCGAATGCTGCATGAATTCTAGAGCTTTGTCTCCACTTTCTGATAATCAAGAGGATATCGCTGCACTTACGCCAGCACATTTTTTGGTTGGTTCTTCACTTCTTTCGCCCGCACAAAATGAGGAAATTCCTACAAAAACCTCGCTTCTAAATAGATGGCGTAAAATCAAAATTATCCAACAAGAATTTTGTCGCCGTTGGAAGTCAGAATACTTGACTGAGCTCAATAAACGATTTAAATGGAAATCGCCCAGAGAAAATTTGGCTCTAAATGACCTTGTTGTCTTACGGAATGAAAATGTTTGTCCCACCGATTGCGACTTGGACGCATCGTTCAGCTGCACACGGGGAGAGATGGTCAAGTGAGGGTAGTCGATGTGCGAACACAAGCTCGCATCGTCACTCGCCCTTTACATAAGCTCGTGCTTCTTCCCCGAGAAAAATAACTAACTAAATATCGGTCAGCCCATTACCAACATTTGTCTTTTTGTTTTGGACCAATCAAGATTGACGTCGAGTTGGACAAACATCACATTTAAAATTAAATTCAAATTTTATGTATACAATTTTCTCTTTTCTTTTCTTGAAATATTTATTATTTGAATTTCGATTAAATTCTTGGCTCATTATAAATTGGATTTTTCGTAATCAATATGAATGGTTATTTAACGAATTTTTATACTCTTTTTTATATTCTCTTTTTTATATAAACTTATGTTATACCACTAAATTCTATTATTTCTATTATTTATTTTTGTTTGCACAGTTGGTGCAAGGGGGGCGGTATGTTCACGTAAGCATTGGACCCACTGTATTGAGTGGTATTACGTGAACAGATCGCCTTCGCTCTCTGCCGTTTGCCCCTCTCACTCTAATTTCGTTAAGTTCTATTTCGTTAAGTTTTACATTGAAGTGTCAAAAGGGACATTCAATTAATCCAAGTTTTCCTTCTTACAGTTGTTCTTTTAATCCACCAAGAGGCAGACGGCAGTGAATAGTGAAAGATTAAATTAAAGTAGAGACAATAATAAAATATGTTAAATAGTGATTTACCGTTTGTATTTGGAACAATAAGAAAACACTATTTCAAATAAATAAGCTAAAGTGAAATTCAAACGAAGTGTGTGGTTATTTACCAGAGGCAAAATAAATACGCGTTGCCCCACCATTGTGGCCCTTACTCACGGTTGAGGTAACATAAATAAATAAAGATTAGTGCCCCAGCTAAACAAGCGTCTTTTGTGAAGTAACTTTTGTTATTGTGAAAAAATGGAAAAAAAAGGAATTTCGTGTTTTGATAAAATACTGTTTTCTGAAGGGAAAAAATACGGTGGAAGCAAAAACTTGGCTTGATAATGAGTTTCCGGACTCTGCCCCAGGGAAATCAACAATAATTGATTGGTATGCAAAATTCAAGCGTGGTGAAATGAGCACGGAAGACGGTGAACGCAGTGGACGCCCGAAAGAGGTGGTTACCGACGTAAACATCAAAAAATCCACAAAATGATTTTGAATGACCGTAAAATGAAGTTGATCAAGATCAGAGGCCTTAAAGATATCAAAGGAACGTGTTGGTCATATCATTCATCAATATTTGGATATGCGGAAGCTCTGTGCAAAATGGGTGCCGCGCGAGCTCACATTTGACCAAAAACAACAACTCGTAATACACCCGAGTTTTTCCGTCGATATATGACAATGGATGAAACATGGCTCCATCACTACACTCCAGAGTTCAATCGACAGTCGGCTGAGTGAACAGCGACTGGTGAACCGTCTCCGAAGCGTGGAAAGACTCAAAAGTCCACTGGCAAAGTAATGGCCTCTGTTTTTTGGGATGCGCATGGAATAATTTTTATCGATTATCTTGAGAAGGGAAAAACCACCAACAGTGACTATTATATGGCGTTATTGGAGCGTTTGAAGGTCGAAATCGCGGCAAAACGGCCCCATATGAAGAAGAAACAAGTATATACGGCCGCAAGTTCGGCCAGGCCGAATCTTATGTACCCACCACCATGGATTGCGTAGAAACTTCTACGAAAGACTGTCATCCACAATCGAATTACTTGGGTTGTGGTATCTTAAAACTTCTTATTCCTGCATGGTTGTTGTATACCATATACTAACATCACGTACCAAATTTCAGCCGATTGGGAAGTATTTTGCTCTTCCAAGGGGCTCTGGAGGTCAAATCTGGGGATCGGTTTATATGGGGCCTATATATAATTATGGACCGATATCGACCAATTTTTGCATGGGAGTTTGAGGCCATATATTAACACCACGTACCAAATTTCAACTGAATCAGATGAATTTTGATTTTCCAAGAGGTTCCGGAGGTCAAATCTGGTGATCGGTTTATATGGGGGCTATATATAATTATGAGCCGATGTGGACCAATTTTTGCATGGTTGTTCGAGACTATATACTAACACCATGTACCAAATTTCAGCCGGATCGGATGAAATTTGCTTCTCTTAGAGGCCTCGCAAGCCAAATCGGGGGATCGGTTTATATGGGGGCTATATATAATTATGGACCGATGTGGACCAATTTTTGCATGGTTGTTCGAGACCATATACTAACACCATGTACCAAATTTCAGCCGGATCGGATGAAATTTGCTTCTCTTAGAGGCCTCGCAAGCCAAATCGGGGGATCGGTTTATATGGGGGCTATATATAATTATGGACCGATGTGGACCAATTTTTGCATGGTTGTTAGAGACCATATACTGACACCATGTACCAAATTTCAGCCGGATCGGAATAAATTTGCTTCTCTTAGGGGCCTCGCAAGCCAAATCGGGGGATCGGTTTATACGGGGGCTATATATAATTATGGACCGATGTGGACCAATTTTTGCATGGTTGTTAGAGACCATATACTAACACCATGTACCAAATTTCAGCCGGATCGGATAAAATTTGCTTCTCTTAGAGGCCTCGCAAGCCAAATTTTGGGGTCCGTTTATATGGGGGCTATACGTAAAAGTGGACCGATATGGCCCATTTGCAATACCATCCGACCTACATCAATAACAACTACTTGTGCCAAGTTTCAAGTCGATAGCTTGTTTCGTTCGGAAGTTAGCGTGATTTCAACAGACGGACGGACGGACGGACGGACATGCTCAGATCGACTCAGAATTTCACCACGACCCAGAATATGGTGGTGGGTATAAAAAGTGTTGTTCAACCAAGACAACGCACCGTGCCACAAGTCATTGACAACGATGGCAAAAATTCATGAATTGGGCTTCGAATTGCTTCCCAACTCACCGTATTCTCCAAATCTGGCCCCCAGCGAATTTTTCTTGTTCTCAGACCTTAAAAGGATGCTAGAAGGGAAAAAATTTGGCTGCAATGAAGAGGTGATCCCCGAAACTGAGGCCTATTTTGAGGCAAAACCGAAGGAGTACTACCAAAATGGTATCAAAAAATTGGAAGGTCGTTATAATCGTTGTATCGCTCTTGAAGGGAACTATGTTGAATAATAAAAACGAATTTTGACAAAAAATGTGTTTTTCTTTGCTAGAACGGGGACTTATCAGCCAACCTGTTATGTGCGCCATATGCGCAGAATACGTGGCATCCCAGCAACAAAAGCGTCGCCAAAAAAGTACTGAAAATGTTCTTTTTGGATCCGGAAGTGGTGCAAAATTGGCGCAGAAGCGATGAAATTAACATGGACTTGTCATAGCACAGATGTCCTTCATTCCAACAGCCGTTGCATTGAATATGCATCACTTCTTAAGGTGTGATTCGTATTCAATGTTTTAAAAAAATTTTGATATTTTGATAAATAAATAATTTTAAAAAAAACCAACAACAACAAATATAAAAAATAGTGTTCCATGTTTGCTAAAGATACGCGGGGTTTCAAAAAGCACACCAAGGCTGGCCATGAACACCTAAAGATGTCTATGGCGAAGACATTTGAATTTCTATGTAGAATTGCACACTAGACGAGCGAAAAGCATGCTGATGAGTTCCAACACTTAACAGCCAATTTATCATATACGAAACGAACGCTTTGGCTATAGATGTCCTACGAACAGAAGCAAGTCACGTATTATTGCTATTGTAAGAGCTTATATAATTGTGGGTACTTTTGTATCCCTAGGCCCCATCATCGAATTCCAGAGAATACAAATTTTACCACACACCACAGTTCAATCTCGTAGATTGTAGGCAATATCTCCGTTAAACATTAGAAATAACATGCTCCATTAAATTCAGGATATCATAGCACATCCTCGTGTATCCCTTAGAGGTTTTATATTTTATTCTTATCAAATAAAAATTTCTCTATTTTCGTTGAGCTTATGCGAATATTTTCTTGTTGAATAATATTTTGCATTTTTGCTTGAGTGTAGCCTATGGAACTTCCCATCAATGAAAACGATGCCACTAATGCTGATTCAAATAGTCACGTGTCCCATGACTGCAAACTTTGGTCAACCAAGATAAGCTAACTAACTCTATGACTTTTAAGGACATATTTCAAACAAATTCTATTATCTGATGATCGATCCGAATAAATGCATAATACAAAGCAATACATTCGCAGGGCTATAATATCATAATCACCTATATGAATTGAAATCATTTAATGAAATTAGAACACCAATCTAATAATTCCCACCACCCACAGATATAGGAATAATTACTGTGACTCTTTTGTTGCGTACAAATCCAGGCACAATTGTTAAAATGATACAATGACATCGGTACACACTGCGTAAAAAGAACTATCCAAGGACTATGTTCTTTTCTCAAATCAGCAACCCCTAATTAAGCAGGGCATATTGTTTTTTTCTCACTCATCCATTGGGGTAATTTCGTTTTTTTTTTTTTTACTATGTATCAATATGGTGGTTTGCCAACAACAAACAAACTGTGAAATAAAATTAATGTCTAAATTCGATTTAAATGATAAGAACGTTAAGAGGAATGTGTCCTATTTTCGTCCATGTGGTTGCATATACCAGTTATACGTCTATTGCTGAATTGTGTTAAACTTTCATTTGATCCTTGACCAAGGGTAGTTTGAATATTGAGATTGTCTACAATAGCATGGACTTAAGACAAAGTAAATATTTTTCGATAAATTAAAAAAAATTCAACTAATTCACATTTTCTCTTGTTATAAAAAATCATCGTATTTTGAACCAAAAAAAATGAAGAATTAAAATCGCGACGGGTCACTATTTCAAGAATCTTGAGATTTTTAATTACCTCCCTGCTTTCTTGTCAATAGGCATACATTCTGCAAGTAATCAGCCATCGTATTCATGTCTTGGACTGAAGAGATTACCGAGAGTACTCTCTCAAAGTCTTTAGGTAGGATCGAGAATCAACAAAACACGTGATCGGAGATTTCAAGAATGATGGAATTTAGGAAACATGGATAGTATGATACTCTTTATAGTATCAAAATATATGAAATTTTGCTTTTGTATACAAAGGGGATTGGTAAATCTGGACAAAACAAGATTTCAACAACAACTCTCTAAATTAGTAACTTGGCGTGGGATACAGTCACGAACACTTGTTTACGTGCATTTCTTATTATCTAAATCCGCGATGGAATACCGTGACAGCCAGCGGCGTGTCCCCGAATTAAAATGTATTCTAATACTTTACCCGAAAATGGGATATTGTTGCCATCGCTTATCAAATTTTTGAATTCATGACTAGATATTGTTGGTGTCATTCTAACACACAAAATAATATTATAATTTTTGAGCTAACAATAAATTGTTGTTACAGAAAATTTTTTAAGTTCAACTACATTTTTGTTGATATAACCAAATGTTTGTTGATATAACAAAATTAGTTGCTAAAGTGACTAAATTCGTAATTGTATTTACAAAATACGTTGTTAGCTCAAATGTAAACATAATTTTAATTGTATTGACAATCAAATTAATTGATATTTTTTTGTGTGAAATTGACATCGAAAATATTCGGAAACGAGAAATTTTTTGCAGACAAAATTGTTGTATTTGTCCGTCGCGGAAAAATGTTTCATAACGATGGCTACTATGTTCTGCTTTCCAGTTGAAAAGCACTATATTTTCGCGATTACTTTTCCTGAAATAACCATAATTATAAATGAAAATAAAAATCTTTAAAATCTTAACGATATCTAGAGGAACGAGAAACTGCGCATCAATTGAGTTAATCTACCACCACGAAAATTTCAACGCGAAAAGTGAACATAGTACTGACCCAGTGTTGCCAGGTTGGGGGTTTCCACCCCAAATTTAGGGGTTTTTTACACGTTTAGGGGAATTTTTAGGGGTAACATTTATTTGGGGGTATTTTTGGGGGTAAAAAATTATTTAGACCCTATAAAGTGGAGAAATTCTCAAAAAAATTTGGAACAATTCTGGCATGAATTTTGAAAAAAAAAATGAGGGAAGTCATCCCATGTTCTTAAATACAAGTAAGTAAGCAATGACATTCTCTTTTAAACGCATCTGTTGAAGGGACATTTTTAATATTTGATACAATTAAAAACAAATTAAGAAATGGTATAGTAACATTAAATTATTGGTCTCATAATTTCACGCCTACAATTTTGGCGAATAATGTATATATTTACTGAACTTTAATTTTTGTTTATTTTTTATTTCTATTATTTGTACTTTATAAGCCATTGTTTTAATTAATTTGATTTGAAAGATTTATACATTGAATTACATTGTTTTGTCTGCTCTTTATATTGATATACATTTTGTATTATTATACCCATAGAAAAATTACTTTCCTCAGGAACGAAATTTTAGACAAATAAACCCGAATTTGTGAAAAGTGGTATAATGATGTTATCTACTGATTTTTATTTACTTCAAAAGAAATTTTGTTCTTCAGAAAAGAAATTTTCAGTATATATATATTTGTGTTAAATTTAATTTGTAAAGTGTATCACTGCAGGATTTTTTAACGAAATGTGGGACACCTTTTTGACTTATTAACATTCTTAAATTTTTTGGGGGTTTTTGAAAAAAGTCTAGACCAATTTAGGGTCTTTTTTCTTAAGATTTGGGGGAAAGAATCAAAACTCACCTGGCAACACTGTACTGAACTAAAGTCGAAAAACATTTTTGCAAAAAAAAAAAAAGGTGGAGCTCGAAAGTTACATTGGGCTATTCCCCATCCAGTTATATTAAAATTTGCATCAAAGACTTTTAATTTTATACCTTTTTATTGATTTATTTTTGATTTTAGTGGCTAAACTCGAACTTAATACTCACCTTAAAGATTTACTAAATAGTTCATTATTTCTTTAAATTTGTAAATTTTACTACAAATGCGTCCATCATGAACTTCGTATATCACTAAATTTTTCCAATTTGCAATTTTTTCCTTGAAACTACAAAATTTTATTTAACAAATGAAAAAAAAATAATTATGTCTAATAAATGTTCTTGAATTTGTAGAAACATGTTTACTTACATATTTTTGTGGTACCGGCGTGATTCTAGCGTTTGTAATACTGTTTAATTAAATGTTTCTAAAAATTTTAAAATTTTTCTAAAATTAACCAAAAGTTTTCTTCTTGGTGGGTTCACTGTTTTTTCAGTGTGACTAATCCACTGTTGATGTGGGTCATTGATGTTTTAACGACATTTTTTCTTCATCATCTTTCTTTTGAAAAACGGTTTAACAGCAGCTCAATAATTCAAAAAATCGATTTTTCAATTTTTGATTACGTCAAAATTATTAAGTCTATTAAATTTGGGAAAACTCGTAAATTTGCAACATTGATCTCTTTTTACGTCCCTTATAAATAGAACTTTTTCCAGTTGTTGGTAAGATTTCAAAAATGTGCTCTCAGAAAAGAAATTAAAAAAAAAACGATCTCAACATGATAATGATTTTTGAGAAATTTAAGGCTACAAAAGGTACACAGAAAAAAAATCCGAAAATTTTTCCAATTAATTTCTTAATTGAGTTTTAAAAAAATAATCAATTAAAAAGTTAATTTATTCAAAAAAATTTTAATTGAAACAAAAATCAATCACAAAATGTATAGTGTCAATTAATTTTTTAATTGGATCAATTAATTTTTTAATTGATACTATCATTTCTATGATTGAACACATTTCAATTAAAAAATTAAATAGATCAATTAATTTCGTGATTGAAGCAGAAAAATTTTTTGTGTGTAGACATCGACTTCTGACAAGTTGTCCGATTAGTAATTTTCGTATTTTTTTGGGCGGAAACTAAAGTAAAGTATTATATTTTAGTTATTTTTAATTTAGTAAAAATTTGCACGTATAATTACCAAAAAAATTAAATAAATTATTTTTAATTGTAGATGTCTAGAAAATTAGGTTTTTCTTTTGACTGTACAATTTCTCTCTAAAATACACTCTCCTAACCTCATTTTTTAACATTTTGTGTTAGTTTAGATTCTCTATTCCAATTTCAAAAACTTTTCCGTGTACACAAAACATCAGTTAAATTTACTACTCCCCTAAACAACCATTAATTTACTCCGAAAAGCAAAGAAAATGAATACCGAGTACCCGGTGTGTATACGCTTGCAAAAACGAATGCAGACACAACAAATTTGTCAAAAACATATGTTTGTCAAACAATTGCTGACACATCGTCCTCTCCTATTATAAGCTGCCGTCATATTTGTGTGCGAAAATTCTTTCGGAAAAGGAGAAAACAACAAGAGAAATAATTGCAAAAATCACTGCAATACATTTTTGCATAGAAAAAGCAACGTGGATTTTTAAAACGACACAACAAATACGACAGGATTCCATATTCAGCGAAATTGTGTATTAATCAACGTAGGATATAGAGAAATACCCAGAAAGTGAGAAATCATGAAATTAACCATAAAAACACTGGACCAGAAAACATTTTATGTGGATTTCGATGAATCGAAGACAGTTTGGGACTTGAAAGCACATCTGCACAAACTACCAGAAGTTGGTGTGCAACCGGAACTGCAGCAATTGATTTATGCAGGTCGTGTGCTCGACAATGACAATGTACTGAAAACGTATAGTATTGATGAACGCAAATTTCTGGTGGTGATGGCCAAAAAAGTGCAAGCACCAGCACCACCACAAGCAGCAAAGGAAAGTGAAAAGGAAGCTGCAAAACCAGCAGCAGCCACAACAACAAGCTCGAAACCTAGCGAACAGAGTGCGGCCGGCAGTGCATCACCGGCAGCCGCATCACAACCAAAGACTGATGAAAAACCTAAAGAAAAGGAAACAACTCCAGTTGCCGGAGCAGCAGCAGTAACTGGCACAAGTAGCGCCACCACAGCATCAAGCGGTGCTGCTAGTGAAAGTACACCAGCAGCTAGAGAGGAGCAAAGTGCCAGTAATTTAATGGACATTATGGATGTCTCTCCAACAGCTGCCGCCAATGAATCGATGGTTCGTGAAATTATGAGCATGGGTTATCCGGAGTCTGATGTCCGCCGGGCCTTATTCGCTAGTTTCAATAATCCCGACCGAGCCATTGAATATTTGATTGAAGGTATACCCGATATACGTGAAATCATGGGCGGCGCTCCACAAGCATCTATTCCAACAGTCAATCCCCCAACAGGAGCCCCTGCAGCCGGTACCAATCCACTTAACTTTTTGCGCGAAGATCCACGTTTTAGTCAAATGCGCCGTGTAATACGCCAGCGTCCAGAGTTGCTAAGCAGTGTTCTGTCACGTATTGGTGAGACAAATCCAGCATTGTTGTCCGTCATTAGAGAAAACCAAGATGAGTTTGTGGCCATGCTCAATGAAGAAGTCAGTGGAGGAGGTGGTAGTGCAGGTGGAGAATCAACCGATTCCGGGGCAGAACCCAGAGAAGATGTTGTCGAAATAATTCTCACAGAAGAGGAGAAACAAGCTGTAGATCGCTTGGTAAACTTAGGATTTCCACGTGAAATAGTGTTGCAAGCCTACATTGCCTGCGAGAAGAATGAAGAACAGACAGCAGATTTCTTGTGCCGACATATGGAGGACTAAGTACACACAGGAGAAATATAAAGGAAGACAGGACATTACAATGGAACTTTAGCCCAGAAGATCGGAGGAGTTAAGGAGAGATGATGATTGCATTAATTTATAATAATCCATATTCTTACATTTGTTGTAATTTAGAATATAGATCAAAAAAAAAAGAATGTTTGAACACTACTAAAATTGATCAACAAAAAATACATAATTCTTGAGATTAAAATCAATACATAAATGGATTTTCGTTTTCTCTTTTTAACTAATGGAGCCAGGGCATTTGTCCATCTACTACTTACCTTATTCATACCAGACATATCATCATAGCCCACCATATTGTTATAGTGACTCGGAACCATGTGGTGATGAGCTGGAGGCGGTGGCGGAGGAGGATATGGCTGATATTCGTTAACATAATCGTTGTAAAGTTGCGGTGGTAATTGTGGCATTTGGGGCGTAGTGGGCGGAGGTGGTTGGACATCGTACATGGGTAGCTTTTTAGCTTTAGGTTTCCGACCTCTACGCTTGCCCGGTTTTTTAGGTGCATTTAGAAGCATTGAGGCGTTTACAAAAGTATTTACAAATAAATCGGGCATTGTTTGTTGCTCACAAATAAAATTATCAAGTCAATGGTCAAGTCCACCACACAGATCTGTAAATAGAAATGCAAGCAAACAAAATTCCCCCAAAAAGGAATGGTCATTTGGATATTCTGTATGATGCATAAATGTTTCAATATGTATAAATAAGATATGATATTTCTAACAGCCTTTTATGGAATGAAACAATGATTAGTTCTGGGGTATGTGAATTTATTTTTAAAACCTATAAGCTTAGTAAAGCGTTTTACAATCTTGTGATTCGTCTTTTTTTATGATGCTTTTCTTTGAATTCCATGCCGGTGTTTTAATAAATATGTAAGAGTATCAATGTGTGTTTTTTCTTAAATGCCAAGATCATGGTCAACGAATTTAGTTACGCAGTCTCTTTTTAATTTCATTGGCCAATTCGCCTAGTGGTATTTCCTCCTCTTTACGACTACTAACTTCTCTTAACTTTACAATGCCTTTTTCCAATTCTGAGTCACCAAATACCACGGCCAAGGGAATTTGTTGTTCTTCGCAATGTTGTAGCTGGGCTAAAAGTTTTGGATTCAATTTGTAAGAATGTTCAGCCTGAAAAGTGGACAAAAATATTATTTTGATGAACAAAGCTCAGGGGGATGAACAACAAACCTTAACACCTTGATTCCATAAATCATTTAAGATACTCAAACGTTTTTCATGCAAACCCTTATGAGCCGAAGCAACATACACCTCAACTTCATTGGTTCGAGATTTGATACCAGCTGCAGCTGCTTTGCCTTCTAAAACTGAAAATATCCTTTCCACTCCTATAGAGACGCCAACACAAGGCACTTGTTTGCCTTTTGGGTCGAACATGCCAACTAAATTGTCATAACGACCCCCGCCGGCCACTGAGCCAACAGTACCTTGTTCCTCAGTAGCCCCATTGGCTGCTACCTTTGGCTCAGCCTTCAGGACACATTCATAAATGACACCAGTATAATAGTCTAGACCACGGGCCAAACTTAAATCGAAACTAATTTTATTCGATAGACCCATAGCTCCACAATATTTCAATAGTAATTGCATGCCTTCCAATCCCTTAACAGCAGCAGACACTGATTTTAGTTTGGGGTCAGCCAAAAGTTTCTCCACCAATTCAGCACCACCGCTTAATTGGACATATTCACCTATTTGATCGGCAGCACTAGCATCCAAACCTTTTTCATCGATCATTTCACGACGAACCTCAGACCAGGGCGACTGAAAGTATTAACAAAAAACTATGTAAGGAATCTTGTTCAATTTTTTTTTTCACCAGCACTGACTTTGTCCAATTTATCTACAGCCGAGCATATAGAACGGAATTTATCTGCTGGTACTCCACATGCCTCAAACATACCATCCAACAGTTGACGATGGTTTAGTTTGATGACATAGTCCCCTATATCTAATGTATCTAGAACTTCGGAGACAATTTTAACACATTCGGCATCAGGCAACATGGGATCATAGGAGCCGGCAATATCAAAATCCTAAAAGCAGAGAAATATATGAAGAATAGGGTCTATAGGTTCTTAAAACGAAAACAAACTTACACATTGATAAAATTCACGATAACGACCACGGGTCATAGCAGGATTATCTCTGCGATAGACTTTGGCTATATGATATCGTTTAATGCTAGAGATTTTACTCATGGCCAAATATCTGGCCAAAGGAACTGTTAAATCATAACGTAATGATAAAATTTCACCTCCCTGATCTTTGAGATCGTAAATCAATTTGGAATCTTCACCATATTTGCCAGTTAAGACTTCCTGCAAGTATAACGCAAAGAAGTTTGTCATTTCCATATTTAAAATGATGCCACTAATTTACCTTCAATTCAAATACTGGAGTATCTATGGCTTCTCCACCATGTTTCTTAAAAACGGCCACAATTTTATCCAAAACATTTTGCCGTAACATCATCTGCTGGGGTGTATAGTCCCTTGTCCCCTTAGGGGTTTTCAATGTGAATTTCTGATTTTGTGCCGGTTCATCTCCCAGTTTGGCCTTGAGGGCCAATAATTTTGCTACTTCTTCATCGATCTGTAATTGAAATCCAAATAAAAAGATCATCATATCGTTAGGATTTATCGTTAGCAAAATCTTGAAAGTAGGATAGTTTAATGCTAACCTTGTCCAATTCCAGTTGCCGATGACTTAATATGGAACCACTACCACCATTACCACCAACTCCATCATCAGTATCATTATTATTATTGTTATTATTGTGATCCACCTTTGATGATGGGCTATGTTGTTGGGTCGCTAAGGAACGATGACGACAATAACAATAGCTCGAAGTTTTTTTAAAACTTTTCTTTGCGAAACGCACACTCAAAATAGCCGAACGTAACATTTTTCAACTTTTTTTAGTTAATCTTAAATTTTTATTCCTTTTTTTCAAGTATTATTTTTATGGAATTTAGGAAAGGATCTTGCTTTTATTTATGTCGCGAGATATTGGGAGTTTGTAGTCTTAGACCTAGAGACAACAAGGACAACAACAATAATAATGAGACTGAATTAGATTTGGCATAGAAAGGGGAGTTTTATTCATTTCTTTAGGCTTTTTTTTATTTGATGATGAAAACTTATTTGCAAAATTATTTACGTTTTTTCTTTTTTTTTTTTACTGGGTGGTAATACTATTTTATTATTATTATTTTTATTACTATGAACACAACACACTATTATGATTAAAAGATGCACAAATAAAATGATGCATACGTTTTACACAAAATGCAAAAACAAATGGTGAGCATGTTAGTAGGTAAATACGTAAATGTTGGGAAAGCCAAAAGCTGGTTAGTATGAATGGATTTACAATGTGATAAAATTACATATGCATGTGGATAAACTTCATTAAACGATCTATGGATACCACTAATACTATGTACAGTTGTATTATACAAAACAGTGGACAATTTAATCAAATATAAATGTTTAAAAAATGATACAAATGATACAAGAGAAAACAAAGCATGGACAATGATCCTTCATTGGTTTTGCCTTAACCCTCCGATGGTTGAAGGTCCTGTGGAATTTTTTGACTTTTATTATTTCGCAACTCTGTATTTTACCTGATATCACACATGATAGTTTATGACTATCGGTACTAATTAGTACAGGAAGCGATAAACCATCATATTTGAGGTCATAGAAAATACAGATTTTTTCATTAATAAAAGTCCACAGGGTCCTTACCACCTATCGGAGAGTTAAGGACTATATGGGGTATCATCATGTACAAAGTATTTATAAAAATTGTTTCCTGTAATATGTGAACAATTTTTGCATGTCTATAATACCATAATTATAACAAGTAAACTTTCGGCTTGGAAGATGGCTCGAAAGTTTTTGAAAAAGCTTTCTATAGAAATAAAATTTTGACAAATAATCTGTAAAAAAATACAAAATTTTCTATAAAAATAAAATGTTGACAAAATTTTCTGTAGAAATTAAATTTTGACAAAATTTTCTATAGAAATTAAATTTTCTATACAAATAAAATTTTAAATAAATATTCTGTTTGGTTGTTTTTTGGTCAAATTTTCTTCGGCCGAACTTTGTATTGAACACATGACCCATTGTATGCAAGGCGAACATGCTAACCATCACAGTTGCTCTCCAGTCAGATGAATGTTCTTACTAAATTCCGTGCCACCGTGGTGCAATGGTTAGCATGCCCGCCTTGCATACACAAGGTCGTGGGTTCGACTCCTGCTTCGACCGAACACCAAAAAGTTTTTCAGCGGTGGATTATCCCACCTCAGTAATGCTGGTGACATTTCTGAGGGTTTCAAAGCTTCTCTAAGTGGTTTCACTGCAATGTGGAACGCCGTTCGGACTCGGCTATAAAAAGGAGGTCCCTTGTCATTGAGCTTAACATGGAATCGAGCAGCACTCGGTGATAAGAGAGAAGTTCACCAATGTGGTATCACAATGGACTAAATAGTCTAAGTGAGCCTGATATCATCGGTCTGCCACCTAACCTAACCTAAATTCTTATAAGCTTAAATGTATTTTACTGACACCTCACCAAATTTATTAAATTTGAATTAGTACATGTTTTATAATGAGGTTCGTATTAGCCCGCTTTGCCATATTTTCTTTCTTAACGTATTGGCCTTAACTACAATATATTTCCAGTTAAAGCCTAACGGAGCTATATAAAAATAAGAATATAGGTTAATGAATGAATATGCATAGAAATATAATATACTAAGGTTAAGCTCAATAATATATATAGAAAGGTCAGCGGATGGTTTATGCAAGGTAGATTAAATTATCGCAGCATTTGGTTCTGAATTTTAAAATCATCGTTCGGATTCGTCGGGTATAACCGGTGCATCTAGTGGGTGTACATCTTGAATACTTCGAATTGCGCAAGAAGTTCAAAGTTGATGGTGACTTTTGACAGCGTGTGCAGACCACTGCGCTTCCAGTTAATACCGGTTAACACTCAACGACACTCATATTAGGATGAATGCCCCAAACAGGGGCTATATGTAATTATACAGCGATTTTTGCATGGAAGTTAGCATACATCATGTACCAAACACCTTATAAAATTTAGCTCCAAATTTGTAAACCGATATATTGTTTAGGTCTGAAGCAGTGTTGCCAGTATTGGGGATTTTTCCCCAAATCGGGGATATTTTTTCCTGGATGGGGGGTCAAAATTTGTGAGTTGTAGACTGGGGGATTTGGTGAGGAGTTTCCACAAATTTGAGGATTTTTGTGGGGAATTTTCGAAATTTGGTCATTATAATATATCAGGTTTTGAGTTATGGTTTCTATGACATTCTTTACTTCCACATGTTTAAAAAGAGGCCTAAAGAAGTACAGAGAGTCTTAAAAATAAATAAAAAATCTATTCCAAGAGCTACTTTACAATTTACTTTGTTTCCTTTTTTTACTATTGTGAAATTATTTCGTAAGGACTGGGGTCGAAGTTTTGGCCCCAAATTTGCGTACATCACTGATTTGGAAAATATATACCATACATATATGGGGGCATGTTCCGATATTCGGAATCGAAAGTCGCAAAATTTTCATATTTTCTTAACCCTAAAACACTTTAATACTGCAGGAATAATATTATATATGTATATAGAATAATATGAGTACTTGACTTTACAAATTTTAACTTTGGAAACATAGTTCTCTTTGATAAGAAGTTAAAATACAAATTGAATTTATGTATGTGCGATAGTCTAAATTTTTTCTTTATGGGAAAACTAAATTCTTACGATTTGCGATTCCGAATATCGGAACATGGGGGATAGAATAGAGTTCATATTGGGACAACAACGATCACCCAATTTTATTTCTTTGCTATTCAGAACTAAGTTTTGATTCCTAACTACACATGTTGACTAAACTCCCATGTTTATTTCTCGAGCATTTAGAAGACGATTTGCATAAGATACAAATTCGATGACTCTTTATATAAACCAATAATTAATGAGGAAATGTATCGGATAATATTTTGAGCACCCTTCTCTTAGTTTTGTGGTTTGAAATCTTAATCTTATTGTATCTCGCAAACTGGTATAACAACATTGCATATTTTCTAATTTTTAAATTACGACGGATTTTTTTAAAAAGAGCCTATTCCTTAACTTTTTTCTAAAAAAGCTTGCCAAAAACTGTATTGGGGATTTTTGTGGGGAATTTTAAATTAAATTGGGGATTTTTGTCTGAAAATAGCGTGATTTCATAAATACTTTGTTCCTAAATCCTCCGCAAATCTTCTTATTGAAGAATTTTTTAATATTAATGTGTATAGACTTGAGTGGTCTATAGTAGCTCTTGTAGGAAGTCGAACATAAAAACAATTATAATATTTAAGGCATTTTGTCTCTGCTTTCACACAATAACAACAGTCCAAATAGCCAGACTGATGACAGAAAAGGCACTGAGATTAGGTATAATCTCTTTTTCCCTTCGAATTGAAATGTTTTCATTCTTCAAAATCGACTAATAATTTTTTGAACATTTTGTCTAATCGAGAACATAACTTTTGATGTTGGTTAAAATCAAATAAACGAATTTTAAAGTAGATAACGAACATAAAAAAGTCAGAAACAGCACTATTTTTTCATATGGTATATGTATATTTTTTCTTATGGGAAATTATTTTCTTTAAGGTATACAAATGCATATAAGAAATTTCTTTTATTCGGGTGGTTCGAGTATAATTCACATTGGATTTAGTGAATTGTCCGAATTTATTCTAATTGGTTGATAATTTCGCTGCAAATAGAGGATGCTGATGAAGAATGTGGCAGTTCCGAAGCGATCGTCCATCTCGTCCAATTAAATTTGACAAACACATACTTTTTTTGTGTTGGTTAAGCTACTCTTGTAGTTTAGCCAACGCTTGGTTTTAAGTTGAAATCAAAATAATAACAAAAGAAATTTCTTTTCTTTAGGAATAATTTTGTTTTATAGCCCATTCACATTAGGTTCGAAATCTGCTAAAAGTAGATTTGAAATCCTTTTTTTATAAGGAAAATTACAGTTGAAATCCAGTTAAAGAGGATTTTGGAAGTGTAATATGGGTTTTGGAAGTGTAAACAAAAATCGCATTTATTGTTGTAAAATATTTTTATTAAAACAATTAAATTCAAATGTAATTACTCCATTCACCCATAAATTTGTTCTTTTTAGAAGTTGTTTTGTTTTGTCAGTTATTCTTTTTCAATACTATTACTTAGCTAATAAATTTTAAATTTTTTGGTTATATTTCTGATTATATAAAAAGCCGTTTTTGGACGCAGATTTTATCATAATTTGCTGTTTTAAAAACTGCTTTTAGTCAAGCAGAATTGCTTGACTTGTAGTGCCTTTGTATTTATTTCACTTATTTCGAATTTTATGTTAAAATATCATTTACTCGCAAAGGTCAAAAATCGCGACGTCAAAAGTCGACTTTTTAATAACCGCAAAAATCGATACTCTACTTTTTCAAATTTTGAAAAAGTCGAAAAATTACATACATTTTCATACCTACCATCATAGAATGGTAACGGAGGTATAATAAGTTTGTCATTCCGTTTGTAACACATCGAAATATCAATTTGCCTGAAATTGGAAATCTATATGTATTTTAGACCATAAAGAGTTGTGTCAAAAATGGTGAGTATCGGTCCATGTTTTGATATAGCCCCCATATATACCGATCTCCCGATTTTACTTCTTGGGCTTATAGAAACCGTATTTTTTACCCACTTTGCCTCAAATTGAAAATCTAGAAGTATTTTAGAACAAAAAAGGTGTGCCGAATATTGTGAGTATCGGTCCATGTTTTGATATAGCCCCCATATGGACCGATCCACAGATTCTACTTCTTCCACAGAAAAAAATTTCACGAAAATGTTTCCAATTAAAATCTTAATTGAGTTTTAAAAAATATTCAATTAAAAATTTTATTGAATCAACAAATTTTTTAATTGAAATAAAAATCAATCACACAAATTAATAATATCAATTAATTTTTTTAAGTGGATCAATTAATTTTTTAATTGACTGCCAATTAATTTTTTAATTGATACTACCATTTCTGTGATTGAAGACATTTCAATTAAAAAATTAATTGTATCAATTAATGTCGTGATTGAATTAGAAAATTTTTTTTTGGTGTGTAAGCTTCTACGGTCCGTGTATCGGATTTAGTTTTCATCGGTCCATTTGGTAAGGCCTCCATATAGACCTATTTCTCTTCTTGAGGGTATAGAAGGCACACTGATCATGAAAATTGCTTGAAACAGAATATAGAATTTCAAGATTTTACTTCTCGTAATCATTTAAATAAAGGGGGTAAAAATCTACAGATTTTAGATTCCAAATCAAGGAGTTATTTCATCATTTTCTTGCACGCTTACACGACATGTTTATGATTCCTCTAAAACTCAAACAAAATTGGCTCTTATAAATCCAGAATCTGATATAGCCTTCGTAGGTATAATCTTTAAATTTATCTTCGGGAAGTTTACTGGGTTGAACTGCTCTGTTTGGGAACATCTGTCACCAAACCCCCCTTAAAAGGAGACTATAATATTTGATTCATGTGGTGGGTATTAAAGATTCGAAATAGGCGTAAGTCGACTTTTGCAAATTTGGAACAATAGAAAATTCGACTTATTGATTCTCACACACAAAAAAAATTTTCTGATTCAATCACAAAATTAATTGATCCAAGTAATTTTTTAATTGAAATGTCTTCAATCACGGAAATGATAGTATGAATTAAAAAATTGATTGAAGGTAAATTAAAAAATTAATTGATACTATTAATTTTGTGATTGATTTTTGTTTCAATTAAAAAATTTATTGAATCAATTAATTTTTTAATTAAATATTTTTTAAAACTCAAATAAAATTTTAATTGGAAAATTTTTCGTGAAATTTTTTTCTGTGTACAATAAAAGTTTTACAGTTAAATGGGCAAATATCTTTCCCGAAGAAAATATGGGGTCTCACTAATTTCTTTTACAGCATTACGCATTTGTTATAATACCCTGACTAATCGTGTGGTATAGGTCAGGGTATATAATCCATTGAAACGCTAAAATCAATATATTTTTATCATATCAATAATGTGTTGGTTTCAGTAGTTTATTATAATCTGTAGTATGGTGAAAGAGAGCTTAAATTGGTGAATAAATGTTTCAGTTTTGAATTTTAATTTGAATGATTAATAAATGTTGTATTCCACCACATATTGCATTAAGGATACCTATCAGCACCACAAACATTTCCCACAATTGATACCGATAACCAACCAACGTTTCAACCCCACAAGTATATTACTAGCACACACAAAAAACAAAAACGAATATTGCCAACAGCCATGGTATGTTAGCGCCCCACCGCAACCCCACCATTAATAATACCCAACACCCGGAGGAATATAGCAACAAAGAAGGAGACCAAGACGATATTTGTTTGTTTTTATTAAGCGGTTGGGTTACATGTAAACAGGTAAGAGTATCAAATAAACAACAGCTGATATTTAACGCGGAAAATTATTTTATTTGGTGGTGTTATTCTATAGCTAGAGTTGGCAAAGAATGAAAATGTAATGATATTATTCTAGTGCCAACAAAGCACCACCCTTGGTTTGATTGAAACGGGTTTTGGTAAAACAAAAAAAAAAACTTAAACCCAAAAAAAAGCAAATTGGTGCAATTTTTTAAAAGCTATTTTTCCCCCAATTCATAAGTTGAAGTTTTGGCCAAATAAGCTTTGCTCCATTTATGAAGCTAACCGCTAAGAAAAAATGAGATGGTGCATAAAACAATGCACTTCATAGTGCGATGACTCAAATAGCCAACTGTGCATAATTATTTTGCAAATAAACAATCAATGAAAATAGTCATGAATATGAATTTGCTTTCTCCTGGAATTGGGCAAACGGATATGGATATTGCAATGGCTATTGATGATGATGAAGATGAAATCTATGATTTTTTTGGTATTTACAGAATAAAAGATGGGCATCAAGAATTATTGTACAAAAATAGTTACGAAGATAAAATCGTCTAAAACGAATTGAGAAATTGAGATTTCCCATTAAACTTTATGATACATACTCGAAAACGAAACATACAGACGCACACAACCAACACACAACATATGTATTGAGGTACATACGTATGAGGAGATACAACAAAAGGGTTAGTAGTAGTACAATTTTTTTTTTTTTGTGAATTGTCTCCTTTCCAAATGCAACAAAAATACTTAAATGCGTTAAAGTTTTTTACTCAATCCTAATAATAATAAACATGCTGTTGCTAATCATTGCCTTATTTCAATGTCGACGACGAAATTGGGCGCAAATGATGAGGGGGTGTCGTTGAGCAATAATAGAATGTACGTACCTTTTCTTTGGGTTCCTTGGCCGCCTTTAGTTTTCGTACCAAATCACCTTGCAATTTAATTTCTTCCAAGACTTGTTCACGCGTTTCACTCATTCCGCGAGTCGATTAGGAAAACAAACAAAAATACACCAATTATTGAATTAAAAACGCACAAATATTCTTAAGAACACGCTCCACTCTTGTTGGAACACAATTTTTAGGGGCTATAGGCTCTTGTTGATTTTTTATTAAACAAATCTTTTGGTTTTTACACGCGGCACGGATACAGACGTCGATAAAAACTTGGTTAGTAATGACATTTCTTACGATTGCTTTTGCTCTTTGACAGTTTGATATAACAGAGTTGTATTCAAGGCGGAATTTTTCCGTTACACAATGAACGATATCCCAATAAACACAAACGTTTGAAAAATACTAAAATTCAATAATTTTTCAAACATTTTTTCAAAGAATTAGGGTAATATTCAAGTTGAGAAATTGTTGAGAAAATCGCGTTCTCAACAAAAAACAGACATTACCCTCAACAGTAAAATTCAACAAAATAGCAATAATTTCTCAATTGTAATCCTCAAATTTAAATGCATCGCTACTCAATAATTTCTCAAACAGTTTTCAATGTGAGAAAAATAAAAAACTAGCATTGTTGCGAATACTTTCAAACCACAATTTGTATGAAAGTCAATCCTAGTTCTAACTGAAAGTCAATACTAAATTTCTAGGGATTTTGTAAATTTTATTATTTTTTCGTTAACAAATATAATAATCTTAAAAATAACATTAATAATATATGAAAATAATAATATTATACCAATCAAAATGTAATTATCTTATTAAACGTATTAATAAATAAAACTATGAATACAACTTTAAATATCTTAAACATTTTTACATGTATAATTCCATTTCCTCCATAATGTTGGTGTCATTAATATGCTGGCAATTTGAAATAATTACTATCGAGGATCTTGCTGGCTTGTGTGTTAGAATAGATTCCAGCAAGAGGAAATCACAAAATATCAAACTGATGACGGGTAAATTGATGTAATGCACATTTTCATCCAGAAGTTCTTGATATAGGAATTGTTGCACTTTGTTTTAATTGGTTGCACTTTGTAAGTTTTCTGAAAACTTTTCTTTGTTGTTTCCTTCATCGGTTTTTCATCGGCCAACATCTTCCAAGAATATACCATTCAATGATTTTAGTTTTCTGCAAAACAATCGAGTTTTGTGATTTCCATTATGTTTTCATTTCACTTTTTATTTTGACTTACCAATTTGTATTTCTTCCAACTGACCACGTACTTCGTGATTTCCTCAAGAATGTTGGTGTTACAAAATTGTTGTTATTAAAATACTGGCAATTTTCAGGAACTTGATGACCAGATAATTGGAATAAATTTCCAGCAATTTCAATTCACAAAATAACAAATTAAACCGATGATGCACATTTTCACCCAGAAGTTCTTGATATAGGAATTGTTGCACTTTGTTTTAGTTGGTTGCACTTTGTAAGTTTTCTGAAAACTTTTCTTTGTTGTTTCCTTCATCGGCCAACATCTTCCAAGAATATACCATTCAATGATTTTAGTTTTCTGCAAAACAATCGAGTTTTGTGATTTCCATTATGTTTTCATTTCACTTTTTATTTTGACTTACCAATTTGTATTTCTTCCAACTGACCACGTACTTCGTGATTTCCTCAAGAATGTTGGTGTTACAAAATTGTTGTTATTAAAATACTGGCAATTTTCAGGAACTTGATGACCAGATAATTGGAATAAATTTCCAGCAATTTCAATTCACAAAATAACAAATTAAACCGATGATGCACATTTTCACCCAGAAGTTCTTGATATAGGAATTGTTGCACTTTGTTTTAGTTGGTTGCACTTTGTAAGTTTTCTGAAAACTTTTCTTTGTTGTTTCCTTCATCGGCCAACATCTTCCAAGAATATACCATTCAATGATTTTAGTTTTCTGCAAAACAATCGAGTTTTGTGATTTCCATTATGTTTTCATTTCACTTTTTATTTTGACTTACCAATTTGTATTTCTTCCAACTGACCACGTACTTCGTGATTTCCTCAAGAATGTTGGTGTTACAAAATTGTTGTTATTAAAATACTGGCAATTTTCAGGAACTTGATGACCAGATAATTGGAATAAATTTCCAGCAATTTCAATTCACAAAATAACAAATTAAACCGATGATGCACATTTTCACCCAGAAGTTCTTGATATAGGAATTGTTGCACTTTGTTTTAGTTGGTTGCACTTTGTAAGTTTTCTGAAAACTTTTCTTTGTTGTTTCCTTCATCGGCCAACATCTTCCAAGAATATACCATTCAATGATTTTAGTTTTCTGCAAAACAATCGAGTTTTGTGATTTCCATTATGTTTTCATTTCACTTTTTATTTTGACTTACCAATTTGTATTTCTTCCAACTGACCAGGTACTTCGTGATTTCCTCAAGAACGTTGGTATTACAAAATTGTTGTTATTAAAATACTGGCAATTTTCAGGAACTTGATGGCCAGATAATTGGAATAAATTTCCAGCAATTTCAATTCACAAAATAACAAATTAAACCGATGATGCACATTTTCATCCAGAAGTCCTTGATATAGGAATTGTTGCACTTTGTTTTAGTTGGTTGCACTTTGTAAGTTTTCTGAAAACTTTTCTTTGTTGTTTCCTTCATCGGTTTTTCATCGGCCAACATCTTCCAAGAATATACCATTCAATGATTTTAGTTTTCTGCAAAACAATCGAGTTTTGTGATTTCCATTATATTTTCATTTCACTTTTTATTTTGACTTACCAATTTGTATTTCTTCCAACTGACCACGTACTTCGTGATTTCCTCAAGAACGTTGGTGTTACAAAATTGTTGTTATTAAAATACTGGCAATTTTCAGGAACTTGATGGCCAGATAATTGGAATAAATTTCCAGCAATTTCAATGCACAAAATAACAAATTAAACCGATGATGCGATCATCCAGTAGTTGTTGATATGGAAAAGCATAAATACCAAGTTTTTTTGGTTGCACTTTGATTTATGGAAACTTTCTCTTCTCGATAAGCCACTACCATTTTTCATCGGCCAGCCTCTTAATGTGTCCAAGAATCAGCATCCAAATATTTTAGTTGTCTGCAAAGAGATTTGAGTTTAGTGACTTCCTTCAAGTTTTCATTTCGTGTTTTAGTTTTACTTACCAATTATTATAAGCAATTTCAATTGATTATTAAAAAATTTCCACATTTTTGTATTTCTTCCACGAACTTTGTTGTCCAAAGTAGTATTGAAAACCATGTGGTTTTTTCGTTGCATTTCAGGGTAGTGTTTTGTCAAAGTTTTCTCCAATTATCTTCAACACATTTTCAAAGTTTTCGTCAACATTTTGCCAAATTGGTTGTAATTCGCAAACAATTTGAAGATGAATTGAAGATGAGCTTTTTCAAGTCAAGTTGAATTTATGTTGAAAATGATATTTACCCTCAAACTGAAGAGGTGTTGCATTTGAAAAACGCTCATCCTGTGTTTATTGGGATGTAACAAATTAGTCCAGCCGACGTAATGATGAACGAATTTAATTTGATTGCTTAACTTTAAATCCATCACTATACTCCTCGACCGATTTGTCTTATCATGCATTTGTTAAGGTATCAAAAGTGTCTTTGGATTTTTTTATAATTAGCAAAAATTGTTTAGTTTTCTTAGATGACCATTGGAATTTTACAATTTTGGGATTTAACGTTCGGCTTGAGGTCATGAACTAATGATAAATGCTGCTGTAATTGTTTTTCATTACCTTATTCTTGAAATAAAGATATTCTTGGATAATTCGATACACCTTCGGTGATCATCTTAGAAATGTTTTATATTGAATTTATAGAAAATTTTGTTAACATTTTATTTCTAAAGAAAAAGTTGTAAAAATTTTATTTCTATAGAAAATTTTGATTTTTATTTCTTATTTTCAAAATTTTATTTCTATATAAAATTTTGTCAAAATTTTATTTCTACAGAAAATTTCGTCAAAATTTTATTTCTATAGAAAATGTTATCAAAATTTTATTTCTATAGAAAATTTTGTCGACATTTTGTTTCTATAGAAAATTTTGTCAAAAATTTTATTTCTATAGAAAATTTTGTTCACATTTTATTTCTATAGAATATTTTGTCAAAACTTAATATCTGTAGAAAATTTTTGCACATTTTTATATCTATAGAACATTCTTGCAAAAATGTATGTCTATAGAACATGTTTGTCAATTTTTTTTATAGTAAATTCTTTATTATTTTATTGCTAAGAAAATTTTTGCAAAATTTCATTTTTATAGAAAATTTCGTTAACATTTTATTTCTATAGAAGATTTTGTTAATTTTATTTCTATAGAAAACTGTACTTCCTTATTATAGAGTCAATCAATAAGAGTTTTATGATCAAATTTTGGAAAATGGTTGCCCGATTATATACGTAAATACTAAAGATCTTTATTGTTATATTTAAATAAAAATCATAAAAATGTTTGTTTTTTTTTTTGTTACAAAACTGAATTCATTATTCTTAAAATACAAAATTTTTGGTTAACAACATGTTAAGGCCGGTATGCACCTCTAGCGAAATTTTCGGTAGGAAAAATTTATTTAAGTCTACAACAAAAAAACAGGGGTGTGTACACAAATTTTAAACCAGCTAATCGCTTTTAAAAATTGTTAATATATGTTCCAAATATTCCTCAAATAAATTGTTTATTATTTACAGACCTTTTAAAACTTTTACGAACACAATGACTGTAATAAATTAAATGTTTGCTGCCAAAATATGCAAATATGAACGCTACCGAAAATTTCGTTAGCATAAATAGCAATGCATTTCTTATGGGAATGAAATTTTTCGCTAGAGGTGCATACCGGCCTTTAACCATAAATTTAGATTGGTTTTAATATTATTTACATTGCAGATTTTTTGACGATTTTTGAAATAGAAATGATGATTATGAGGATTTCTTCGGAAAAAGTGAAGATTTTTCTTGAAATTTTATTGGCAGCCCTGATACCAATAATGAATCATATAGAGTGACCTCCATTCTCTTAAGACCTAAGGAGCTCTTGCGAAAATTGCTGCTATATGCCAATAAAACCGTTTTATCATGAATACGACCATACCTGGCTTTAGCAGTAGCACCTTTTCAGAGCCAAGTAGACATTTTTCTATTATTATTTATTAGGGGAATCTATTGAATAATTATTAGGGTTATTTTATTCGATTTGGTTTTTTGTCGAAATTATCTCATTTAACCTGTCAGAATGCGAGCATTTATGCACCGTTTAGACGAGAGTCTAAACTTACGGCGTTTTCGATTCGCAAAAAATATGTTGCCTTGGTGTTACACTACTTTTTCCCTAATTGACATTTCGCCCAAATGTTAGTGTAATTCTAAAGTTATTATTATTTTATAATATTGTGAGGTATAAAGGATCCAAAATTTATGGCAGTGTCCTTGATATGTTGCAATCAATTTCGGGAAAGTTGCACTTTTTTTCCCAATCGAAATCGCCATTAGTTTTTAGTGGAATTTAAATGCCAATACTAGTAGTATAATATCGGAAATTTAAGGAATGTCGGTTAATCGAATTTGACGAATCCCTCAAGCGAACCCCTTACTCGACATTTTTGATACCTATTCGATTATTTCAAAGATACCTTTTTGACAAGCAATAGTCGACATACATATTTCAATCAATAATATTGTTATTTTATTATAAAATAATGTTGTAATTATCTACTTATAGGGTAAGATATATATGTATAAATATATATTTATGAAGATCGTATAATCATTTTTGAATTGGCATACGAAAGGAGATTTTTTGTGTGTTGGCTATGATAATAAATCCGTATTCCACATAGAGAAAGCAATGATTAAGCGTAAATATATGCGTATGTATATAAATAAAAAAACAAAATTTCTAATCGTCTAATCGTCGCTTTTTCATCATCATTTTCCGCTTTTTCTGCATTGCCTCCATTTTCATATCCTCCAAATCCTCTTGCATTCCTAAGTTGTGTGAAAAAAAAAAAATTAAAAAAAAGTTTTAGCGTTTGTTAACGAGGTCTTTAATATTTTGGATCTTACCTATCTTTTTACTTATAAACTCTTCCCTTTGAATTTGTGCAAAACTGGCTTCCATCATGCGATCATCTTCTTCATCAATGTCCCTATATCTGAAATTAGATTGGGAATTAAATCTTGCATCGCAGATAAAAGCAAATATTTTACACTTACTTAGATTTGTCATAACCAAATATGGCCTTAATATGGGAAGAATAATCCTCCTCTTCTTCGCCATCATCAATGAAATCGTCCAGTTCAGAGTCGTATTCCGAATCATCATCATCCAAAATTCGACCTTAAAAATATAAAAAAAAACTCATTGCTACAAAATCTTTTGTGATTCGTATCGATATTATTCTTACGTTTGGGAGCCGATGACTTTTTACTATCACCATAACGACTAGAGGAAGGTGGTGGCCCACGCCTAACATCGGGCGGAGGGAATTGTCTTGTCTTTTGTACATCAGGAGGTGGAAATTCTCTTGATTTTACTGTTTTTATATCACGGGGTGGAAACTCACGAGTAGGTCCATCATACGAGGGCTTGCTAGAGCTACCATAGGGATTTTTACTAGACATGCTACTACTGTTGGCAGTTTTAGTTGTGACAGAACTACTAGAGGCACTTGGTTTATGTAGTGATTTTGTACTTGCTGAGCTTTTGGAGGAGGAGGTGGAAGAGGAGGTGGAAGTTGCATTACTGCTGCCAGATGAAGATTTGGAGGTATGTACTAAAGATGAACTCGAACTACTGGAGGGTTTTTTTATAGCATCTTTCTTTTCAGAACTGCTGGAGGATTTTCCAGTGCCATTACTACTACTTGGTGTTCCTGATTGACTTAACTTGGGTATTCTTCCATTTGGTTCCATTCTTTGTACAGATGATGAAGTTGAAGAACTTTTACTTGGCCCTTTCTTAGCTTCTTCCAATCGTTCCTTCTGCCTTTGTTCTCTTGCCTCTTTTGCCCGTTGCCTTTCTTCCAATTCCTTTTTCTCCTTCGAGGTTAAGAGCCTTTCAGGTTCTTTTTTCTTGGGAACAGCTATTGGTAAACTAATGGGTTGATGTTGTTTTTTCTCGGCAAGTTTTAGCAGCGCTTGGAAATCCATTGGTGGCGGTGGCATTTTACGATTTTCATGTCTTTTCTTTCTAGCTTCCTCTTCACGCTTTTTACGCTCTTCCTCTTCGGCCCGCTTCTCGGCATCTGGATCATACAATGTCTTCGAGGAAGTTTTGTAATTACGAGCAACATTAATGCCCGAGCTTGAAGATGTGGAGTGCTCTTTGGGTGTCCGAGTTCTTGTGTGGCTATTTTTCTCTTCTATTTCTCTGGTAATGGCAGCTTTAACACGTTCCTTTGTTCCTGTTAAATCCTTCAATGACTGGGGCCTACTAGGGGCGAACCCTTTGTCTTCTTTAACATCTTTTACCTACAGCAGAGAAAACGTAAGTTATGAATATTCATGTAATGCCTTGCACTCACCTTATCCACATATTTTTGGAAAAAATTATTGGCTTCTGTTGAAACATAACCATAATCGTCTTGATCTGGCTGCTCCGGCCCTGCCATTGTTATAGCGGTGTGGTCATTATTTACTGCGTCCTCGAGAACAGATCGATTGGCTGATTTAGTGACCTTTAACATTTTTCGTATCTTATTCTTCGACTTTTCATCTCTCATGGATAACAATGCATTAAGTTTTTCCTGTTGCTCCCTTTGTTTTGCCTTTTCCTCTTGCTCTTTCTTTTGTAGGAATTTCTGGATATTGTCAGACAACTTTTTCTCCTTGGATTCTTTCTTTGGAGGGGCAAATTTTGTACTGTAATATTTCCCCTAATATTGGATGAAAAAACAAAATATTTAATGAATCGCTGAACTTGGTGAGGGGAAAACATGTAGGTATGGTAATTAAATAATATTTGAATATGCACATATACAATATCTTTACTACGGGAGTTACGTCCCCTTATGGATTTTTGAGTCGTAAAGTGTCAACGAACGAACTCTCTTCACCGTATGGTGAAATGTGGTTGTGTGGAGTAATTTCTAGACTATCTTTTTAACTTACATCATTTTTGCTGCCTTCACTATTCTTTTTGGCCATATGAAGTAGTGTACCGAAATCCATTTTAATTTTTGTGATTTCCTGTTATAACATTGAAGATAAATGAAAATTTTGACGACACAATGAATATTATTTATTTCGCCTGGACCGATTTGAAGATTTGGGTCTTTCTGTTGGGAATGTGTGTGTGAACTAGTGTTGGAAAATATGAGATTACAAGTTAATATATGTGGGTACAAAATGGAAAGTAATCACAGAGAGTATTAAGAAAACCAAGAGGACGAAAATTTCTCTTCTAAAAAACAACAAATGTCAATCGTATAGATGTCGCACAATGCCTGCAGTAGGTTCTAAATCCTATTTTTCTTACGTTTCATAAGGGAGGCAGAGAAGTGAACTGGGTGATGCCGACGCAAACTGTATGATATTTGAGAGAAGCGCCGACAAAAACTGCATAACATTAGATACATTTCCTCATGACTGCCACCTATTGTCGTAGTTTCGCTTGACAGTTTCGTTCTCTTGTTTTCTTAATACTCTTTGGTAATCAATCTACAAAGGTTGCCATATTATAATCTTTATATGTACCATACTATGGGCCGTCCAGGCTGTAAAGGTAGAGTTACATATCATGCGTTAATCCGTGCGTTGATGGAAGGGTCGATATTTTTCAGTTTGATGCACTCTAACAAAACTGTTGCTTTCAAAGAGAAAATTCAACTCTTCAATCAACGGACGCATTAACGCATGGTATGTAACTCAACCTTAAGTTTATCCGGACGACAGTAGGACTGTTTTCTTTTAGCAATGGATACCCTAAGCCGGGAAGGACAAAAAGATGTTCTGGATATGTTGTGTCAATTTTTCCTTCATTTGTGAACAGACTGATTGGAACCGCCGTTGAGTTAGGTATTCATTGTGTTCTTCTGTAGGCACCACTTTGAAAGTACGGCGACGATCGTTCATCGTTGCACAAATGAGTACTGAAGAGACAGAGTACGATGAATGTCTCTAGAAAGAGACGGCGAGTCATGCATGGAATGGCGGAGTAGACGTTGTTGCAAATTTGCAAAAACTTCATTCTTTTCCATTAGTCGCGCGGTTGGGTAAGGACGAGTGGAAACTCCCAAAAGAAATTGAGAAGTAGTGACTGAAATTAAAGTTTTATTGACCACATTTGGTTCATTATTTTTTTTTTTTGTAACCTTTGAGCCTGTGTCTATTGTGGCATCGGTAAGTGGTAGTGTCGCAGCAGCCCGTGAATTAATCATGCTTGGATATGGTGTAGCAGTGGGATAATGCGTTTTATTTTTTTTTACATTTTTGTTACTAGAGTGGCCTCTTTGCCGAGACACGAGGCCCCAACCGCACCTTTCTTTAAGTTGATTTTACATTCCTGCAGCCGAGATTTTGCAAGGAACCACCCATTAATATTTTTTGTAAACAAAAGGAATTGTGGAAATTCACTCCCCTTTCTGTGGGAAATTTCCTTGAGGACAAGTCGATTGGAAGACGAACGTACGGGGTTCGAACAACCTGTAATTTGTGGTTGCAACAATAAGGTGGAGATTAACGCGAAGGGTAATTTTCGAATACAGCGCAGGGCTGGAAGACCTTCAAGAGGCACAAGGGCCGCGTAGAACAGGAAAATTTTCTAACCACACCACCAACCGTATAGTTAGACCACGTGGACCCAAGAACCGTAACTGCTTTACTGTAGCTGGGCAACGCGCCAAAACGGATCGCATACACACATTTCCATCATATAGCAACAAGAAGAACACGAATTCGTCAGCGTAGGCAGTGACGGTGGGAGCAACGCCAGCGAGAATTATTTCAACATCTACATCCGGCAATATACATGTATCAAGACCCCTAACGGTACAGTTAATAAAAAAAACGTGACCCATGAACATGTATGTAAGTAGTGATGATATTTGTATGTAAGCACATATTTCTTTGCATCCACGATTCTGTGATGTCTTGCGTCACCTCAGCGAGCTCCGAGTTTAAATATATAATTTCTAATTCACTAAGATATTGGATGCCTAACTCAAATTAGTATTATGTAAAGCAAAGACATGCAAACATTTTATAACTTATGAATCCGTATTATGATCCAACTTCTACGGACAAGCAAATCGTTTCATGTTTAATATTTAAGAATTCTTATGCCAAAACACTATTGTTTCTTTCTTTTTCACGTTATAACAACGGTTCGCAAAATGAAACAACGATTATTAAATAGATTTTAGTGTTAACTACTTTTTACCACCAAAAAAAAGTCGATCGATTTTTAGGTAGGAAATAACATTGAAGGAGGAACGAGTAGTTCCTTTTTTTTTATCATAATCTTTATGGGTTGTTTTATTTTGTCTCCGTCTATAGGATAATAAAATTTTGAAATCTTCTTATTCTACAAGGTACATGAAATTTCACCTTCGTCGATTTTTTTGTAGATAAACTGTGTAAATGTTCCCGAATTTATAATCACCTTGTATTTTAACTAAGTTAGTCTTACTTTTGTTACTTATATAATCGAACTGGCAAATTCAAGTGACTCTTTCAAATTATAATTACTAAATTTTTTAGTGTAAACCGCGTTAAACGTAGCTTTTAAGAGACTAGGATTCTAATCCACTCGCAAGACGGTTTTTTGTTGTAATACAAGACGATTCGATCCCAATTTTGATTCGATTTCGGATATTAGGATCCTAACCTCCATTGCCTGTCAGAGTGGACAGTGTGTCTGACGGTGGGATAGAATCTTGGTTTAATGATGATTTAAGTTTTAAGGAAAAGTTAATATATATTTTGATAATCTATAATCTAGATTTATGATTAGCATATTTTTCTTGAATTGGACTTGAAGTCCTGCAATAAATATAAATTGAATTGAACCGCACTTTTGAAGATGATTTGTGAGTGAGAATAGACCAGGTAATGTAGAGCGAGGCCAGAGTTATGGAATTTTTGGGGGCCCTCACGAAGTTATGAGTGGTCCAAGGGGGTCGGCCTTTGAGCGACCCGTAGGGCGGGCTATATGGGGATTCAACAACACCAGAATCCTCACGAACATTATTTTTATTTGTCCTATTTGTCACATCAATACGATAAAGCGAGCAGAGTGAAAGTGGTACGCAATCGTTTCCTTTTTTTTTGTTGTATGGTTGGACGAGAGGCTCTAGATGAGCAAGGACGCCACGAGGGCTGACGCTAAGCCGGAAATTAAATTTCGTCGTACCACACATCGCCGTCTATGAGCCCACCGACAAGCTTTGATAATTCCTAACTGATGACTAACCAATACAGCCTACAACAAGATGGCGCCCAACGTAAGGCTAAGTTGGTTTAACACCCAACGGAGTCTTGCAATTCTTCATGGCGAGTTAGCATTCGAGTCGTCTAGGAAATAGTTGTATATGACCGTTTCCTAAAGCATTTGAGGCGATTCGTTCATGGCAATTGGTATATTAGTAGACTGAGAGGAGGCTATTTATGGCACTATCTTATGCTATTCTAAATCAATTGCAAAACTTTTTATATTTTTCAGCTATAGCCCAACGAGTCGTACAACCCGATATATTTCGAGTTGTGCTAGCTTCGTTCGTGGTCTTAGCCCTGTTTTTCTGTAATTTATTGTGTCTTGAAGGGTGCAGTTTATACGCATCTCAAATGCAACAATAAGTGTCTTGTGGTAGTTTTGTTCGGTTTATATTTGATGTGGCATGTGGGTGAAATAAAAATAAACTCATGTATTCATTGACTTAATTATAACTCTGGTGCTCAGGCTCACATTACAGTAATTGACTGATTTTAGAACAAAGTTATTCTTGAATTTTGACAAGTGGCGTCTATACATATTGAATACAGAATATTTTGTTGCTGATTGCGCACACACATTGCGTGGTATTCAATATAGCCGTGTATACTTTTGACTAAGCGATATCCAATTCTTGATACTACTGGATTTTTATTCATTTTATATCATATCACATTGTTTTATATAGTACGGTATTCAGGTTAAACCTAAAGATCTTGTACGTAAGTACAATCTTTTGGACGCGATTCGTATTTAGCTGTTTGCTTCATTACTTGCTTTGGAATAGTTTTGGTTTTATTTCTTCTCGGCCTAGATTCGTATTTGTGATTTTGACATAAGATGACGGACAATCATCAATCTGCTAGAAACCTAGGGCAGGGGGAGAATGAGGACAATCCAAATTCTACGGATGCACAGAATAATCGACACGGTAATACAATCATTTCTAGTGATGGTGAAGGCCCAGATCGAAATAGTCCCCCTGCAGCGAATAGCTCAATAACTCAACCGTCTTTCAGCCCACTCACCGCAAGAAATTATAATGTAAACACTAGAGATGGACTCGATAGTACTGGTGTTTTCGAGGTTATGGAAGCGGCAGTAGGAGCTGCACAAGCGTCAATGTTGCAGTTAATGCGCTCGGAGATGCAATCAGCTGTAGCCGAAGCAGTGAAAGTTGCCCTTTCGAATTCGCCTGCAATGCCAATCAGTCCGGAAAACCCTGGAAGTGGCATCAACTGGCCTCGAGATCTGCCGTCGAGATTCCAACCTGGAGATCGTCGTAATACTCGAGACAGCTCAGCTCAAACGCCGAACCATTGCAACCAACTGAATACAAACGTGAACCAACCAATGTATAACCCTAAGTATCCGTTCCTTGGAAAGTGGGGTATCAAATTCGACGGTACTTCCAAAACCCCCTCGGTGGAGGAGTTCATCTTTCGGGTTTCGAGATTGCAGAAAAGCTACCGTGTTCCAGATCAGGAGTTAGTTGATGGGTTTCATCATTTTTTAGAAGGAAGGCCTAACAAGTGGTATTGGGACAGGATCCAACTATATCCCGATATCACTCTGGAGAATCTGAAGGCAGACATAACTAAGGAATTCCAATGCTACCAGACAAATATTGACGTTCTCCGGCAGATAATGGATAGAAAACAAGGAAAGGACGAGAAATCTGCTGACTACATCGACAGCATTACAAGTCTTAGGAACAAGCTTAGTAAGCCATTACATGACTACGAAGTAGTAGACATCATCAAGTCCGGTTTGCGTTCTAAAGTGGCTCATATGATATTCGGATCCCAAATATATACTGTAGAACACCTGAGGACCGAATGTAGGAAGGCGGAGGATTTGTTGGAGCGCGAGTATCAGAATAGAACTAGATTCAATCCATCAGGACGTCAGGTTAGTGAAGTTTTTGGAGACGAGGTTGAGGAAGTCGTGGAAAGAGTCGAGGAGTTGCGTTTTAAGCCGGATTCACGGAGAATGTATGATAGAGAAGGAATTAAATGTTGGAATTGCGGTGTAGTGGGTCACACCTTCCGAAAATGTACATCTGCGCAAAGATCCTTGTTTTGTTTTCGTTGTGGAACACAAGGGGTGACGGCTCCGCAATGTGATCAATGTCAACAGGGAAACGGGCGGCCGAACGTGAGCAGTGGGGACTCACGTTCCGGCCCAACCTGCAATTAATAGCTAACAGAGATGTGGAGGAAAACCCGGCAAGAACTTTATCTTTGCTCAATTGTGAACCAAACCCCACCAAATCAACTGTAGAGACCAAGGATATCCCGAAACCAAATATGATGAAACCATTTCATGAGCGTATGGCGAATTACATAAAAGTGAGAGAGCGTATATTCAATTCAGAGATCATTGGACCCTCCGTTTCGTCTAGGATTTTGAAGGCCCGAGAGAGATATAGACTTAGGCGTCAACGCAGACTGGAGATCGCATCCGCCAAGTTAGGAGTTGTTTCTGGTTCGGACCCCAGACCTTTTCGGGAGGTATTAGTGAATGGTTCGAGAGTTGTTGCGTTATTTGACAGTGGTGCCTCAGTGACAGTCTTGGGCAGAAATTGTGAGGTTTTGGTTAGGAATTTGAATTTGGACATTATTCCGGTATATAAAAGCAGCGTAGGGACGGCGAACGGACAGAGGGCCCCATGCATTGGGAAAGTTGTAGTTGAGGTTTCGTACGATGGTCAAGTTCATCCGATGGAAGTCTACTTGGTGCCCACCTTGGAGAATGAGATGTATTGTGGCGTTGACTTCTGGAAAATCTTCGGTGTTGCACCAAATATCATTTGCAGTATCAGCACAGAGGATCTCCAGGTAGACTCCAACACACACATTCTTTCCGGTGGGCAACTCAAGGCGTTGGAGGAAGCTAAGAAACATTTCTTAGACTTCGAGACTCACGGCCTAGGTAAGACTTGGATGGAGACCCATGAGATAGATACGGCTGACGCGACACCGATAAAGCAGCGACATTACCCAATTTCCCCGGCAGTGGAGAAGTTGATGTACGCGGAGCTTGATCGGATGTTGAGCTTAGGGGTAATTGAGGTCAGCAATAGTCCTTGGAATTCTCCCGTAACTCTGGTTCGTCGAGGGGAGAAGAACAGGCTTTGCTTGGACGCCCGTAAGCTCAACGAAAAAACCATCAAGGATGCATATCCGCTCCCGTACATTGACTCTCTTTTGGGAAGGTTGCAGGATACGTATTATATTTCTAGTATCGACCTAAAAGACGCCTTCTGGCAAATTCCGTTGGCCCAGGAAAGTAGACCGAAAACCGCTTTCACAGTTCCAGGTCGGCCACATTATCAATTCACCGTCATGCCGTTTGGACTGTGTAATGCAGCCCAACGGTTATGCCGGTTAATGGATAAGGTGATCGTCCCGGAACTGCGACAGTGCGTTTTCGTCTACTTAGACGATTTGCTAGTTGTGTCGTCCGGGTTTGATGTACATATGTCGTTGCTACGGAAAGTTGGTGACCTTTTGTCGGCCGCGAATCTCACTATAAACTTGAAGAAGTCTAAATTCTGTCAAAAGGAATTGAAGTATCTCGGATACATTGTGGGTGGGGGTAATCTCAAGCCGGATCCAACGAAAATCGATGGCATAACGAAGATTCCCATACCTAAATGTACCCGAGATGTCCGAAGATTCCTTGGGCTTTGTTCATGGTTTAGGCGTTTCATTCAGGACTATGCCACTATTTCAGCACCCATAACCAAGACACTTAAAAAGTCTGCAGTTTTCAATTTTGATGAGGAAGCGGTTGAAGCTTTCAATAATTTGAAGACAGCTTTGACAAGTGCCCCCATACTGACTCACCCGGATTTTACAAGACGATTCTTCGTGCAGTGTGACGCGTCCAATTTGGGAGTGGGAGCCGTTTTATACCAGCTTGACTCTGAGGGGTTGGAAAGACCGATAGCATTCCACTCGGCCCAGCTCTCAAGCGCGCAACGCAACTATAGCGTTACGGAGCGTGAGTGCTTGGCCGTAGTGAGTGCTATCAGGAAATTCCGGCCTTTCATCGAGCTTATGCCATTCACTGTGGTTACGGACCACAGCGCTTTGAAATGGCTTATGGGCCAACGTGACCTGAGTGGAAGACTCGCGAGATGGAGTCTCCAACTTCAGAGCTACCAATTCGATATCGAACATCGAAAGGGTAGCCAGAATGTAGTGGCTGACACACTATCTCGCCTGCATATCGATGAAGTCAACATGTTCGTTGGTGAAAAACCACTCATCGATATGCAGTCGCCGGAATTCCAAAGCGATGAGTATTCCCAACTCAGGACACACATTTTGGAGCACCAGGACCAGCTTCCAGATCTAAGGGTCGAGGATACTTTCATTTATAAGAAGACTTTACCTTCCGATGGTAACCCTGTACACGAGAATTTCACGTGGAAATTATGGGTGCCCTCCGGCTTGACGAATGACTTGATATCCAACTCTCATGAGCCTACAGTCAAATCTCACTGCGGTATAGGGAAAACCATAGCTAGTTTGAGGCAATATTTTTACTGGCCCAAAATGGCGGCCCAGGTCAGGGATTTCATACGGAATTGTGTGTTGTGTAGGGAAATAAAAGCCCCGAATACGGTTCTACGACCACCGATGGGGGCCGAGACTGTAACTTGTCGACCATGGCAAAAAATATACATCGATTTTATTGGTCCGTTTCCTCGGTCGAAGGCAGGCAACACTTACATTTTCATAGTTCTTGACCACTTCACTAAATTCGTCTTGCTTAGAGCCATGCGTAGTGCGACATCGGATCTTGTGATTAGATTCCTTGAGTCTGAGGTTTTCCATAAGTTTGGGGTGCCACAGACCATACATTCTGACAATGGAAAGCAATTCGTGTCGAAGGATTTCGTGTCGTTTCTTGACAGGTACGGTTGCAGACAGATTAGGAACGCGGTATATTCCCCGCAGGCAAATGCATCCGAAAGAGTCAACCGATCAATTGTATCGGCAATTCGGGCCTACGTAGCGGCAGACCACAGCAATTGGGATAAGCATTTGTCTGCGGTGGAAAGCTCCCTCAGGTCGACAATACATTCTGCGACTGGTTTTTCACCGTATTTCTCCTTATTCGGTTTCAATATGATTACCCATGCAAGTACATATAGCCTGGCTGAAAGGCTGGGTACATTGGAGAGCGGGGATGTGCAAATCATACCGAAAAGTAACATGATGGAATTGGTGAGGAGTACGGTAAAGGAGAATTTACACTCGGCATATGAAAAGATCGCAAAGAAATACAACACCCGTTGTCGCGAGGTGCGATTTCTCCCGGGACAAGAAATTTTACGACGGAATTTCATCCTCAGCGATGCCTCTAAGGGGATCAACGCCAAACTTTGCAAAAAGTTCGTCAAATGTAGAGTCATAAGGCAGCTTGGGAGACACTTGTATGAACTGGAAGATTTGGGTGGCAGGCCCATAGGGACATACCACGCCAAGGATTTACAACACATGTTCCCCGTGAAGCAGAAGTGAATGCTGACCAGTCCTATAATGTATTGATTTTTCAAATTAGGATATTCACATCGCTTAGATTCGGCAATGACCGTTTATAAATTTTTCTTCCGACACTTTATATAGATTCTAAAGTTCATATTTCAGGCTGATTGTTCACTACCGGGTTGATGCGGTTTTCCTTTTTTAGGACCACACTGAAATGAACGATCCACCTTTATGGCGCCACCCCAGGAATTTGAATAGCTCATGTTTTTTTTTTTTTTTTTTTTTTTTTGATCATTTTAACAGGTTTTCTTTTCTTCCTCAGGAATAGGAAATCCGTCTCAACACTACAAAAGGATTCGATTTTAAAGTTTTCTCTTAAAACCGGCAAGGAGTATCAAATTTTGTATATCGCTTCGGATTAAAATATTCTTGAGTAGATCTACCTATTTTTGTGCAGGTGGTTATATAGGCTGTTTAACCCAATATTTAGAAGTATTATATTTTGGTTTTCTATTGAAGAAAAATACCAAAATCAATAGTATCAATTAGTAGTAGTGGATCAATTAACTTTTGTTAATTGACGTACAATTATATTTTTGCTGTTGATACTGTCATTTCTGCGATTGAAGACATTTCAATTGGAAAATTAACTGGGTCAATTAATTTCGAATTGAAGACAAAATGACATGTTAGTGTGTGCACAGAGGATCAGATGTGATGGAGTTATGGAAGATGGTTTTCTAACTGTCAAACAGTCAATAATTTGCTTTATATGCACTATACTAGATGAATTCTATCAATCTGCTCTGAAAGTGTACTGCTGGGACTTCCTCTGGTAATCAGCACACTTACACAGAAGGAAATATCACCAAAAATTTTCCAATTAAAAAGTAAAAGTTGAATTTTTTTCCAATTAATGAATTGGAAACATGTTAGTTAGGTCAAGGATTAAACATTTTTTTTAAATATTTAATTAAAAACTTAATTGATACAATTAACCTTCTAATCGACTTCGGCGGATCAGTTAGGAAAGGTTATGAACATTTTTTTTAATTAAAAATGTATTTAATCTAACAAAACCTAGTTAACTACATCTCATTACAAATAACATTAACAGGAGTGAAGCTGTAATTACATGCTGCATTACATTGCGATGAGTTATAGTGACTTACTGGTAATGACGAAAATTAATACTTCTTTGTAATTTTCGAATTGTTATTCTCAAATTTTTGGGCAGTTGGCTGTTAAAAAAAAAATGATTGGTATAATTATTCACATAATTGAGCATATACATGAGAAATCAAGAAAAAAAAATATGTAATGAACGGTAATTCTGGAGATTCTACCATTAGAAAATTTCTAACACAAATATTTCATAATAATTGTGTTTATACTAATGACATTGTCATATTATGTTTGAAAAAAAAAATTGCTGTCTTATACCTCAGCCAAATTACACCTCCGACATGAACTTAAATTATTTCTAATGACATTACCTTATAAAAGGGACTTTAAACCCAATTTTAGTCGATTTCGAACCTAAGGTGTATTGACTATTGGAATCCAATTCCCTTAAAAACCCTACATTTATTTCTATTTGTATGTACACTTAATACAAATTTGCGTGTTACCCTATTTAGACGATTTAATAGATTTTTATTTATTTATACAATATTCGTTTATTCATGTAGTGTTCAATATTACAGCATACATTTTGATCCATTGTAATCGGCGATAGAAATCGATATTTTTACTATTAGCTAATTATATGCTTTAATACTACTCATTTTATGGCCGAAGGTGTGCCTGGGGAGAAGTACTTTCTCCTAGGACATGCATATGTAGATGTAATCCGACGCGATGCTAATTAATAAGTGGTTATTAGTTTTCGAACATGCTTACCCACAAGAGTTTTTGCTGGGAAACGATAAATTCTTAATCGGAATAGAAATAATTGAGGTTTGCAACAACATCAATTAAATTCTTAACCGAATCAATAAAAAAAAATTAATTGAGATTTATTAGTGAAATCCATTAATTTTTTTTATCAAGAAATTTTTTCTAATAGGACTTCGGAGAATTACTCTTTATATGCGACACAAGATTATTTTCACTTCATTATTTAAATGAGGAACCTTGCTAGCCTTTCGACCTACATATCCCAAAGAAAGTATTGCCATCGTTGTTATTACGAGCTGCCTCGCACCCTTTCCATAATTCGATAATGGGAAACACACGCGGTCATAATTCAAGTACAATTTTCGAATTTATTATAAATATTACATCACTACGCGAAATGCACACATGTCATGGGCTGCAAAGGCACCTTTCTCATTTTCGAGGCATGCGGCCAAGTTAAGCGGAATAATCGATCACTTCTTGATTCCTCTGAATAATCGGCTGGCATAATGGTTAGTGTTATCCTTCGTCAATGAGTTCCCCTATTCCAATTATCCATGTGCTGTTGAGTAATAGAAATGAAAGATGTACATATTATTATGTATTTATTTCATTCTTTACAACTTACTGGTGGCAGAATTGTCATGCTATACTGCTGCTGCTACAAACGTTTCAGCTCTCGGGGGAATCTCATTTATTACTGGCATACCGTTCAAGAGCTGTGAAATTGCAGCCGCACACACCATTAATCTACGAGGCATACCTGATGAGTTATCCAAATATGCTTGAGACCATATTTACCGATACTTACTCTGAACGGACATCATTTGGGAATGGCAACACCTGACCATGCATTCCCAAATGCGTGAATTCCCCCCGGAACAAATAGGGACATGTTTCTGTGGATATATTTTGTACTGAAGGTCGTATGAATTGTTTCTGCTATTTGACTGGAATGTAAACAATTACTTACGTCCGAGTACATGCCCGTCTACCGAGTACGGGGTGTTAGCAAGTAGATAATGGGTATTCTAGCGGACGGTAGTGCCACAATAGACGCGTTGGGCGATCGCCGGCGTCATCTTCGAACGGTTGGTCTGATGCCCGGCTTTTATCTCAGGGTCATAGTTCTTCCCCATTCACGACCAGGATGACTTCCCGATACAGTTGACCTGCAGCGGGCTCCGGAAACTGATCGGGTTTGTTGTGTCAATTTTTCCTTCATTTGTGAACAGACTGATTGGAACCGCCGTTGAGTTAGGTATTCATTGTGTTCTTCTGTAGGCACCACTTTGAAAGTACGGCGACGATCGTTCATCGTTGCACAAATGAGTACTGAAGAGACAGAGTACGATGAATGTCTCTAGAAAGAGACGGCGAGTCATGCATGGAATGGCGGAGTAGACGTTGTTGCAAATTTGCAAAAACTTCATTCTTTTCCATTAGTCGCGCGGTTGGGTAAGGACGAGTGGAAACTCCCAAAAGAAATTGAGAAGTAGTGACTGAAATTAAAGTTTTATTGACCACATTTGGTTCATTATTTTTTTTTTGTAACCTTTGAGCCTGTGTCTATTGTGGCATCGGTAAGTGGTAGTGTCGCAGCAGCCCGTGAATTAATCATGCTTGGATATGGTGTAGCAGTGGGATAATGCGTTTTATTTTTTTTTACATTTTTGTTACTAGAGTGGCCTCTTTGCCGAGACACGAGGCCCCAACCGCACCTTTCTTTAAGTTGATTTTACATTCCTGCAGCCGAGATTTTGCAAGGAACCACCCATTAATATTTTTTGTAAACAAAAGGAATTGTGGAAATTCACTCCCCTTTCTGTGGGAAATTTCCTTGAGGACAAGTCGATTGGAAGACGAACGTACGGGGTTCGAACAACCTGTAATTTGTGGTTGCAACAATAAGGTGGAGATTAACGCGAAGGGTAATTTTCGAATACAGCGCAGGGCTGGAAGACCTTCAAGAGGCACAAGGGCCGCGTAGAACAGGAAAATTTTCTAACCACACCACCAACCGTATAGTTAGACCACGTGGACCCAAGAACCGTAACTGCTTTACTGTAGCTGGGCAACGCGCCAAAACGGATCGCATACACACATTTCCATCATATAGCAACAAGAAGAACACGAATTCGTCAGCGTAGGCAGTGACGGTGGGAGCAACGCCAGCGAGAATTATTTCAACATCTACATCCGGCAATATACATGTATCAAGACCCCTAACGGTACAGTTAATAAAAAAAACGTGACCCATGAACATGTATGTAAGTAGTGATGATATTTGTATGTAAGCACATATTTCTTTGCATCCACGATTCTGTGATGTCTTGCGTCACCTCAGCGAGCTCCGAGTTTAAATATATAATTTCTAATTCACTAAGATATTGGATGCCTAACTCAAATTAGTATTATGTAAAGCAAAGACATGCAAACATTTTATAACTTATGAATCCGTATTATGATCCAACTTCTACGGACAAGCAAATCGTTTCATGTTTAATATTTAAGAATTCTTATGCCAAAACACTATTGTTTCTTTCTTTTTCACGTTATAACAACGGTTCGCAAAATGAAACAACGATTATTAAATAGATTTTAGTGTTAACTACTTTTTACCACCAAAAAAAAGTCGATCGATTTTTAGGTAGGAAATAACATTGAAGGAGGAACGAGTAGTTCCTTTTTTTTTATCATAATCTTTATGGGTTGTTTTATTTTGTCTCCGTCTATAGGATAATAAAATTTTGAAATCTTCTTATTCTACAAGGTACATGAAATTTCACCTTCGTCGATTTTTTTGTAGATAAACTGTGTAAATGTTCCCGAATTTATAATCACCTTGTATTTTAACTAAGTTAGTCTTACTTTTGTTACTTATATAATCGAACTGGCAAATTCAAGTGACTCTTTCAAATTATAATTACTAAATTTTTTAGTGTAAACCGCGTTAAACGTAGCTTTTAAGAGACTAGGATTCTAATCCACTCGCAAGACGGTTTTTTGTTGTAATACAAGACGATTCGATCCCAATTTTGATTCGATTTCGGATATTAGGATCCTAACCTCCATTGCCTGTCAGAGTGGACAGTGTGTCTGACGGTGGGATAGAATCTTGGTTTAATGATGATTTAAGTTTTAAGGAAAAGTTAATATATATTTTGATAATCTATAATCTAGATTTATGATTAGCATATTTTTCTTGAATTGGACTTGAAGTCCTGCAATAAATATAAATTGAATTGAACCGCACTTTTGAAGATGATTTGTGAGTGAGAATAGACCAGGTAATGTAGAGCGAGGCCAGAGTTATGGAATTTTTGGGGGCCCTCACGAAGTTATGAGTGGTCCAAGGGGGTCGGCCTTTGAGCGACCCGTAGGGCGGGCTATATGGGGATTCAACAACACCAGAATCCTCACGAACATTATTTTTATTTGTCCTATTTGTCACATCAATACGATAAAGCGAGCAGAGTGAAAGTGGTACGCAATCGTTTCCTTTTTTTTTGTTGTATGGTTGGACGAGAGGCTCTAGATGAGCAAGGACGCCACGAGGGCTGACGCTAAGCCGAAAATTAAATTTCGTCGTACCACACATCGCCGTCTATGAGCCCACCGACAAGCTTTGATAATTCCTAACTGATGACTAACCAATACAGCCTACAACAGATAGCCCATACAATTGTTGCATCTAGTGTTAAAATAAAACAGCCCTAGTGTTCGTGTCATACATATCCCAAAAATTGGCTACACTATAAGTTATGCTCGAAGACATAATCGATATAGCTGCTTGTATATGGGATCAATAACATATTTATCGATATTCTACTTACGTCCGACAATTCTTACCGTTCGGCCTTTACAAAAACAGACATTCCTTCCGAAAAATCATATATTCTGGACGGCGCATAAAAAGTCACCTAATAATTGCATTCATGCGATGCTTTTTTGTAGTAACTTGGCGTGGTACAACTTCTCAATAGTGACGGCACTATTGCGACAAGTTTTGGATATCGTACGTACGACGGTTTTCGACGTGGTGGGTTTTCTCAAAAGCGCCGTCAAATTCAAAATATATCCCTGATATTGGTCAAATTATAAGTTTTGTTCGTAGACGCAAAAAATTTTTATCCACCGTGCAGATTACAAGTTTATCTGTGTAGGCATAATTGATACTGCTGCATGGTTATGGGATCTATAACACATTTACCGATTATTTAGTCATCGCACACAATTCGTATCGATTGGACACACTGTAAGAATCTTTACAAAAACAGACATTCCGCCCGGAGGCATAATTGATACTGCTGCAAGGTTATGGGATCGATAACACATTTACCGATTATTTAGTCATCGCCGACAATTCGTATCGATTGGATACACTGTAAGAATCTTTATAAACACAGACATTCCGCCCGGATAATGTCTGTGTTTGGTACCGGCCTTATGCGCTTTACCGTTATTCCGTACGGAATGTCGGTGTTTGTAAAGAATCTTATGCTATGTTCCCACTGACTCGTTTTCCTCATTCGTTTTTCCAAAACATTTCACCGTTCACACCGACTTGAGATGTTTTAGATTGACAGTTACCATGGAAACTAGAAATTCACATTTCCTCAAAATTCACATACATTCTTCAAAGCCTTTGTTTATTCCTTTTTTCTATAAAAACTATTTCAATATTTTGACATATTTATTTGAAAAGGGTATGTTATTAGGGGTATATTCCAAATTAGGTGGGTCCACATTCTAAAATTGACGTGTTTTTGAGGAAAACTTGTGTTTTGGACATGATTTTTATAGGGGGAAAACGACTCGTTTTGAAATGCTTATAAAGGGAAAACATTTCAAACTCCAAAACATGCTTGGTGAGAACGCCGTATTACAGTGTGTCGGATCGATACGACTTGTCGGCGATGACTAAATAATCGGTAAATGTGTTATCGATCCCATAAACATGCAGCAGTATCGATTATGCCTTCGGACTTAACTTATAATGTGCACAATATATGGGATATGATCGACACGAGCACTGTCGTCCGGAATAACTGATAATCTGTAAAGCGCATATATTGTGGTACTATTGAACTCCGTCATTTATTTGATCGACACCAATATACTATTTGAACGCCGTTATTACTTTTCCACCAGCTTTTTGTTGACTTGTACGGGTATTGGTGCGGGTGAACACGATAATGTTGGGAATTTTGATTACTTTTGATTACTCGTTACTACTCTATACTTTTGAATTGAGTACTCGTTACTACTCGTTACTTTGATAAACAAATAAAAAAAAGACATTTTATCTATTTTTTTAATAATATTTTCTTGTTTGTAAACATTTAAGAAGAAGTATTCATCATATAATATATATTTGGTGCTTTTTGAATTTGGGAGTTGACATCACTGACAAACGGCGTAACAACTTTGAAAGGCGTCAATTTTTGTTTGACCGCCTTTTGCAGAATCGAATTTTTTTATTTGATAGTATTTGTTTGTTTACTTTCATGTATGTATCATTTTCTATGTGTAGTATTTCTTTTCATTCCATTTCGTTTCATTTTATCATTTTCGTTTATTATTTAAAGTGAAGTGACATCAAATCGAGATGTTGGTGGAATTTATTATTAATCCAAGTATCAATCATCAAATCTGAATATAAGTGACTCTTAACATACATAAAGAGCAAGAAAGCAAACTGAAAAAATGAATTAAATGAACAAACTTTGAATAAAAACAGACAGATTGTATCATAAAATAGTTTTGCAAATATCGTTGCCATCCAAGTGGTTGGTCATTTTCTCCTGACCCAAGGAAGGGATATATCTCGCTACGATTGCACTTTCATCATATTCAGTTATCCACATTCAAAACATTTTTGGTTACTTTTATGTTTGTCATGATTGTCATGATGACCGCGACTTTTTTGATTTTCTGTCAAATTCCCAGCCGGAAAGAAAAGGCTTCGATAGGCTGCAATGTCCCCTTTTGTTTTTTTTTTTTTTACTTCCCAAAGGTGATATCTGGTGGGTATGATATTAGCAATCCTCCTTTGTATTCTGATAATAACTACAACGAAAATTAATGAAGATTATGCGGAACATAATAACCGCATGCTGGTACATAGACATCCAGAATGGAAATTAACGTATTAATTGATTTACAATAAAGAAATAAATAAAATAATTCAATGTGAAAGAAAGTAATCGTGAAAATGTGACGATTTCAACTCCAACTTAATACCCACCTTTAAACTCTATACATACATAAGACTCAAAATCTACATTTTAGAGATTTCAAATCTACTTTTTATAAGGCAAATGATAGTTGAAATCTAGTAAAAGTGGATTTCGAAAGTGTAAAGTGAATGATGTATTATAGTTTACGATGTCGTTTTATGTTTTTGTTCGATGGATAGAGACTGGGACAGGATATTTAGGCGAGATAGGACCTTATCATATTTAGGCGTCATCATCCATATCTCCGTGGGATATTTTAGTTATATTCTAACGGTCTTTTGATTACTAAAATTAATTTTTAGACTTGAAATTAATTAATTATTTGAAAAACATTTTAAATTTTAGCATTATTGAAGATATTGAGTACTCATTTAATTGTAACGAGTACTCAAAAAATTAGTCAGTAACGAGTACTTGTAATCAAATACTCTCTACTTTCCCAACACTAGAACACGAGTGAGCGTTTTTGAATTTGGTAGTGCATTTTATAGTGCAGAATATTCTGTCGACCGTGTACAAAGAAAAGGTGGAAAAAAGGAGAAAAATTGGTTTAAAAGGTTTCTTATAGCACACAAAGGACAAAGGGTGTGTTCTCCTGTTCTCAACATTCTCTGCATATAATTGGCATAACTACCTTTGGAATTTCACACTTAAGAAAAGTGGCACATTCACAATGGCTTCTCAAGTTAATGAGTCTAATGATTATGAGTTTCTTATGCAGCGCTTAAATATAGGAACATCCAATCATAATTCCAATAGCAACAGTATTCAAAGATCCCAAAGGCAGCAACTACTACAGCAGCAGCAACAGTCTAACGAGGATTATCGCATGTATGAAAGGGCAAATATAACAGCGGCCTCTAAGTATGCCACACCTAAACATATCGAGCAATTGCAATATTCGCCAAGATTGAATGCAGACATTCCTAATGGAACCAATTCTCCAGTCTATGAAAACCTAGATTTTTATCACAGTTCTACTGGCGGTGTGGGGCCTTCGGGGACCAATAAAATGGCACAGCCCCAAAGTCCGGCATCGGTTCCACAATCTCAGCATATACAAAGAGGTCACTACATGGTTATGCAGCCACCAATTATAGGGAATACATATGCACACACCCCTGTGCCCGATGCCGTCGACTCAACACCCATATATGAAAATATGCGGGTCATACCAAATTCAGGGCAGAGGGCCCAACCACAAGCATCACCAGCAACGGCTACTATTTACCAACATCATAATATCGATACGGTTCTAGCTTCTCCACAGCATCATGCTTATGCAGCTCGTTTACAACTTCAACAGAAGTCATCTATGGAACATCCCGACAATCATGGTAACAATCTAGGTGTTAATAATTTAGACCTATTGGCATCTCCAATGCATCGCCGTAGTACATCTAATTCTTCACTTAAAACAGCGGCTCAACCACAAACGGTGGCTGGTGTTTGTGAACCAAATTCCCCCACACAACGTTATCGTAATCTTTCATTACCCAGTCATATGAGCAACACAACGATTTCACCATCGAAATCATACACTAGTTCCAGCTCAAGTATGGGTGGCCCTAATGATTACAAATTACAACAGCACACTCCCTTAAAAACAACGGTAAGTGTGCAATACCCACCACTTTGTTTTTCTTTTTTTCAATAACGTTGTGGAATTCCTTATAATTTCAGCATCACGTTGCCGGTATAAATGTTTTGGTTAATCCCAATTATATAGAGGAAATCAATAGCTCTGACTATGTTTGCATGACTGCCAATTTAAACAATAGCCCACTATTGAAACCACAAAAATCATTGCCTTCTTATAGTACGCATGAGAGTTCGCCAGGTGTAGCATCTGGCCAAAAGTCAAATTTAACTCAAGCCAATGTTGAAAATCGTAGAGTCTCACCCACTGGTGGTATTCCTAATGCAGCATCTAATAATAGTAAACTATTTACACCCATACAGACCAATAATAGCGCAAATAGTTTACCGGCCTCATCGCCAACACCTTCTCAAACAAGTAGCACTGGTAAATAGAGGAAATTTTTGCGAGAGTTTCATGTAACTTTAATGTCTCTCTTTGGTTTTTAGGAGGCTTAGCTAAGAATCTTTTACCATATAGTGTGACAAAACGTCCGGCTGGTCCGTCTGAGGCACAAAGGAAAATTGAAGAATTGACTAGGCAGCTTGAGGAAGAAATTGAACAGAGTGAAGAACAGGGAGAATATTTTGGTAAGTTTGCAATTGGAAGATAAATCTTGAGTAATTATGTTAACTCATTTGTGTTTACTGGAATTGTTTTCCATATCAACCTGTAAAAAAGGTAAAAAAAACCAACGTACGATTTCGACGTAAATTGCTTTAAAATCTGGTGGTGACGTTATACATATTTATCGGTCCACCCTCGTATATACAACTAGCAGTCCAAAGTAGTTTAGATTTCAACTTGTTTATTCTATGGAATCCGCGATGTTCCCCCGTACTATGCCACCGTGTCGTAGTGGATAACCATCCCAAAAAAATTGTCCACAAGCAATTTTTTTGATCTATAAATTACAACTTTTATATTAAAAATATTAAATTTACATATTTCTATCTTTTAGGAATATGTCATACATGCGGTGAGAAGGTTAAAGGGGCCGGTCAAGCATGCCAAGCAATGGGTAATTTATACCACACCAATTGCTTTATATGTTGTTCCTGTGGTCGTGCTCTACGAGGCAAGGCATTTTATAATGTACACGGTAGGGTTTACTGTGAGGAGGACTATATGGTAAGTAAATAATGTTTTTTTTTTTTTTTTTTAAATTAAATTTGAACTATTACAAATCGGGAACCAATATACATATTTTCTACGAAACTTAGTCAACATACCCGAATATGAAAATTCGGTATTCTGAATTACACGACTGTGAAAATAAAAAAAAACTATTTCTTAATAAATCTCATCTATTATAAATAGAACATTTAAAATTTGTAAACTGAAAACTTCTTTAACCGGACAAGATTAAACTTTCACCATGACTTCTACTAGTGAAATAATTTCACGAAGAGTTCTGTGAATATGGGGAGTTAAACATCAAGATCGTCGAATTGATTGCCATTTACCTGGTAGTGGATTTGCGAGCATCGACAAAATAATCAAAACTTTGTTTGATTTTTAACATCCAAATCAAGAAATGATATTCCTAAATTTCTAGTTTTCTTGAATTCGCTAACCCTTTACATTTCATATGCGGTACAAAATTCTATCCGATGTGGGTTAATAATCGAAGAATATCGTAGAATTTACTACATGCTAGTGTAGTGCTTCTGCAATACTCTTGCATCAGGCGGTGGGGCAAATTTCTTGTCAAACCATGATATTTCTATAATTCGAAAAGTACATAAAAACGCATCTACATATATTTTACTCATTAAATTAAAACAAAATTTTACTCCTTAAATAAAAACTTTGATTCAAACTATTTTTTTTAATATACTTCTTCATATTTCTTACAGTATTCGGGATTCCAACAAACGGCAGAGAAATGTGCAATTTGTGGTCACTTGATTATGGAAATGGTAAGTACTTTGTGTTTTTTTCTATTCCCCACTGCGATAAAAAAATCTTTTGCCACTTTTAGATTTTACAAGCCATGGGAAAATCATATCATCCTGGATGCTTCCGTTGCTGTATTTGTAACGAATGCCTAGATGGAGTCCCATTTACAGTGGATGTTGATCATAAGATTTATTGTGTCAACGATTATCATCGTATGTTTGCTCCAAAATGTGCCAGTTGTGGCAAAGGTAAGCAAACAAAAAAAATCATGATTGTATTTTCATTGTTGACATTACTTTAACTACCGATTTTTTCAGGTATTACCCCAGTAGAGGGCACGGACGAAACAGTACGTGTAGTTTCAATGGATAAAGATTTCCATGTTGACTGTTATATATGTGAAAATTGTGGTATGCAATTAACCGATGAACCAGATAAACGTTGTTATCCCCTGGATAATCGTCTACTATGTCGATCATGTCATTTGCAATGTTTATCATCATCACATTCGGGTCATCAGGAACCAGTGTGTGCATCCTATCAATATATGGGTTAAAAAGAACCCTCCCCTCCTCAATAACCTCAAACTATTTTTGCAATATGTAATTTTTACTATAGAATGATATACAAATGTTTGTACGTACTATAATTGATTGTAGGAAAAAAAATAAGTGTTGGTGGTAGCACTTATATAGGAAATGAAGGCTTTTTATAGAGGTTTTCTTTTTTTTTTGTTAGTGTTTGCTGAGATGTTAACGCACAAATTTACCAATTTTGCATTTATAAATGAAATGATAATACATTTTTATGCACTTTAGTATATTGCTAGAGAACTACATAGATTTATATTTGAACGAAATAATCCAGTGCAGCATATGTATGTGACAACTATGTGAAAGACATTTTATTTTTTATACCACTCGTTAGTATTAGATTTGTTATATGTATTTTTTGGAGTTTGATTCATTATGTTTCAAAGAACAAACTGGTTTTTTTTATACATTTTATACACCAACAAAAACAAATAAACATAGATATTTTAGGGGCAACAGATTGCAATATAATAATGTACACATGTTGCTTATAACATTTCCATGATTAAGAATAAATAATAAAAAGTTTCGCAATAAATTTTTTTTGTTTTATTGCTACGCCTGAAACATATATGCCTCTAGCCAGTGTGTGCGTAACCGTATAATGTTGCGCGAATGAAGAAAGTTTAACTTAAATGATAGGAAGGATACAATTTTTTGGAATGGCAACATATTCTAGATATCAGCGATTCACACATGGAATGACTTTTCTTATAATAAAAAATCGAGGAATCAAAATCTGCGGATTTCTCGTTCTCCTATTCGTAGGTACCCCACTACGAATATCTTTATAAAGGGTGATTCTTTTGAGGTTAGGATTTTCATGCATTAGTATTTGACAGATCACTTGGGATTTCAGACATGGTGTCAAAGAGAAAGATGCTCAGTATGCTTTGACATTTCATCATGAATAGACTTACTAACGAGCAACGCTTGCAAATCATTGAATTTTATTACCAAAATCAGTGTTCGGTTCGAAATGTGTTTCGCGCTTTACGTCCGATTTATGGTCTACATAATCGACCAAGTGAGCAAACAATTAATGCGATTGTGACCAAGTTTCGCACTCAGTTTACTTTATTGGACATTAAACCAACCACACGAATGCGTACAGTGCGTACAGAAGAGAATATTGCGTCTGTTTCTGAGAGTGTTGCTGAAGACCGTGAAATGTCGATGAATGAAATGTCGCAGCAATTGGGTTTGTGTTATTCGACCACATGGAAGACTTTACGCAAAGATCTTGGTGTAAAACCGTATAAAATACAGCTCGTGCAAGAACTGAAGCCGAACGATCTGCCACAACGTCGAATTTTCAGTGAATGGGCCCTAGAAAAGTTGGCAGAAAATCCGCTTTTTTATCGACAAATTTTGTTCAGCGATGAGGCTCATTTCTGGTTGAATGGCTACGTAAATAAGCAAAATTGCCGCATTTGGAGTGAAGAGCAACCAGAAGCCGTTCAAGAACTGCCCATGCATCCCGAAAAATGCACTGTTTGGTGTGGTTTGTACGCTGGTGGAATCATTGGACCGTATTTTTTCAAAGATGCTGTTGGACGCAACGTTACGGTGAATGGCGATCGCTATCGTTCGATGCTAACAAACTTTTTGTTGCCAAAAATGGAAGAACTGAACTTGGTTGACATGTGGTTTCAACAAGATGGCGCTACATGCCACACAGCTCGCGATTCTATGGCCATTTTGAGGGAAAACTTCGGAGAACAATTCATCTCAAGAAATGGACCGGTAAGTTGGCCACCAAGATCATGCGATTTGACGCCTTTAGACTATTTTTTGTGGGGCTACGTCAAGTCTACAGAAATAAGCCAGCAACTATTCCAGCTTTGGAAGACAACATTACCGAAGAAATTCGGGCTATTCCGGCCGAAATGCTCGAAAAAGTTGCCCAAAATTGGACTTTCCGAATGGACCACCTAAGACGCAGCCGCGGTCAACATTTAAATGAAATTATCTTCAAAAAGTAAATGTCATGGACCAATCTAACGTTTCAAATAAAGAACCGATGAGATTTTGCAAATTTTATGCGTTTTTTTAAAAAAAAAAAGTTATCAAGCTCTTAACAAATCACCCTTTATAAGAATAAGTATAATTAACAATATGAGAAAATGATACACCAAGAAACCTCACTACAAATTTCGCAAAATGATCTTGTCTGCGTAGATTAAAGACAAATCTGATAATAGTATTCATCGCGTACTTCGACTGCTGAAAATGGTTAGCAATTACTCCCTACAAAACTTCCGGACCATATCAAATAGAAGGCAACAACAACGCATGAGCCAGCTAAAGCTGAGTACTAAACCAGCTTATTTTTCTTAATTTCACGGTTACTTTTTTAATTAATTAATTTAGAAATATAAAATTATTTGCAATCATTTCCTTTGATTCCTTCCATCCATTATTTAGCAAGACTTGATCAAAATATAATCGTATTCATAAATATATTTGTGATTTTAATTTAGTGTTTTGGTGAAAAAAACCGAACATAGTACTCACCTTAACATAGCGCACCCAAAGAAATTTGTCAGTAGAAACAACAGAAAAGTCTGCTAAAATAGGAAAAAGTCTCATGAAAAAGGAAAAGCAGTCACTGTTTGCTACAATGCCAAACATTGTCTGCTAAGTTCGATTACACTAAACCATCGTAACACATTTGAAACAATATTTTATGAATATCTATAGTATTTGCCCAAAAATTGGAATTTATCAAATTGAGGCATAACAGAAAACAAAATGTTTACTGATCACAAAAATATACCAAAAACTACTTTTGGTTCTTAAATATGCTTTGGAGAAAAATTTATAACCTAAAAATTTTATAATTTGTTGTTCGTTAGACCCTGAAGTACAAAAATACAAAAATATATTGCAGACATGTCTGGTATAGATTTCTGGTTCTATTGGTGCAAGAAGTCGAATATTTTATTTTTATTATTAATACATTGGAATTAAAAGTTAAAAAATAAAGTTTATATAATATGTTGCCAACAAGCCTCTAAAATGCCTTAATGGCGCTGAGGCCATACTAAGAAATTTATAAATTTATAACGTTTTAATAAAATAAAAAAATAAAAAAAAGAAACATTGATCGATATAACCTATAGTTGGCATAGCTCCTTTTGGATCTAATAGGTTAGGTTAGGTTATGTGGCAGCCGATGTATCAGGCTCACTTAGACTATTCAGTCCATTGTGATACCACAGTGGTGAACTTCTCTCTTATCACTGAGTGCTGTCCGATTCCATGTTAAGCTCAATGACAAGGGACCTCCTTTTTATAGCCGAGTCACCAGCATTACTGAGGTGGGATAATCCACCGCTGAAAAACTTTTTGGTGTTCGGTCGAAGCAGGACTCGAACCCACGACCTTGTGTAAGGAGGGCATGCTAACCATTGCACCACGGTGGCTCCCATCTAATAGGTCTACAGATTCTAAATTTTAGAAAATTTGGATAGAAATTGCGAGAGATAGGTCTATATGGAGTCTATATCAAAGCCCACACTTGACAAAGCTCTTTAAAAACCTAAAATTTGTCTAGGTACCAAATTTAAAACGAATGGGATAAAAATGGAAGCTTACATGTTCTCAAGAAACCAAATCGGAAGAACAAACCATGGACCGAAATATACCAAATTAAGTACAGCTTTTTATGGACCTTTATGCGGAGACCAAGATCATCCCAGTGCGTCGACACAACCAGCTGAACTACACAAGCATAGAACAAAATGGATGAAACTACATTAACAACTTTTACAACAACATGGACCTAAAATACCTACAGATTTCAAATTTCATGAAAATCGGATAAAAATACCGGTGTATATATGTTCAAGAAATCGAATCGATGGATCGGTTCCATTAGAATAAAAAAAAACATAACGACATCATAAAATTACACGTTATCACAACTTTTCGTTTATTTGATAACTTGTTCGTTACTTTACACTATCAAATTTTCGTTTGCGAATTTCGGCACATTCAAAGGCATACTACAAAGGCCAAACTTATTTTATTACTTAAACTAGTAAAAACAGTCGTAAGATGGACGTACTTTTTACGACTATATTTTTATCTGAACTAAAGATACATATAAAATTAAAAAAAAAATGGGCAATATTACGTCGACTAGATACATATTCGAAACTATTAACAGTGGAATAACTTAATTACCTCTATATACATTTTAAAAGCGGTACTATATTCTATTAAATTGTAATGGGAAGTGAAATATAAATCTCTAACATATTTGAGTTGAGATTCTAGAAGGTAATGGAATGGAATGGTTCAATCATTTTTTTAATTGGATTAAACGAAGTCTGCGACCGTCAGACAAATGATTTGCTGAATCAGACAAATCTAATTTATCTAAATTTATATTAGGAGTTTACAACTAGAACATAAGGAGCATAATTTTCTTATACTTGAGTAGCAAATATTGACATTTCTCATGACATTTTATCAAAGGTCCGTCGTTAAGGCTTACCCTTGAAGTTATTTGAAGACATATAAAATGTTTCACAGTCTTTTGAACAAAACTTTTGACATCGAGAATTTACATAAACTGCTGCTCTTTCACATCTTAGGCACCAAACACCACGCTTAAGTACGGTCGCTTCTGTTTTCAATTCAGCAGAGTTTTTATTTAATTGGATTAATTCTTCTTCATTTTTAAAAAATCTCTTTCGCTCTTCATTAAGTATTTCATCGAGAATAATTTTTAAAACTGTATATTCTTCAGCTATGTTTTGAAGCAAATCGCAGGATATTTGAAATTTGCCATAAATAGGATCATTTGTTTGTGGAGGATCCTCATTTTGGGGTTTATAGCAGAACATGTCATCTTCTATTGATTCTTGATCTTGTGATGTTATCTTACTACTAGTGCATGTTGTAGAGTTAGATTCATTGTAATTTGCTGTTTTGTTTAGTAAGAATGAATCGTTAACCTTGATGTTTGCACATTCGCCTTCGAAGATTTCTAAAAAAAGTGAATAAAAAAAAATAATTGTCTTTAGTTTTTGTTCTGTAAATAAAATTAACTATAACCAAATGCAAATGATTCTGCCCATAATGATGGAGACAATTTTCTAGAAATTTAGTAAATGCTATAGCCCATTTTACTAAAAAGGAAAGCCGTTTTACATCTATGTTATTGCATTGTTATATGAAATTGGATTCCGACACTACTAACTCAGCAAAAAAAAAATCGTCGCTAAAATAATGAAAATGCTCTTTTTGGATGCGCAAGTGTTGTAAAATTGGCGCAGAAGCGATGAATTTAACATGGACTTCTCATGAGACTGAAGTCATCCATTTCAACAGCCGTTGCATCCCAATTCAATGTTTTGGATGTAAATTAAAAAATCTGTGATATATTGCAAAATAAATATTTTTTATGATTTTTAATAAATTTTTTTATGATTTTAAATAATTTAAAAAGTATACAATTTTTCAATAATAGATTTATAATATTTTTTTAAATTTAAATAATTTTATCATTTATTAATTTTTACTCCGTTTTTAACCTAATTGAAAAAAAAAACAAGTTAAAGTAACCCATTAAAAATACACCCAAAGAAATTTGTTAGTAGAGACAGCAGAATATCTGCTAAAACACCAAAATAGTCTGCTAAAAAATGGAAAGCAGTCACTGTTTGCTGAAATAGCAAACATTGTCTGACATTTTTTAAGCTCGATTACACTAAAACATGTTGTGGTTTTGCTGAAACAAATAAAAATTTCCACTTGGGGGTTATCGTAATAGAATTGAAATAACATTTTATGAATTACATTTCATGTTAGCCTGATACCGAAACAGCAATTGACGTCCTAATGCATTTATGAATATCTATAGTATTTGCCCAAAAATCTGAATATTTATCAACTTGAGGCATAACAGCAAATAGAGTGTTTGCTGATCGCATTTAGAAGCTTGTAAGGATATTACAGTGCAAAGATATAGCAAAAACTACTTTTGGTTCTTAAATATGCTTTGGAAAAAATGTGTATCTTATCTACGTGATATCCCCGAATCAAATCAATATGATTCGACTGAAAACAGATTGGTACTTTTTCGCAAATTCCTCTAACGTGGCTGATAGATGTTGTATTGTTACAGTCCTTGGATTTGTATAAATCGTAAGAATTGTCAATAAACATATTGGTACAGTGACAACATAGGTTGCATAAACTTGATAAGGAAATAGTGTTGCATGATGTGTGTACATTTCTGTTTGTGTATTGTGTAGATTTTGAAACCAAATTTAACAAGAATGTCGGATGTCAGTTTTGCTTCATGTTGTGATTCTGTGAGAAATTGTAATGTTGAAGCAAAAATTGGTTGTTCACCGTTATAATAATAACATTAATCCTTTTGGGATCATAGTATATATGAAACGTGACTAGAATCCCAACTGCTAATTTTACATCGACCTTGTTTTTGGTCTATAAATGCGTCCTAAAAAGTAATATCTGTTTTTGTCTGGATGCTTCCAAAAATTGCTGAAACGGAATGGAAATTGTTAAAAAGCCATTTTGATTCAGTGAAAAAGGGTTATCCTGCTTCTTCCCTAATTGCCTTACGTCCAAAATATAGTGTCATGCTAAAAAAGTTGATTATTCATACTGCTGCCACGGACTGTAAACATAAAAGCTAGAGCGAAGTTATTTATATTTTGCAAACATTTTCATAAATGTTGCACTTTTTTACCAATCGAAATCGCCATAGGTTCCCTCTAATTTTTAGCTATTGATGGACTCTTAAGACAGGTTTTGTTATGAGAAATGCTAATCACTTCACTACGGTCGATGCAAACACTATGTTCGATTTTTCCACCAAAACATTAAATGTTCAGCGATGATCGACAGGATTATCAATTCAATTTCTGGACAGGTCGTTAATGTTTGATATATACTAATTCCTGATATTTAATTTTCTTTACCACAGAAATATACCATTTTATTGTCAATCGAATCATACTAATCATTCGGAAATATCACACAGATAAATTTATATTAAAACTATATAAAATGTCTTTGGGTTTGTAAGGTCCTCCTACAGTATGATATGATAGGACCTCATCCCCTTAGCGTTATTTAGAACACACGTATAATTCTTAAGGGACTTCTGTAAAGTTATAGATATGAATTTAGTTTTTGGCTTCTTGTCCTATGATTCTCATACATAACTGTAAAACAACTTTCTTAGTATTGCTGAGAGAAATACTATATTCATCAAAGGAAAATAACATTTTGCGCTTTTTTGGAATGCAATCAATGAATAAACCAAGAACGTTTAAATTGGATAGGCTTTATTTTGAAACTTACCCTGTTGTATATCTGTTAATTGAACTATCGCAGCATTTTCAAAATTGTCCTTGGTCTGCGCTGTCTTCTTTTTCCGGGATATCCTTTTTCTCGATTTCTTATAGGATTTACAAGGATCAAAACCTCTTCTCCCCATATTTTTGTCAAGCGCCAAATTTGTAAATAAAAGACCCTGAATCGTTTCGAACAACGTTTGAATGTCATATGTCAATCAGAGTATGCTGTTCGAAATGCATTTCACCGTAATGTAAATACGCAAAATGTAGGGATGTCAATGCAGACACTTTTATGGGCATTTATATCAAACATAGGGAGTAGATATAGGGGAAGACTTATTTAGGTGCATGTCTTATGGGAAATGGCTACCCAATAAACACAAACGTTAAAAAATGCTAAATATCAACAATTTTTCAAAGACTTTTTCAAAGGATTAGGGTAATATTCAAGTTGAGAAATTGTTGAGAAAATCGCGTTCTCAACAAAAAACAGATATTACCCTCAACAGTGAAATTCAACACATTAGCAATAATATCTCAAGTGTTATCCTCAAATTGAAATGCATTGCTACTCAATAATTTGTCAAACAATTTTCGATGCGAGTCAAATTCAAAATTACCATCGTTGCAAATACTTTTCAACCTAAATTTGTATGAATGATATCCACACTTCAAATTGATAGTCAAAGCCAAAATTCTATGAATTTTGTATAATTTATTCATTTTCATCAAAATAAAATATATAATAATACACTACACTACAATACCAATTGATAAATAATAATCTTATTAAACATATCAACAAATAAGAAAAACAAAAACAAACAACAAAACTTTAAATATCTTAAACATTATTAGTAAACACTTTTACATTGATAATTCGATTTCCTTCCTTTTGGTGTCATAAAACAGCATTAAAATTTATTAACATGCGGGCAATTTGAAATTAGGAACGTACTGGACCGCGTGTTAGAATTGATTTCCAGCAGAAGGAATTCACAAAATATCCATTTTAAACTGATAATAGCATATGAATTAAACTGACGATGTGATGCACATTTTCATCCAGAAGTTGTTGATTTCAACAATTTGTTGTTTTTAACAATTTTAATTGGTTGCACTTGTAATGTTTCTGGAAACTTTTTCTTGTCGATAAGCCACTCATTTTTCATTGGTCAGCTTCTTAATGTTTGCAAGAATGTAGCATCCAAAGATTTTAGTTTTCTGCAAAGAAATTTAAATTTAGTGACTTCTCTAAAGTGTTGATTTAATTTTTCATATTGACGTACCAATTATTATAAACTATTTGAAGCATTTCCAGTTAATTGTCCACCATTTTTCATCGGTGAGCTTTTTAATGTTTTGAAGAACGAATCCATAATTCTGCAAAGAGATATACATTTAGTGACTTCCTTAAAGTTTTATTTCATTTTTTATTTTCACTTATATTTTTTTTTTATAAACTATTTGGTTATTTGTTTAAAATTGTCCATTTTATTTAATTTCTTGCAATTGACCACGAACTTCGTTGCACAAATAAATATTGAAAACCACATGGTTTTTTCGTTGCATTTTAGGGTAGTGTTTTGTCAAAGTTTTCTCATATTATCTTCAACACCTTTTCAAAGATTTCGTCAACATTTTGGCAAATTGGAAGTAATTCGCAAACAATTTGAAGATGTATTGAAGATGAGCTATTTCAAGTCAAGTTGAATTTATGTTGAAAATTATATTTGCCTTCAAACTGAAAAGTTGTTGCATTTGAAAAACGCTCATCCTGTGTTTATTGGGTAAACTCTAGTCTATCTATACCTCTAAAATTTTTTCCAAAAATTTATAGATGATAGAACTCTAAGTGTAAATTACAACAACAAATTTTTCCCTGGTGGTAGCAACCGGGTAACCGGTTATTCGGTTCTAAAGTCTATGCAAATAATTGTTTATAAAACCAGTTCTGGCGAACCGATTACATATCTAGAAAGCCAATGATAAAACCTTTCAAATTATGGATGAATCCATCTATTCGATACATCCGTTCCGTATATACAGATGAAAACGTTTTTTTGGAACCTTTTTTTGTACAAAACAGCTCAAAACTCAAAAACTACTCTATATAATGGTACTAATTAACCGATTCCATTTTGTAGCTAACCCTTTTACCTATTCGTCGTCATGATATCTCCACTAGAACCGGAGATATTAACCGATGTATATACATATCCGGTATACAAAGAAAACTGAATTTTTTTGTTGAAAAAAATCGTGCGATTGTCGCTTTTTACATACAAATTGTTCTTACAACTGCTTCCTTTATTTAATTTCTTCATAAAACCAAAGATTTAACCCGATTTGTATTAACATTCGCGTTTGCTTTAAAAAAAATGTTCGCCTTCGGAGCTTTATACATACATCATTCATTCGTATATATCCGGTAAAAAAAACTTCGCCCCCGACGCTTTTAAAATCGAAATTGTTTTAGAACCAGAGATATTAACCGATTTATACTCATATCCAGTTTAAAACGGAAAATTTTTTTTCGAAAAATTCGCGAGTTTTTCTTTTTTTTTTGCAAAATGTGATTTTCTAAACAATCGATACTACTACACGGTTGAAAAAGACTGTTTTTCATATGTTTGGCTATAAACATTATATGTTTGGAACACAAATTTTTAAACACAATATTTTTGAGTGCAAGCATATAATGTTCATAAACTAGCATAACTTGTTTGGGACATATATGTTAATATGTTAGAACATCCCTGCCAGCATTTCAAAGTTCCATTTCAACCTCATCGTTACCACAGACTCGTAAATGTCACTTCAACCATCATGAAAAGGTACATCAAAAAGTACATGCAAGTAATTTGCCATCCCTACTGTTAAAAAAGCCATTTTTTTTTGTGAAACGCCAAGCGCAACCAGCTTGTTATATTTTAATTAAATAAAAACGAAAATAAAGTTCTGAAAACATAGATTATACGCTTAAAATTGTGAAAGGTATATTGGTGAACAATTTGGTGATTTTCCAAATGGAATAAAGTGATTGTTTTTCAGATATTTTACAGACACGCTGCCTCCATGGAATAAAAACACTGGTTGGTAGACGCAGCAACCCTGCCAACATTTTTTGAATTTGGGGTCGCTTCTGAGAATCCCCAGTACGTCGAAAACAATCATATACGATATCAAAAACTCGTCGGAAAAGCGCCGTCACTATTGAGAAGTTGTACCACGCCAAGTTACTACAAAAAGGTTTCGCATGAGTGCAATTATTAGGTGCCTTTATAGATCAATTTAGAACGACGCCAATAAGAGACCCTCCAAACAATCAGAAAAAGCACATTTTAAGATAGTGGTAAAAGAATCATTGTGGTCGAGTAAAACACGTTTGTTTAGATATTTATTTGATTAATCATTTACAAATTTTTAAAAATATAACATTTATACCACTATCACATCACATTTAACATAATTTTTTGCATTAATGATGATGTAGAGTTACAAGTAGCGAGTTAGATGTTGCAGCGTCTATCAGCCAGTGTTTTTATTCGATGGAGGCAGCGTGTCTGTAAAATATTTGAAAAACAATCACTTTATTCCATTTGGAAAATCAAAACTTGTTCACCAATATACCTTTCACAATTTTAAGCGTAAAATCTATGTTTTCAGAACTTTATTTTCGTTTTTATTCAAATAAAATATAACAAGCTGGTTGCGCTTGGCGTTTCACAAAAAATAAAATGGCTCTTCTAACAGTAGTGATGGCAAAATACTTTCATGTACATTTTGTACTTTTTGATATGCTTCCCCCATCACAGTTCGCGATGGTTGTGGTGACATTTACGAGTCTGTGGTAGCGATGAAGATGAAATGGAACTTTGAAATGCTGGCAGGGAACATGTAACTCGCTACTTGTAACTCAACATCATCATTAATGCCAAAAATTATGTTAAATGTAATGTGATAGTGGTATAAATGTTATATTTTTAAGAATTTGTAAATGTTTAATCAAATTAATAAATATCTAAACAAACGTGTTTTACTCGACCACAATGATTCTGTTACAACTATCTTAAAATGCACTTTTTCTGATTGTTTGGAGGGTCCCTTATTGGCGTCGTTCTAAATTGATCTATAAAGGCACCTAATAATTACACTCATGCGAAACATTTTTGTAGTAACTTGGCGTGGTACAACTTCTCAATAGTGACGGCGCTTTTCCGACGAGTTTTTGATGTCGTATATGATTGTTTTCGACGTAGTGGGGATTCTCAAAAGAGTCCCCAAATTCAAAAAATGTTGGCAGGGTATATTATGTTTGGGACATAAAATGTTTGTAAATATAATATGCTTGAATGCAAACATATATTAATTTAGAAATAGCCTATAAACATATATGTGTTTAGTAGCTTGGAGCGCTATTTAACAGGGAGCGATATTGAATTAAGTTGGTGGTTGTTGCTTGTTATTACAAAATTAACATTTTATTTTTCCTTGAGCAATTGATCAGCTACTTCTTTGATCCTTACAAACTGTGTGGTCCGCTGTTCTAATCCCCGTCCGGCAAAAGGTAAAATTAAAATAAAAAAAATCATAAAATTGAATAATTTCTTCTACAATGTTTGTATTACAGAAAATGGTGCTAAGAACTAAAAAATCTCGTGGAAGTGAGAAAGATGTCGGGGAATATACAATTGGGCAGAAACAAAATTTTGAGCATTCAGGTCGAAAACCTATGTTGTTAGCACCTATATTACCTGTTTATTTTCATAATTCATTATGATTGTAAATATATAAATAAATAAATAAAATTTTGAGCACAATATTGTTTGGGAGAATTTTTTTAAGCATATAATATTTTTGGGTGCAAAATGCTTCCAAACATTTTATATGGTCACATAATAACATATTGTTTTTTGGAAGACAACATTATTGAATTTGGATGCAAAAATACAAAATGTTTGGAACTTAGACTACCCAAACTTATATTGTTTAGACCAATATGCTTTCAAACATATTATATATTGTTAGAGATCAAACATATAAATGTTTGGGCAATACCCAAAAATGTATATGCTTGAAGCAAAATATGTTTGGGAGTATATGTTACAGAAGCGATTTTTTGTGAGGGTGTACAAGCACGTTTCGGTTTAAAACTTCTGTTTTACCGGTTTAAAACTTCTGTTTTATTCTACCCGAAAAATAAAAATTTGTACAAAGTTTACTCTGCAAAAGTCCACTTTTCAGGGATAAAATTAAATTCAACAGCGCAAAACTCTGGTCCTTGCTGAGATATCTGTCTACATTTAGGCGGAAGAGTTGGCTATAATTTACAACCGGTTATTTAATACATTACACCCAACACTTTTTGATTTATAGCCAGTTTTGTAAAAAACCGGTTCGAAAACGCACATTTTTACGTAGAAACTAGACCAATAGTCGGGTCATACCTCATTTTAAAGGTGATATCTTTACTCTTTTTAGTGATGTACATTTACAATTAATCGATTCAGTAAAACCAGACCGGCTTTACAACATATTATTTACCTATACTTTGGGCTTGAATAACCGATTATCCGGTTACGACAGCAAACCAGTTACTTGCTATTTCGACATAAAATTGAATTGTCTGTAGACCCAAAAATCAAAAAAAAACTTTAACGGCCAATTTCATGTAGCTCAGTTAGGTTTTAACTCCCAGTTAACTGAAAGTAAATTGCAAATATCTTCTCTCCGGTTAACTCTAACTGAAAATTTTTCAGAAGTTACGTTCCTAACTGACATATGGAATATATAGGCAAGATTACAGCTATGTCTATAATATCCCTGCCAACATTTTTTGAATTTGGAGGCGCTTCTGAGAATCCCCACTACGTCGAAAACAATCATATACGACAATAAAAACTCGTCGGAAAAGCGCCGTCACTATTGAGAAGTTGTACCTCGCCAAGTTACTACAAAAAGTTTCTCATCAGTGCAATTATTAGGTGCTATTTAGATCAATTTAGAAGGACGCCAATAAGAGCCCCGCAAACTATCAGAAAAAGTGCATTTTAAGGTAATTGTAAAAGAATCATTGTAGTCAAGTAAAACACGATTGTGTAGATGTTTATTGATTTGATTAAACATTTATAATTTCTTATAAATATAACATTTTTCGGTTTATCTCATCACATTTAACATAATTTTTTGCATTAAGGCCGGTATGCACCTCTAGCGAAAAATTTCATTCCCATAAGAAATGCATTGCTATTTATGCTAACGAAATTTTCGGTAGCGTTCAATTTCGTAAGCTGGTACGCACCTCTAATGAAAATAACAGGGTTGTCAAAAGCATAGTTTGGCAGCAAACATTTAATTTATTACAATCATTGTGTGCGTAAAAGTTTTAAAAGGTCTGTAAATAATAAACAATTTATTTGAGGAATATTTGGAACATATATTAACAATTTTTAAAAGCGATTAGCTGTTTTAAAATTTGTGTACACAGCCCAGTTTTTTTTTGTTGTAGACTTAAATAAATTTTTGCTACCGAAAATTTCGCTAGAGGTGCATACCGGCCTTTAATAAAAGAATCATATTGAGTTACAAGTAGTAAGTTACATATTGCAACGTCTATCACCCAGTTTGTTTATTTTCGATGGAGGCAGCGTGCCTGGAAAATTATTTGAAAAACGATCACTTTATTCCATTTGGAAAGTCGAAAATTGTTCACCATATACCTTTCACAATTTTAAGCGTAATATCTATGTTTTCAGAACTTTATTTTCGTTTTTATTTAAATAAAATATAACAAGCTGGTTGCGCTTGGCGTTTCACAAAAAATAAAATGACTCTTCTAACAGTACACACAAAAAATTATCACCAAAATTTTTTCAATTAAACACTTAATTGAATTTGGAAACGGATTCAATTAATATGTTAATTTATTCAATTAATTATTTAATCAAATCCGAATAAAATCCAATTAAAAAAAGATCGATATTTGTTACGTTTCCAATTAAAATATTAATTGATTCAATCAATTTGTTAATCAATTCGGAAATAATTTTCAATTACAAACGTGATTGAATTTTTTTCCGTTTCCAATTACATATGTGATTGATCCAATCACCTTTGTGATTGAAACTGAATAATTTTGAGCAATGGAAAGAGCGAAAAGAGAACAAGAGAATGGGTATTTATTCAACAATGTATGATGGAGAGATCAGTCTGTGGAAGTAACTCGTAACGAACGGTTGGGTTTTTGTTTTTCGCGTAAATTGAAAAACATGATTGGCGACATTCTGTCTGCTGCATTCAAAATGTGTGCATAAATATTTTGAACGCAACAACAAATCATAGCAAAGGGTTGAAATCAAAGACTATTAATAAAGAAGACGTGAGATAAGCTTGTTCTTCCTCTTTTTCTTGAAGAAACAGAGATTAATATCATACATGTTCCATGAGACATTGCAACTTTTTTCGGTTTCTCTTTTCATTTTGCATTCGTAACAAAACTTAATTCGCTTATTTTAGCAATTTTTTTAACTCTTAAACGAACAAAAACACTTCGTGAAACATTTTATTAATAATTTAGTGCAACCGACACAGAAATTTGCTTGCAATTTTGGAAAAAATAGCTAAATAAAAATTGTCTGCATCAAACCAGTAAGTTCGGAGAGCTTTTCCAACAAGTATGAGATTAATCTCCGTTTTCTATTACTAACACTATCAAAGCCCAATTCACGTCTTCTTTATTAATGGTCTTTGGTTGAAATAAATAAAGTGTGCAACAACAAACGGACACGTGGTAAAGGTTTGAAAAAAATATATGACAGAACGCATTTGAAATTACCTGTGTTTGTGTTTTGTGGTATTGTAAAAATGGAAAACAATCTACGTTTATTGAAGGTAAAAAATTGTGAAATGTGAATACCGTTTTCCATTGAAGCCTGTTTACATTAAACGGACTAAAATAATATATTTTTTATTCATTTCTTTTAGTGACCAATTTTATTTCGTGAAATTGACCAATCAATCCCATCAACTCCATCATTTTATCAAATATATAATAATATGTTTGCAATAAAAAAGTGGGTACCGTATGGATCTTTTAAAATTATAAATTGTTTTCACTCCTAGTTTCCTTAAAACCAAGAGCGGTATGGGTTTGTTGGAAGATTCACCTTGAAGTTGCGAAGTAGCGTATACGGATGAAAAAGACTGTTTTTCATATGTTTGGCTATAAACATTATATGTTTGGAACACAAATTTTTAAACACAATATTTTTGAGTGCAAGCATATAATGTTCATAAACTAGCATAACATGTTTGGGACATATATGTTAATATGTTAGAACATATTATGTTTGGGACATAAAATGTTTTTAAATATAATATGCTTGGATGCAAACATATATTAATTTAGAAATAGCCTATAAACATATATGTGTTTAGTAGCTTGGAGCGCTATTTAACAGGGAGCGATATTGAATTAAGTTGGTGGTTGTTGCTTGTTATTACAAAATTAACATTTTAATTTTCCTTGGTCAATTGATCAGCTACTTCTTTGATCCTTACAAACTGTGTGGTCCGCTGTTCGAATCCCCGTGCGGCAAAAGGTAAAATTAAAATAAAAAAAATCATACAATTGAATAATTTCTTCTACAATGTTTGTATTACAGAAAAAGGTGCTAAGAACAAAAAAAATCTCGTGGAAGTGAGAAAGATGTGGGGGAATATACAATTGGGCAGAAACAAAATTTTGAGCATTCAGGTCGAAAACCTATGTTGTTAGCACCTATATTACCTATTTATTTTCATAATTCATTATGATTGTAAATATATAAATAAACAAATAAAATTCTGAGCACAATATTGTTTGGGAGAATTTTTTTAAGCATATAATATTTTTGGGTGCAAAATGCTTCCAAACATATTATATGTTCACATAATAACATATTGTTTTTTGGAACACAACATTATTGAATTTGGATGCAAAAATACAAAATGTTTGGAAATTGACTACCCAAACATATATTGTTTAGACCAATAGGCTTTCAAACATATTATATATTGGAAGAGATCAAACATATAAATGTTTGGGCAATAGCCGAAAATGTATATGCTTGAAGCAAAATATGTTTGGGAGTATATGTTACAGAATCGATTTTTTGTGAGCGTGTAGGCATTAAATTGCATTTTTGTTTTACCTGTCTTTTTCAGTTTGAACCCAAGTAGAGAGCAGTATATCTGGTATATAAACTAATGGTAAAAAAGTTCTTTCTTTTGAATTTAAAAATATGAAAAATATCCGATAATAATAAAAATATGTATTTTCCATTTATATTTTTTTCTATTTCCAGAATTTGCAAAGTATCATCAATATAATACCAAATATTACATTGCTTTCCAATTATTTTTGTCTTTGATTGGTTCAAATTTTAATAGACGATTTTAATGTGTGGAAATTTTGGAAAGGAATTGTTACTAACATTAAATTACCGAGCTCCTTAATACACCTTTTTATGCTAAAAGACTACAACTGCAAAAGAAGATTATAAATCTGCAACCTGGAACTAAGAATTGAACTTGATATTCTATGCAGGTAATGTTTAACAAAATTAACTTTTAATTGAACAAAATTAAATTCGAATTATTCTGTTTACTTTCAGAAAAACTAATTTAGCTTACAGGCTGCTGAATTATTGGAAATCTAGGCGCATCTACATATTAGAAGGAACATGCTAACATGGTTATTATTATAAGGAAGATAATGATTTATATAATTTTTTTTTCACCCTATAGTTGTTATTGATAGTAGTTGTATTTGTAAGTTATGTTAGAACAAAACACAAATGACAAGAACCAAATTTATTTGTCTATTGCATAATTCAAAAAATAATAAAATATTAAATATGTTTTATAAGAAACACATATTTTCTTTTATTTCAAAAGAAAAAAACTAAATACGATTTTGCGTTCGCAATATATAAATTTTTTGATCGAAATTTATAGCCAATTTTAATTAATTATTTAATTGAATGAATCAAATAGTTGATTGATTTTTGTCGCGAAATTAATTAAAATTTTAATTGATTCAATTAAAACTGTGATTGAATTTTATGTTAAAAATCAATCACGTTTTTAATTGATTCAATCACACAATTAATTGATTCCGTGACAAAAGTCAATTAAATTTTTAATTAAAAATCGTGTTGGTTTTCAATCAAAATGGGTGATTGATACTATCATTTTCGTGATTGAAGACATTTCAATTAAAAAAATGATTGAATCCGCGATTTTCGTGATTGAAATCAAAAAAATTTTTTTTGTGTGTAATGATGGCAAAATACGTTCATTTACATTTTGTACTTTTTGATATGCTTCCCCCATCACAGTTCACGATGGTTGTGGTGACATTTACATTTCTGTGGTAGCGATGAGGATGAAATTGAACTTTGAAATGCTGGCAGGGATGGTTTAAAAGTTCGTTAATTAATGGAGCACTAACGGAGCTTCCTGAAAATGGGGGTAAGTGGTATAACCAAACTAGAGTTGCTCCGGAAGTTTTGCCGACTAGCTTATTGCATTTGTCGTCACTGAAAAATTGGTACGCCTACCTCTTATCGCTATAGTTTTATTTACACACATAGGCACATGGAATGTGTCAGCAATTCAAATAACACTAGGTCACAAATAACAAAATTTTCTCTGTTATTTGTTTCTGGTATACTTTTTCCCATTGATTTTGACCTACTAAACACGAAAATTAGTTTTAAAAAATTTTCTGTCGATTGGTTTTCGAGATACAAATTTTTGAACTTTTTTTTTTAATTTTTGGTGGTACACTTACAATTTTGAGCATATCTTTCGTCTTCTTTGACCTATTTGATCCTAGTGCTACTCAAATTAAAGGAAATTTACCCGTCTACAACTCATTCTCAGAAAATTTTCAAATCGGGTAAGTAGTTTGGATGTTGGCGGCTTAAAAAAGTTAAAAACGGCGTTTTTTAGTAAAAATGTGGCAGAAAAAACCATATAAAAATTCATATAAAATATAAAACACGATGCTAAGAGCAATTTTGGTTTTTTGCGTATTTTTATATTTTATATGCATTTTTATATGGTTTTTTCTGCCACATTTTTACTAAAAAAAAACGCCGTTTTTTAACCTTTTTAAGCCGCCAACATCCAAACTACTTACCCGATTTGAAAATTTTCTGAGAATGAGTTGAACGCGTCAAATTTTCTTTAATTTGAGTAGTAGTAGGATCAAATAGGTCAAAGAAGACGAAAGATATGCTCAAAATTGTAAGTGTTCCTCCAAAAATTAAAAAAAGAAGTTCAAAAATTTGTATCACGAAAACCAATCGTTAGAACATTTTTTAAAACTCATTTTCGTGTTTAGTAGGTCAAAATCAATGAGAAAAATTATGCTAGAACCAATTCACAAAACGACTGTTGGCTAGTGTAATCATAATCAATACTACTCACATAAAATACTACTTTACATAAAATCCAAAAGAATTTAATAAAAAATGTTTGATGTATGTAAAGTGAGAAAATAAGCTATATAAATTTTATCACAAAAATAACTAAAAATAGTCGCATTTGAAAAATGTCCGTTATGGTGTTTTTTGTCAATTTCAAATTGACATCCCTAACACAATGCAATCCCTCGTTCGAATGACTCTCCACATGCCGACAACCCCCGAAAGGGTTAAGTTCGAAACAAAATACTGCACACACACAGCAACATTTATGAAGAATATGTGTTTGTGTGCCAAATTCATTCATAAGTTTCATGGTGTCGTCACCAATTTTCGAAATTCTTAGGGGTTGTATTCAAAGTGAAAGGACATTGTTCGTATAGCCATCCTGCGGGAAGCACTGCATGACAGTGTAATCGGATAGTGAAATTTAATAAAAATTAAAAAAAAAAAAAAACAAATAGTTTATAGTTTATGCATGTGAAAAAAGTGATTATCTAAAGAAATTTAGTGAATAAAAAATAATTGTGAAAAGCCAATGAGAACCACACATCTAAAGTGCTATAGAAGGTGTTAACCTATTTGCCATATAAAACATGGTCGGATTACTTAATCCCATTAAATATGGTGGAAATTTTTATGATTTGTATACATTAAATACAAGAAGGTAATGGAAGTGCTCGCAAATATCATAAAATAAAGAAAAATTACAATTTTCATCATGAAAAAAAATCGGTATACTAAAGTCTGTTAAAAAGGGGCATCTTCGTATTGACTCATTGTTCGTTATTGATTTTTCAACATGGACAAAGGAAATGGAGCATCTGTGTTACAAATATGTGGAAAGATAAAGAAAAAATGTACTAAATATATTTGGAAAAACATTTATTTGTGCTAATTATATAAAATATGCTTGAAAAGTTTAAGAAAAAAATCCAATTCAGGATAATTTATCATGTATACCCAATAAGCAAAACGCTTAAACACACACACACATGCAAGCCAAAAGTGGGTATGTTCGAAAATTGGTGGTTGCAATGGCAGGATGGTGGTGGTGATTTCCTTCCCTTTTCGAAAGCAGCTGATCATTTGTGAACAGCTGATTGACGACATGTTTGTTTACATTTTAGCCGGTTTGTTTACTATTTACATTTCGAAAAATAACAATAACAGTTTTTTTTTCGAAATTAAATGTTTGTATGTCAATGACCTTGACTACATGACCCACACGCAAATCATCAGCACCTGTTATATTGGTATAGGTCTGGTACGTTTATTGTTTGTTGGTAAACATAGCAGTAGCACGTGCCTCTCAGATAACGTCATGGTCCTTTAAGTATTCTCAGATGAACTAAACAACAACGTAAATAGCAAATAAATCAATTTATGTTTTTTATTGGGGAAAAAACACAAAATAAGAGGCATAACTAATATCAGAATCATTCGATTTTACAAAGTGATTTAACATAACCAAATATTTGAGATTTGAAATTCACATATGGATTTCAATTAATTTTCGAAATTCACATATGGATTTCAATTAATTGGTGGAATTGATCACGGCCGTTTTATACCATATGGTGGTATATTTACATTGTCATTTCGTTTGTAACACATCGGAATGTTGGTTTCAGGCCGAATAAAGTATATATTCAGAGTTGTCGTGCAATTCTAAGTCGATCTAGCCATGACCGCCCATCTGTTCAAATTATGGTAGCTTCCGAACGAAGAAAGCTATTGACTTGAAACTTAGTAAAAGTAGTTGTTTTGATGTAGATCTAATGTTATTGCAAATGACTTTCAGGTAAAGCCCCCATATAAACCGACCCCCAGAATTGGTTTGCGGATCCTAATTTCATCTGATTCGGTTGAAATCCCTTACGTGGTGTTACTATATGCTCACTAACAACCACGCAAAAATTGGTCCATGTCGGTCCATCGTTATATATAGCCCGGTATTTATTTGAACAAACGTTGCATATGTTGGAATTTAGAGTTAATGGGAATTTCACAAATTTTCTATAGACAACATTTTCTATAAAAATACATCATTTTCTATAGAGATATAGAATTTTGACAAAACTTCCAATAGAAATTAAAATTTTGACAAATTTTTCTATAGAAATACAATTTTGATAAAATTGTCTATAGAAATTAAAATGTTGACAAATTTTTCTATAGAAATAAAATTTTGACAAAATTTTCTATAGAAATTAAAATCTTGACACATTTTTCTATAGAAATAAAATGTTGAAAAAATTTTGACAAAATTTTCTATAGAAATAAAATTTCGACAAAATTTTCTATAGAAATAAAATTTTGACAAAATTTTCTATAGAAATAAAATTTTGACAAAATTTTCTAAAGAAATAACATTTTGACAAAATTTTCTATAGAAATAAAATTTTGACAAAATTTTCCAAAGAAATAACATTTTGACAAAATTTTCTATAGAAATATAATTTTGACAACATTTTCAGAAGAAATTGACCGTTCGTGATGTTATCAAACCAAAAACTAAATCGGACAACTCTTTTCAAGAGTAGCGCTAGGGGAAATCCCATTACTGACACAAAAAATTAAGTACTCAACCGAATAACCGTCTTCGGCCAAAAATCGATAATAGGCCTTCGACGTCAGGTGGCCTATTAACCGTATACGATATCCAAAAGTCGTCGGTAAAGCGCCATCACTATTGAGAAGTTGAACCACGCCTATTAAACTATATTATTACTAGATTAAAATATCGTTTGAGTGCAATTATTAGGTGTATCTTAGATAAATTTACAATGAATCTAATAAGAGACCCTTCAAAGTGTTAGACACAGTGTATTTTAGGAGAAGTGTAAAAGAAAATGTTTACTAATTTGAATTAAATCACATTTATTTCCATTTTGATATCTATTTATAGACACCTACTGATTTTTGTATTTATTCAAATTTTCAGGAAAGTGCAAAATGAACGTAAGTCAGGAAAACGCAAAAACAAGGATAAAAAATCTCCCATTGCTATTTTGGATGGTAATCCTGAGTTGCGAGTTCTTAATCCATTGGATCCACCATTAATTAAGGAACAATTACTGTTATGTCCAGCATTTCCTGTGGCCCATATCGAACTACAAGCAAATGCATCTCAGTTTGCAGTGTTTTCTGCCATAAGATCAACTGTTTTGGAAGCAGAAACAAGACGTCTACTATTCTACGAGCTAAGTGGTAATGTCAGACATTTACCCAATCTCAATTCAACATGCTGCCTTCTTTGTGGATCCTGTTTGGTGGGTAACCAATCCATAGAGTGTTCTTGTCACACACTCAATGCCCTACAACAAGTTGGCAGTGGAAATGTTGGTGGTGTTGTCGCGCAGGCTCCTGGGGGAGTTGGAGGTGGTAAACGATCACGTCAAGATTCAGCCAATAGTGATGTTGAATCAGACTCTGAGGAATGTGTGGAGAAAGAGACGAAAATTGTCTCTGTACCATTGATAGTTGGAGCTGGTTTGCGTAGCCTCTTCGAATTGATATCTGAAGCTCGACACATACAGCCAATGCTATGTTCGAAAGCTTTAAAGGCCTTATTGGATGTTATACAGGGCCAACAGCCGGAATCTTTTAAGCATGAACCTGAAGAACTTATAAATCCTTTGTATGATCTCCTTCTTGATTTAGCTACAATGAATACGAGTAGCACCACTGAAGGGAGTGTTGGTGGTGGTGGCGGTGCTAATGCTGGTAATGAAGGCGATTGGTCTGCAGTGGCTTGTTCGGCTTTAGTGGGTTTATGTATTGCCCGTGGAGATACAGGAAAAATGCTGAAAGCCATAGCTGCCCTTATAATGTCTCCCAGACATTTGTCAATGCAACGCATACAAATGCCTGTGGTTTTAGGAATGCTACAACGTACAGTCATAAGTGCTGCTTTGGCCAAGCCCACATGTCCCGAATTTTATACTAAAGGTGTACCAGCAAATTCTTTGGTAGATGAGGTGAGTTGATGAAAAAGTTTTTCCATATAAGTTTATTATTATTCCGTAACTTGAGGAGACGAAGAGGATATGCAATTAGCATAACCAATTAGATTATTCCACTATGATAGTGGTACGTTTAGTATGTTTGCTGTTGAGACAGGAGCCTCTAGATCGGGAAACTATGCAACTGCGATGTGAAGAGTCCAAACAAATATGGCGGTCGAGTAAATTTGGCAGCCTACGTAAACAGGATATGTTCTTACCGTTTTATTACCCTACCCTGTTCTGAAGAGGCCTTAATCTGTGGGCTTGCGGAAGCCATTCTTAACTGGAAGTCTTGGTGTACGACATGGCTTTTACAATATGTATATAATATCGGAAACCTCGATATGAACTTCGTGCACCTTTCCGAATCAGCTGCTACCACGTCGCCAAATTGACATTCAGTTCGTCGAAGCGAGCTGCCTCTACTGGATGAGTTCAGAGTGAAGTAGGTGTCAGATATGTTGGTTTCGCAGGACACGTAAAGAGGAGAATGTCCACAATTCGGGCAGACATCTTGAATTGCCCGGATCCGACCGAGTCTCTCTAGGTAGCCGTCTCTCGTCATCGCTGACAGGTGGCGCTGCACTGGTATGAAAATATTGCCTTCTGAAGAGCTGCCGAGTGCGTGACCCCCAATCTCGCCCTTATTCCCTTATCACAGTTATCGATTAGGTGATTAATTGAATGTTCGTATTTTCTGAAATCGAACCGGATGGACATGGATCGTTCAAATGGTGCTCTCTGAAAATCACTGATAAGTAGAAGTTGGGGTGGCTGCTACAGCCTAATTTTATTAACACTAAAACTGCCCTAGTCTGCCATGGGAGGTTTTTTTCCTCCGATGCTCTGGGCGGTGGTCGGACTCCGAGAACAGGTTTAACCTCAGGATTAAGGCTTCTCACGGCTTCAGCTATGAATCCTGTTCAGACGTGTCTGGTATGTTGTCGTATCTAGATGCTGTTTTTTGAAGCACTCGATCTCGCGCTCTACAAGGTGAAGATAAATCCGTACGGTTAATGTGATGGGTTGTTGGGATGGGACATACTGCGTTTAGAAAATGTAATTGTGTCTACGCACGTGAAGGATCTTGGTCTCCACATAAAGATGATCCAGGGGAGTTCTGTGGACACACCCATCGACTCTAACATTCACCTGCCTGTGTACTTCTGCAGTCCATGTATTGAATGGTTTGGCTGAAGAGTCGGTCCTTAAATTTCTAGCAGTGAAATAACTCGCAAGATCAGTAAGGTAGAAGTTCGAAGATGTCATTGGTTATATGAGTTTTTCCGAATTTATGTTTTTTCCAAATAGGTCGCAAGTAAAACATTGATGTGGTAAAGGCTCGTTATTCGTTCATCACGTCTTCGTATCCCTAAATTCAACACTTCACTTTGGTCGTCACGGCAGGGACTTAAGGGTGGTCTTCGAAATCCAAGTGATGGTCCTATGACACTGCTCGCGTTGGCTAAGATCTTGTTCAATATCATATATAACTTTTGTTAAGCCGTGTTTTTCCGGACTCTGCGCTTGAAACTTTCCATTTATTGCGGTAGCGCTCACAAACTTCTTCGGACCAATCATTGCCAAAGTGACTGATATGGGAATATCCCTTCTACAGGAACTCTAACCACATTTTCCTCTTGACTTCGCTGATTCTCTTACTCATTTGTAGATTATTAAAATTATCTTCCTGTTTTTTGTTTGTTTTCATTCTTACAGTTCACCATCAAGGCACCTTTTGGGGGCTTTACCGAACCGGCTTTGGCTTCAGATGGAACATATCTTTTTTTGCTCTTGGGTGGAGCTCTTCTTAAAATTGGAACTGGTTATAATGGTTCATACAAAGGACATATATACATGCAAAATGATGAATTTACTAAGGAGAAAACCGGTTGGTTGGGTTACAGCAATGGTCAATTGTATTATAGGCGTAATTCAAAGCGAAATGCTGATCATTTACATTTGGTGAATACCGAGTTGCTGACCATTAAGAGTATGAATCCGGTTAATATGTTACCCATAAGGGAGGGTTTTAACTACACCCTCTTTACGGATGAGGATTCGTTAAATGCTATATGCACGAACAGAGATGTAAGTTGAAAGAAGACATAATTCTGCAAGTGTATTGTTGTGACTGTTCCAATTTCTTTGTAGGATTCCCTTGTTGTTCGCCGCCTTAATATTGGCCACCAAAATCGCACCGCTGATCGCGATAACAGTCTACCTGTTGAATTGCCTTTGCAATTGTCTCGCAAACGTTTTCGCACATTGGGCTATGCCATCTTTGAAGAGGAGGTCTTGAATCAAAATCAAATTTTGAAAATTCAAGCTTCCTACAATATCTTTGAGCCAAAAATTCCCAATGATGTGGATCTGCAGGAGATTGTATGTGGCAAGGAGTTTGGTTTAGTCTGCGCCAATGGCAAAGTCTACTACTATGGCAAATCGAGTTCCTTAGGTTTGAAATCCGTGGGTCGAACACCTATTATGAAACTCACAGAATTGATTATCTCGAAGATATCCCGAATTATCCATATTGCTGTGGGTCACGATGGTATCCATGCTCTGCTGGTGAATGACGATGGTACTGTGTATTTTGCTGGTACTGCTCGGCGTGGTGAAGATGGCGATATCTCGAAGAATAGACGTCAACCCAAGGCGGTCAAACCAAAGAAAATGACCAAAATTGAGGGTCATGTCATTGTGCAGGCGGCCTGTAATAATGGGACATCGGCTTTTGTAACCAAGACCGGGAAATTGATTATGTTCGGCAAGGATACGGTGCATTGCGATTCGCAGGGCTTTGTCAGCGATTTCTCCGATCAACATATACAGAAAGTAAGCTTGGGCAAGGCCCATTGCGTGGCCCTTAATGCCAAGGGACAAGTGTTCACCTTTGGTCTGAATAATAAGGGACAATGTGGTCATGTCTATAGTAAATCGAAGGATAGTGGAACTTCTCCGTCCGTTGTTGCCGATGGGTCTGCCGCCAATGGAAAATCTCAAAGTTCAAAGAAATTGAAATTTGATTTCTCCAATTTGTGTGATTACGATGATCATAGTGTGGTACAGGGCCAATGTAGGGTGTGTGTAGTTTGCCGAGAATGTACTGGTTACAATGTTTCATGTGTTTCCTCATTAAATGTTCCCTTGGAGGAAAGGGTAGGAGGATCGTAAGTATTGCCTATAATTCCATCTGCGATATAGAATAAATTTTCCTAATATCTTATCTAGAATCTGTGCCTGTGGACATGGTGATGCCGGCTGTTCTAAATGTGGCCTTTGTGCTTCTTGCATTGCTGTACAGGAAGCAGAAAATGGTAATTAAATTTTAATATGATCCTTGGAAATAAAAACCCTTCATTGTAACTTTTTCAGTTTCAGATACTGCCAAAGATTCCAACAAACAATTGAATCGTCAGCGTTCCAAAAGCCTTATTATGCGTCGTAAAGATAAAAAATCTCTGGAAGATACTGGAAGTCATACCGAAGAAAATCCTCCACGTGTTGCTCCGCTGGCACCGCAACTCTTACAAATGCCATCCACATCGCCTGTGGTGCAGGTTTCATGTGGCCTTCATCACACTGTTCTTCTAACGCTATCCGGAGAGGTTTACGCTTTTGGAAGCAATCAATTTGGTCAATTGGGTACTGGTGATATGCAACCAGTTAGCGGACCCGTACGTGTTAATGTATCTGGAAATGTATGCCAGGTTGCGGCTGGAAGTAATCACACAGTGCTATTAACCTATAAAGGTTTAGTGTATACCTTTGGCAATTTCCAAAAGGGTCAATTGGGTCGTTTACCACATGACTTCCAACAGAAAAACTCAAGTGTTCGTGGAGACAGTGAGAAAGCGAATAGTGCTGCTCAATTTCGCGAGGCTTTAGCCAATAATGAAACAATACCCGAAAAAGCTTCAGTAGCTCAACTTATATCCCAGAGGCAAAAGATCTTGTGGCATTGTACACCGGGAGTGGTATTGTAAGTAGCTTCTTCTTTTTGGCTATGGATTAAGGGTAGTGGAAGATATCTTATCTTATAAATGTTGAGGCAGGACGCAGATTAAATGTCACTGCCTTTAATGTGGAAGATCTTTAAGTAAGCTATGGGCTCCCTTAGTATGTAAATATAACCATAGCGATAGACTTGTCGGCAAAAATATCCTCGTTTTTTGTTTCTGAGTGTTTCTGAGTGTTTTTGATGGTCAATATATCATGATTTTCCATTATTTAATATTGGATATGGATAAAAACATGTAATATCTTTTCATTTGTTGATTTAGTTCAAGTGAAAAGATTGTCCACGTGGCCAGCCAACAACAATGCCTAGTAAAAGTTTAATAAGAGCTGGCAACACTATACCATTTCCCGCCAAGGAATTAGAATATATTGTAATTGGGCGACTCGACGCCCATGATAAACTGTTTTAGTTAATAGATGGCGAAGATCCATTTGACTGACTTCCATTCTTAACTTTGGTGGGTATTATAGTCTTATTTGTCTCTGAATAACGCTGAGATAATTTTTTAGTGGACTGTATTTATTCAACTCAGGTTATTGAAGGTTTGTTATATTTCCTTGGTGCATCTCCATGGCACTCGAGGTTTACACCTCATGTATATAAAACTCGTAAATATCTTTGCGCAAATTTTTCTTTATTTTTTGGTGTTATTGTTGAATCTAATGACAACTACGGTTCTACTGACATGAAATCACCTGTTTGCTTTCATTCACAGTAATACATTTGGTGTGTTTAGTTTGATTTGACGTTGAGTATGGTGCATTTAGCGGTTTAAGAGAAGTCGCTTAAACATTCTCCCCCTTTGCACTCGTGCAACATAGCGGAATATATGTTTTGTTATTGTTGTATGTAAAGGTTTGGTAGAAGTGGGAGAGCACAAGCTTCGTTTTTGTTCCTGCTTTAAATTGATGTGGTGTAACCTCAAACTGTTGGGATGTCTGAAAAGTATTCATCAACATATTTGTACGATTCTCTGTTGTTGTGGTTCGTAAAACCAAATGCCGCGTAACGGCAGTTTCGTACAAATAAAGATGTAGTCATATTTTGTCCTCAAATCCAATAAGCTCGTGAAGCTTAGCACTACGTAATAGCACATATTTATTATTTCGAGGCATATTACTTGGACAGTTCCCTTTGCAGTTTAGCTTCCATCTTTAGATCACTGGTTAATTCTGGCTTCGGAGGAACATGAATAACGCTGAGATAATTTTTTAGTGGACTGTATTTATTCAACTCAGGTTATTGAAGGTTTGTTATATTTCCTTGGTGCATCTCCATGGCACTCGAGGTTTACACCTCATGTATATAAAACTCGTAAATATTTGCGCAAATTTTTCTTTATTTTTTGGTGTTATTGTTGAATCTAATGACAACTACGGTTCTACTGACATGAAATCACCTGTTTGCTTTCATTCACAGTAATACATTTGGTGTGTTTAGTTTGATTTGACGTTGAGTATGGTGCATTTAGCGGTTTAAGAGAAGTCGCTTAAACAGTCTCATATCGGCGTTCCTCGGATGAATTATCCACTTCACAATCACTCATAGGTGACACAATTCAATTTGAACCTTTATTTTTCACTGGATTTTAATTATTTTTTCAGGTCAATTGAAAGAATAAATAATTGCCACTTTTACCAATGACATACGATTCTTTTATCAGCTGATTTTGACTTCTTAAAATTGTAAACAACATAAGGGCTGTTTTCTTTTAGCACTGGATACCCTAAGCCTTGAAGGACTAAAAGAAAACAAAGTACTCGTTTATCCAGAACATCTCCAAAAATATACAACACTGTCATCAGCTGTTTAAAAACAATCACATAAAAGAAGTGAAATCTTGCATTTTTAATGTATGAAATGCTCCAATTAGTATTAAATATTTACTGCTGCGATTATTTATGACACTGTATCACGTTGAATTTCATGTTTTTCGATAAAATAGTCACAATAAATTGCTATTGTGAGTCGAAGAAGCGTCACTTTATCAAAATACAATCTGGCAACATCGGCGCGACTTGCACTGATGAGATGTTCTGGATAGAACATCAGTGCAACGATGTTCTGGATAGCCCATACAAATGTTGTATCCAGTGCAAAAAGAAAACAGCCCTATATTGAAATTTGTTGTTTTTGTTATCGTGATTCAACCTCCTTATTCCGCCATGATAGTATTATAGTTTTGTTTTGTTGCGACATCAATAATCGGGTTTGATACTATGGCCCTCTGTATGCAAGGCGGCCATGCTAACATTTTTAGATATCATTTAGTTTAGGCTAATTAATTATTTTTTTCTATTACAGTGGTATTGGTCCCAGCTTTGGTAAAAAAGCTACATGGATTGGAGCAAGTGGCGATCAGACATTCATAAAGCTCGATGAATCCTTAATAACCACTCAGATGTTACCAAAAATGAATGTAGCAGCCAATAAGAAAACTATATGTAAGTATGACTTATGACCATTTTCATGTTTTTTATTTATATTTTTTATTTTTATTATAAAATATTTTTTATTTATTTTGGGAAGAATAATTCTTGTATGTAATTTCCATGAGAAGAAGAAGAATAGGACCACGGTTGCCACAGTTGGTAGGAATCTACCAAACATGTTAGATTGGTACAATTTTTAATGTTTTGGTAGATTTTGCAAAATATTCCTCTTTAACTTAAGGTAATTCATAAATAGAAATAAAATGTTGACAAAATTTTCTATAGAAATGAAAATTGAACAAAATTTTCTATAGAAACAAAATGTTCACAAAATTGTCTATAGAAATAAAATGTTGACAAAATTGTCTATAGAAATAAAATTTTGAAAAAATTTTCTATAGAAATAAAATGTTGACACAATTTTCTATAGAAATAAAATTTTGACAAAATTTTCTATAGAAATAGAACTTTGACAAAATTTTCTATAGAAATAAAATTTTGACAAAATTTTCTATAGAAATAAAATTTTGACAAAATTTTCTATAGAAATAAAATTTTGACAAAATTTTCTATAGAAATAAAATTTTGACAAAATTTTCTATAGAAATAAAATTTTGACATAATTTTCTATAGAAAGAAAATTTCGACAAAATTTTCTATTGAAAGAAAATTGTAATTGTTTTGTTTGGTAGTTTTTTGGTAAAATTTTCTTCAAATTTTGGTAGATAATTTTTGGTTCGAATGGCACCGTGTATAGAACCCATTTTGGGCTTCCCCCTGCCAGATCTATACTACAACCCAGCAAAAAAAATTGGAAGTTCTTCCAAAGGCACAACTTTAAAAGCACTTCCAGAAGATGCACTCCCAATGATGTTCTTTATTTTAACTACCCAGGAAGTTCTTTTAATTCAATTTTTTTTATAACTTTTTCATACTTTAATGGATAATTTTAACTTTTTTTGTTTCAAATAGGGTAAAAACAGAGTAAGAATTCATAAAATGGTACAAATCATTTACATTTTGTCGACAACAATGATAAATCCAATCTGAAAAAATTGTGAATTTTTGAAAATGTTTGAGGTCAAAGGTTTCCGACAAGTGTTAGAATACATTAAAAATTATAAAAATTATTTATTTGACAAAATATCACAAAATTTATTAATTTACATCCAAAACATTGAATTCCGATCACACCTTAAGGTGGGTACTATGTTTGTTGGCACGAAAAAAACTTCACTTAACCATTCTTTCGCGTTGAAAAATGAGAGTGTTGACAATACATTTCGAACGAAGAAAACAGCTATTTTGGAGCTATTCCGCGTTTATTTCTCCGCAATTTAATTGACAACATCGCCAAATGTCATACTATTTTTACTTATACATACGCAGCAGCTGATTGTTTACATACACGCATTCATGATAATTGTTTTGAAAAGTGTTTTTCTACCAGTTTTTGGATTGTTTTGCAAAAAAATCGCATACAGCACTGGACACTAATAATTGTTAAGAATAAAGCTCCAGCCGCTCTACTCCTGGTGTCTTACCACATTCTGCAACAGCTTTTACAACATGTGGTACATTGTCTTCTTCAGCTTTTCCAAATGGATACCGTCAATTTGTAACGCACATCAAAAAAAAACATATAATTCCGGTGTTATGCTAACTTTTACATCATGCGCAGCAATGGACTCATTCATCAACAAACTTAATTCGTTGGTGTCCACAATATCTACACAATCGCATTGCAATACCATGCTGTTGCCGCCTCACTAGCAATTTCAAATCCAGTGGTCACCACCACGGTTCCCACAAAGGATAATAACGCCATTTCATTTGCCAATGTTGTTACATCGGGGGGAACAACCAACTTAAGCCCATAACTCAAGTTCAAGGGTAGTCCCTAAGCCAAAGTCACTGTTCCCGACTTATATTTCGTCACAAAGGGATGTTAGTGTTCTATACCAGACTCTTCGTTGACTGAAATTAATACATTGAGAAGCAATTGGCTGGTTTACTGAAGGATGTTATACTCTCCCAATGTATAAGTTCCAATAACTATTTCAGTCACGTTATGAAATTCAACCAGTGTTTTGAATTGATAAAATGCAAGAATGCCGCTAACTGAAATTTAAAAGCCACAACGAAATTAAATCGTTTCATTCCAGCCTATCGCAATCATTTTGGACAAATGATGAATACAAGAAAATTATTTTGCTATTTAAATAAAAATTATTTAATTATTTGCTATAAACATTTATTTTGGATATAACTTTGTTCAGAAAAATTTACTAATTTTATATTAAAAAGTATAAAACGTATAAGACCACCCAATTACTTATACCCCGGTATATAAAAATAAAACAAGTTCGATTATAATTTTATTATGATTTTTTATTAATTTGTACATTTATACACTAATTAAAGACCCTAGAACACAATGTTTTCTTTTCTGGATTATCAGCTTTCTTTCATTAATATTGTTATATTTAAAAATTTTTAATTATCATTTCTCATATTTAGCTTTCATGTTGTTTCCATTAAAAATTAAAATTGCATTAACATTTCTTTTGTTCAGTTCTCATTCATTTACGCCTCTTACACACAAAATTTTCTATTGAAAGAAAATTGTAATTGTTTTGTTTGGTAGTTTTTTGGTAAAATTTTCTTCAAATTTTGGTAGATAATTTTTGGTTCGAATGGCACCGTGTATAGAACCCATTTTGGGCTTCCCCCTGCCAGATCTATACTACAACCCAGCAAAAAAAATTGGAAGTTCTTCCAAAGGCACAACTTTAAAAGCACTTCCAGAAGATGCACTCCCAATGATGTTCTTTATTTTAACTACCCAGGAAGTTCTTTTAATTCAATTTTTTTTATAACTTTTTCATACTTTAATGGATAATTTTAACTTTTTTTGTTTCAAATAGGGTAAAAACAGAGTAAGAATTCATAAAATGGTACAAATCATTTACATTTTGTCGACAACAATGATAAATCCAATCTGAAAAAATTGTGAATTTTTGAAAATGTTTGAGGTCAAAGGTTTCCGACAAGTGTTAGAATACATTAAAAATTATAAAAATTATTTATTTGACAAAATATCACAAAATTTATTAATTTACATCCAAAACATTGAATTCCGATCACACCTTAAGGTGGGTACTATGTTTGTTGGCACGAAAAAAACTTCACTTAACCATTCTTTCGCGTTGAAAAATGAGAGTGTTGACAATACATTTCGAACGAAGAAAACAGCTATTTTGGAGCTATTCCGCGTTTATTTCTCCGCAATTTAATTGACAACATCGCCAAATGTCATACTATTTTTACTTATACATACGCAGCAGCTGATTGTTTACATACACGCATTCATGATAATTGTTTTGAAAAGTGTTTTTCTACCAGTTTTTGGATTGTTTTGCAAAAAAATCGCATACAGCACTGGACACTAATAATTGTTAAGAATAAAGCTCCAGCCGCTCTACTCCTGGTGTCTTACCACATTCTGCAACAGCTTTTACAACATGTGGTACATTGTCTTCTTCAGCTTTTCCAAATGGATACCGTCAATTTGTAACGCACATCAAAAAAAAACATATAATTCCGGTGTTATGCTAACTTTTACATCATGCGCAGCAATGGACTCATTCATCAACAAACTTAATTCGTTGGTGTCCACAATATCTACACAATCGCATTGCAATACCATGCTGTTGCCGCCTCACTAGCAATTTCAAATCCAGTGGTCACCACCACGGTTCCCACAAAGGATAATAACGCCATTTCATTTGCCAATGTTGTTACATCGGGGGGAACAACCAACTTAAGCCCATAACTCAAGTTCAAGGGTAGTCCCTAAGCCAAAGTCACTGTTCCCGACTTATATTTCGTCACAAAGGGATGTTAGTGTTCTATACCAGACTCTTCGTTGACTGAAATTAATACATTGAGAAGCAATTGGCTGGTTTACTGAAGGATGTTATACTCTCCCAATGTATAAGTTCCAATAACTATTTCAGTCACGTTATGAAATTCAACCAGTGTTTTGAATTGATAAAATGCAAGAATGCCGCTAACTGAAATTTAAAAGCCACAACGAAATTAAATCGTTTCATTCCAGCCTATCGCAATCATTTTGGACAAATGATGAATACAAGAAAATTATTTTGCTATTTAAATAAAAATTATTTAATTATTTGCTATAAACATTTATTTTGGATATAACTTTGTTCAGAAAAATTTACTAATTTTATATTAAAAAGTATAAAACGTATAAGACCACCCAATTACTTATACCCCGGTATATAAAAATAAAACAAGTTCGATTATAATTTTATTATGATTTTTTATTAATTTGTACATTTATACACTAATTAAAGACCCTAGAACACAATGTTTTCTTTTCTGGATTATCAGCTTTCTTTCATTAATATTGTTATATTTAAAAATTTTTAATTATCATTTCTCATATTTAGCTTTCATGTTGTTTCCATTAAAAATTAAAATTGCATTAACATTTCTTTTGTTCAGTTCTCATTCATTTACGCCTCTTACACACAAAAAACGAGCTCGCTTAACAAATAGAAAAGGGAGCAATTACGAGGAGCGGTAAAATAATAAAAAAAAATACAATTCATTTCTTTGTAAAAAATGGGTGTTGAATGTAGAAGCACTGGGTTTACAGAGATGAGACGAAATCGTTTTTAAGCATATTTTAAAAAAGAAATCTTCATCGATTACATCTGCAGTATTATGACAATTAGCTTCTTCTACTTCTTCGTGTTCTGTGCAAACATTATGTTGCATAACATTAGTCAATTCTAAATTAGCAGGGGATGATGATAAATGGTGGCCTGGTTGTATCTCTACAATATGACGCTGATGGAATGCTATTGTTGCTGATGGCTGAAGCGATGATGGTACTGTTGTAATATGCGGAGTTTCCAACGGGCACCGGTCGCCGATTGGAAACTCCTAGAAGACATTCCTTAGGGGTAAAATTTCACCCGGCCACTTCTTCGCCAGCAAAATCCAATTTAACAACATCACCTGGTAAACATTCCTCCACATCAACTTCATTCTCTGCCGTATTTATACGGTTCAATGTCATTGTAATATCTGGACCAGACTTAAGTCCCACGGTAGCTCCTGCTAAAGCCATTGTAGTGGTGGGAACAACAACATTCGATCCAGCTGCTGGTGATACTATTGTGGATGATTGTGAAACCACCATTGCATTAGTATTGCATTTGTATTACTAACGGCAGCAACAGTCGATATTGCATTTGAAGAATTAGTAATAGTGGCTAATGTTGGAGTAGTATTTGCTGCCACCCCAATGGGACCACTCACTACTTGGGCGGTCGTTGTATTTGGTTGTTGCAATACAATATTTGCGGTCACAGCCACTGTGGTCGTGGCAGGTGTTGAGGGTGCTATGTTGGAGTTGTTCACTGTAGCTGAGGTAGTGGCTGCAATTGTGGGTGTCAGGGATGTGAGGGCAGATGCTACTGTGGCAGAAACGGCTACAGAAACAGATGCTGTTATATATTTTATATACATATAGCACTCCGTTATTTTTATTTCGTCAATCTAATTGCATTTTTAAATAACAAGGCGAACCACTTTTGTATTCTAATTTAACACAAATCATTTGAATAAATCAATTATTTCTTAATTCACATTACAAATGGCGCCATGTTTTGAAACTAACTAATCTCAACATATGGAAGGATTTAAAGCCGACCTAATTAGGGACTATGCACTTTATGTCAGTTTTTCAACTCGAAAAAAAAACAAAGTACCACAAATGAAAAAATATTTCGGTAGTTTTTCGCATTTTTGGTTTTGTATGGGATTTCGCTTCGGAAACCGAACATAGTACCTACCTTAAAGAAGTGATGCAAATTCAGTGCAACGGCTGTTGAAATGGAGGACTTCCGTCCTATGACAAGGCCATCGCTTCTGCGTCAATTTTGCACCACTCCCGGATCCAAAAAGAACATTTTCACTACTTTTTGGCGACGCTTTTTTTGCTGGGAAGCTATGGAAAGTCAAATTAGCCAGCAATGAAACATGTGTACAGTCAGGCTTGTGTAGATTGGTATCTGGCATTTACTTGTTAATAACTTAATTGTATCAATTCCCTTCGTCTTCTTGTCCAATAAGATCGAATTTATTGGGACAATTAATATTTTCTTAAATAAATTAATTTGATTAAAAATTTAATTGTATCGGTTAATCTTTTAATTGATTAAGTTTTAAACTTCCAATCCAACTATAATATCTTCCAAATGCATTTATTAAGAAAAAAAAACTTTTGAAATTTATTGTGTTCCAAAACACAAACCCCCATCTTCATAAAGATCCGTTATTCTATAAAAAAAATCTTTATTTCCAAGCAAAATTTATATTATATATATATTTTTTATATATATTTTTAATATAAATAATTAATATTTTTAATATAAATAATTTTTTTTAAATTTATTTTGGGAAGAATAGTTCTCCCTCTCTCTACACGCCAGATCTATACTAAAGGGATTGGGAGAATTAATATTATAATTAAAAACTTTTAATAATTTTGTTAACTGAATTAATTCGATTAAAAATTTAATTGTATCAGTTAATCTTTTAATTGATTACGTTTTATACTCCAATAAATTCTAAAATTTTTATTCTAAATATTTTGTTAAAATTTTCTGTGTAATTTTTATTCAATGTAAAAATTAATTAAATAAATTATTTGAATCCATTAATTTTTTAATTGACCTTGGTTATTAATTTGGTAAATTTATGTTTTCATTTAAACTTTTATTCGATTTTTTGTCTATTCTCTAAACTATTCTCCTTTTTTCCAGTAATGATTCCCACTATACCGTTAACCTTCAGTGCAATATCCATTAATCGCCGAGATGGTAATTGCACGGCCCATTACCATCATCAAGTTGATTTTGCGAAAATGGAGCACTCCAATAAACCAAAAGTTGTTCCTGAAGTCAATCAAAATGTTGATCAAAATACAATGGTGCAATTGGGACCCAGTTCATCTAATGCCATCAATGAGCAAATGTCTCGTAGTATGCATGAGGCTAGAAATCAAATGTTTGATTTACAAGATAATCATATGCATAATCCATCATCAAGTATTCAACGTAAAGAACGTAATAGAGATTATACAAAAGGATCCCTAAAGAGTCCATCATCACCCAAAGCAGCGGCTTCATCATCTACGGCAGCCATAAATGAGAAAACCTATTCAAAATTGGCCTTTGCCATGGATCCTATGTATAACATTCTATGGGTATACGATTGTAATCAAAGGAAAGTTCTAAGTTACAATGTTTTGGCCAGTGAGATTCAACAGAGTGGTGGCATGGTAAGAATTATTCAAAATCCCAAACAGTAAAAGTAAAAAATAATACTAATTTTGATTCCATTTAATATTTTTGTTTGGTAGAACTCATCAAACTATCGAGCTTTATTGACTCCTGAATTGTCGTTACCCAATAAATTGGATTCTAAAATATCTCGCTTACATGCTTCATTGAATTTATTGGCTTGTTTGGATGTTCTAACATCTGCCCAGGACTTCATGTAAGTTTTTAGATCAATTGATTTGTTTGAAATATCCAAGCTAATTTTTAATTGTCTTCCATTTTTAGACCAGCCTGTTTCGAAGATATATCTCCCAAAGAAGATAATCAAAGCAAAGAATTGAAAGATAATCAATATCAAATATGCAATCGCTTTGATAATTTTGGAGGCGGTTGGGGTTATTCCGGACATAGTGTAGAGGCTATAAGATTTTCGGCTGATACTGATGTTATGATTTGTAAGTATTTGTGATTCATCTTCTGAGATTGCTTTCTATTCTATCTGGCGTATAGTGCTATATCGGCTATATAGGTTTGATTTTATTGTAGGGGAGTTGTATAATCAATTGATTACGAGAACGCTATGTAATTTTAATACAGAAAGCGGTAAATATCTGTTAGTCTGAATTGGCATTGATCGTTACTTCAAGCTTCTTGACATTACGAGTTTGCCCGGCTAGTCATCTATATAGTTTATCAGAAATACTTCTCGCTGTCGAAATGGATCTTCAGCCACAGAAAAGCTAATAGGTATGGGAACACAAGTTCAACTTCAGTTCTCAAAGACATGAATAGAGTTGCTATCAGAACCGAAGGCAGTTGTTGTTGTCAGTGAGTGGTGTTATCATCCATTTTTTGTGCTTTTAGTTCATCAGCCTGTATCGAGGAACTCTGCGACCTAGGTGGGATGCATCCAGAATGATTTGACGGTGAGTGGGGTAGATTTGGATGACCAAGTGAAAAGGTGACTCGTGTCATGTAGAGATAGGACATACGCCAACTATGCTGCTTTCAATCATAAATAGGAATTGAGGCGGCTGCACTTGCTTGATCGTAGTTGGGCCACAATTATCTTTGTTTGCAGTGGGAGGTCTCTTTCCTCCGGTAGTATGGGCGGTGGTCGGACTTTGAGAACAGGATTAACCTTGAAGCTGCTCACCACTTCAGCTACAGTATTCTTATGAATCCTTTCAGAACTACTTGGTATGTTGCCTGATCTAGAGACTATAACTCTGCTTCTAGCGCTCTAGAGTAGAATATGGAGATGAAGCCTTACGTTCTTGGGTAGTGGTTCTCTATTCGTAAGATCGTGGATCAGGATTAACTTTGTAGCTTTTCACTGCTTCAACTACAGTATCCTCATGAATCCTATTCAGAACTTCCAGGTATGTGTCCTGATCTGAAGAGTCTCTTCTCTAACTCTGTTTCTCGCGCTCTAGAGAAGAATATGAAGATGAAGCTTTACGTTCCTGGGTAGTGGTTCTCTATTCGTAAGATGGTGGATCGGTGATGGTTACTGCCTAACAACCCACTGATTTGACTACATAAAATTGTGTCTACGCACGTGGTCTCCCCATAAATATGATCCAGGCATGTTCTGTGGGGACATCCTCTCGCAGTTCTAAGGGCAGCGTACTGGCCGGTCTGTATGTTACTCCGCTGCGTAGCACTTGCGTGAGGTGTCCACACTGGCGCTGCATAGTTTAATTGCATTATGAGTCAAGTGTTGCCGGTGACCAATCGACTTGAGGACCTTGTTTCTACCGTGGAGCTTATCACAAATTACAGTGTCGTTGGCAGACGACTTAAAAAGGCTGTGGATTGTGAGCACGAGAATCTTGGGGTAGTTTGTTGTCAGAATTGTTTCGCCATCGACTGCAACATTTTTTGCAGTCCATATAGTGAATAGCGTGGCTTAGGATTTTGGTTCGAACATCCTCTGGGAAAGAAGTACATTCTCGCGAAAGAGGTTTCTGTCAAATTGTAATCTCCCAGCCAACACCTGTGGAATTAAGACTTTCGTAAGGTTCAATACTATTAGATTCTTGGTAACAGCCTCCAGGAGCCTCATATGTGTGCCAGTTTCATGGTCGGGACAATATTCCCTACTTTCAAAAAGTCCAGTATTTCGTTGGTAGTGAGATAGAATTTAAACGTAGCGTATGTGTCGAATCATTTGCCAGTCTGATCGAAAGGCACCGGTAATCTTCCATCCACTTCCACCACATTTCATGCTTTGAATACGGATCTTGTCGCTCCTATTTATAACTTTCATGCCTCCATGGAAAAATTCTGAGGGAATGTAGGATTCAGATCCATCCAACAATCGTATCTTTTGCATTTTCTATTTACTTTATCCCTCTCAAGTCGGTGTTTACGGAAGCAAAATTGTTATTCGTAAGAGTGATCCCAAATTTTTTCTAGGTTGTATTCTCATGTTCCGTGCTCGCGAAGAGGTAACAGTTTCCCGTTTCAGCTCACGTTTTCTGGACCATTGGGTTTGAGTGTCGCTTACTCGTCTAGTGTCTTGGTAAGCTTTCACATTTTTCTTGCAATACCAAATGTCAATATCACGAAAAAGAAGATCTAGGACCTCAAATCCTTTGCCCCGAATACTTTGCGAGAAAAAGTCCTTCTGACAAATAATTCGTCCCAAGTTAGGTTAGGTATAGTGGCAGCACGATATTTCAGGCTCACTTAGGTTAACTTCTCTCTTATCACTGAGTGCTGCCCGATTCTATGTTAAGCTCAATGACTAGGGACCTCCTTTTTATAGCCGAGTCCGAACGACGTTCCACATTGCAGTGGAACCACTTAGAGAAGCTTCGAAACACTCAGAAATGTCACCAGTATTACTGAGGTGGGATAATCCACCGCTGAAAAACTTTATGGTTTTTGGTCGAAACTAGGTTTAAATCCACGCCCCTGTGTATGCAAGGTGGGTATGCTAACCATTGAACCACGGTGGCTCCCAATAGTTATGTAATAATTTCGAGTGTAATAATTTCTCTCTCTCCCTCATTTCAGATGGCTTTGGTATGTTTGGTGGACGTGGTGAATATTCATGTAAATTGAAACTCTACGATATGGGCTGCGATGGAGGTGGATACGAAAAGGAAGGCACATTGATAAGTGAAACAAAAGAAATCCCTTTCGAATGTCCTGCTCGTAGTAAGTACCACATACTGCTACCCAAACCGGTGAGCATTACAGCGGGACGCTGGTATTTGGTGTGGGCTCGCATTGCTGGTCCTTCTTCGGATTGTGGATCGTGTGGTCAAGCTACCGTGACAACAGAGGATCAGGTGGTGTTCACTTTCAAATCATCTAAAAAGGCTAACAATGGAACCGATGTTAACTCTGGTCAGATACCAGCAATATTATATCGCCTAATTACTCAAGAGTCCAAACAACCGCCAGCCCCTGTGGATGTGGATCCAGTGAAACGAGTAACCAAAGAATTTGCCAATAGTGTGACCAAAGAATGTTTTGAAAGTTTAGTTCTCATGTTGAATTGGTCATGGGAAGCATTCAAGGGTTATCTAAGGGAGCAACGTGATATGTCCCATCAATTGCAGGTTAAACAATCTCTGGAATACTTGATTCACGTCAATAAAACCTGCCTGCGCCTGTTGCGTAAATATACCAATGAGATCTATCCACAATATGGATCATCTGATGAAATTGCTGAATATATATCTACTGTATCAACTCACCGTACATTCGGAGCTAATCGAATGGACAAAGATGTATCGAAATTTACAAAACCCTCCAGCAGTATTCTTACAAAATATTTCAATGATAACAGCGGCGGCGGCGGTGGTGGAACAAGTGGTGGCAATCAATCACCCATGAAGAAATCCAATATGGAAAATATACAATTGGCTGAATGCATTGGTAATGTTAGGGCCATGCTAATTGGCATCTTCTGTGATGATATCTTCCAGGATATAAGCAGTGATGAGGCTTTGGCTATGGCTTTGGAGATTTTGGATGAATGTCATATTAGTTTTGTGGCATGTTTTGGAGTATTCTATCCAACATCTACATTGAAATGGAATTGTCTGTGTGATTTACTATCGGAAATGGATAAGGTTTGTAATGGATCCTTTGAAAAACGGAACATGTAATTAATGTCAATATTTTTTCTTTGCAGCAAGGAACTCTCCATTCTCGTCTATTGAGTGCCATATTGGCGGGTTTATGTTCACCAACAGTTAAATTGCGTTCCACCTTTGCTTTACTCAATCATGGCAATGAACGTCATTCGATTGTTAGTCCCAGTGACAATTCTGGATTACCCATGCTTTCCTCGACGGACTCCCATCAATATCCCATATTGGTTGAACAAATGATTTATCGCACTCAGCAAGAGAAACGAGATTTCTTGAGTAACTCATGGACCTTTAAGGATGTCTTAATGCGTCTCTTGGATATTATTGCTAATCCTATACGTGATCGTTTGGAGAATATCTACAATAGGAGTGTTCCATACACCTACTCCACAAGTAGCTACTGCACCAAGGATTTCAATCAAGGCTTGATTGATAATTGTTGTCATCTATTGGCACGTGTTTTGGCTGAGATTGTATATCAAACGGCTATAGGAGATGTAAGTATGGAAACAGATTTCTTTGATCATTACGCGATAGATTATGACTATGCAGGAACTTCAGGACAGAAGCCAAAGACAATAGAGAGAAGAATATGGGAGATTGGCTGCTGAGAACATCAAACAGATTTCTTTGATCATTACGCGATAGTTTTAAATGGGAACACGAGGAATATCCGTTTGAGTTTAGATTATGACTATGCAGCAACTTCAGGACAGAAGTCAAAGACAATAAAGAGAAGAAGATGAGAGATTGGCTGCTGAGAACATCAAACCATTTACGGTGCTAGGTCCATACTTTTCGTTTATCTAACCAAACGCGTATACGACGTAACATTAAAATGCAAATAAAAAGAAATTAAGTGCAGGAAACAAATTTCCATAAACGGGAAAATGTAATTTTTTTGTTGTTGCCTAAAATTTAATATTGTTTCATTAAGAAAATTAAGTTTTTCATTTAAAAAATAAAAAACAAATAAAAAAATACAAACATGTATGGAACTAACACCGTCAATGCAACATTTGATGTGACGTAGGCCAATTTCCCATCTTCTTATCTCTATTGTTTTTGAGAGAAGAGAAATGTCTCATAATGTGAGGCGAATGTCCTCACTTCGGGCATAAATCTTCAATTGCCAGGCTCAGAAGTGAGAAACCGATCCTCTCTCTCTAGGCAATTGTAAACAGACAGGTGCTGGTCTTCGCACTAATACAATGCTGCACTGATAGTTGGTTAGGTATAGCGGCCTATATTTCAGGCTCACTTAGACTATTCAGTCCATTGTGATACCACAGTGGTGAGTTTCTCTCTTATCACTGAGTGCTGCCAGATCCAATTAGCGCTCTCCGGATGGCTTTTTAGAGGGTTTGCTCCTTGAAATTGCATATTTGAGGTGGTTTTGGACTCGTGCTGCAAATATTGTTCCTGTGTATTGAAGTGATAACCAGTGGCAATTCAAAATTTTGCACCGCTTCGGAGTTTCTCCATTGGGTTCAGAGCATAACCGATGGGAGCCACCGTGGTGCAATGGTTAGCATGCCTGCCTTGCATACACAAGGGTTCGATTCCTGATTCGACCGAACACCAAAAAAGTTTTTCAGCGGTGGGTTATCCCATCTCAGTAATGCTGGTGACATTTCTGAGGGTTTCAATGCTTCACTAAGTGGTTTCACTGCAATGTGGAACGCCGTTCGGACTCGGCTATAAAAAGGAGGTCCCTTGTCATTGAGCTTAACATGGAATCGGGCAGCACTCAGTGATAAGAGAGAAGCTCACCAATGTGGCAGTCCGATGTATCAGGCTAAGTGAGCCTGATACATCGGACTGCCACCTAACCTATAACCGATGGACTCGAAAGACTTTTGAATCGTTTTCTAGAACAGACTTTGGTAAACTAAGAGAAATGTATGGGGAACGGGGAATTAGCCCTGCCGCTGGCTGCCAGTCATTAGTGAAAGCCATCTTCTGATATTGTAGATTCGGCTACTACCCAATCCAACATTTTTATTGAAACTCACCCACATCTTTCTTATTTTAATTTCAGTATGACAAAATGTTTGTACCACCAAGAACTCTACACTCTTCTGGTTCACGATTTGCTCGTTGTGATCAAAGTCGTACTTGGAATACAGGAAGTTTTGGTCCAGATGCTATAGCCTTTTCTGTGGATCGCAGTGGTATTGCGGTGGCCGGTTGCATGGTTTACACTGGCTCTGGAAGCTATGAATATCAATTGGAATTGCTTTGTGATACCTCAGGAGATTTGCAACAACAACAACCATTGCAACAACAGCAACATAAATGGGAAACTTTGGAGTCGGTGTCGGGTACATATGATCAGAGTGTGGTACAAAATGATATGGCTGAGGTGAAATTTGAACGATCAGTTTTGATTAAGGTAAGCTTCTTGAAGATTATCTAAAAATTTAATATGAACTAATGGTTGTCTCATTTGAAGGAAAATGCACGTTATGCTTTGAGATTTTGCTCCCAAGGTCATCGAACATGTTCTGGAGATGGAGGTTTACCTTCGGTGCGAGGTCCTTGTGGTACTACTTTTCAATTCTATGCCTGCGATTTAAGCTTCAATGGCACCAACGCTCATCGTGGTCAAATACCATGCATTCTCTACTACAGTACACCCATCAAATCGGAAGTGAGTGGTTGTAATGGTGGTTCATTTGGATCTCATGGAGGAACATCCAATGATGCTACCTTATCCAACGAGACAACTATGCGTGATACAGCCTTACAGATAGCTTCGGATATTACTATGAAATGTTCAGAACTTTTGGTTTTGGCTCGCAATACCTTGGCCGCTTCTTTGTCGCCTTCGGATAATTCCTCAAATCATTCCCAAACTATAGACTCGGAGCATAACATAACGCCCATTGAGGAACATATGGATATTAATTGGGCCAACAATTCGAGGACATCACAATTACCCGCTGAAGCTGGAGGTTTATCGGCTGCCCGAGATTTATCCAAACGCTTGGAATCATTTTCCAAGGGTATCATAGAAACATTGAAGTTTGAAAAGAGATCCACCAATCCATTTGAAATGGAAATTGAAATTGGAGCCACAGAGATACATCCCAAAGATTTGATGATCGAAGAAAGTTCATCCATACATGATTTGAATTTCCGTAATGGCCAGATTACCAAGTTCAATGGGAACGAACGAGTTGGTGCCGAAGCAGTGGAAAGTCTAATGGGAGCTTCTTCACAGTTCCATCCAGTAGCTATAGCTCGTGCCGATTCGGAAGATACACCAGCCCATATGGCTGCTTCACAGATTTTGGATGTTTTCAATTATGGTTCATCGAATTTGTTCCATACCCTGTTGCCTTTGGTCTATGCTCATATAGCAAATTTGGCATGCAATGATGCCAAGGTAAGTTGTGTGGTGATACGTTAAAGTTTTCCCCCTAAATTCTTAATGAGTATTTTGTTTTCAGAGTTCCGTTCAAATATTGGGTTTAATCAAAGACATCTTGCCCCATATTGCGGCCCTTAATCAATTGAGCTCTGGCAAGGAGTCTGGGGTACAAGGTAATCTACCTCGTTTAAGACCTTCTTTTGATTTATTCCACAAAAAATTGGATTTGGCCAATGAAGCTTGCAGCAATGCTTTGGTAGCGGCCTCCAATCCGCCCAATGATCATTCTCCCACCAGTGATATACCAACGACAAGCAATCATTATTGTGTGGTGGAAAGCGAACATCCTTATAGAAGTGCTTCCATAAATTGTTATCGTGTCGAATTTCCTCCTTGTGTTCAATGGTTGACCATAGAATTTGATCCCCAATGTGGTACAGCGCAATTGGAAGATTATCTTTTGGTATCAGTACCCATGAGACCTTTGGTCACTGCCGAAATGTGTCATGCCAATGAAGATTACTATGATATTTTGGATAATAATATTAAGAGTCATCGATCAACTGATGGAGGTCAATGTAAGAATGCCACATTGCTTACATCTTGCTATAAGACCTCAATGCAAAAAGATTCTGAACATAAAATGGAACCCGATTGGTTTGTGGTGAAAAAGTTCAATACGTAAGCCCACCGATAATTTCATCAGCCTTCCTTGTAATTCTAAGAATTTTAACGTGTCTTTTCAGATCATCAAATTGGCTTCAGAATGTTATGATATTGCCTGGCAATTGTGTAGAGTTTTCTTTGGAGACTTCATCATTGTATGCTCAAGATCCACGTGTTAATCGTTTTGGCTTCAAGTGTTTAGTCGTTGGTTACGATAATCCCGTTCTGGTGAGTAAATATTGAGTAGTCGAATTGCATTGACTGAAATGGTAGTCAAATGTTACAAGATCAGGGTTTTATGGTGTATGCATCAAAACATCCCAGCCAGACTGTCGTTTTCAACATCATCAACCATATAACATATGTGGTTTAGCGTTGTCCTGGTGTAAGATGGTGTCCTTTCTGTTGATCGCATCTCAACTGTTGGTGATAGTAAAATGAAGAATCGATCGTTAGACCAGGATGGAGTAGCTCATAATGGATGATTCCTTTCCAATACTACCATTCAGTATAACCTTTGGAGGCATTAATTCTTACACCACGATCTCTATCACTCATTGTTGTCGCATTTGATTCACTTTTCGTCTCCTGATATTATTCACTTCAGAATGGCAATCGTCCTTCTTTTAAAATGCAAAATATTCAAATTTTTTTCATTTCCAGCTTCACCGAATTTAACTTTTTTACTTCAATTTAGCTTAAAATGTAACATAACATGACATAATGTAATTGGTAGCACTAGAAATAGACGACTCCAACGCCATCCTAAATGTAAGATGGCGTTCTCTTTATGTTTTCCTAGCATATATAGATTGACTTGGTGATTACCTTGGATTGGGGTTTAAGCTCCAGAAGAGTGATGCTGAATAGGTCTTTGAAGCCGAATAATCAGGACCCATTAGAAATCATGGTTTGTCAGTTCATCTGACCTTTACCCTTTTCACCTTTACTGTATAGAGTACGATCGTTCAGATAGCCCATAAATAGATTCATGTACATCAGGTTATGTTAGGTTATACAAGGCTCATTTAGAAATTCAGTCCACTTTGAAATCCTCACTTGCAATCCTCAGTACTGAGAGGAAACAAGCACATCTGAAACTCTTTGTTGAAATTCGGCTGTGACTGGGATAGAACCCATGAGAAATTAAAAAAAAAAGTTAATGTTTTCAAATATTGATAATATCCTTCTCTTTCCAGCTAAATAGCAACAATTCTTGTTTGGTCCGAATCGAACAGGAACTTTCATATTTGGGTGGTATGTGTAGTGGCAATTTGATGAAGAAAAACCTAAGTCTACCAGGTAAGATTCCCACGATATTCTGCATAAATATTATTTGAATTGTTCATTTTTCATTTTTATTTACAGACGATAAGGACGTTGAAGATTTATCAACCATAAGTGAAACTATAAGTACACATTTTGCTTTACTATCCAAGGGTTTGGCCTTAGCCGAGCCTGATTTGACAATACATCAAGCTTTGGAATCTTATTTGCCAATTGGGTAAGTCTACAATGATAAATATTATTTGCAATATTTGCATTGTTAAGGTTTAGAATATTGAAAATACATTTGAAGTTATATGGTCATGGAGACAAGAGAGAGAGAGAGACTCGAAGAGAAAAATCTCTTCCAAGTTGAGTTGTTACTGTTTTTTGCACACAAATTTTACACGTTTTTTGGTACATACAACTCCAATTTTTTTATAGTAGATTGCTGCTAAAAAGTCGGTAGATTATTACTGTGCTTTTAAAGGGGAGACTAGTACAGTTCAATTGAACTTGTCCGTTCATGAACTACCCAACTCTACAATATTCAATAAGGCGTGGGAGCATTCCATTTACTTACTATTATTCATTTCCACATATTTTTTCTGATTCAATCACGAAATTAATTGATCCAATTAATTTTTTAATTGAAATGTCTTCAATCACGAATATGATACTATCAACCACAGTTTTAATTTGTTATAAAAATACTTGGTTAAAAAAATATTTTGCAAATTTCAATTAATTTTTTAATTGATGCAATTAAAAATTTAATTGATCGATTAATTTTTTAATTAAAAAAGGTAACTATTTTCAATTACTTTCTGAATTGACATAGTGTGTTTTCAGTTTGATTAACAATTGGTTGTTTGAAATAAATTTTTAATTAAAAATTAAAAAAAATGTCCATCACTTTTTTTAACTGACTTAGTCTTCCGAGTTTGATTAAAAAGTTAATTGTATCAATTAATTTGTTATCAATCAACTTTATACTTTTTTATAATTGGAAATATTTTGGTGATATTTTTTTGTGTTATTTGTTTATTACTTATTAGTTTTAATTAAATTCGAACATTTTCACTAAATTTAGTTAAATTCCATGAGATGTGAATTTCCATACAATAAGTTTTTATTGAATTTAGCCAAAAAGCTATTAATATTATTTCTGACCTTTTCTTTACAATTTAATTGAATTCAAATTTGAACTGGCACATCTGTTGTTTTTAAATTAAACTTATTAACTCCCCATCAAAAAAAGCGTGGCCTAAAAAGTAGTGAAAATGTTTTTTGGATCCGGTAGTGACGCAAAATTGGATGGATGCCCACCATTTCAACAGCCTTTGCAGTAAATTTACATCACATTTTAAGGTGTTATCCGAATTCAGTGTTTTGGATGTGAATTAAAAAAATTTCTGATATTTTTCCAAATAAATATTAAAAATTGATGTTTTTCAAGACCTTGAGCTTAAAAAACACTGATTTATTATTATAACAATAAAGGTTGAAGAAAATCGAAGAAAATTCTATTAAGAAATAAAAAAAAAATTTTGAGATTTTTAATGCATTCTACACACAGAAAAAATATTTTTTGTCTTCAATCATGAAATTAATCGATCCAATTAATTTTTAATTAAAATGTCTTCAATCTCAGAAATTAATTCAAAGTCAATTAAAAAATTGAATATTTATTAAAACTCATTTAAGATTTTAATTGGAAAAAATTTCGTGAAATTTATTCATCTTCTCTTAGGAATGCTAGTGATATATCAGAGTGTTTCAGACGGGAATCAGGCAGCCCTCATCGATAAGAGAAAATTCTTGAGATCCTGAAATGCAAGACTGCTAATAGAACCTAATAAAATCTAGCAGTAGGTTATAGCAGGCATTTGGTTTTAATTTTCTTGGTGTACCAAACTTCTTTTGAAAAAAAAGGATATACGGCCTTAAGTTCGGCAAGGCCGAATCTTATGTACCCTACACCATGGATTGCGTAGAAACTTCTACGAAAGACTGTCATCCACAATCGAAATACTTGGGTTGTGGTATCTTAAAACTTCTTAACATCGTTTTCTAAATTGTGGGTTAGTCCATACGTGGTATATATTAGACAAAAAAGTTATGTATAGTTAAGTCTACAAATAATTACGAATCGATATGGACTTTTTGCACGGTACGTAGAGAGCCAGAATTGAAATATGGTGGTCGCTTATATGGGGGCTATATACAATTATGAACTTGATATGGACCAATTTTTGTGTGATTGGAAATCGATTTATGTGAGGGATATATATATATATATATATATATATATATATATATATATATATATATATATATATATATATATATATATATATATATATATATATATATATATATATATATATATATATATATATATATATATATATATATATATATATATATATATATATATATATATATATATATATATATATATATATATATATATATATATATATATATATATATATATATATATAACTATAGACCGATATGGACCTAGTTAGGCATGGTTGTTAACGACCATATACTAGCACAATGTACCAAATTTCAACTCACTCGGATGAAATTTGCTCCTCAAAGAGGCTCCAAAACCAAATATCGGGATCGGTTTATATGGGGCTATATATGATTATGGACTGATATGGACCACTTTTGGCATGGTTGTTAAATGTCATATACGATCGGATGAATCTCCAAAAGGCACCGGAGGTCAAATCTGGGGATCGGTTTATATGGGAGCTATATATAATTATGGGCTGATAGGAACCAATTCCTGCTTGGTTGTTGGATACCATATAAAGGGTGATTTGTTAAGAGCTTGATAACTTTCTTTTTAAAAAAAACGCATAAAATTTGCAAAATCTCATCGGTTCTTTATTTGAAACGTTAGATTGGTCCATGACATTTACTTTTTGAAGATAATTTCATTTAAATGTTGACCGCGGCTGCGTCTTAGGTGGTCCATTCGGAAAGTCCAATTTTGGGCAACTTTTTCGAGCATTTCGGCCGGAATAGCCCGAATTTCTTCGGAAATGTTGTCTTCCAAAGCTGGAATAGTTGCTGGCTTATTTCTGTAGACTTTAGACTTGACGTAGCCCCACAAAATATAGTCTAAAGGCGTCAAATCGCATGATCTTGGTGGCCAACTTACCGGTCCATTTCTTGAGATGAATTGTTCTCCGAAGTTTTCCCTCAAAATGGCCATAGAATCGCGAGCTGTGTGGCATGTAGCGCCATCTTGTTGAAACCACATGTCAACCAAGTTCAGTTCTTCCATTTTTGGCAACAAAAAGTTTGTTAGCATCGAACGATAGCGATCGCCATTCACCGTAACGTTGCGTCCAACAGCATCTTTGAAAAAATACGGTCCAATGATTCCACCAGCGTACAAACCACACCAAACAGTGCATTTTTCGGGATGCATGGGCAGTTCTTGAACGGCTTCTGGTTGCTCTTCACTCCAAATGCGGCAATTTTGCTTATTTACGTAGCCATTCAACCAGAAATGAGCCTCATCGCTGAACAAAATTTGTCGATAAAAAAGCGGATTTTCTGCCAACTTTTCTAGGGCCCATTCACTGAAAATTCGACGTTGTGGCTCGTTAGTAAGTCTATTCATGATGAAATGTCAAAGCATACTGAGCATCTTTCTCTTTGACACCATGTCTGAAATCCCACGTGATCTGTCAAATACTAATGCATGAAAATCCTAACCTCAAAAGAATCACCCTTTACTAACATCACGTACCAAATTTCAACCGAATGGGAAGAATTTTGCTCTTCCAAGGGGCTCTGGAGGTCAAATCTGGGGATCGGTTTATATGGGGCCTATATATAATTATGGACCGATTTCGACCAATTTTTGCACGTACCAAATTTCAACTGAATCAGATGAATTTTGGTCTTCCAAGAGGCTCCGGAGGTCAAATCTGGTGATAAGTTTGTATGGGGGCTATATATAATTATGGACCGATGTGGACCAATTTTTGCATGGTTGTCAGAGACCATATACTAACACCATGTACCAAATTTACGCCGGATCGGATGAAATTTGCTTGTCTTAAAGGCCTCGCACGCCAAATCGGGGGATCGGTTTATATGGGGGCTATATATAATTATGGACCGATTTCGACTAATTTTTGCATGGTTGTTAGATAATATATACTAACACCATGTACCAAATTTCAGCCGGATCGGATGAAATTTGCTTCTCTTAGAGGCCTCGCAAGCCAAATTTGGGGGTCCGTTTATATGGGGGCTATACGTAAAAGTGGACCGATATGGCCCATTTGCAATACCATCCGACCTACATCAATAACAACTACTTGTGCCAAGTTTCAAGTCGATAGCTTGTTTCGTTAGCGTTAGTTAGCGTGATTTCAACAGACGGACGGACGGACGGACATGCTCAGATCATATACTTATGGGGTCTTAGAGCAATATTTCGATGTGTTACAAACGGAATGACAAAGTTAATATACCCCCCATCCTATGGTGGAGGGTATAAAAAAAACAATATAAAATAGAGAAACAATTTATAATGATATTATAAAATGTATAATATTATGGAAAGTATGCTTGAAAATTGAAAAACTTTTTGAATCCTTCAGGGAAATATAAAAAAAGTAGAGAGGAGATATTAATTTGATTTTCACCTTGGAACACAAATATAGCACCCTTCTAAAGATATCGAAACTTTCTTTTCATGCACAAGTTATATGCTAAATATGTAGGACATAGTATTTTATTTGAAAACTTAATCAATATTATTTACAAAATATATTGTATACATTAGCTTGTTTTTTATTTTCATATTAAATAAATTAAATACACATTTTCAAACATAAATATAAACAATTAATCTTATTACATATTGGATTTCGTTTAATACAAACTGTTTTTAACTTACAACTAAATATTAAATATTTGATTTTTGGTGGAATTTCGGTGTATTTTTTTGTTTTGTAAATTAGCGTCTTTAATTGCAACAACAACAAAAAGATTAAGGGCAATATGCCCATGGACCCTCACGTTCTATGCCAGTGTAGGTGGTGCTATGTTCATTTATTTATATTTATATTTCTTCTTCTTCTTATTTGTCAATCTCAAGCTTTAAAAGTCAGTCTTCAATAATCCGGCATTTTCAATTTGATAAACTATTTGGGTTTCCTTATAGGTACGCGGTTCCGGTTGTATTATATCCATTTTTCTTTTCGCCTTACGTTTCTTACTCACATGCCAACAGGCAATGGCCACTATTATAGCAATGACCACTATCAATATGGCAATTCCTATGATTATATAAATCCAATAGGAGAAGCGTTTGCAATCACCTGCTACGATTTCATGCAAAGCTTTGAAATTTTCCTTCGAATGGCTGTGAGATGATGAGGTATCGGCTTGTTGACGGAAAAATATATTATGTTGATAGTGATTGAAAAATTCCGTTCGAGGCCTTGGTGGTTGGAGATTTGTATCATAATCGGTACACGGGTATGGATTATCATATTGTAATTGTTTAATATTTAGCGTGAGTTCGTTATTGAATTCCAATGGTTGGACATCATAGGGAAAATGCACAGTATTGTTGCTAAAACGCAACTCTAACTTTTCACTGCTGCCATAGTCACGATGGACTCGAATTGCTGAAATGAGAAATTGAAAATAAATTATTAAAAAGGTTATAATAATTCCATATTTTTAAAGTTGGTATGAAAAAGTCGAAAATCTATTTTTTGACCAAAAAAGTCGAAATGTCGTAGTCGGTTTTGTGTAAACTTCAAATTCGATTAATCAACTTTTGATATTTTTTTTTTTGAAAATTGAGTTATAGGCTCTGCACATTATACTCAAAATCTACATTTTTGAGATTTGAAATCAATTTTTTATAAAGCAAATTACAGTTGAAATCTAGTAAAAGTGGATTTTGGAAGTGTAATGTGAATGAGGTATTACATCGAATAATCGAACTTTTGTCTTAGCCAAAATCGACTAACCGACTTTTTATAATAATCGAATTCGACTCTGGAAAAGCACAAGTATATCTATGTTGGTATAGTTGCATCGCGTCCAAAAAGTGGGCGAACAAAAATGGAACAACACCAGAAATTATGAAATGAAAAGGCCAGATTTGATCGAAATCCACGTCTAGAAAACTTGCTCATAGAGCAAGCAACACTTTTTTCTTCATTATATGGGGCCGTTTTGCTGCGATTTCGACCTTCAAACGCTCCAATAACGCCATATATAGTCACTGTTGATGGTTTTTCCCTTCTCAAGATAATTGATAAAAATTATTCCATGCGCATACCAAAAAACAGAGGTCATTACTTTGCCAGCGGACTTTTGAGTCTTTCCACGCTTCGGAGACGGTTCACCGGTCGCTGTCCACTCAGCCGACTGTCGATTGGACTCATGAGTGTAGTGATGGAGCCATGTTTCATCCATTGTCACATATCGACGGAAAAACTCAACCGCTCAGAATCATTAACACGTTGTTGTTTTTGGTCAAATGTGAGCTCGCGCGGCACCCATTTTGCACAGAGCTTCCGCATATCCAAATATTGATGAATGATATGACCAACACGTTCCTTTGATATCATTAAGGCCTCTGCTATCTCGATCAACTTCATTTTACGGTCATTCAAAACCATTTTGTGGATTTTTTTTGATGTTTTCGTCGGTAACCAACTCTTTCGGGCGTCCACTGCGTTCACCGTCCTCCGTGCTCATTTCACCACGCTTGCATACAAATCAATTATTATTGATTTCCCTGGGGCAGAGTCCGGAAACTCATTATCAAGCCAAGTTTTTGCTTCCACCGTATTTTTTCCCTTCAGAAAACAGTATTTTATCAAAACACGAAATTCCTTTTTTTTCATTTTTTTCACAACAACAAAAGTTGTTTCACAAAAGACGCTCTATCTCAGAAACTAATTGACTTACAGACGTCAAATTTTGACACGAATCATTTGAAGGTTGGTACTATATAAAAATAATATGCATTTAATACTAGCGACGCCATCTATGTGTCAGACCGGGGACTTATCAGCCAACCTGTTAATTTGGTGCATTACATAACAGCCACCCTGTTAATGTGATCGATGAGACATTTTTCGATATTAAACTGAACGCAGACAATTTTTTTTGAACGGTAACGTCATCTAGCGGAATTCTATCGAATTAAGGATCAGAATTAAAATTTTGACTTGTTCAAAATCTTATTATTCGACTTTTCGTTTTTTCCAAATTTGGAAAAGCTGATGTTCGACTTTTTGATTTTTTAAAAATTAAAAATATTGACATTTGACTTTTACCATTAAAATTAAAATGTTTAGATGTAACGTCACCACATAGAAAAACATATCATAAAAATATTTCCAATTAAAAAGTTGATTGAAGTTGAAAAAATTTCCAATTAATAATTTAATTGAAGGTTAGGTTAGGTGGCAGCCCGATGTATCAGGCTCACTTAGACTATTCAGTCCATTGTGATACCACATTGGTGAAATTAATTGAAACGATTAACCATTTAATCAAGACAAAAACATTAAGTTAATTTAGCCAATAATTGAAAATGTTTAAATTTTTAATCAAAAAATTAATTGACAGAATAAAATTTTTAATCAAACTCGGAAGACTAAAAAAAGTGATAGAACATTTTTTTAATTTTTAATTAAAAATTTATTTCAAACAATCAATTTTTTAATCAAACTAAAAACACTGGGTCTCAGTTAAGAAAGAAATTGAAAATAGTAACGTTTTTAATAAAACAAATTATTGAGTTCTACAATCAATATCAATTACATTTTTAATTGAATAAATTAAATAAGATCAATTAATTTTGTAATTAAGTATTGCTTATGCTCAATTAAAACTGTGATTGATACTGTCATTTTCGTGATTGAAGACATTTCGATTAAAAAATTAATTGAATCAATTAATTTCGTGATTGAATCAGAATTTTTTTTGTGTGCTCTTTCGAATTTTAGGGAATTTTCAGTACAGAAAGAACTACATGTTACAATAGTTCATTGCTTTAAAATTAGTCAATTTTATCAGGTCAATTAATTTATCGATTTTGTTCTTAAGAAACTAATTTTGATTTATGTATTCCAAATGCATTGTTTCTCTACACATATTTTTTTTTTTTTTGGATTCAATCACGAATTTAATTGAATCAATTAATTTTTAATTGAAAAGTCGGAATTGATAGTATCAATCACTAAAGTCAATTAAAAAATTAATTGATCCAATTAAAAAATAATTAATAGTATTAAATTTTGTGATTGATTTTTGTTTTAATTAAAAAATTATTGAATTGAGTAAATTTTTAATTAAATGTTTTTGAAAAATCAATTAAAATTTTAATTAGAAATATTTTGGTGAATTTTTTTTCTGTATAGATAATTTTGTTGGTTTATGCATTAGTAATTTGCCAAATGGTATCCTTACCTTTGAAGGCTATATCACTTGTATTTCCAAAATAATTATCTCGGATTTGAGGACTTTTTGTAACAAAAGCTTCAAGCCATTCAGCATCGACAGCTTCAAAGTAATTATTGGCTACAGTTAGCTTAGAGATCACTAAAAACGAAATGAACAAAATGAGTTACATGACATATGTTAGATATCTTAAATAATCTCTAAATAAAAATATTTAATTAGCTGATGGCCTCAGTTGCCAATGCTTTTTATATCTTTATACTAATATTATATTTACTATAAATTTACTATCAACTATAAATAAATAAAATAAAAATATTTAAGGATATTAGTTAATTATTTGAAAATCAAATTAAATTGAAAAACAAACTAAAATATCTTTGCCAGGTCTACTTACTTTTAAATGAAAAAGCTTTTGAGTGTACAGTTCGAAAGCGAACATTATTCAATGAAAATGAATCCGTCACTTCGATATCGTAGAACGTTTTCGATGGCACATTTGTTAGAAAAATACAATCGTGTATATCGATTTTTTCCACAACCAATTTTTTAAAGGCCTAAAAACAAAAAAAAAATATTAAAGGGATTGTTAAAAAAAGTTTTTAGATAAATACGATAATATTTGAGTTTTTAATTTACCTGTGGATCTATCCTATGAATCCTTACTTTATCCATAGTGAAACGTAATGCATTGTTCTTCAAGATATTGAAGGCAAATGGTCTAACGGTCTCTAAATAGCTGTCGATAAATGTTATCTCCTCTATTTGTCCATTTATGGCAAGGGAATCGATTAGTTTCACTTTGACCTGGAATACAGAAGGAAGGCAAAATTATCTCTTTATCTATGGTTCAGATCTACACTAATAGAAAAAAATTACATTCCAAAATCGAGAACGGAAGGTAACAAAATGAAATGGAAACTTTAACATGAAAAATCAAAACGGAAAGTTCACGTGTTCGTCCACAGGCGTTCACGATTTCATGAAGGGCTTTCGTTTATGCTTAGGCCATGAAAAGTTTAAATATATTCGATTCGATGAAGCATACAATCTAGGTTCGAGTCACGGTAGCGGATATTCTTTTTATAAATTCGTAATCATCACGTTTTTCACCCACGGGCTTTCACGGTTTCATGAATGGCTTTCGTTTTTCTTTAGTACTGAAAAAATTTAAAATATTCGATTCGATGAAGCATACAATCCAGGTTCGAGTCGCGGTAGCGGATTTTTTTTATAAATTCGTAACCATTACGCTTTTAGATCATGAACGCTGTTTTTTTTTTTTGACAACGCATGATGTTTCGTTGTCAGATTGACGTCATTTATTCTCCGTTTGACACCACATGTTTATTGATTCACTTTCATGAACGGATCGTTTTGAAACGTCCACCTCATCCATGATTTTTTCTATGGGTGTAAAGGTATTAAAGGGGAGTCATTTTAGGATGATTAGTTTTTTAAGTTGGAATTAAGAATGCCATTTTATGGTAGCTGGTCACGAAATACTTCTTTTCATGCCGTTGTTATGATCCTTACGAATTTTATGTTTAACATGTATGTTTAACATGGTGCAACCATGTTAGCAGAGAATGAAGCCGCCGAGTCGCATCGCTGATTTTAGTCGCCGACGAACATTTTATGCCAGTCGACGCCACCGCCGAATATGTCGACTCATCCCGACTCAAATTTAGCCGCCAATTAATCAAAAATATCGATTTAAATCAGAAAAATATATTAAAATTTGTTGTATTTTTGCCAAAATTTTGATATAACAGTTTTGCAAAAATTTAGCTCAGAAAATTTTAACGAAATATAAATTTGATTGTAAGATTCGTTGTACAACTAATCTCATTACCATTCGAATAACTTTAAATTGATTTTATAATGTATATTTGTCCGCCGCCGAATGGACAAATTTATATCGGCTTATGCGCTTTACAGACTATAAGTTTACCCGGACGACAGTGGTCGTGTCGAACATATCTCATATATTGGGCGCATTATAAGTTTGTGGGATCGATAACACCGATTATTTAGTCATCAACGAATTGTCGTATCGATTGGACACACTGTAAGATTCTTTATAAACACAGATATTCCGTCTGGGAAAACTTATAGTCTGTAAGACGCATTAGCCGTCAAGCCACCGCAGGCGGGAGCAAAAATTTAGTGTCAGCCGCCTCCAATAAAAATGGGTCGGCTCTAAATATTAGGTTAGGTTAGGTTAGGTGGTAGCCCGATGTATCAGGTTCACTTAGACTATTCAGTCCATTGTGATACCACATTGGTGAACTTCTCTCTTATCACCAGGGTTGGCCTGTCACAAACTGTGACTTTTGCGACATACGTTTGCGACGGTATAATACGTATGTCGCAAAAGTCGTAAACCTACTGTAGAAAACCAAATTTTGAATAGAAGAAATCCTGAACATTTTTTAATTTAGTTTGACAGCATTTGCTGTGAGTTTCTGCAGAAATTTGTGAAAGTTTTCCCATGGTCAAGCCTATTTTCTTAGGTGGTATCGAAATTCCCGGTAGTGAGTGTGTAAAATACCTTGGAGTTATATTGGACAGGAGACTGAACTTAAAGCTAAGAAAGGACGAGGAAATCCACGGTTACCCTGTACTCGTGCAAAAAGCAATAGGGAAAATGTGGGGACTAAAACCGAAAATTGTGAACATTCCTAAGAATTGAAACTTCTTCGCACCTACCATCGTCTTGGATATCATCGAATTCGCTGCCTAGCCGACGCGACTAAGGTATTTTCAGTTTGCGACTGAGTGCGGCCCGATTTCATGTTAAGCTCAATGACAAGGGACCTCCTTTTTATAGCCGAGTCCGAACGGCGTTCCACATTGCAGTGAAACCACTTAGAGACGCTTTGAAACCCTCAGAAATGTCACCAGCATTACTGAGGTGGGATAATCCATCGCTGAACAACTTTTTGGTGTTCGGTCGAAGCAGGAATCGAACCCTTTTATAGCCGAGTCCGAACGGCGTTCCACATTGCAGTGAAACCACTTAGAGAAGCTTTGAAACCCTCAGAAATGTCACCAGCATTACTGAGGTGGGATAATCCATCGCTGAACAACTTTTTGGTGTTCGGTCGAAGCAGGAATCGAACCCACGACCTTGTGTATGCAAGGCGGGCATGCTAACCATTGCACCTCAGTGGCTCTCTACATGTTAGTTTCTCGATAATTATCTATTTCGGAAAGTGTGTTTATGTTTGGCGTGACAATTATATTTTTGAGACAAACATATTCACGCCGAGAGAAGGAATATGATCACCCCAAAAATGTTTAAAAAACAAGATGGTGAACATTGAACATTTTTGTCGCAAAAATCTTATTTTCTCGACAAACATATACATGGTTGCCGAAATAAGGTACATAATTTTCGAGAAAATAACATGGTTGCGACAAACATATTCCATGTTCACCATCCAAAAATAACATTTTGCTCTTGAAACTTGTTCTAGGTTGGGGTGATCATAATCCTTCTCTGGGAGTTCACTCCTGAAAAAGTAACATTATACTCTCGAGACATTTTTGCGATGATCATATTCCTTCTCTGAGTGTGGGTTTGTCCATTTTGACTTGTATTCTATCCTAAGGTTTACTATGGCTCCTACTTACTTTTTCAAAAGATAGTATCAATGGTGTACTACTGCTATAATCGGGTAAAGATAAAGCATATTGGTTGAGAACCAAATCATCGACATTTTTAAAAGTAATTTTATGCAGATGCTGTGTATCTTTCAATGCATTGGACTCTATTGTTAGAGATTTGCAATTACGTATTTCCAATTGATAAGCAGATCCTATTAAAGGGGGTAAAACCAAGTCCTACAAAATACAAGACAATGTATTAACAATTTTCAAAAACCAAGAAAACTCACCTCATCGGACATGGCACAATCACAGGTAAATTGAACCTCATAGGGAATACAACTAACATTGCGACGCACAGCAATAGCACCAGTCCATCCTTGGCTAGCAAGGATCAGTGATAGTAGTAATGTTGTCCATATCCTTATGCCATGGTATGAGTAGGCGATGTTCCAATTTCGTTTTATCATCGTTAGCATTTTGCATTTTATTGCATTTTAGGAATAATTCTAGAATAGACAAACAATTTTTTTTAAGTTTTTTTTTTGTCAGGCATTTCCCCAACTTGTTTTTTTTTTTAATTTTGTTGGAATTTTTTTCACAATAACGAAAATTTTTTTCCTTTGTACTCCACATACAATAACGTTGGCAGCTGTTTGTGTCTCTGACTAATAATGATAAAGTAGAGTAAATGATGATACAGATACTTCGTTGTAAATTGACGTTGTTAAGCGACAACGATAACTTCCTCGGCTCAAGTGAAAAATTCTTTATGAATGACAAAAAGTCTGAGGAGTATCTTTATTTTTTGTTTTTGTAATTTCTATTCTATATCTGTCGTGGTATAAGTGTAAGTGAATGAGTGTATGTATGGAGTTGTCGTTATTTAGATTTCTTATCTTTTTTTGTTGCGATAGCATTTGTTTCGATATCAGTTTTTGTGTGATAAGATAAACCCAACTATCCGTGTATAGGCAACTCCCTGGTCATACAAATCAAATTGACTCAGACTACCTATTAGTGGACACATTTTTCTTAAACCGATGTATGTTGTGGATTTTTCTATTTAAATTTAAATGACAAATTTATAATTTAGGAAAGATTAAATATTGGATGTTGTTTACCATGATGGTATGACGTTGTTCACACAAACAAATATATTTTTTCTGCAATCACAGAAATGAAAATGTATCAATTAAAAAATTTGTTGAATCAATTAAATTGTTAATTGAATAATTTTTAAAACTCAATTAAGACTTTAAATGGAAACATTTTCGTGGATTTCTGTGTTAGGAAAGCTATTAGATATAATGTCTTTTTTATAAATTAATAAATATTAATTTTTTCCTACACATTGTGAAAAATATTTACCTAATATGAAAGACTATGTAACTTAAATTGTAAGACACGAAATTTAGACATGTTAAAGAAAAATTTCTTTGAAACAAAGAAATTTCAATTAAAAGAAAGTGAATATTTTTGCTTTGAAATTTTTTCTTTAAATTTAGAACATGAATAGTTGGAAATTTGAGTCCTATCGTTAATGTTGTATGACATTGGTGTAAGGCAAAACGTCCTTTATTAAACATTTGTGATTTAAAGAGATAATCTTTAAATTAATTGGCATATTGAATCCTTGGTTTAAATAACATATAAAAGGTTTTAAATATAGACTTATACTTATTTTGAGAATTTGCATTTTTGGTTGAATTTAATTTGTTAATTTTTTTCACTTGTTAAAGAAAATTTTATAGTTTGAAGGAAAAAATTGGAGTTCAAAATAGTAAGAATGTCTTTAGTGCCATACAAAGTTCAAGATGGACGCTTTATTGGCAAAAATTTGTGGAAAACACGAACTTAGTTAATCTTAATGCTTTATTTGCGTATTTTTATACCCTCCACCATAGGATGGGGGTATATTAACTTTGTCATTCCGTTTGCAACACATCGAAATATTGCTCTAAGACCCCATAAAGTATATATATTCTGGGTCGTGGTGAAATTCTGAGTCGATCTGAGCATGTCCGTCCGTCCGTCTGTTGAAATCACGCTAACTTCCGAACGAAACAAGCTATCGACTTGAAACTTGGCACAAGTAGTTGTTATTGATGTAGGTCGGATGGTATTGCAAATGGGCCACTTTTACGTATAGCCCCCATATAAACGGACCCCCAAATTTGGCTTGCGAGGCCTCTAAGAGAAGCAAATTTCATCCGATCCGGCTGAAATTTGGTACATGGTGTTAGTAGGTCTCTAACAACCATGCAAAAATTGGTCCACATCGGTCCATAATTATATATAGCCCTCATATAAAACGATCACCAGATTTGACCTCCGGAGCCTCTCGGAAGACCAAAATTCATCTGATTCAGTTGAAATTTGATACGTGATGTTAATATCGATATCGGTCCATAATTATATATAGCCCCCATATAAACCGATCCCCAGATTTCGCTTGCGGAGCCTCTAAGAGAAGCAAATTTCATCCGATCCGGCTGAAATTTGGTACATGGTGTTAGTATATGGTCTCTAACAACTAGGCAGAAATTGGTTGACATCGGTCCATAATTATATATAGCCCCCACATAAACCGATCCCCCGATTTGGCTTGCGGAGCCTCTAAGAGAAGCAAATTTGTTCCATAATTATATATAGCCCCCATATGAAACGATCACCAGATTTGACCTCCGGAGCCTCTTGGAAGACCAAAATTCATCTGATTCAGTTGAAATTTGATACGTGATGTTAAAATATGGCCTCAAACCACCCATGCAAAAATTGATCCACATCGGTCCATAATTATATATAGCCCCCATATAAACCGATCCCCAGATTTCGCTTGCGGAGCCTCTAAGAGAAGCAAATTTCATCCGATCCGGCTGAAATTTGGTACATGGTGTTAGTATATGGTCTCTAACAACTAGGCAGAAATTGGTTGACATCGGTCCATAATTATATATAGCCCCCACATAAACCGATCCCCCGATTTGGCTTGCGAGGCCTCTAAGAGAAGCAAATTTCATCCGATCCGGCTGAAATTTGGTACATGGTGTTAGTATATGGTCTCTAATGACCAAGCAAAAAAGGTCCACATAGGTCCATAATTATATATAGCGCCCATATAAACCAGGGATCCGGAGCGGTCCATTTTTTTCGCTCCGCTCCGCTCCCGCTCCGGAGAAAAAAAAATCGCTCCGCTCCTCGCTCCGCTCCGAGAAAAAAAAAATCGCTCCGCTCCGCTCCACGCTCCGCTCCGCTCCTCTTCGAGAAAAATCGGGCGGTACATATATATGGGAGCTATAGCTAAATCTGGGAAAATCGGGCGATACATATATATGAGAGCTATATCTAAATCTGAACCGATTTGGATGAAATTTTGCAGACTTGAAGGGCGATGAAAAAGATTACCTTTTGCCAAATTTGGCGACGATCCGTTTGAAAAAAAGCACAGCGTGACCCCATTTGTCGAAATCGGGCGATACATATATATGGGAGCTATATCTAAATTTGATCCGATTTCTTCCAAATTCAATAGCGTTCGTCGTTGTGCCCAAAAACTCCCTGTACCAAATTTCATCAAAATCGGTTAATAATTGCCACCGAAATCCTGTGAACAACAAATACATGGACAGACGGACGGACGGACACCAAGCGCTAGATCGACTCAGGAGGTGATTCTGAGTCGATCGGTATATATTTTATGGGGTCTAAAATCAATATTTCTGGTAGGCACATTTTTTGGCAGATCAAATTTATTATACCCTAACCACTATGTGGTTTAGGGTATAATGACTTTAAAACAATGTGTTGAAACATTTTATTAATTTTGAAGATTTTTTCAGAAATATTAAATCCATTTTGATTTCATTAAAACGAAATTTTCATTCATGTTAGGATACACATTTTTATGTCGAATCACTTAGCTATAAGGACAAACTGACTTCATTGAAAAGTTTAGAGACTTTTAGACAAGGAAAAAACTTTATATCAGAGAAATACGTCTTCTATTCTAAGCAAAATTCGTATTCGTATTTTAAGCATGTGAAATATTTGGCCTCCCGACAATATTCTTTGCGGTGCACCATCTACTATTTAATATGTGATAGAAACCAAATTTATGAAAATGGACCAAAATGGACCAAATTTAAAAATTAGAAATCTTTTGGACCAATTTTGGTCCGATCGGACCAAAACGGCAACGCTGATTGGAATTGAAAGTCTATACACAGAGTAGAAGTAACTACTCTCCGAAAGTTTTTTTTTTGTTTTGCGACAGACGTAGAGAAAAGGTTTTGTAATATTTGATGATTTGACTTAAAAATGGGTATCTTAACATGAAACAAAAAATTTATAGGCTAAGGTCAATTTGACTTTAATAATTCAGAAAAATTCTTTAAATTTAATGAAATTGTCTTTAAATTTGTTGTCTTTTTGCATATTGACTACAAAGCAAAAAATCTTTCAAATATAGGACATGTTTTTCAAAACTTTATTTTAAAGAAGTTTTTTACTTCAAACATAGCATAATTTCTACTGGAAGTCGAGTCCTAATTTGGAAAATAAAGTTGCCGTTAACTCGTTTTTAAAGGACTTTGATAGCATATGAAGAAAAAAAGCTGAGAAAGCGAAAAATTAAAATTTGCTTCCTAGAAGCAAGTACACAAAACCTAAATTTAAAAGAGAATTGTGTTTTAAAAGTGTCCTTGCTTGTATTCTCCGCTTCTTTGGCTCGGAATCAATACCAAATTTTTTAAAGTAAAGACAAAATCTTTGGAACCGAGTATGCTTTTTTTCAGTGTATGTTTGCAACAACCTCCATCGAAATCAGTCCGTGGTATACCTACGAATATTCTTACTCAGATCTAGTGTTACCTAATTTCGCTTTTTTCCCCTTTATTGTAAAAATACATTTTTGAACAGCGTTTTTAAGAAATGTTCGTTCTCAAAAACGTAGATAACATACAATAATAAAATCAAGTCATTAGTTTTCAATGTGAGAAAAAATTAAAATAAATGTATATGCGCATATTTTTCAACCAAAATTGAAACTATCCATAATTTTAATTAAATTTTCGAGAACTAATATCAGAAATAAGAGAATGCTAGGGTATAGTACAATAGTAAAGCAAATATGAATGTCCTTACACTGAAAAAACGCATGCCCGGTTCCAAAGATTTTGTCTTTACTTTAACAGTTTGGGTATTAATTCCGAGCCAAAGAAGCGGAGAATACAAGTAGGGATACTTTAAAGACGCAATTCTCTTTTAAATTTGGGGGTTATGTACTTGCTTTTAGGAAGCAAATGCTAATTTTTAATTTTTTTAGATTTTTTTCGTCAGTTGTTATCAAAATCCTTTAAAAACGAGTTAACGACAATTTTATTTTCCATATTAAGACTCGACTTCCAGTAGAAATTATGCTATGTTTCAAGTAACAAGCGTCTTTAATATAAAGTGTTGAAAAACTTGTCTTATTTTTTGACGATTTTTTGCTTTGTAGGCAAGATGCAAAAAGGAAACAAATTTAAATACAATTTTATTAATTTTAAAGAATTTTTCTTAATTATTAAAGTCACGTTGACCTTACCTCAAAAATTTTATCTTTCATGTTATGATACACATTTTTAAGTAAAATCACTTTATTATAAGGACATTACAACTTCATTCAAAAGTTTATTGACTTTTGGACAAGGAAAAAAACTTTATTTTAGAGAAATGCGTCTTCCATGTTAAGCAAAATTTGTATTCTTATTCTAAGGACATGAAATCTTTGACTTCACGACAATATTTTTTTCAGTGTAGAAAACTAAAAAAATTAAATATAAATAAGATTGTTTAATTGCATTTATTTGGCGTTCCTTACAAACATCTTTGTAGTAATACGGGATGAAATTGATCGAAAGTACTGTTGTTACTTTTACAACACATACTAGAGATATATTTTGACATTTGCCGTTTTTGAAAACAATTACTAAAAAACACTTTGTGTTTTCCCCAATGTACGTACGTACAAAAATACATATCGTACATTTTAAACGTTTACTCACACTACGCTAAGTACTAAGTAATTTCAAAGTTACACATTTCATTCAAGTAATATTTTATTCGGAGCGGAGCGGTTTTTCATTTGGAAACCGCTCCGCTCCCGCTCCGCTCCGGATTTTAGAAATGCCGCTCCCGCTCCGCTCCCGCTCCGGCAAAAAAAGGGCTTGCTCCGCTCCGCTCCACGCTCCGCTCCACGCTCCGCTCCGCTCCGCTCCGGATCCCTGATATAAACCGATCACCAGATTTGAACTCCGGAGCCTCTTGGAAGACCAACATTCATCTGATTCAGTTGAAATTTGGTACGTGGTGTTAATATATGTCCTCAAACATCCATGCCAAAATTGGTCGAAATCGGTCCATAATTATATATAGCCCCCATATAAACCGATCCCCAGATTTGACCTCCGGAGCCTTTTGGAGAAGCAAAATTCATCCGATCTGGTTGAAATGTGGTACGTGATGTTAGTATATGGTATCCAACAACCATGCAGGAATTTGTTCATATCAGTCCACAATTATATATAGCCCCCATATAAACCGATTCCCAAATTTGACCTCCGGTGCCTTTTGGAGAAGCAAAATTCATCCGATCTGGTTGAAATTTGCGACGTGGTGGTGTATGATATTTAACAGCCATGCCAAATGTGGTAGAAGTTTCTACGCAATCAATGGTGGAGGGTACATAAGATTCGGCCTGGCCGAACTTATGGCCGTATATACTTCTTTTCCCTAGGTTTTAGTTAATTTAAATAACGTACGCAAAAAAAAAATTAAAACTTTCTTAAAACGTAATAATTCTATAGACTAAAAGAGAATTAAATCGGCTTTACTGTTTTTTGAGTAGGGTGGTAAGAAGTTGTTAGGAAAGCTGTTAGATTTCCTGGATTTGTTTTAAATTAATAAATATTAACACGTTGTTGTTTTTGGTCAAATGTGAGCTCGCGCGGCACCCATTTTGCACAGAGCTTCCGCATATCCAAATATTGATGAATGATATGACCAACACGTTCCTTTGATATCTTTAAGGTCTCTGCTATCTCCATCAACTTCATTTTACGGTCATTCAAAATCATTTTGTGGATTTTTTTGATGTTTTCGTCGGCAACCACCTCTTTCGGGCGTCCACTGCGTTCACCATCCTCCGTGCTCATTTCACCACGCTTGCATTTTGCGTACCAATCAATTATTGTTGATTTCCCTGGGGCAGAGTCCGAAAACTCATTATCAAGCCAAGTTTTTGCTTTCACCGTATTTTTCCCCTTCAGAAAACAGTATTTTATCAAAACACGAAATTCCTTTTTTTCAATTTTTTTCACAATAACAAAAGTTGCTCTCATAAACTAATTGACAACAGACGTCAAATTTTGACACGAATCATTTGAAGGTTGGTTATAAAAATAATATGCATTTAATACTAGCGACGCCATCTATGTGTCAGACCGGGGACTTATCAGCCAACCTGTTTTCCACCATACACTGAACACAATATTGTTGTACTCGTAATATGGCACATTATATAATTATACATTATTGTACAATAATAAGGACAAATTTCTATTATTATTAATTTGGAGAAATTTAAATTTTTATTCATTACATTACATACATTACACGGAAAAAAATGTCCGCAGTTAAATTAAATTTACATTTAAATTAAATTGAATTAAATTGAAATTTTATATAATTTTCCACAGCCCAATGAAACGTGAGTATAAAGTTCAATGACCGTACATATAAGTTCAATATGAACGAAAGAACATGAACATTTTCGTACGATTCCCAAAAATAGTTAGAATCAGCGTTGCCACAATGAATTTTTGTTTTGGACCAACATTTTTCCAAAACTGGACCAAAATTCGTACGAGCGGACCATTTTTCCAAAATAAATTTATAAACAAAGTTAAACTTTTTCCAAAATTTTACTTCGATAGAAAATTTGTTAAATTTTTATTTCTATTCCAAATATTTATTTTTATTTATTTCTGTCGAAAATTTTGTCAACATTTTATTTCTATAGAAAATTTCGTCAAAATTTTATTTCTATAGAAAATTTCGTCAAAATGTTATTTCTATAGAAAATTTTGTCAAAATTTTATTTCTTTATAAAGTTATCGCAAAATTGTCACAATTTTATTTCTATATACAATTTTGTCTCAATTTTATTTCTATAGAAATAAAATTTGGACACAATTTTATATTTGTAGAAAATTTTATCAAAATTTTATTTCTATAATAAATTTTATCAAAATTTTATTTCTATAAAAAAATTTGTCAACATTTTATTTCTATAAACAATTTTGTCAACATTTTATTTCTCTAGATTGTTAAATTTTTATTTCTATTCCAAATATTTATTTTTATTTATTTCTGTCGAAAATTTTTTCAACATTTTATTTCTATAGAAAATTTCGTCAAAATTTTATTTCTATAGAAAATTTCGTGAAAATGTTATTTCTATAGAAAATTTTGTCAAAATTTTATTTCTTTATAAAGTTATCGCAAAATTGTCACAATTTTATTTCTATATACAATTTTGTCTCAATTTTATTTCTATAGAAATAAAATTTGGACACAATTTTATATTTGTAGAAAATTTTATCAAAATTTTATTTCTATAATAAATTTTATCAAAATTTTATTTCTATAAAAAAATTTGTCAAAATTTTATTTCTATAAACAATTTTGTCAACATTTTATTTCTCTAGATTGTTAAATTTTTATTTCTATTCCAAATATTTATTTTTATTTATTTCTGTCGAAAATTTTTTCAACATTTTATTTCTATAGAAAATTTCGTCAAAATTTTATTTCTATAGAAAATTTCGTCAAAATGTTATTTCTATAGAAAATTTTGTCAAAATTTTATTTCTATAGAAAATTTTGTCAAAATTGTATTTCTATAGAAAATTTTGTCAAAATTGTATTTCTATAGAAAATTTTGATAAAATTTTATTTCTATATATAATTTTGTCACAATTTTATTTCTATATACAATTTTGTCTCAATTTTATTTCTATAATAAATTTTATCAAAATTTTATTTCTATACAAAAATTTGTCAACATTTTATTTCTCTAGATGTTTTTTTCAAGTTTTTAGAAAATGTCACCATTTTACTTGTATATAAAATGTCCTCAAAATTTTATTTTATCGAAAGTTATAAAAAATTTTCTTCCTATACAAAATGTTTGCATAATTTTGTATCTATACAAAATTTATTTTAAGTTTATTTCCGTACAAAATTTTGGCAAACTTTTATTTCTATACAAAATTTTGTTAAAACTTTATTTCTATAGAAATGTTTGTCAAAATTTTATTTCTATAGAAATTTTGTAAAAATCTGTCTGGTTAAAATGGTCAAGATTGGGCGCCAATGATTTTCTTCTTTACTTTTAGTTAATTTTTTTTTCTATGAGAGGGTGTAATTTGGTGAAAATTACAACAGAGCATTTAATTTTCCTGTTTTTAACAACGTTTTGTGGAAATCTTAAAATGCGGAGTACAAAAGCGGCCATCATGAATTTCATATGGCGCTAAAGACATTTTTGCAATTTTGAACTCCAATTTTTTCCTTCTACGCACTATGAAATTTTCTTTAACAAATAATTATGTATACTAATAGAAAAAGTTTCGTTATATTAACGAAATGTGTCGTTAAAAGTCAGCCAATGAAACAAATTCGTTAATACAATGAATTTTTTCGTTAATATAATGAATTTTCTGCAAATCAACGTAACGCTTCGTACTATTAACGAATATTTTCATTGTATTAATAAAGACGTTTCGTTATATCAACGACAATTTTTCGTTGACTGACTTTTAATGAAATTTTCTTTGTCATATATGTCTAGTAAATTTTCTTCAATTTGTTTTTCAAAAATATTTAATTATTTTTGTGATATCAGTGAGATATCGGCGTTTGTAATACAGTCTATGTAAATTTTCCTAAAATTAATCTATAGTTTTTTTTTCAAGTGGGTTACCTGTTTTTTCAGTGTAGCATTCAACCAAGTGTGACAAACGTCGTTACTTTACTTAAGCAAACCACTTCGAAAAATCTCTACTCAGTCGAGTTTCGGCTTTTGTATCTCTAAGATGGACTTACATGAAATTCCAAGTCAAATTCATAACAAAATAAATTTTTACCTTACTGTTGATATTTTCCATTATTGTCTTGGGGTAATAAAAATGTTGAAACCCTATTTCTCTGGTAACTACTACGATGTGTGCATTTTAGATGACTATTGCAATAGTTTTGTTTGGCATATTTCATAAGAGATCAGATTACACCATTATTTCAATTCAAACGAATAATGAATCGTCATCATTAGTTTACTTTGTATCAGAGAATTAAAAAACAAAAAAATGTTTATTTTACATTATTTCGATTATTTCTTGTTGTTGTTGTTGGGCGGGTAAAATTTCGCTGGTGTAAAAATTCACTGACCACCATTTCTACATTGAACAATAATGACGATAACAAGAAGAAAAATCACTGAAATCATATTCAATATTTATTTTTGCAGGGTTATGATAATTGAGTTAGATTTTTTCCTCTGGGGCTTTTCAAGTGTGTAAAGTATTTTTTTTATTCAAAATTCAAATTCAATGACATTTTTATTTGATCAATTAATTTTTGTTCATAGACAAATTCAATAGCAGTGTCCCAAAGATGCGTTATGTTTCTCAAAAAAGAAAAAGTAAACAATTTTAATGGATTCATGTAATAACTGACCAACTCAGTGGCCACAAAGGTCAAGTTTATTTGTTTTTAAATTTAGCGTTGAAAATGAAGGAATACATAGCGTATATAAGATATATATTAGCATTTTTGAAAAGAAAACAAAAATATAAATATGAAATTTACATAATGCATGTAAAATTTGTAGAAGAAAAAAATTCAAAAAAAAAAATGCAAACAATTATACAAAGTTATTAAGTATGGAGCATTGTGTTAAGTATGACAAACACGTAATGAAATATTCCGCCCCTTAAATGGCATAAGCAAATGACAGCCATTAGTTTGTGTTATTGTGAATGACAACTTGCCTTGCCATTAAAAATCGAAATTCAAATTGAAATGCTGTTGCACTTGCAAATCTACAAATAGAATCTATCATATTTTTGCATATTCACATGTTATGAGAGTGTATGTGTGTGTGCGTTTGTTATTTAAAAAAAAAATATTTATTAAAATTAAAAGCTTTTTCAACACTTGGTACTTGTTGTTCTGCAACTGTTACGTACTATATTTTATTATTAATATGATATTTGTTTAAGCCCCCCAGTTGAAATAGATTGTGGCAGTAAATAAAAATGGTACCTACACACAAAAAAAAATCTGATTCAATCACGAAATTAATCCAATTAATTTTTAATTGAAATGTCTTCAATCACGAAAATTATGGTATTAATCACAGTTTTAATTTGGCGTAAAAAAATATTTGATTAAAAAATTAATTTATTTGATTTAAAAATTTCAATTAATTTTTAGTTTTAGTTGATGGCAAACAATTAAAATTGTGATTGATACCATCATTTTCGTCATCATCAGTTAATTAATCAATTAATTTTATAACTGATTCAATCAAAAATTTAATTGATGTCGATTGCAAACTCAATCAGTTTTTAATAGACTCAAATAATTATTCAGTTTTAATTTTTTAATTAAATCAGTCAAACAATTAATTGAGTTTTGCAACCGACATCAATTTAATTAAATTGTTAATTGTTTAATAAACACCGTAAAAAATTTCACTCATTTTCTTAACTTTGTGTTCTTAGTTGGATTAAAAAAAATATTGTATCAATTAATTTTTTAATAAAAACAAAATTTTGAAAAAATTTTCTATAGAAATAAAATTTTGACAAAATTTCCTATAAAAATGAAATGTTCTATATAAATAAAATTGTCAGAAATTTTCCCGTAGAAATAAAATTTGTAGAAAATTTTCTATAGAAATAAAAATTTGAAAAAATTTTTCTATATAAACATAATAAACAGAAACATAATATGTTTGAACAATAGAAACAATATTTTAACACCGAAAAGTTTTGCAGGGGTGGATTATCACAGTAATGTTGGTGAAATTTCTGAGTGTTTCAAAGCTTCTCTAAGCGGTTTCACCGCGATATGAAACGCCGTTCGTACTCGGCTTGTTATTGGGTTATACACAGCATTGGGCAGAACTTATTGATAAGGGAGAAATTCACCACTTCTGATATCACAATATACTAAATAGTCTAAGTGCGCCTAAAATAACGGACAGCCACTATTTCTTGACAACACTTGGCTACCCAAGTGGATAAAATGAACTTCCCAATCCCTGAAAGTTAGTCATAACATAACTGTGTTCGACTGTAATACTATTCAGGTGTTAGGTGAATTGATCTTGGCAATATCATTTAAAACATGATTTTTGATATATTGGATTTTAAGTGAAGTTTATAGTACATCTACACATTTACTTTTAATTTTTTTTTTTTACATTTTAAGGAGGTAATAAAGATGCCAAAGATTTAACGACTAATTCCATAGTTAAAAAAACTATAAAATATATGGAAATCATCAATTTTCTACATAGTATATATTGAATATAACCTGTTCCATTGTTAAAACGATAATTAAAATAGAGAAGATGTATACGAAAGCGTAAAATGTTTAATGAGTATAGTGTGCAGCAATAAATAATTATGTATAATTTTAAATATTATAAATGCTTCCAAATCAAAAAAAAAAAGTTCCTTAAATAAAAAATTAAAAAACAAAATATATACGCGATATAATAACTGAAGTAAGATCGTTCAATTGAATTTATAAACGAGTACAATAGAATAGAATTTAATTTTATAATATCCCGTTTAATTAAACAATCCTACACTGGAAAAAAATATTGTCGTAAGACCAACCATTTCATGTCCATAAAATACGAATGTGAATTTTGCTTAGAGTAGAAGACGCATTTCTCTTATATAAAGTTTCTTCATTATCCAAAAGTCCATAAAAAAGAAAGTTGAAAATACGAATAAATTATAAATTGTTTCCTAGAATCATGTACGTAACATATAACTCAAATTTAAAAGAGAATTGTGTCTTAAATGTTTAATCATTAGTGTCAACACAAAATCTTTGGAACCGGAAAGCAATGCAGATTAGTCCAGTTTGTTTTTTTGTTATTTCTATTAATTTATATTCACCTCAAAACAAATTAAATCATTGCAATTATTTACACGTAAATTAGTTCAAGAGATTTCAATTTACTGCACTCAAAAAACACTGAACCCAACAGGAAGGAAAGTTTTGGTTAATTTTAGAAAATTTTAACTAAACTGTATTACCAAAGCAGATGTCACGCGTATTTGACAAAAAAGTAAATATTTTTCGATAAATTCAAAAAAAATTTATTGGACGTAATTAACTTTTTTCACTTGTTAAAGAAAATTTCGAAGTTTGAAGGCTAAAATTGGTGTTCAAAATTGCAAAAATGTTTGTTAGTAGCATAGAAAGCTCATGATGGGTGCATTATTGGTAAAATTGACAAATTTTAAGAAATTCTCAACTATTTTGTGGGACACTCGAATTAAGTTAACCCTCTAATGCCCAATCCCGCCTTTAGGCGGGCTTCATTAAATAAGGAAACCTTTAGTAAAACACACGTCAAGGCAACACAAATGGGTCAAGTAAAAAGAAAACTTAGTTGAAACTGTTCAAGAGGCTTTGCAGCATATACAAAATTTTACCGTATAAATTTTTCTTGTTCAGTTTTCTTGCTTTTGTGTCGTTAATATTGAATATTTAATCAGCTGGCAAAAACATTGGGGCATTAGAGGGTTAATATTTATGCTTCAATTTTGTATAATTTTTTTTCCTTTTTAGATCATTTGACTAACGTCCGCAAAAAATTATTAAAGCCAAGAAAATTTTCTCAAAACGTAGTGATTCCATGAACTAAGATTGCATTAAATTAGCCTTAGTGCTATATAGGGTTCACTATTTTTTAGTGTACAATGTAATTCCGTTCAATCCAATAATACAGAATTGTCCTAAATTTAATAATTTTAATTTAGACCAATAGTAGCCAATTTAATTAAATTGGTTTTAACTCATTTCAGTTAATTAATTTATTATTAATAAAACATCATGACTTAATTTCCTTCAATTTAATTTAACTATATAAACACAATTTTAAGATATTTTAATCTATGATATTATGCACCACATATATTATCTTTATAATTTATATGCATTCTATCCTGACCATAACCTTATTGGTTTTATATTCCATCCATAATTCATTTTGGTTTTGAGAACCAACTTCCCGAAACACTATTTGCCAAATTAATCGATCTAACGCGGTCATCGCCACAACCATCCAATCATCATTTCCATATTTAAAGAAATAGAATTACGTCAATTTGCCCTCGCTTATTCCTATTCCATATTTCCTATGGGGGTATTTTGGTCAAAACAAGAAAATAAAATATCAACAGCAACAACAACAATAAATAAGTAAATGATCGCATAAAATGCACTTGTGAGAGAAGTGGAAGGAAGAAAGCATTAACGCTGGTGGCTGTTGGCGATTTATATCACATGCAGGCGAGAACAAATTTGCCTGGCATATTCAACATGAACTCTATGAAGTGATTTGTTGTTGTTGCTGTTGTTTTCTTAGCACGTACACCATATATACATGAGAATTAATGCAGATTCAGATTCAAATGAGATATGAAAGATAAGTATGCACCAGTGATGATAAAATATCGTACTTTTGTACTAAATTTTTATTTTCTTCTATAATACCCTCTAAAAATCAATGAAACACTATTAAAGAAAATGTAGGCTTATACAGTCGAAACTCGGTTTAACGAACGATTGTCAGGCCCTTTCGTTATTTAGAAAAATTCGTTAAATCGAACGGGAATATTAAATGTTAAATCTTATAGAAAATCGTATTTTTTTTTTAATAGATGAGTAAAAATTCATAAGCATTTGCCAAAATTAAACTACAGAGGCACTTAAAAATATTACTTTAAATAATCCTTAAAAACTGATGAACTTGATATATCTAGGTTATGTTAGATTGAAAAGTGGATCAAATACTCGCTGTCTCACGAGGGCCTATACATACCAATATCAATATGTGTGTGCTCTAACTTCTTAGACGAATTGCCTAATTTGTTTCCAGTCCCCGGTTTCAAGATGGACCAGGCGTAACTAGGTAGTGTTCATAGTAACATCTTCCTAAAACGTAGTGTATGTACAATTACTCTGCTGATACTGTTGACATAGAAGTACTCTCAACGCTAGATCACCGTTTCGACCGAGCACCAAAAAAAAATTTTTTGGCGGCATTTTATTCCTCTCAGTAATGATGTTGACATGCCTGTGTATTTCATAGTCTCTCTTCAGCTATAAGAATGACGTTCCTTGTCATTGTGCTAAATATAGATTCGGGTAGCACTCATTAATAAGAGAACAATTCACCATTTGTCCAACTGGCGCTCCTACGAAAATTTGGTGCATATTCCCAATAACGGATCTATCACAGGACTAGTACCAGTGCTCCAGTTTGTCGCAGGATAATCCAAAAGTTGACCCAAAGGTAAACGTTTAGATCCAATAAAATTTTAAAATCAAGAGAGTGTAGAAATCAATAAATTATATGAAAAAATGTATTGATTTCTACACTCTCTTGATTTTAAAATTTTATTGGATCTAAACATTTACCTTTGGGTCAACTTTTGGGTTATCCAAAAGTTTTTCTTTCTGCTGCAATTGGGATGATCAAAATAATAGCGGTTCCTAAGGGTTTGTCCCAGACTGGTTCATGAGACCCTGTTTAGTCCAACTAAGTTCCCCCAGGTCATGTACTTTGGAATGAGTCCAAGCAGTGTCCTGCACGGAGCTGCCATATTTCTAACCTAACTTTACCTAATTACCCGGCCATTGAATATGTGTTTCCAAACATTTGATGGAATCTAAATATCTTGGGAATGCCGTACTTTGTGGACATTTCCTAAGGACTTAAGCCATTCTAAAACTCGTCAAATATTGCAGATTTTGTGTTGTTTATTTTCTTAAAATTAAAAAAAATGTTCGTTAAATCGAACGTAAATTTTGTTCAACCGTTGGTTATTTAGAATAGTCAACGTTTGGAAGTTCGTTAAATTGGATTTTCGCTATATGGGATATTCGTTAAACAGAGCTTCGACTGTATTTATGAATTTATAAAAAAAAATCCGCTAATCTGACTCGAACCTGGATTGTCAGCTCCATACGCGTTAACAGTCGCCTTAGCACATTTCACCACCGACGGAGTTGCTATAAGTACGTATAACGAATATTTTAAGACTTTTCATGGCTAAAGAAAAACGAAAGCCGTTTATGAAGTCGTGAACGCCCTTGGACGAAACCGTGAACATTACATCTTGATTTTTCGTGAACTTTTCTGTTTCATTTTGTTATCGTCCGTTTACTTTTTACCTTTGGCTACCGTCCAAATTTCCCGGTTGCATTTCGAATTTTGATAAACTATCCCAGCAAAAAAAACGTCGCCGAAAAAGTAATGAAAATGTTCTTTTTGGATCCGGAAGTGGTGCAAAATTGTCGCAGAAGCGATGAATTTAACATGGGCTTGTCATAGAACGGAAGTCCTCCATTTCAATCACTTTGCATCACTTCTTCAGGTATGATCCGAATTCAATGTTTTGGATGTAAATTAAAAAATTCTGTAATATTTTGTCAAATAAATAATTTTTAAATTTTTTTATAATTTTTAATGGATGCTAACGCTTGTCGGAAACGTTTGACCTCCAATATTTTCAAAAATGTACAATTTTTTCAGATTGGATTTAGCATTTTTTTTGACAAAATTTAAATGATTTGCACCATTTTATGAATTATTACTCTGTTTTTAACCTATTTGAAACAAACAAAGTTAAAATTACCCATTAAAAGTATGAAAAACCCAAGGTTTAAAAAATTGAATTAAAAGAACTTCCTGGGTAGTTAAAATAAAGAACATCATTAGGAGTGCATCTTCTGGAAGTGCTTTTAAAGTTGCGCCTTTGGAAGAACTTCCAATTTTTTTTGCTGGGATGTTCGAGGGCCTCTAAACGACTACTACGGTTTTGGTGTTGCGTTTGCAAACTCTGGACAAACAGCCCAACCATAAGCGCAATCCGAGGCTGTTCCATAAGCGCAATCCGAGGCTGTTTCGTGACATTCGGCGGAACATGGATTCACTGGTGCACACCGGGGACCAAGGAACAGTCGAAACGATGGGTTAAACACGTAGTTCACCGAATGCGCAGACTGTCAAATCTGCCAAAATACTATGTAGAGCTATTGGACTCCTGCTTATATCTCTCTCATGGTCCCGGTCAATTTGGCCTACGAATTGCAGCCTCATCCACTATATTCCCACAATTTGGTCCCTTGTGACTTTTTCTGTGTTTGCTGAAAATTAATTGCTATTTGTTACTAATTACAACTCCACAGTTTTTTGCTTTTCTCGACTCTAGCTCGTTCTTCTTTGTCGATTCCCATGCTCTTTTAGATAATATTCGCCAGGATCAAATCACTGGAATATGTTGAATTAAGCTATGGGTCATAGGTATATAGCCTCGTGTCCATAACTAAGATAACAAAAGTACCTGGTGAACGATCCTGTTTTCTCATCCCTGATATGTAACTAAGGAATATCCGCAATAGTGGAACAAACACACATCCATACACTCAAGTGTTTTACACTCACATACGACAGCATTTTTTCGCACACTCTCAGCACATTTACATACAACATTTGCTGGTTGCAAATATTCAATGGACATTATTTATATTATGTCTGTCTGACTGTCCATTTGAGGGCAAATGTTGAGAAATTAATTAACTTTAAAATTACGTCTTTAAGAATTAAATTATTAATTTGTCGTGTCGTTGCGTGTTATGCCATTGGAAGAGAAGACCTACATACCAGTGAGTTCAAATGTATTGGAGTAATAAAAATTAAACTTTTGTCATTTTTTCTTATTGTAATTCTATTTTATTTTTTTGTTTTTGCACTTGTTAATTGTATTTATTTTTAATATGATTACGTTAGTATCATAAAGCCTTGCGCATGGTTTCAGTGTCTATTGATTACGTCGTTGGCGACCAGAATTCTCCATACACGCCACACATGAATATGCAAAATACCATAAAACAAAAATGTATTAAAAAAAAACAATGTTTAAAGCCGCTTTTAACAGAAATGTTTTTTATGTTGTTTTGCGGAACACATAAAAAAATAGCATAAGAAGCCAAACGATATGTTTTTTGTTTAGATTCATACAAAAACATACAAAAAATGGCAAACAATGAAAAAAAATACACCAACAATTTTAAGAGGGGGTTCAAATTCACACACCATCATATTCCGCACATTCTATTACCGACGCCACCAGTGTTTAGCATTCGTCTTTTATTTGGCAAATACGTCAGCCGGAGAGACAGAAAACCGAATTGACGATATATTAGAATCGCAGATACTTTCAATTGCTAAAACAGTAGCTGACCCGAAGCAATCCACAAGAAAACTGAATAGAAATGTGATAAACATTCGCACATACACCGAATTACCAAACGGATCGACTCTGAATATAAAAACCACTCTGTTTTCGTTTTACCGTTGTTGCGTTGCCGTTGTTGTTATTGCAAATAGATTTCGTTATTTGAGAGGTAAATCGTTTTGGGGACTCCTTAGCCGCAAACGTCTAAATCTACACTGATCACTTGTTTGGAACCAATGCTAGCTAGCCTCGGTGCATTTACTGTGCCACTGTGTTTGTTTTGTATTTGTTTAACGCCATGGGGATCTATGGTCTCCCATTAAAGTTCTCCCCATTTCTGAATAAAATACAAAATTTTGCTCCCATATTTTAAGAAAAGCTCTCTTATTGTGGCCACTCTCTCTCTAAGAGTCAATACATGTTTATGTTGTCATGAGTAACCACTTTAAGCTCTGTGTGGCTTTTTATAATTTTGGAGACTATTTGCGATTTTATTAGCCACAAGCAGCATATGCATAAACGTTGACCACGTGTGTGGTAATATTAGTGAAGTGGTTCTGATTTGTTACTACATTGATTAGAGACAGAGTTGCCATGTCAATGAAAAAAATAAGGGGGGCATCAAATAATAATTTTGAAAGTTGGTTGCACTATAAAGTACATGGTATCGTATGAGTTATGATCGTTGCATTAATCATACTTCAGATGGATGAATATCAAGTATGAAAATAAATAGAAAAATGCAGAAGATTGTGTCATTGACTATTAAAAAATGAGAGTTTAGAACGACTACCATATTTATGTTTATGTGTCATTGACTATTAAACAATGAGAGTTTAGAACGACTGCCATATTTATGTTTATGTCTTCCACTGTCGAGCAAAAAAATTTGGAAGTTCTTCTAAAGGCACGACTTTAAAAGCACTTCCAAAAATATTCTCCAAAAGATGTTCTTCATTTTAACTACACAGGAAGTTCAATTTTTTATTACTCGTTTTTCATATTTATAATAAGTAATTTTAACTTTTTTGTTTCAAAAAGGGTAAAAATGTAGTAAGAAATAATAAAATGGTACAAATTATTCAAATTTTGCCGAAAAAATTTTAAATCCATTGTAGAAAATTTTTTGAAAATGTTTGAGGTCAAAGTTTCTGACAAACGTTAGGATGCATTTTAAATCATAAAAAAAATTTACAAAATATTTATTTGGAAAAATATCACAAAATTGTTTAATTCATATCTAAAACACTGAATTCGGGTCACACTTCTGCGCCAATTTTGCACCACTTCCGGATCCAAAAAGAACATTTTCACTACTTTTTTGGCGGTGCTTTTTTTGTTGGATGATAAAGGAGGAGGAAAACCAGTGTTGCCGGTTGATTATTGAACCTTCCCCGCTAAAAATAATATATTAAGAAAATACCCTAATTGTTCTAATTTTTTTTTAAGAATTAAGAAATAAAACTTTATCACGTTTTTAAACGACTTTGAAAGCACATGGAGAAAAAAAAAATATAATAAAATTAATGAATTAAAATAGGTTTCCTGGAATCAAATACGAAACTCAAATTTAAAAGAGAATTCTGTATCCTTACTTCAATTCTCCGCTTCTTTGTCTCGGAATCAATGCCAAAAGAATTCGTGTAAAGGGAAAATCTTTGGAACCGGGCATGCTTTTTTCTTTTAATCTTTTTGATTTGTTTGTGAATAATTTGTTATTTACCGTGTACCCCTTTACCCCAATAAACATATTGTCTGAATTATAATAAAAATATTTATATCATAAAAATATTTACAAATTCGATGTTGGTCAATTTGCCCTACGAAGTAATTTTAGTTAATTTTCAAAACAGAACAAAGATTGATTTTGAACATTTTTATCCAAAATATTCCAAAAGAATTATAAATTTGCCTTTTTTATATACTTAAGGCAGTGGAACAACAATAGATATTAGCATATAAAATATATTTAATAAAAATGTGTATTGTCAGATTTGTATTTAAACCCCGATTAAGTTGGTAACTCTATTCCTCAGCTTATTCCTCAGAGCACAAAGCTATCTCTTATTTACTGAATGCTCTCTGCTGCACTGATTTTGATTTGGAGACTTGTTTAAATATCAGTACATGTATTGAAATGAATAGAACAAAATCAGTTCAGAGTTGTTGGAGACTACAGAGAGAGTCTTATCTCAACTCTTTCTTTTACTCTTTCAAAGTGGGGAACCTGTATTTTATACTATTTGAATTTGTTTTTACTGGCGTTTTGTTTACACACATTCTTTTACTGTATTTGCATTTATTTTTGTCCATAAAACTCGGATCAAAACACACAATCCCCCATTATTCTCACCAATGCTTAGACAAATATACAGCATGCTTATGTTCTCTGTCAGTTGGTCAGTTATTTATTGTTGTACGATTTTGTTGTAGGCCCCCTAGAAAAAGAGATGCCTTTCTTTTGGTCTTTCTTCTTTGCATTGTTTTGTGGTTTGTGGTTTGTGGGGGCATTTACAAGCCTCCACATTAAAAATTATCAATATGAATGAATGACCGAATCCACAATGTGTGCCTATGTGTATTGGTGATAGCAGTACGAGTGAGCATTTCCAAAATGTTTAAAATGTTTGAATTGTTAATGAATGTTAATTTAATCACAATGCGCGCTCACATAACAATACATTAGGGTCAATAGGTAATATCATTTGGGGGGTTTATATTTATTGATTGTTTTTTGTATTTTTTGTTTGAGTTGTCATATTCTTTCAAGCAACGATTATGTCAATTGAAGAAGTTTCCTGTTGTTAACCATTTGAACCTTGAATATTAATACAACTAAAGTACAAGGTATACATCTTAAATCAGATCTACTGTGTTCATATATTGTTTTTATGCACTTCTATTGTTCTATTGAAATTATAATTGAACTGTTTTAAAGCGATTATAGAGTAGACTCATTTCAAATGTTTTGTATTAATATGATACGAATGGCTGTTATTGGGGTGTCCTATAGCAGTCTAGTGTTGAAATTGAGCATGTGAGAGAGAGAGAGAGAGAGAGAGAGAGAGAGAGTAAATCTGTGCTCCAATGGAATGGAATTTATTAATCTATATTCATGGTAGAAATAGGAATGACATCTCTTTTCTCAAATTCTCATATTCTCTCTTCAGAATTTTATTAAACATGTGCCTACCAAATTATACATGAATTTAATGTCTCTCTCCTTTCGTTCTAGGTAAGTATCTGATGGATGCGTTAATCTATTTAAATTAAAAATGTTGGTTTTATCTGCTATGGTAAGTTCATATCTCATTATAAATCTGCCTAATCCCAAAATCATGAGGAAAATATCTGAAAAGGCGTATAATACGAGGATTACTATTTATATTTCGGGTTTAGAGAACAAAAGCAAATATTAATAATTGGTTAAATCATTTTTCGAAGCTCTTTTGCAACTCTGATTGAGGTATCTCCTAAACATGAATTCTGAACCACTTTTCCAGGTGTTGAAAAATGTTGACCTCTTATTTTATTTTTTACGAACGGGAACAGAAATAAGTAATTCGGTGCCAATTTAGGACTATACGGCGGATGACCCATCCAATCGATGTTTTGAGTGCTCAAAAATGCATTTGTTTGAGCCGATGTGTGAGAGCTCCGATTGTCGTGGTGAAAAGTGATTCGTCATTCGACCAATCGATACGAGCCTTCTTTTGAGCAATTGACACATTGAGTGGGATCCAACGCGAACAATTTTTTTTCTCGAAAAATGGAGCTGTCAGATGGTAGATTACCAAATCCCGAAATATAAAAAGCAAGTCTCGGTGGGAGCCACCGTGGTGCAATGGTTCGACCGAATACTAAAAAGTTTTTCAGCGGTGGATTATCCCACCTCAGTAATGCTGGTGACATTTCTGAGGGTTTCAAAGCTTCTCTAAGTGGTTTCACTGCAATGTGGAACGCCGTTCGGACTCGGCTATAAAAAGGAGGTCCCTTGTCATTGAGCTTAACATGGAATCGGGCAGCACTCAGTGATAAGAGAGAAGTTCACCACTGTGGTATCACAATGGAGTGAATAGTCTAAGTGAGCCTGATACATCGGCCACATAACCTAACCTAACCTAACCTAACCTAAGCCTCGACCATTCAAAATGTATTTAAAAAGTTGTCTCTTACAATTTCTAACAGAAAAAAAATATTACAACGCACTAAAATTTTTTAGATAAACGAAATTTTACCCTTAAAAAATGTGTAAGGGCAATTAAACTTCGTCTGAGGCACACATTGGAATGATTTGATGATTTTGTGTGTCATGGAAAATTTTTTTTAGATAAACGAAATTCGTTTTACCCTTAAAAAATGTGTAAGGGCAATTAAACTTCGTCTGAGGCGCACATTGGAAAGAACACAGCATCGGGAAGACTAATCAACTTTCACTCCAATCATCCTCGACGTATTAAGAGCAACACTGCCACAAATTTTATAAACAGGGTTTTAAACATAAGCGACGTAAAATTTCATAAGGCTAACGAGAAGAAAATACGACAGATTCTACAACATAATGACTTCCCCAATAAGAAAATTAGCGATCTTCTAAAGTACGTGAAAAATAAAAAAGATACAAATGATGACAAACAGGAAGCCACATCTATGGTTTTCAAAAAGATGACATATGTCCCAGGCTTCTCCGAAAGATTTGAAAAATCAAACATATACAACAAGGATAATTACAAAATGGCCCAAAAATGTAACAAAACGATATATGACCTTTTCAGCAAAACTAAGAATAAGATAAAACTGGAAGACAAATCAAATGTAGTATATAAAATAAAATGCGATGGGGATGAAAACAATCCATGTCCGATGGCTTATGTTGGCACCACTAAAATCCAAATACAAACAAACACAAATCCGACCAAAAGATGAAAGACAAGCCCTTAGAACAAAAAACGGCCCTTGCAGCACATGGCAAAACCACAGGACACATACCAAACTTCAAAAATGTTGAAATACTGACGATGGAAGAGAATACTAGGAGGAGATATACATTGGAGATGCTACATATAATAAATACTCCCTCTGAGGAACGCATCAACTTCAAAGCCGACACAGACCACTGTGCACAGATTTACAGAAATCTAATACAAAATCGCAAACACAATTAAGATAATAAATCAGTTAGACATGAGCATTGTAAGGAGAAAGTCTATTACTTTGTAAAATGTAAATATAATTAATGTTATATTTTTGTTTCAAAACGTTGTTAAAGTTAATATTGTAAAATATTTAAATTATTACAATTTATAGATAATATCTCGCTGAAGATGATCACCGATGGTGTATCGAAATATCCGAGAACATTTTATAAATTTTTAAAATTTTTTTTACCTTTCGCCTGGACGGAGAATCGAACCGCGGACCATGCACTTTGTAAGCCAACACACTAACCACTGAGCTATGTACCTGTTATGGTCATCAATAGATAAATATCCATAAAAGTTATATTTATATACCATAGCTTGCGGCGCCCACGAACCGAATAAACAAAGTTTATTTAACAGAAACAAACATTTAGTTTGGCACCGTGGAGCAGTGATTGCTACGTCCGACTTGCATGCCAAGGGTCGTGGGTTCGATCCCTGCTTCGACCAAAGTTTTTTTTACATATATTCCAGATATGTTCGGAAGATTCCGAAGAAATGTTCAACATTACATTGTAGTATATTAAATTTTGAACTGTAAAATGTGTCTTATTAAAGACCTAAAGTCAGAAAAGAACAGTGTTTGATATAAACGAAATGGACTGTGTTGTTGTTTCAAAAATAACTTTTTTTTATTGAAAAAATAAAAATTTTGTAACAAACGAATTTTTTTGGTGATAAAAGTTTAAAATTTTCGAAGCAATTCAAAAAACCCTAACAAAAGAAAAACGTTTTCGGTACACGTTTTCCAAACGTTGTTTTTCTTTGCGTGTATGCTGAATGAAATACTACGAAGAAGTCATTGTTCCCGATTCCCAAGGTGAGATCAACTTCAACTACCTTACGAATTGTAGGACCATGAATTGAAGGAAAAGCTGTTCTACTTGGTGGAAAAAATGCTCTTTCACCATAATATTGCTCCGGATCACATTTCCTTCTGACCCCGTGTGATTTATTTTTATTTGCATATTTAAAAACATGAGTGTTTGAGCAACAACTTAACTACAACTCACGAAATTACCTTTTTAGTTCATATTGTTCATTTAGTTCATAAAATCTTCGATACATACTAAAAAAAGGAAAATTTCATTAGAAAACAAGTACATACGGCCGTAAGTTCGGCCAGGCCGAAGCTTATGTACCCTCCATCATGGATTGCGTAGAAACTTTTTCTAAACACTGCCATCCACAATCGAATTACTTAAGTTGCGGTAACGCTTGCCGATGGCAAGGTATCTTAAAACCTCCTAACACCGTCTTCTAAATTGTATGTAAGTCCATACGTGGTATATATTAAATCAAAAAAGATCGATCCAATACGTATATAATTCAGTTTGACAAAGTAGACATAAAATTTTGACAAAATTTTCTACAGAATTAAAATTTTAACAAAATTTTCTATAGAAATAAAATTTTCTATAGAAATAAAAATTTTGACAAAATTTTCTATAGAAAGAAAATTTTGATAAAAATTTCTACAGAAATAAAATTTTAACAAAATTTTCTATAGAAATAGACTTTTGACAAAATATTCTATAGAAATAAAATCTTGGTAGATTATTTTTGGCTCGAGTGGCAACCATGATTATGAACCGAATAAAATTTGAACAAAATTTTCTATAGAAATAAAATTTTGACAATGATGAAAATTTTATTGTGAACCGAATAAAATTTTAACAAAATTTTCTCTAGAAATAAAATTTTGACAAAATTTTCTATAGAAATAAAAGTTTGACAAAATTTTCTATAGAAATAAAATTTTGGTAGATTAATTTTGGCTCTAGTGGCAACCATGGTTATGAACCGATATTGACCAATTTTTGAGTGATTGGACCAATTGTTGTATGGTTGTTAGCGACCATATACTAACACCACGTTCCTAATTTGAACCGGATCGGATGAATTTTACTCCTCCAAGAGGCTCCGGAGGTCAAATCTGGAGAACGTTTTATATGGGGGCTATATATAATTATGGACCGGTATGGACCAATTCTGGCACGGTTGTTAAAGATCATATACTAACACCATGTTCAAAATTACAACCGGATTGGGTGAAATTTGATTCTCTTGGAGACTTCGCAAGCCAAATCTGGGGATCGGCTTATATGGGGGCTATATATAATTATGAACCGATGTGGACCAATGGTTATTAGAGACCATATAACAATACCAAGTACCAAATTTCAGCCGGATCGGATGCAATTTACTTCTCTTTGGGGCTTCGCAAGCCAAATCTGGAGATCGGTTTATATGGGGTCCATATATAATTATGGACCGATGTGGACCAATTTTTGCATGGTTATTAGAGACCATCTACCAACACCATGTACCAAATTTCAGCCGGATCGGATGAAATATGCTTCTCTTAGAGGCTCCACAAGCCAAATCTGGGGATCGGTTTATATGGGGGCTATATATAATTATGGACCGATGTGGACCAATTTTTGCACGATTGTTAGAGACCATCTACCAACACCATGTACCAAATTTCAGCCGGATCGGATGAACTATGCTTCTCTTAGAGGCTCCACAAGCCAAATCTGGGGATCGGTTTATATGGGGGCTATATATAATTATGGACCGATGTGGACCAATTTTTGCATGATTGTTAGAGACCATCTACCAACACCATGTACCAAATTTCAGCCGGATCGGATGAAATATGCTTCTCTTAGAGGCTCCACAAGCCAAATCTGGGGATCGGTTTATATGGGGGCTCTATATAATTATGGACCGATGTGGACCAATTTTTGCATGGTTGTTAGAGACCATATACCAACACCATATACCAAATTTCAGCCGGATCGGATGAAATATGCTTCTGTTAGAGGCTCCACAAGCCAAATCTGAGGGTCCCTTTATATGGGGGCTATACGTAAAAGTGGACCGATATGGCCCATTTTCAATACCATCCGACCTACATCGATAACAACTACTTGTGCCAAGTTTCAAGTCGATAGCTTGTTTCGTTCGGAAGTTAGCGTGATTTCAACAGACGGACTGACGGACGGACGGACGGACATGCTTAGATCGACTCAGAATTTCACCACGACCCAGAATATATATACTTTATGGGGTCTTAGAGCAATATTTCGATGTGTTACAAACGGAATGACAAAGTTATTTTTTTATGAAACTTAGCGTTAGTTTAACTACGGATTTTTTTTCGGTGTATGAGTTCCGGGCCTGTTCTGGAAATGGAGATTACGTGAAAATAAATCACAAATTTTCAAAAATCGTCGTTCATTGTTTGTATAGTATGTTAAATATTGTTCCGGTAGACCACCCTCATATGGAATTTCATATAAATTTTTTTAACCTACTATTTCGTAAAAGTTCCCACCAAAAATACCATAAAAAAGAAACTTTTCCCAACCTTCGAAATAAACTGGCTTGGAAATCAAAGATCTTTGATAACACTCACCACATTCCCATTAAGTCATCAAGCATCATAGCTTTCCATAGCTGTGGTAGAAAAATGTTTTCATCTTAGATTACAAAGTAACACTTGAGATGATATTTCCAAGTGTTAACATCCAAAACTAAACCAAACCAAGCTAAAGTAATCATTCATCCATCTATGCTAGATGGATGTCATTGGATAAAATGCACCATATTTAAGTATGGTAGGTGAGAAAAAATAATGGAAAACTAAACCAAACTAGATGCTCCAATTGTAATCAAAACTTAGGGAAAATAAAGTCGATTTTATTTTTTGTATTTTGTTGTTTTTTCATATCGTATATTTCTTTCTTTTATTACAAATACTGTACAACTTACAAAATAATTTCGTTTTAGTTTTCTTTTTTTTATGGTATATAATAATAGTTTACTTGGTTTATTTTTCTTGATAGGGTTTTAAGTTTAACCACAATTCAAAATCTCATATTACACTTGTAACAAAATAAGGAATAAAATAAAAAAAATAATAATACAGAGAATAATAAAATCATAATAATCATAGTATAGTTTCTTTCAGTGTAAATAGAGTAAATAGAGATTGTGTGTGATGACTATGATTTCAAGAGTATCCGTTATTTGATTGGAAAGTAACTCCTGATTTTAAAGATTTCTTTTAAAAGAGTATGAAAATGTTATATTTCTAGAAAATATTTACAATAAAATTATTATTTAATTTTTTTTTATTTTATTTCTAATTTCAAAATGCATTCATTTGTTATCAACAAAGATAGGAAGAAAAATAATATTGACATTTTATGCAAAACAGAATAGATAAACAAAAATAAAAACAATAATTTTAAATATCATTAAATCTATATTTAAACTAAACTTAAATAAAATCAGTTTTTTTTGGGGGAAAAGTGATGTTGAGAGAAGATAGAGAGAGATGTGTTAATGTTTTGTTTATTATTACTATACTAAAATTTAAGCCATAGATTTAAATAAGTCTAAAATTAGAAAATGGTTTTAAAATCACAAGCCTGTTTTTACGAAGTGTTTTTTTTTTCTTTAAAATAATAATGAAAATATTATTATTATTAAAAATTATTTATGTTTGCCTTGGTCATTGCTGTATGTTTACAAATAAGATATTTGTTATGCATAAGTGATCTTGGAGATATAAAAAATAGGAATAGATTTTCTCAGAATCTCATAACAAATCGTCGAAGAATATATATGCATTAAAAGCCTTTTCTTTGTATTGAACCATAATTTCATAATTTTCAATTTGAAAAATAATTTCAATACAACTACTGAAAAATTCTAGGAATTTTATAAATATTTTTTTATTAGGAATATTTAAATTTTTTATATTTATATGTTTTTTTATTAAACTTTTTATGTCAAATTTGAAAGGGAAAGATAAAAAGAAACCTTCAAGGAAATTTTATGTAAAATTAAATGTGTACAAAATTTTTAATGAATATTCATTTTCAGAAAAAAAATTCTATAAGAAAGAAATTTCATATTTCTTGATTTTCAATGTATATTTTCAAAACGCAAAAATCGACAAAATTAAAAAAAAAAATCCGAAAAAATTAAAAAAAAAATAAATTATATTTTACAAAACTTTATATTTTCAAAACAAAAAGTTCGGCAACTTTAAATCCGAAAAAATCCGTGGCAATCCAATTTCCGTGACTTTCAATTTATACCTTAAAAATTAAAAATATATATATACTCAAAAATAAAAAAATTACAAAATTAAAAAAAAAATATTATAAAAACTAAATCTGTCTCAATATATTTTCTTTTAAAAAATTTAGATAAGTTTTTTGAAAATGAACTTCCCTGTTTTTGAAAAATTTTAATAAATTTGTTTTGGAAATAGACTTTTTGAAAATCTACCAAAAAACTATTTTTTTTTTTAAAATTCCAGATTTTTTTTGCGAAAATCAAACATTCTTCTCACATTTCTTTTAAAGAGAAAAAAATATTTCAATGAATATTCATTTACAGAAACAAATATGTAAAAACCAAATTTTCACATTTCTTTTAAAGAGAAAAAATATATTTCAATCAATATATTTTCTTTTAAAAAATTTAGATACGTTTTTTGAAAATGAACTTCCCTGTTTTTGTTTTTGAAAAATGTTAATAAATCTGTTTTGGAAATAGACTTTTTGAAAATCTATCAAAAAACAATTTTTTTAAAAATATTCCAGAATTATTTTGCGAAAATCAAACTTTCTTATCACATTTCTTTTAAAGAGAAAAAATATTTCAATGAATATTCATGTGCAGAAACAAATATGTACAAACCAAATTTTAGATTTCTTTGAATTTCAATTAAAAAAACAAAAAATAAAAACATTTAATAAAAAAAAAATAAAAACTGTCATATAAAAAAATTACATAAAACAAATAAAAACTTTCAAATTAAAACAGAAATAAATTATATGTTAGAAATCTGTATTTTCAAAAACATAAGTCGGCAAAATTAAAAAAAAAAAATCAAGTAAGGCGATAATTGTTCATAAAAACCAAATCCGCCTTAAGATATTTTCATTAGACATTTTCTTGGAAATAAAGTTTTCTACCATTTTTTAGGGAAAAATTAAAAAAAAAAATTGTTTGGACTTTTCAAAAAAAAAAAAAAAAAAACAATATCCTTTGAAAACATTCCGAGTAATTTGTTATGAAAATTAAATTTTATTGCCACTTTTCGATCAAAAGAGAAATATCAAAAACAAAATTTAATAAAAAAAGAAGTTTTCAATGATTATTATTTTTCAGAAAAAAATTTATAAAAAGCAAATTTTAGATTTCCTTGATTTTAAATGGATACACCCAGAGAAAAAATATTTTACTACGGAAGGAAATTTTAGACAAACGAAATTCCCCTTTGCTGCACCGTATTTTATTTAGCAGTAAATAAACAAGAATTTATGACATGCATTTTAGCGATTATCTCTAAATTAAATAAAATAATTTAGAGATAATCGTTAAAATGTATGTCATAAATTCGAGTTTATTATCAAGCTTATCAACTAAATTTTTTAGAGCTAAAAGAAAACCTTGTTTGTCTAAAACTTCGTTCCTCTGAAAATCAAATGTACCTTCAGTGTACCTTAAGAAAATTAAAAAAAAAGTGTAAAACAAAAAAAAAAAATTATGAAATCAAAACAAAAAACGCTTACACAGATATAATTTTTCATAAAAATTAAATCTATCCAATACACTTCCTTTCCTCTGAAAATGACAGATAATTTTTTTTGATATATACTTTCCTGGTAGTGGCAAATTTACGGTTAAAATTTAAATAATTTGTATTTGGAAATTGATTAAAAAAAAACTAATAAAAATATTTCAAGGATTTGTTCTACGAAAATAAAACATATCAAAAAGAAGATTTTAATGAATATTCATTTTCAAAAAAAAAATATATAAATTTTCAAAAATCTATATTATCAAAACAAAAATTCTGCAAAATTAAAAACAATTATAGGCATAATTTCTTATAAAAATTAAATCTATCTCGGAACATTGTTCTTAATGAAAATACACATTTATTGAAAATAATCTTTCCTGACAAATTTTTATGACCAAATATCAAAATAAATATTCTCTGGAAATTGGTTTGTTAAAAAAAAAAATAAAATTAAACAAAAAAAAAAAAAATATATTCCGACGATTTGTTTTATGAAAATCAAATTCTAGTGTCACTTCAATCAAACAGAATATTTATTTTAAAAAATATTTTTCCGGTAAAAAAATCTATATTTTCAAAACAAAAACTCTGCAAAATTAAAAATAAATATAGACTTAATTTTTCATAAAAATTAAATCTAACTCAATACATATTTCTTAATGAAAATACAGATTTTTTTAAATAATCTTTCCTGGTAATTTTTCATGACCAAAAATTAGAATAAATATTTTTTGAAAATTGATTAAACAAAACTTTTGAAAACCAAAATTAAAATGAAAAAATATTCCGACGATTTGTTTTATGAAAATCAAACTTTTCAATCAAAGATAAATATCAAAAAGAAAATTTATTAAAAAAATATTTATTCGTTTAAGAAATCTATAAAAAACAAAATTTTTTCCTACCCTATTTCTACTCGTATTCTATTGCACATAAGAGGATAATTTATACTTTACCGGGAACCCTTTTTTTAACGAGAACAAAATAATACATTTTGCAGATTTTTTTGCAAATTATCTCTCCTTTTTGTAAAATTTTCTTCGAAATTCAAAGACCATATGCCTTTGTAAACATACAAATAACCGATGACTGGAATAACATTAACCTATGACTGGCCCATCGTAGGAATAAATCTAATCTAAAAAAGCCCAATGGCATTTCCAATGTCGTGGTCATTTTAAGAGTCTGCATATTGGATAACATCATCCATTTGCACTGTTTCATTACTACCGCCCGAATGATTTGATCCCGAATCTGTGGGTAATGCTGTAGCACCACGCATATCCAATTCGATATCTTCATTTGGACCTCTGGCGGCGGCAACAATACCAGATGCTACGACTCCTGTGGTGGATGGATTTTTGATTAATTGTTTATGTCTAATATCGGGAGCAGTATATGTGGGTGGTGCTACCAAATGCATATTTCGAGGTTTTGCTATGGGATTGAAATTACTTTTGCCCTGTAAATCTTGAGCCATGCGTCGTACATTCGAAAGCGTGGATACGGAGGATGAGGACATTGGGGGATTTGGTGATGTTATACGGGTCCCTGTATTTGTGGCTGAATTATTGGGATATTGTGTATGATGTTGTGACAAAACGTCTGGCAGTTGTCGTTGTTGCGTTTGTTGCTGTTGATGGCTATATTGTGTTCTCATGGGCGTGGCATATTGTATGGGTCTATAAGGACTTTGATATGTGGTTCGAGGTCTGGCTACAGCATAGGGTGTGGTAAGATTCGTTTCTGTAATAGATGATGGCAGGTATGAAATTAGTATAGTCAAAGTTATTGCATTATTATTATTATTTTTTATTTTTGGGGTTTATTGAGGTATTAGTAGTTTTGAAGGGGAGTTATAGCAGAAATGATGTGAATTGTTTGTGTTCTATAGAAAAGTAAATTGGTACAGATATGAAATTGCAAAGAAGTATATACTAAAATTTACTGGATTTTTGTTTTTAATCCTTAATCATACATAATACAAACAAATTGTTTTAGCAAAGTCCCTTAGCTAGAAATTTAAATAATCAGAATTAAATTTCAAACATTTTTATAATGGATTTCACAGATTATTACTATTTTGTCAGATGATGTCTTAACAAATAAGTCACCATCATGTCACATATATTTTTGAACAATTTTCCATTTTTTACCACTACTTTTAGGCATTATAGTGGTCACATGTAATGCCCAAAAGTATGTAAAAAAATTTCTAGTGTAGATATGAAAAAATTGCTATATTTTGTGACCCTTTTTTTAAATGAGTGTGCCTTGTAGGAACGGCAACAATTGTTACCAACCAAAATTATTGGTAAATTTACTAAAGAGATTTTTTGGTAAATTTTTATAAAAGTTTTATACTTTTTATAAACAAATTGGAAAAAAGTAACACTGTTTCCGTTAAAGTTTTTTTTAGGATTAGATACAGTGAAATCTCTCAAAATTAGACACTGTGAAGAGCGGACAGCTCTAAGAAGTAAAATAAAATTTTCGGCATATTCCAAGAATCTGAAAATTTCGCGAGAAATAAAAAACAAACATCAAAAAGAAAAAATAGAAATTTTACAAAGAAGCAGGCGGATCTACCACGGTTGTCATTCGAGCTAAAAATAATCTACCAAAATTTGGAGAAAATTTTACCAAAAAAACTACCAAACAAAAAAATCTTAGTTTGTCAAAACTTTATTTCTATAGAACATTTTGTTAGCATTTCTTTTCTATGAAAAATGTTGTCAAAACTTTATTTCTACAGAAAATTTTGTCAAAATATTATTTTTATAGATAATTTTGTCAAAATTTTATTTTTATATAAAATTCTGTCAAAATTTTGTCTCTATGGAAAATGTTGTCAAGATTTTATTTCTATTGAAAATTTTGTCAAAATTGTATTTCTATAGAAAATTTTGCCAAAACTTTATTTCTATAGATAATTTTGCCAAAATTTTATTTCTATAACATTTTTGTCGAGGTTTTATTTCTGTAGAAAATTTTGTCAAAATTTTATTTCTATAGATAATTTTGTCAAAATGTTATTTCTACAAAAATTTTGTCAAAGTTTCATTTTTATAGATAATTTTTTCAAAATTTTATTTCTATACAAATTATTTCAAAATTTTATTTCTATTAAAAATTTTGTCAAAATTTTATTTCTATTAAAAATTTTGTCAAAATTTTATTCGTATAAAAATTTTATTTCTATAGAAAATTTTGTCCCAATTTTATTTCCATAAAAATTTTGTCAAGATTTTTTCGATAGAAAATTTTGTCAACATTGCATTTCTATAGAAAATTTTGTCAAAATATTATTTCGTTTGAAATTTTTTTCAAAATATTATTTCTATAAAAATTTTGTCAAAATTGTATTTCTACAGAAAATGCTGCCAAAATTTTAGTTCTATAGAAAATTTTGTCAAGATTTTTTCGATAGAAAATTTTGTGAAAATTTTATTTCTATAGAAAATTTTGTCAAAATATTATTTCGATTGAAATTTTTTTCAAAATATTATCTCTATAGAAAATTTTGTCAAAAGTTTATTTCTACAGAAAATTTTGACGAAATTTTATTTTTATAGAAAATTTTGTCAAAATTGTATTTCTTAGAAAATTTTGTCAAAATATTATTTCGATTGAATTTTTTTTTCAAAATATTATTTCTATAGAAAATTTTGGGAGCCACCGTGGTGCAATGGTTAGCATGGCCCGCCTTGCATACACAAGGTCGTGGGTTCGATTCCTGCTTCGACCGAACACCAAAAAAATTTTCAGCGGTGGATTATCCCACCTCAGTAATGCTGGTGACATTTCTGAGGGTTTCAAAGCTTCTCTAAGTGGTTTCACTGCAATGTGGAACGCCGTTCGGACTCGGCTATAAAAAGGAGCTTAACATGGAATCGGGCAGCACTCAGTGATAAGAGAGAAGTTCACCAATGTGGTATCACAATGGACTGAATGGTCTAAGTGAGCCTGGTACATCGGGCTGCCACCTAACCTAACCTAACCTATAGAAAATTTTGTCAACATTTTATTTCTATAAAAGGTTTGATAATTTTGTCAAAATTGTATTTCTACAGAAAATGCTGCCAAAATTTTATTTCTATAGAAAATTTTGTCAAAATTTTATTTCGATATGTTTATTTTATTCGATCTTTCTTTTATTAATTATTTTTAACATCCTCTCTTTATATTCTTCCTTCTCCATGGCCACTGTAACGTTTCCTTTGTCTGCGTTTAGTATGTAAATATTCTTGTTGGCATTTAAATTTTTTTTATTGATTAATTATTATTTAGAAAACTTTGTCAATATTTTATTTCTATAAAGATTTTGTCAAGATTTTATTTCTATGGAAAATTTTGTCAAAATTTTATTTCTATAAAAAATTTTGTCAAAATTTTAATTCTATAAAAATGTCAAAATTTTATTTCTATAAAGATTTTCACCAAATTTTTTTTATAGAAAAATTTGTCAAAGTTTTATTTCTATGGAAAATTTTTTTTTTAAACTTTTATTTCTATGGAAAATCTTGTCAAAATTTTATTTCTATAGATAATATTGCCAAAATGTTATTTCTTGAAAAATTTTATCAAAGTTTCATTTTTATAGATAATTTTTTCAAAATTTTATTTCTATACAAATTATTTAAAAATTTTATTTCTATTAAAAGTTTTGTCAAAATTTTATTCCCATAAAAGTTTTTATTTATAATAATTTTGTCAAAATTTTATTTCTATTAAAGAATTTTGTCAAAATTTTATTTCTATTAAAGAATTTTGTCAAAATTTTATTTCTATAGAAAATTTTGTCAAAATTTTATTTCTATAGAAAATTTTGTCAAAATTTTATTTCTATATAAAATTTTGGCAAAATTTTATTTCTATAGAAAATTTTGGCAAAATTTTATTTCTATAGAAAATTTTGTCAAAATTGTATTTTTATAGAAAATTTTGTCAAAATGTTCTATAGAGAATTTGTGAAGTGGCCCGTAGTTGGAGAGGAATATTTTGCAAAATCTCCCAAAACATTAAAAAATCTACCATTTTTGGTTGAATTCTACTAACGGTGGCAACCGTGGTATGTACTCCTAAAGTAGATGTTTGTTGACATGACATTTGACATTTTTTGTGGAACTGGTTTTCTTCTTCCAATATGTGGTGTCAATAAATCTATCGGCGCCTAAAAGTATGCAGATGTTTTACAATTGATTTTAAGAAATAGGACAGCTTCCCCTAAATTAGAGGGGAGCTTCGGTTAGTGGCCGTTGAAGGCCATGAGAAATTAATTTAGAAATCCCCTAAAGAAATTAATTTAGAAATCCCCTAAAGTAGAGGGGAGCTTCGGTTAGTGGCCGTTGAAGGCCATGCAAAATTTATTTAGAAATCCATAAAATGCTGATTATTCTCCTTAGAAGATCACGTTAATCGCCGTCGCCTATTTGATTATAGAAACTTGCACTTTTAGATTCCTTCTATCTATCTGTAGTATTTTTATCATGCAATAATTTCAAGAATATTAACAATTTTTTTCTAGATTTAAAATGAATGAATTTTATACTTTGAAAAACTAGTCAATAGTCTTTTGAAAAAGTGGAACTACACAATTTTCTACTTTACTACAAAATTAAAACAAAGAGTTATATGGTTCATGGTTTCGAGTGAATATTGTTTTCAAGCTGATTGTATGGAAAAACAACTATACTTTCCACCAAAAACAGAGATGGCTCATAAAAACTTACTTGGGATTTTTTTGTTTCAGGTTCTTATTACCATGAACCAGTATTGTGTGGGTGTTTTTAGGTCTAGGGGGTCTTTTTGTGTGGTGCATCTTCCTAATACTGTGTACCATAATTCCCTCTAAGATTTATCATAGTTGTATTACCTCTTTCGTTAATGGGTTCCGTATAGACATCCATTGATTCCAAATGACCATCGGCTGGTGATGCGTATTCATTGGGCAGCAAGGGTTGTTGGGCACAACTAGGTTCGGCATATATATGCTCGGGCCCGGGAACATTCCCACCCGCCGAATCACCTGGTATACTAGAAAATGTTGTCGATGTATAGAAATCATCATTCATTCCTGGCTCCGAATAGATTGGAGTTTGATCAGCCGGTGGGGCTGTTGGTAGTGGTGATTGCAAATGTTCTGTGAGCACTCGATTAAGGGCCAAAATATCAGCATCGGGACTTTTAACCTTATTCAGCAGATTAACTATTTGACTAGTGGTTTTGACACATTTCTCTTCGGGTAAATCGGCAATATACATGATCTGTATACGTTCATTGACTTTTTTATAAATTTCTGGATATTTCTTTTGTATCAATTGGAGGGACTGACTGATCACTACACGTTCATCTGATGAAAATTCATGGACATGGCTACGTCCATGGGATCCATCATTAGTAGCTTGCTTCCGCGATCTCTTACACAGATGACATATTAGCAAGATTAACAAAACCAAAATGATTATCATAATCAAAGAGCCTCCAATCATTATGATGAGTTGGGGAATATCACGATTCTTGGCTGCCAATTCTTCGGCAGTGAAGAAACGTCCCTCAATTTTTTTCAAATTTTTATTATTTTTGCAATCCAATATGGTCTTGGTATCATCACAGACCTCATTGAAATATTTGAGAAAATTTAAAATGGTGGCATTGAAGCAATTTCCCAATTTGTCATCTATGGTACAATAGATTTCCGATCGAAGATCATGATCCGATAGTCGTTCCAGCCATTGGAAATCACAGCGGCAAGCCTTATTGACAGATATCTCGCGTACTTTACAATAAGGATTGGTGAAATTTAAACTTCCATCCTGGGGACTGGTCAATGAGTTGCCCTCAAAAGCACAGCTATCACCATTTTTGCTACTCTCCAAAAGCATATGACCAAAGACACCAAATTGATTGCCCGTCACTGTGACACGACTCCAGTCTTTGACGTGTAGCCATTTGCTACCCAGGTGTTTGACATTATTGCCCGATATGTTGACATAAATGGAAGTCACGTAAATTGCATTCTCGGAAATGGTATCGATTCTGGTCAAACAAAAAAAGACAAGGTGTGAATTTAATACGACTACTAATAATTCAATTATTGGTTTAAAAACTTACTTGTTGTTGGTAATTTTCAATTCTTTAATGCCACTACCATAAATTGCATCACTTTCGATAAGGCCTATGGTGGCACCTGTTATGGAGACATATTCACTATAGAGCTGAAATGGCATTGATTGTTTGAAATAATTATTAATAATAATTAATTGTTTATGGAGTCGTAATGAATGCTAATACTGAAGCATTTAAATTGAATAAACAAATTCGGTATTAATATTTGATTCAAGGTTCATTAGATTACCTTTGAAAAAAATCTAGGGGCCTGAAACTTAATCTAGAAAGAACCGATTCTATACGTTGTAAGCACGTTTACCACAGTCGGTAGAAATCTTTGCAAAACATTTTTCTTCACGAAAGACATATTTCAATTTTCTATAGAAATTAAATTTGGACAAAATTTTTTATAGAAATGAAATTTTGACAAAAATGTTTATTGAAATGTAATTTTGGCAAAAATTTTTATTGAAATAACATTTTGACAAAATGTCCTATAGAAATAAAATTTTGACAAAATTCTTTTACAGAAATAAACATTTGGACAAAATTTCTAATAGGAATGAAATTTTGACAAAATTTCCTATAGAAATGAAATTTGTACAAAATTTCCTATAGAAATGAAATTTGGACAAAATATCCTATAGTAATGAAATTTGGACAAAAATTCCTATAGAAATGAATTTTTTTACGAAATTTCCTATAGAAATGAAATTTTGACAAAATTTCCTATAGAAATGAAATTTGTACAAAATTTCCAATCATTTTGACAAAATTTCCTATAGAAATGAAATTTTGACAAAATTTCCTGTAGAAATGAAATTTGGACAAAATTTCCTATAGAAATGAAATTTTGACAAAATTTTCTATAGAAATGAAATTTTGACAAAATTTCCTATAGAAATGAAATTCTGACAAAATTTCCTATAGAAATGAAATTTTGACAAAATTTCCTATAGAAATGAAATTTTGTCAAAATTTCCTATAGAAATGAAATTTTGTCGAAATTTTCTAAAGAAATAAAATTTTGACAACATTTTTTACAGAAATACAAATATGGAAAAAAAATCCTATGAAATTTTGACAAAATTTCCTATCAGAAAAAAAATTGGACAACATTTCCTATAAAAATAAAATTTTGAAAAAATGTCCTATATAAATGAAATTTGGACAAAATATCCTATAGAAATGAAATTTGGACAAAATTTCCTATAGAAATTAATTTTAATAATTTTTGTTTAGTTCGGCTCGAGGTCATGGTAATAAAAACAGATTTGGTTTTGAGTTTAGAGTTTATTTAAATGTGTCCAATATTTTGACAAAATTTCCTATAGAAATGAAATTTTGACAAAATTTCCCATAGAAATGAAATTTTGACACAATTTTCTAAATAAACAAAATTTTGACAAAATTTTTTACAGAAATAAAACTTTTGACAAAATTTCCTATAGAAATAAAATTTTGACGAAATTTCCTATAGAAATGACATTTTGACAATATTTCCTATAGAAATGAAATTTGGACAAAATTTCCTATAGTAGTAAAATTTGGACAAAATTGAAGCAATTTCTTAATTTGTCATCTATGGTACAATAGATTTCCGATCGAAGACCATGATCCGATAAAAAAATTACAATTGGACACATTTACCATACAATAGAGAATCACTTTCTAGCGCAGCACAGACAATAACAATTAACTAAAACTGAATTGAAGGCAATGGAATCAGTTTTTCCAGAAGGAAATAAAATTTTACGATTTCCTATTTTTGTGTAAAGCAAAGCAACATTTCTTATATTGTGTTTGACAGACTCAGAAAAATTCACAGTTTTCTGAGTATTTCGTTTAAAAAATAAAATTAATATAAAACCCCTCAAAGTATGCTAATAAATTTTGTGAGAAAAGTAAGGATTTGGTTCTAAGCGATCTAAAATTGTTCAATTCCATTTCTACATTTAATATCAACATGATCCATGACCATACTATTATTATAATTTTAGTGTTACATATCGAAGCTTATGTTTTTATTAATCTTACCTTCTCTGTAATTGCTCTCGATTTAATGGCATCTATGCGACATGATTCGAATATTATTGAATGTATATTATTGACATCAAATGCTCCCGGATTTATAGTACCTATGGTACACTTTACAAATTTTATTTCTCGTATAGAGGCATCGAAACGATAGATATTATCGATGTTTGAGGATTCGATATGAAGCTGGAAAGAAAAAAGGGACCATAGTATATATAAGAAGTTAAACATATATTGATTATATTTTATAAAAAAAAAAAATATTTTTATTAAATTTTTCTCTCTGTCTATTGTTTCACTCACCTTTGCCTGAGCCGAACTAAAGGCCTTCTCAGATATTCTCAAATCCTTAATGCCCACAAAAGATCCACGTATTTGTGTGTTCTCAAAAGAATTTTCGAATAATAAAACATCATTACTGTTTGTGACATTCACCTTGCAACTCTCTGTGTATAAAACAAAAATTAAATTTATTACATAAATATATAAAAAATATTTCATGCTAAATTCTCACCTGAAGCTTTTTGTTTAAAAGCTCTCTGCAAAATGATTATGGCAAATACATTGGTAAATACAATTTCTGGAAATGGTCCATTATTTCCACGAAATGCATCAGTACCAATTTCAACTTTTTCATATTCACTCATTTCACCTTCGATGATGAAGCGATTTATGGTGTCATTGTGAAAGAAACCCTCCTGTAGGCGAAAGAATGTCTTTGGACCAAGTTTTACAATAAGACTTTTGGCCAACTCGGGCATTTTGAAGGTTTTATCAAAAATAGGACTTAACTGGAATGAGATGAAGGGGGAAATATAAAATTAATTAAGTAAAATATAGAAATGTAATTGAAAAAATAATAATATAATATAAAATAAAAAATATAATATAAAATTAAATGACTACCCGTAAAGCAAACATTTTTTTCTATTTCTCCAAATTTATGTTTCTATTTATGGTCATGCCATTGCAATTGATTTCTACAATTATTTTTTATAGGAAAAACATTCGAGATTCATGTGAAAAAAAATCTAGACTAATATTTATTTTATATTTGAAGTAATTAATCAATCAATGTCAATTATGCAAAAAACAAAATCTAAATATTTCTCAAATAATTTATATGCCGGAAAATCGTAAACACGCAACATTTTTTTTCATGAAAATAGATATACCGCTGGCGTTGACCGCAGTAAAGTTCATTGAGAGGAATTTTAGAGGTTAAGATGTACAGAAAGGCAAAAGTGGGTGGAAAATTATTACAAATTAAAATGATGGAAAAAAAACATTTGTAGCAAAGTTTAAAATCCAAGTATGTAAATCAAAGCAATGTGTTAAAATTTATGATTTAATTTAATGCTAAAAAATCATTAGGATGTTGTTTTGTTTTCATATTATGAGCATTGTAAAATTGATATACTTCTTGTGTTTCTTTCGAAATTTCTTATTTGAGGAAATAATGGCCATATGTCATTTAATAACAAGTATATACAGCAGTAAATTCGGCCGGGCCGAATTTTAAATACCCACCACCATGAACTAAATATGATAGTTTACTTTGAAAAGTCTTCGTCGTAGTGGGTTACTTGATAATATATAGAATTGTAAGGGTTTGATGACAAATCTTCTCCCAAGGCAGTCAGCTCCCGAAGGCAAACTTTAAAGATTCTACCTATGAAGACCAGATAAGATTCTAGATTTATGAGAACCAATTTTGTTTGAGTTTTAGAGAAATTATAAACATATCGTGTATATGATTAAATTACGCCTTGATTTAAAATCTTAAATCTGCAGATTTTCCCGTCATTATTTAAATAAATACGATGAGTAAAATCTGGAAATTTTACTTTCAGTTTGAAGCAATTTTCATGATCAGTGCGCCTGCTATTTTAGAGAATTTTAGAGTTGAATAAACGAAAATACTTTATAAGAAAAGGAAATTTCGTTTGTCTAAAATTTCATTATAGATTACTAATTTCCAGCAAATCGGATAAAAACTACGGATTCTAGAAGCCCAAGAAATAAAGCCGGGAGATCGGTGTATATGGGGGCTATACCAAAACATAGACCGATAGGTACCATTTGCTACTCATATATTTGTGATCTTAAAATACCTCCAGAATTTCAAACAAATTGGCTAGAAAACATAGTCTCTAGACGCCCAAGAAGATCAGTCTATATGGGGGTTATACCAAAAAATGGACCGATATACCTCAATTTCGGTACACTTATTTGTGGTCTAAAAATACCTCTACATTTCGAATTTCAGGCAAATCGGGTAATAAATACAGTTTATAGAAGCTCAAGAATTTCAGGCAAAGCGGGTGGTAAATATAGTTTCTAGAAGCCCAAGAAGCAAAATCGGGAGATCGGTCTATATGGGGGCTATTTTCGGCACACCTTTTTATGGTCCCAAACGAACTCTAGATTTTCAATTTCAGGAAAATCGGATAGAAAATATAGTTTCTAGAAGCCCAAGAAGCGATATCGGGAGATCAGTCTCTATGGGGCCTATATCAAAACATAGACCGATGAGCACCATTTTCGGCACACCTTTTTATGGTCCTCAAATGCCTCTAGATTTCTAATTTCAGGCAAATCGTATTGTAAATATAGTTTCTAGAAGCCCTAGAAGCAAAATCGGGATATCAGTCTATATGGGGGCTATACCAAAACATGGACCGATTGGCACCATTTTCGGCACACCTTTTTATGGTCCTCAAATACCTCTATATTTCCAATGTCAGGCAAATTGGATAAAAACTACGGTTTTTAGGGCCCAAGACTCCAAATCGGGAGGTTGGTTTATATGGGGGCTATATCAAAATATGGACCGATACGGACCATTTTCGACTCACCACTTTATGGTCCCAAAATACCTCTAGGTTTTCAATTTCATACAAATCGGATAGAAAATACTGTTTCTAGACGCGCAAGAAGCAAAATCGGGAGCTCGGTCTATATGGGGACTATACCAAAACATGGACCGATACGGACCATTTTCGACACACCTCTTTATAGTCCCACAATACCTCTAGATTTCCAATTTCAGGCAAATCGGATGGTAAATATAGTTTCTAAACGCCCAAGAAGCAAAATCGGGAGATCGGTCTATATGGGGGCTATATCAAAACATGGACCGATACGGACCATTTTCGACACACCTCTTTTTGGTCCCAAAATACCTCTGGATTTCCAATTTCAGGCAAATCTGATAAAAACTACGGTTTTTATAGGCCCAAGACCCCAAATCGGGAGGTCGGTTTATATGGGGACTACATCAAAACTTGGACCGATATAGCCCATCTTCGAACTTGACCTGCCTGCAAACAAAAAACTAATCTGTGCCAAATTTGGGGACGTTAGCGCCATTATTGAAGGCTGTAGCGTGATTACAACAGACAGACAGACAGACGGACAGACGGACATGCTTATATCGTCTTAGAATTTCTCCCTGATCAAGAATATATATACTTTATATAGTCGGAAATCGATATTTCGATATGTTACAAACGGAATGACAAACTTATTATACCCCCGTCACCATTTTATGGTGGTGGGTATAAAAATTGGCGAAATATTTAAATATTTTTTTTGGTTTCATATAAAAAAAAACAACACGCCATATAGTGTAGGTCCTCATGTGTTTTCCATGTTTCGCATATGTTGCGCACTATAATATAGTAATATTCTTGGAATATATTATTTATTTTTATTTGTGTTTTTATATATTTTGTATGAATTTGAATGGTGGCCAAATATCCATTTTCAGACAACCCACAATATGTTGACTATGTTGTAAACATCCTTAAATATGTAAAACATTTAGTAATGACAAGAGAATAACAAATTTTAATAAACATGGTTTTCTAATGTTTTCATTAAAAGTCGGAACTGAAGAACTGAAGGCAAAACTATTCCAACTCTTTTTATAATATGTAGTTAGTGTAAATGTTTTTTATTTATTTTGTCAATAGATGTCGTTAAAGTCGCTTATCTCCAGTGTTGACAACCACACTTAGGTTAAGTTGGAGCTTACTTAGACTAAATATTCAGTCCATTGTGATTAACCACACTTGTTTCGTATCATATGGAATCGAAAAGGTGAAATTTTACGCTTCATTTAAACAAAAAAAGGAGAAAAGTTTATTTACATTTTTTTTTAGATTATTGACCTTTCTTTTCTGCTTAAACCTGTGTATGAAAATCGTTGAAGCCTTTATGTCTATTAAAATAAAAAACATTGCTAGGGTGTGTTTAAATGTTGACGTTCAAAAAGTCGTTAGTGAACTAACAAAACCTCTATTCAATATTAAGTATCAATAAATGCCTACATATATTGTTTTTTGTAACACTGACAAACAAACGCAGTTTAAATCTAATTTATTGACAAAAACCCCCAAAAATACACAATAGAACTGTTAACCACACTGTTTTCCTTGGGATAGTGGTGGCATGGTTAAACTAATTTGAAATCGATAACAATTTATCCGCTTTGTATTTGTTTGAAAGAAAACAAAAGTGTTTTTATTGATAAACGTAAGAGAGTTTTTTTGTTTGTTAATTTATAAAATACTCCCACGCTTATCATGAATGGAGAAAATGGAATTACAATGAAATTGTTTCAATTCCCGCCTATAACTACGATGGGTTACTGTCAATTGTTTATCAGTTCAAAATTAAAGGCTTTATATGTCTATATAAACCGATTTGAATAGCCTTTGTGCATGATGTTTAACTGGAGTAAATGTCAATGACAGTAAGAAAAAATAATTGTGCGTTTTCATGTGATTTGTAACGCAATACAAAATCGTAAGGATGTAAGTGAAAATTTTTAAATGTAGATAAGAATAAAAAATTTTTAGACATATGACTTGAAATTTAAACTTTGTGGTATGTTTACGATATATTCAACAAAATTTCCAAAGGGAAACAATACAATTAGAGGTTTGGCCATTTGTAGGAATTTACATTTTAAATTAAAACATCTTTTAACGTTCACAACTATATATTTTAGTTGATATAATCGGGGACATATACTTTAAATGTATTCCATTTCTTAAGTTCGGGGACATGTTCTACTTCCGGACCATATATATTTTATTTGACAAGTTCGGGGACATAACTACGGGGACATATTCTGGTTGATATGTTCGGGGACATATACTTTAAGTTTGGGGACATGTTCTACTTCGGAACCATATACATTTTATTTGAAAAGTTCGGGGACATAAGTACGGGAACATATTCTGGTTGATATGTTCGGGGACATATACTTTAAACTTAAAACTACGGGGGTTTTAAAGGCCATATGTTGGGGGACATATACTTTGAATGTATTCCAGTTCTTAAGTTTGGGGCCATGTTCTACTTCGGAACCATATACATTTTATTTGACAAGTTCGGGGACATAATTACGGGAACATATTCTTGTTGATATGTTCGGGGACATATACTTTAAACTTAAAACTATGGAAGTTTTTAAAGGCCATATGTTCGGGAATACATTCCAGTTCTTAAGTTCAGGGACTTGTTATACTTCGGGACCATATACATTCTATTTGACATGTTCGGGGACATGTTCTACTTCAGGAGCATATACATTTCAGTTGACACTTTCTGTCTATTTTTGTAAAATCTTATTGTTACAAAATATTTCTTCAAGAAGCTTTAAATGAAACAAATGAAGTTTTCAACTAAATACATAAGCCCATAATAAAAAATTTGGGGGGTAATGGCACGATTACAAAAGCAATAAAAACAAATAAATCGAACAACTCGACACATTTCGATTAGAGTTGCGAACAGACACAGGACAAACATTTTATTTTGTATTTTACTGTACGATGACAAATTTCAAAATTAATTTTCGATACAAAATAAACTTTTTCTATATAAAAAAATTTCGGGGAATTTTTATAATTGTTGAGCCATTCATATGAATAATCATGCAAAATTTAAATATTTTCATGTTCGGGGTCATATTTTTAGTTATAAGTTTGGGGACATATTCTATTTAATAAGTTCGGGGACATACATATTGAACATTAAATTGTGGAATAATCAATAGAAATAAAAAAATATATTGCCTCTTAAAGCAAGATTGCATTTTGTTTCTAATTCTATTTATGAAAAATTATTGGTTTGCTTTTTGTTATTATCATACACGTATGCTATTTATGTAATGATCAAAAAAATAAAAATCAACTTATTAAAATAGTATTTTGATATTTTTTTTTATTAGATTCTATAAAGGTCAGAGATTAAAAAAATCTATCAAAATATAATTGTTAAGAATTTTGCTTCACATTTACAATTCTCCTAATATATTTCAGCAAATCTTTTGCAATATTTAATAAGTTCGGGAACATACACATTGAACATTATATTACAGAATAAAAAACTAAAAATTCTGATAAATGCAATTTTGTATTGTTTTTTTTTTAAATCTATGTATGAAAAATTATTGGCAATTTATGTAATAAAAAAATAAAACTTAAAAAATCAAATTATTAAAATAGTATTTTGATAAACTAATAATTTTTTGCTATAATCTCCAAAGGCCAGATACTACAAAACCTATCAAATTATAATTGTAAATAATTTTGATTGAAATTTTAAAATTTACAAATGTGTTGCTAAAAATCCATTGCGATAGAAATCTAGCCAGTAAATGCCACTAATTTCCTTACAAAATTTATTTTGTTTTTTATAAGTTTACAATTTAATCTTCTTCTATAACATGTTTAAAAATTAATTTGACTTTAATAATCAATAAAATACAAAAACAAAAATTGCGTGGGGGAAGATTTGCTCTGCTTTGGGTCCCCTCCTACCCAATTATAAACCAATTAAGTGAATTTTGCGTTCAAACTCACGACAGTGACAATAACGCCAACGATTGACTCTGACCCCATATGACATTTTTGTAATTTTCTCATTTAAACTAAGACTTTTTTCGGATTGCTGTCTAGTATTGGTGCAAAATAAAATACTTAAGACATTGGAGAAAAAAAAATACACAAAAAAATAAAACTAATTGAATGTTGTCAGTGAATGGAGCCACATATGTCAGGAAATAAAATAATTTGGGGATTATTTTCCCATTTTTGTTCAGACACTTAGAGGTGATGTATATTGGCGTTGGTGGCATTCAACAGCCACCACCATGCAGTAATAAAACCTAATCACACACTAACTCCCTCTCCCTCTCATTCTCGCTATCTGTCTATCTATCATCCTTGCATGTGCATTTAAGCCCAAGACCATTTGAGCTGTCAAAACTTGATGCATGAAGTCACTTTGAACTTTTCATTTTTTCACGCCATAAGGAAATTCAAAAGGAAAACTCCCCCTGACAAACACAACAAAGATCATTCATTTATACATATCGATCCACTTAGTAAAGAATAATAAGGAATGTTTTTAGAAATTATGTTGAACCGGAAATTCAAATTTCAGCCCAGTAAAGATTTCCAATAAGAATTTCACCCTGAATTTTGAATTAAGAATCCTAAAGAGAAATATTTTTTTTATTCCTTCTCCGAGCATCTTTGGCTTGTCAAAGATTTTGAAAGATTGGAAATGGGTCTCTATCTCTCTTTCACAATGATCATTAGTGTTTCCATAATGATGATGATGATGCTAATCATGATCATTTTATCATTTGGGATAATCATTGTATCTTGATTTGTTTGTTTGTTGCTGCATTCCGTTGTTCCATTCCGGCGGACTAAGATTTCCTTGTCTTCGATGGAGCTTTATTTTTGTGGAAAAATGCACGTTCCACACATCACACATTCACATAATTAAGTATAAATTATAGTTTCACTTTTGCCTACAAATTGAAAGTGGTGTTTACTATAATAGCATACATTAGAGAGTCATTATTATTAAAGTACCAAAAGGGGAAAATCGATAGTAGGGAATTTTCTATAGATTTTTTTTCAAAATTTTGTTTTTATAGAAGATTTTGTCAAAATTTTATTTCTATAGAAACTTTGTTTAAAATTTTATTTCTATAGAAAATTTTGTTTAAATTTTATTATTTTATTTCTATGGACAATTTTGTCAAAATTTTATTTCCATTCTTTTTGTTTTGTTATTGTTGGTTTTGTTCTTTAAGCATTGTTGTTGTTTTTTATTGCAGCTTAAAACCAAAGATAATAAAAGAGGAAGATAGGAGACTGGCTTGCGTCATACCAAATGTTGCATTTACCAGATTAGTTTAATGCATGTTTGTAATCTTTTAGTTGTTTTTCGTTTTTATTTTTTAAATGAAAAATGTAATTTTCTTAATGAAACAATGTTAAATTTTAGGCAACAACAAAAAAATTACATTTTCCCCTTTATGGAAATTTATTTCGTACTCTTAATTTCTTTTTATTTGCATTTTAATGCTATGTCAATACTTGTCGTATGCGCGTTTGGTTCGAGTATTAAACTAATGTGGTAAATGGTTTTATGTGCTCAGTAACCAATCTCCCATCTTCCTCTTTTATTATCGTTGCTTAAAACCAAATATTGACTAAACTACAAGTGTAGCTTAACCAACAGAGGAAAAGTATGGTTGTCAAATTTATTTGGACAAAGCCCTATAGACTGCAAGATGGTTGGATGTACAGCTGTTTCGGCATGGCTTTAAGCTGAGATCAAAAACAACAATAACGATTGAAGAGAAGCCAACAATAACAAACAAAACGAATGAAGATAGAGGAAGCACGCTCAAAAACAAACCCAGCCAAATACATTCAAATCGATGATTTGAGTTTGGCAAAGGAAAAGAGATATGCTGGCAAATTTTGTTTAGGCAGTAGCCGACTATCAAACCCTTTTTCGGGAGGTTCAAGTGTAGTTCACTTTGGGTTGAGTGAATTACCCGAATTTATTCTGATAATTGGTTGATAGTTTTGCTGCAAGTAGAGGATGCTGATGAGGAATGTGGTAATTCCGAAACAGCTGTACATCCAACCATCTTGCAGTCTATAGGGCTTTGCCCAAATAAATTTGACAAGCATACTTTTCCTCTGTTGGTTAAGCTACACTTGTAGTTTAGTCAATGCATGGCTTTAAGCTGAGATCAAAAACAACAATAAAATTTTATTTCTATAGAAAATAATGTCAAAATTTTATTTCAATAGAAAATTTTGTCAAAATTTTACTTCTATAGAAAATTTTGTCAAAATTTTATTTCTATAGAAAATTTTGTCAAAATTTTATTTCTATAGAAAATTTTGTCAAAATTTTATTTCTATAGAAAATTTTGTCAAAATAATTAGAAAATTGTATTTCTATAGAAAATTGTATTTCTATAGAAAATTTTATTTCTTTATAAAATTTTATTTCTATAGAAAATTTTGTCAAAATTTTATTTCTATAGAAAATTTAGTCAAAATTTTATTTCTATAGAAAATTTTGTCAAAATTTTATTTCTATAGACTATTTTGTCAAAATTTTATTTCTATAGAAAATTTTGTCAACATTTTATTATTATAGAAAATTTTGTCAACATTTTATTTCCATAGAAAATTTTGTCATCATTTTATTTCTATAGAAAATTTTGTCAAAATTTTACTTCTATAGAAACGTTTGTCCAAGGTTTATTTCTATTATTTTTTGTTAATTTTATTTCTAAAAAATATTTTTTTATTTATGACTTTTTTTATTTATGCTTATATTGTGGGAAGGCCGAGAAAGGATCCGCTACAATTTTGGTAATTATTATTATTTTTTTTTTTATTATTTTCTCTGATAATTTCTCATGATTTTTTTTTTGTAGTCCACTAAAATGTGTCTGGGTTGCCATTATTTTTATGTCTGGGATAAATGTCTCTCACAAATAAGCATTTGTGAGAATTTGGGGAATAAAATAGAAGCAAAACCTCATTAGAATGCAAATGAATACAAAGAGTTAAGAACGCATAATACATTTTTAATTATGCTGCTGCTGCTGTGGCTTCAAGTGTAAAGCTATTGTGTATAACACCTTTTTAATAGGTTAACTAACTAACTCGGACACAGGTGGGAATTGGGTTAAAACCTGTTTAGAAATTTTGAAAAATAATTCAAACTTTTGTCAAAATTGTTAATTAGCAATCGTAGTTTTTTGTGTGACTAGATATGAAATATTTAGAATGGTTTGTTTGATTTTTAAACTTGTTGTATGAGATTAATGTTAAAATGTTGGTTATTTGAAAAAAAATTTAATAAATGAATTGAAAAAAAAATTAATAAATGTTGGATAGGTGTCATTTTAAGATTCATTTTACGAAAAAAAAAATAATAAATTCGCAAAAGTTGAAATAATGTTGAGAAATTTTTGTATGCAAACGAGAAGAATATCACTCAAGCCCCCAATTAAGAGTTGTAAGGTTTACGGAGACTATGTAGTATCAGTTCGTGTAGCACGAAAATAGTTCGCTCATTTAAGTTTGGGAAGTTTTGATGTGATGTGAAACATGAACCTCGTTCTGGTCGATCTACCCATGAGAAAGTCGATTAAATTATTAGAAATGGTGACCAGAAGGGTCATATAAGTTGCCATGAAATCGCCAAACTAAATATTCTAAATATTCGTCATCAAATGATCGTGAAGAAAGTCCCCTTTATTATTTCAATAAGGGATATAAGTTAATCAATTGATTTTTTAATAGATATTTCCGTTTTAAAGGTTAGTGCAAATACTATTGGTTTTAATTATTGCAAACAACATCAGAGATTGTTTTAGCCGGATATGCCGTTATAAGTGGAGTGGCTATTCTGCTAGCTCACACTAGTGTCAATATCAACAACTTTGAAATAAAGCAAATATGTACATGCTTTTGAAAAAAATATATATATTTTTATATTAATTTCAGTAATTTTGTTTTTTATTCGATCTTTTTTTGTTTAAATAATATTCTATATTTTTGCCAAGCTTGAGATATTTTTATATTAGCAAAAACCTCGTTTGGGTTTTCCCAAATTTTTCATCAAAAATTCCTAATACAAAAAAATAAATTAAACTTACAGAGGTTTCATTTAATTTAAATCGATCTAAATTAAAACAAGCCTGAGATATTTATACCCTTCACCACTACTGTGGTACAGGGTATAATAAGTTTGTGCATTTGTATGTAACGCCAAGAAATAATTGTCATAGACCCATCTTTTAGTATACCGATCGGCTTAGAATTAAATTCTGAGTCGATTTAGCGATGTCCGTCTGTCTGTCTGTCTGTCTGTCCGTCCGTCTGTCTGTATATGTAATTTTGTGCACAAAGTACAGGTCGCAGTTTAAGTCCGATCGTCCTCAAATTTGACATAACGTATTTCTTCGGGTAGAAGACAATCGCTATTGATTTTGGAAAAAATCGGTTCAGATTTAGATATAGCTGGCATATATAGTTATCACTGATTTGATCATAATTAACGTATTTATGAACCGACGTTCTTCAAATTTTGTACATCTGAATGTTTTGTCAGTCCCGTCAAAACTGCCAAATATCAGCTAAATCTTTTCAGATTTATATATAGCTCCCATATATATCTTTCGTCCGATTTGGACTTATATGGCCCCAAAAGCGAGAGTTTTGTCCTGATTTGCTTCAAATTTTGCACAACGAGTACGTTTAATAGTATCGTTAATTGTGCCAAATTTAGTTGAAATCGGTCCAGATTTAGATATAGCTCCCATATATATCATTCGCCCGATTTGGACTAATATGCCCACAGAGGCAAAAGTGCTACTCTGATTTACGTGAAATTTTGCAGAGGAAGTAGAATTGAACTTGAAACTTTGCACAGGCAGTAGAATTAAGGTTCTGCATATGCGTGTTTATTTTGGTTGAAATCGGTTCAGATTTTGATATAGCTCCCATATGTATCTTTCGCCCAATTTTCCGTCATATGACCACAGAGGTCAAAGTTGTTATCCGATTTACGTGAAATTTTGCACAGGGAGTAGATTCAACATAGTAACTATGCACATGAAATTTGATTGTAATCGGTTCAGATTTCGATATAGATTCCATATATATGTTTTCCTATTTCGGCAAAACTGGCCGAAATACCTACATTTTCCTTATCAAATTGCCACTGCTAAGTCGAAAACTTATCAAAATGACTCAAATTTTCCTACTACTCTATTACACATCTATCGACCGATAAATCATAAATACACTTTTGCGAAGTTGCCACAAAATTGGTTCATATTTAAATGTTTCCTATATTTTTTTACTAACATTGTGTTCCACCTCAGCGCATTAGCCGACTTAAATGTAAAATCTATAAGTGTTGCAGAACTCTGTACAGATCTGCTCAGATATACAGAATATATGTGTATGGATTCATATAGCATCCAACACATTGGACGGATTTGATATGGTATCGAAAATGTGGACTTACAAAGTGGTGAAGGGTATAAAATAGTCGGCCCCGCCCGACTTTAGACTTTCCTTACTTGTTTTATATTAGCAAAAACCTATGGATTTCCCAAATTTTTCATCAAAAATTCCTAATACAAAAAACTAAATTAAACTTACAGAGATTTCATTTAATTTAAATTGATCTAAATAAAAAGAAATTAAATTAACATAAGCCGTATAAAATTAATTAAATCATATTGAATAAATTCAATTATTTTGATATATAGTATTAAAAAAATAATTCAAAATTCACTTTTAAATGAAGACCCTTACACTCTTTTGGTCTTCATTTAAAAGTGAATTTTATATACAAATTTATTGTTTTTTATTTTATCCCATTTAAGTAGTTGAAGGGATAATAAAAATAAACGGAAATTCCTTAAATCATTGCTATTTATTTTAGTGTCAGTGTAAATTCCTCAATGCATCATCATAAGAAACAACAACTACGACCGCCATACTATACAGACGAATGGTAACGCGTGCCATTAAGGCTCACGAAAAAAACATTGCGAAGCGCAACGCTCTAAATCGAAATTTTCTTATATAGTCAAAATGACAGACTATTCTAAATTTAAAAAGAAAATTCTGTTACACTTCTTAGAGAGACGGGATATTTCGTTGTGAACTATTTGTCTTTGGAAGCTTGCCGAATATTTTTCATTTTGGTAATATACGATTTTCCAAAATAGATCTAGTGGATCTATGTAAAAAAGACTAGATGGACAAATTTATTGTCTCCCATTTGGAGTGAAGAACTTCGTTTTTCTATTTTCCCCAATTTTTCGATCATAAAATTTATTAGAATCTCACATGAAATGGATAGGAGACATAGGCATAGAGTATATTGATTTTTATATATGGGAAAAAATTAAATCAGGAGCACACATCGTGTAAGTAAGAATATACAATACAAAGGTGTAGATGTTACATTTTTTTTCTCATAGATTTTATTGTTTTCCTCGGTCATGAAGATACTTTCTTCCACACACCACAAATGGCAATGGCCAAGATAAGTTTGCTCCTATTACCACTCTATATATGGAAGGGTGTCACCGACTGTGTATATTTCCATAAAAATGGAAATTAAATGAGCTTTTAAATTGAATGGGAAATCATAGATGTTTCTCAGCTGTAAATGTTTGTTTTTCTCTAAATGCCGGTGGCTATACACTTTTGAGTTGAGTTGAATAGATCGTCTGATTGGATTGATGGAAATTCATTTGATCATCTTCTTTAAAATAGGATTTTAATGTTTACTTTATATACGAACGTGCCTGAGAGTTTCTTTGCTCGGTTTTCATGTTGGTTTTTATGACCTTTTTATGATGATGATGTCGTCTCGCCAATAACAAAACCACTCGCTTACCAATGCCCTGGAAGCAGTGAAAATGTGTTCTACCTGTAACCCATCTTAGGCTTGTGTAGTTGTTGTCTTTCAGCGCCTGTGGTTTGAAGTAAGTCGAGGCGGTCGTTTATTTGTTGGCATATTTAATTTGGTATGTGTGCATTGATCATGTTGGTTAGGGATGTCAGTTGTGTTTTTTTTTTCTCGAAATGTTTAACTGAACACTATATGGTGGAAGATGGAGATACATAAGGGAAGTTTTAGCCTTTCTCCAAAATTGAAAAAAACTGCGCATTTTTTGTTTGGATTTGGTACCTGGTTGTCACAGTTGGTAGAATTCTACACACAAAGAAAATTTCATTAAAAGTCAGCCAACGAAAAATGTTCATTGATATAACGAAACATTTTCATTAATACAATGAAAATATTCGTTAATAGCACGAAACGTTACGTTGATTTGCAGAAAATTCGTTATATTAACGAATTTGTTTCATTGGCTGATTTTTAACGACACATTTCGTTAATATAACGAAACTTTTTCTATTAGTGTACTAACAAATGGTAAATTTTTTACTGTTTGGTACAATGGTAGATATCTTGATGTTTTGGTAGGTTTTCGCAAAATATTTCTTTCCAACAAAGACGTACTTAAATTTTCTACAGAAATAAAATTTTGATAACATTTTCTATGGAAACAAAATTTTTACAAAATTTTCTATAGAAATAAATTTTTGCCAAAATTTTCTGTTGAAATCAAATTTGACAAAGTTTTCTATAGAATTAAAATTTAGTCAACATTTTTTATAGAAATAAGATTTTGACAACATTTTCTATAGAAATAACATTTTGACAAAATTTGCTATGGAAACAAAATTTTGACAAAATTCGTTAATATAACGAAACTTTTTCTATTAGTGTACTAACAAATGGTAAATTTTTTACTGTTTGGTACAATGGTAGATATCTTGATGTTTTGGTAGGTTTTCGCAAAATATTTCTTTCCAACTAAGACGTACTTAAATTTTCTACAGAAATAAAATTTTGATAACATTTTCTATGGAAACAAAATTTTTACAAAATTTTCTATAGAAATAAATTTTTGCCAAAATTTTCTGTTGAAATCAAATTTGACAAAGTTTTCTATAGAATTAATATTTAGTCAACATTTTTTATAGAAATAAGATTTTGACAACATTTTCTATAGAAATAACATTTTGACAAAATTTGCTATGGAAACAAAATTTTGACAACATTTTCTATAGAAATAAAATTTTAACAAAATTTTCTATGGAAATAAAATTTTGACAAAATTTTCTATGGAAATAAAATTTTGACAGCATTATCTATGGAAATACAATTTTGACAAAAATTTCTATGGAAATAAAGTTTTGACAACATTTTCTATAGAAATAAAAATTTGATAAAATTTTCTATAGAAATAAAATTTTGACAAGAATTTCTATGGAAATAAAATTCTGACAAAAATTTCTATGGAAATAAAATTCTGACAAAAATTTCTATGGAAATAAAATTCTGACAAAAATTTCTTTGGAAATAAAATTTAGACAAAAATTTCTATGGAAATATGTTAAAATTTTGATAAAATTTTCTATGGAAATAAAATTTAGACAAAATTTTCTATAGAAATAAAATTTTGACAAAATTTTCTATGGAAACAACATATTGACAAAATGTTCTAGAGGAATAAAAATTTGACAAAGATTTCTATAGAAATAAAATTTTGTCAACATTTCTTATAACTGTAATATCTTCAAAAATTTTAGTTTTAGCGTTATGTCATGCTATAAAAGTCCATTGTGAGTACACCCAGAGAAGGAATATGATCACCTCAAACATGTTTTAAGAGCAAAATGTTATTTTTGGGTGGTGACCATGTAACATGGTTTTCGCAACCATGTTATTTCCTCGGAAATCATGTATCTGATTTCGGCAAGCAGGTTATATTTGACGAAAAAATAACATTTTAGTGACAAACATGTTACATGGTCACCATACAAAAATAACATTTTGCTCTTGAAACATGTTTGAGGTGATCATATTCCTTCTCTGCGTGTAGGTACTCCCTTTTGGTAGAAGTAGTAACTTTCCTTTGTTGGGGAGAAACATTTAAAATTCAGTAAAACTTTAAAAATTCAGTAAAAAGTTTAAAATTCGACACATTTACAGTGCAAGGGAAATTTATACACATAAAAAATTGTCGCTAATAAGAGATAAATTTATAAAATAAAATAATAACACATTTTTTTTTTGAAGAAAAAGGTATTTTTTCATACTAACTATAAACATTTGACAAACACTTCAAAACAAGTTTTTTTTAATTTGATAGATTTTGGTAAAATTTTAGGTTATTTTTCGTACGGGTAGTGGGACTGTCTGTCGTCACATTTACCTGTAGAAACTGTTACAATATCCCTATAAATATGAGCCAAATAAAAAACATACCACTACTTGTTGTACACATTTGGATAACATATATAAATGTTATATACGCAAAAAACAAGTATTCCTCCAAAATGAAAATTTCATTAATTTTTTTATTTAGTCCCAACAAAATAAAAAATTTTAACTTCCTTGTATGTTATCCCTATTCATAAGTATCACTAACTGTGCGTTCATGAAGTCAATGCCCATAATGCAGTTATGCGTTTTCTGACAATTTTCCCTTGTTTTCCCACAGTTTTTCAACACGTGATCAACATACGTTGTTTCAAACAAGCAAACAAACGGGAACCATCTAAGTAAACACATTAGTTTGCTCACACAATTACACTCATACAGTTACTCTCTCTCTCTATATATATAACTCTCTCACGCACATACCAATGAGCACGTATTTAATGGTCAATACTATTATTCTCACAACAAATCCTAGGTTAGTCCCTTGAAAAAAAAAAATCACGCGTGTTTTATTAGATTTCCTAGTTAAACATCACGTTTACTTGTTACACAAACGTGATGGACACTGTGTGTGATAATTTGGCCAAACACTATGATCTTCATTTAATTTTCAAAAAAGCACAGAGATACAAAAAGGATTTCATTTATCTTTTGTTTTCCAAATGTCTCCAATGGACAATAAGAAAATGTAGATATTTTATGTTTGTCTTTCTTTCGAAATTCTATTACATTGTCACGTTTTATGAATAGTGAGTGATTTGTGATTAATCTTTGTGTAAATATTGAAATGGATAAAATATTAATTGAAATGTGGTTATTTTACACGATGTTTGTTCAGGTGATGAGATAAGTATTTTTATTTTATATTTTAATTTTCCTTATAGTTAAACAATTTTGTAAAATAAATCATTTTAAAACCATTAGAGGAACAATGTAAATTATTTACTCCAGTTTTGTTTTTCTCTATTAATCTTAGCCATTTAAATTAATGATTTTCTTATGAGAAGAAACATTATATGAACTAAATTTTAGACATGGGCTATATATCGTTTTTTTTTTCTTGCATCGTGGAAATGTTTGTTTCAATTTATCATTGTATGTCAGTTACAGGTTGGGCCTTGAGTTAAGAAAACAAAGATAAATAAATCGTGACCTAAACGAAAAAAATGTATGGTTAAGAGCAAATAATTTTATTTTTGTTCATATTTGTTACCATTGCAAAAGAGCCAATTTTTACTTATTATTATTATTTTTTTTTTAATATATAAAATATTAAATTTTCTTGTTCATAACGACAACTTTCACTTTTAATATACTGAAAATCTAGATATTTATTATGGTGTAATCTCTTTTTTATAGTGTTTAATAAATGCTTTATAAGTTTTTCGAATAGCTGTCTTATTTCCCTTTCTTTGCAAAGGCTATTCTGATAGACTTTATCTAGAAGTAATCGTCAGTGCGATGCTCTTAATTTTCAAAGTTGTCTCCCATATCTACACTGTACATATGTGTGAGAGTGTGTATTTGCTTGAGTTTTGCATGAAGAAAATTGTGCTCTCATTGTATTCGATCGTTGTTGTCATCGTGTTTTTATACCCACCACCATAGAATGGTGACGGGGGTATAATAAGTTTGTCATTCCGTTTGTAACGCATCGAAATATCGATTTCCGACTATATAAAGTATATATATTCTTGATCAGGGAGAAATTCTAAGACGATATAACGATGTCCGTCTGTCCGTCTGTCTGTCTGTCTGTCTGTCTGTCTGTCTGTTGTAATCACGCTACAGTCTTCAATAATGAAGCAATCGCGCTGAAATTTTGCACAAACTCGTCGTTTGTCTGCAGGCAGGTCAAGTTCGAAGATGGGCTATATCGGTCCAGGTTTTGATATAGTCCCCATATAAACCGACCTCCAGATTTGGGGTCTTGGGCTTATAGAAATCGTAGTTTTTATCCAATTTGCCTGAAATTAGAAATGTAGAGGTATTTTATGACCATAAAGGGGTGTGCCAAAAATGGTGAGTATCGGTCCATGTTTTGGTATAGCCCCCATATAGACCGATCTCCCGATTTTACTTCTTGGGCTTATAGAAACCGCAGTTTTTATTCAATTTACCTGAAATTGGAAATCTAGAGGTATTGTAAGACCACAAATACGTGTGCCAAAAATTGTGAGTATCGGAAAATATTTTGGTATAGCCCCCATATAGACCGATCTCCCGATTTTACTTCTTGGGCTTATAGAAACCGCAGTTTTTATTCAATTTACCTGAAATTGGAAATCTAGAAGTATTGTAGGACCACAAATACGTATGCCAAAAATTGTGAGTATCGGTCCATGTTTTGATATGGTCCCCATATAAAAGGACCTCCCGATTTGGGGTCTTGGGCTTATAGAAACCGTAGTTTTTATCCAATTTGTCTGAAATTGGAAATCTAGTGGTATTTTAGGATCATAAAGAGGTGTGCCGAAAATGGTAAGTATCGGTCCATATTTGGTATAGCCCCCATATAGACCGATTTCCCGATTTTAATTCTTGGGCTTCTAGAATCCGAAGTTTTTATCCTATTTGCCTGAAATTGGAAATCTAGTGGTATTTTAGGACCATAAAGAGGTGTGCCGAAAATGGTGAGTATCGGTCCATATTTTGGTATAGCCCCCATATAGACCGATCTCCCGATTTTACTTCTTGGGCTTATAGAAACCGCAGTTTTTATTCAATTTACCTGAAATTGGAAATCTAGAGGTATTGTAGGACCACAAATACGTGTGCCAAAAATTGTGAGTATCGGTCCATGTTTTGGTGTGGTCCCCATATAAAACGACCTCCCGATTTGGGGTCTTGGGCTTATAGAATCCGTAGTTTAAATACAATTTGTCTGAAATTGGAAATCTATAGGTATTTGAGAACCATAAAGGGGTGTGCCAAAAATGGTGAGTATCAGTCCATGTTTTGGTATAGCCCCAATATAGACCGATATCCCGATTTTACTTCTTGGGTTTCTAGAATCCGTAGTTTTTATGCGATTTGCCTGAAATTGTAAATATTATTTTAGGCTCCCAAAAACGTGTATCGGATTAAGTTTTTATCGGTCCTTTTGGTAATGCCTCCATATAGACCGACTTCATTTCTTGAGGGTATAGAAGGCGCATTGATCATGAAAATTGCTTGAAACTCAATGTAAAATTTTCAGATTTCAGATACTTCTCGGGTGAAAATCTACAGATTTAAGATTTCAAAGCAAGACGTTATTTTATAATTTTCTTGCACACTTACAAGAGATGTTAATGATTCCTCTAAAACTCAAACAAAAATGGTTCTTATAAATCCAGAATCTGATATAGTCCTCATAGGTGAAATCTTTAAATTTATCTTCGGGAAGTGTCCTCAAGTTCTCAATCCCTCCTGAAATTTCAAAGGAAACCCTAATATTTGGTTCATGGTGGTGGGTATTTAAGATTCGGCCCGGCCGAACTTACTGCTGTATATACTTGTTTTTTTCGAATATTGCTCTGGGCGCGAAGGCTCTTTTCAAAGATAGACGTATTTTCTTTTTGTTCATGATTTATGAGTAATAGGTTGAGTGGGGGATATAAATCGGCTTGTTGATCTCGGGTATTGGGGAATACGGACATTGGTTTTATCCATCCCCCTCGTGTTGTACTTCTTGAAGATTTTTAAGATGAAATGAGTCTATCTAAGTATGAGTATGAATATCTAAATATGTGTGAGTGCATTATGTTTTTATACTCTGCACAGCCACATTGTGGAACAGGGTATTATTTTTTCTTGATTTTGATGTCAGCATCCGCTCTGTGAGATTTCGACTGTCCGCATGTGAATGTGTGCGTGAATGCGTTTAAGTTGTATTGTTATTTCATAGAATAAAATTCAATGAGACTTTTTGACTTAGCGAAAGAGGGAGTTGGAGAAAAAAACACTTCAACGACAAATTTCATGCTTTCCTGTATGGCATTTGCTTGGTTTTGGTAGAAAAGGGGGAGTAGTGTACAGCGTGGAGAGGGTGTTTTCAATTCCGCCATACCGGCAAAGAGGAACCAAACAATTTATATTAATTATTTCAATATTTACAAAATTTCAAATTAATTTTATTTGCTTTTCCTTAGTAAAACACAGTCGAAAAGAGGAGGGCTGAAATCGGAAGAGAGCATCATAATAGAGGGATATGTTTGTGATACTTAAGAGTCAACAACGACACCAATAAACAAATCTCTGCAATTTTCGCTTTTAAAAATACTCAAATTACTCGGAAGCACTTACATTTGGATGACCATATGGTAGAGAGGTAGAGGAGGATGGTTTTACAAATACAAAAACAAAACAAAAAACTGATCAGAGAGACACATCCTATAAGGCATTTATTTTTGGATGATTGCTGTTGAAGAAAAAATACATGTGATCTCTTGTTTCTTGCTTTGAAGAGGTGGTGTTCTCCGTTAGGCTTGATTATTGGATGGCCTCCTCCTCCGAACGTACGCCATAATCTACACTTAATTTTAACACATTTGTATTTAGCTTTTTATTTGCAGTTTAAGAAGAAAAAAAAATTAATGAATTCATTTTTTGTGGTATGATTTTGTGAGTCTTTTTTTTGGTTTTCTTAATTTGCTACACTAAATAGGAACAAATATTCTTTTATGAGCTTCCAACACATAATGTATGAGTAATGATTTCAATAGAGGAACTTTATATTCATTTGAGGAGTGTTTTTCTTTCTTATTGGGTGGAATTTAAATGAGATTAGGCCAAATAGTTGGCATATGTAGCAAAACACGATGCAAAAATGCGTTATACAAATGTTTGATTAAAAACTAAAAATTAAAAAGTAAATTAGTTTTTTTTCGGTCGAAAGCACAAAAACCATTCAATATGGATATATATTGTTATAATGAAAATTTTTTATTGATTTCTGCAGAGGAAATTTTCCTTTTAATTGGACGGAATTGGTATGGGATTAGGTCAAATATATGTTATAGCAGAAATATTTTTTTAGCATAAAAATTCAACTTAAAAAGCTCTATAAAATTTTTTTAATGGATATGATTAGCTACAAAAAAATAGTTTTCTTTTCGCAGACGCGAAATTGTTGACATTTGCTTTGATATTACAAAAAAATAAATAAAATAAAGATTAGGGAAATTATTGTACCGATCAGCCGTGGTACAATGGCCCGCCTTGCATTCAAAGGGTCATGTGTTCAGTCCCAGTAAATATTTTTTTCAGTGCATGTTTATTTACTAAATACATATCGATCTACTCTCATGATCATAAGCGTTCGACCCTATGCTGGAAAACTACCTCAATTGGATTTCGCCATAAGTAGAGAATATTGCATTTTATTTTATTTTATAAAGTTTGATTTATATGCTTCCTATTTAGCAATCCTTACGCTGAAGGTCACATTGAAATTGTGTTGTGTTTTTTTTTATACTACAAGTTTAACTTTTGATAAAAAGTTGTTTAAAAATAAGCAACAGATATGAGATCAGAGGTAAACTCAAAACATGATCTTAGTGTTTTGTGTGTGTGTTTTTTTTTACATTGTGAACATAGTAAGACTTTTAGCCCTCGTTTTAGCCTCATTGAAGTTGTTGATAAAAAAAAAAAAAACAAATAATAATAATTTACTACGTCCATACAAACCGTCAACTATCTATAACAATGGGGTTTGCTTAAATGTTTATAAATATACAGAAAAATTGTTTTATAGTAACAAGAGAGTCATAAGTCAAAAATTGTGTTTTATTATAAAATTTCAGTTTATTAAAAAATTGATAGTTAATTTAACATTTGCAAAAAAACTCAACTTAACCCTTATGCATGATGTGTTTGTTTCTAGTTAACCCTTGATACCATAAAATCCCAAAATGTTAGCTAGCAGTTATGACATTATTGAAGCATTGTGACTGATATGTATCTACTCTATAATTTAACTGAAACCCGTAAACAGTCATGTACGTCCAACAAATAAAACAAACTCATACATATATTTCACAATTTCACATTTTGGTCAGGTTCCTCCCCATTCATTGTAGTACCCTTCCTCCATATGCTAGCCATAATAACAAACAAACAAACCACAATATGTTGGATGAGAAAAAAAAACAATCAATTCAAAACAAAAAAATGAATAAATAAAAAAAAACCGATACACCAAGAAAATCAAAAAATAAATATACACCGAAACCTATAAAAAAAGAGACAAAAACACAGAAAAAATTAGCATACTTGACGATCTTCTGTTTAAAATAAAATAAGTAAGAAAACCAAAAAAAAAAAGAAACGAATTGTTCAACAACATCCCAAAAGCCAATATTCTATTTGCCATGGGAGGAGAGACGTTCCTTTTTGTTCTCCTTCGCATAGATACTTATGTTTATAGAGAATATATGGTCACTCAATAGTTGTTGATACACCATGAATAGGGTTTGCGATATTTTTAAGAGACTAGAAAAAATGGGAAACGATTGGATTTTTAATGAGGTATATTTGCCAATCTTAAGATAAATTTTTGATGGTGACCAAATTTGAAATTCCATTTGTAAAATATTTTCATATGTCAAGTGGTTCTGAAAAAAGACCAATGAAATCGTAGGTATTATTATGTTTGGGACATAAAATGTTTGTAAATATAATATGCTTGGATTCAAACATATATTCATTTAGAAATAGCCTATAAACATATCTGGTAGTATGCCTAAGGTGAAACATAATATGTTTAAACAATACAAACAATATTTTGTTTGGACAATCCTGAAAATATATATACTTGAAGCAAAATGTGTTTGAGGTATATGTTACAGAAGCGATTATTTTTGAGGGTGCACAAGCAGTTTCAAGGAATTTCATTAAAAAATAAAAATAAATAAACGATGTAACAAGTATTACTTTTGGATACTTTAGTAGCAGTGATTATAATGTAAAATTTCTCATGAAAAGTCAGAAAAGGTTGAAAAATTTACTTTTGGTTTCTGAGAGCATAAGATCAGTGTTTCCAGAAGTAGGGTTTTTTTCTAATATTTAGTGCGTCGTTGTAGGGACGTAGTGGCAGAATGTAGGGACTTTTTCACTCAACACAATTTTTAATAATTTTTAAATTTTGGTGTCTTAGAAGTCAGCATGGCTTGATTTTAACAATGTGTGGCAACATTTATGTTTCGTTAAAAAATACAAGTATCTTCTCCTATTGAAGAAGACAAAATAAAAATGGTCTAACATTTTTATACCCTTCACCACTACTGTGGTACAGGGTATAATAAGTTTGTGCATTTGTATGTAACGCCAAGAAATAATGGTCATAGACCCATCTTTTAGTATACCGATCGGCTTAGAATTAAATTCTGAGTCGATTTAGCCATGTCCGTCTGTCTGTCTGTCCGTCCTTCTGTCTGTATATGTAATTTTGTGCACAAAGTACAGCTCGCAATTTCAGTCCGATCGTCCTCAAATTTGGCATAGGGTCGTTTCTTGGGACAGAGACAATCGCTATTGGTTTTGGAAAAAATCGGTTCAGATTTAGATATAGCTGCCATATATATTTATCCCCGATTTGGTCATAGTTAGCGTGTTTATCAACCGATTTTCTTGAAATACCGTACATCCAAATATTTTATAAATCTCGAAAATCTTGCAAAATATCTGCCAAATCGGTTCAGATTTAGATATAGCTCCCATATATATCTTTCGTCCGATTTAGACTCATATGACCACAGAGGCCAAAGTTTACTGCCGATCTTCATGAAATTTTGCAAAGAGGGTAGAATTGACATTCTACCAATGCTTGGTAAATTTGATTGAAATCGGTTGAAATTTAGATATAGCTCCCATATATATCTTTCGTCCGATTTGAAGTTATATGGCCACAAAAGCCAGAATTTTGCCGTGATTTGCTTCAAATTTTGCACAAGGGCTACGTTTAATAGTATCGTTAAGTGTGTCAAATTTTGTTAAAATCGGATCAGATTTAGATATAGCTCACATATATATCTTTCGCCCGATTTGGACTTATATGGTCTCAAAAGCCAGAGTTTTGTCCTGACTTACTTCAAATTTTGCACAGGCGGTACTTTTAACGATACTATTGTATGTGCCAAATATGGTCAAAATCGATTCAGATTTAGATATAGCTCCCATATATATCTTTCGTCCGATTTGAACTTATATGGCCTCAAAATCCAGGGTTTTTGCCGTGATTTGCTTCAAATTTCGCACAAGGAGTACGTTTAGTAGTATCGGAATTGTGCGAAATTTGGTTGAAATTGGTTCAGATTTAGATATGGCTCCCATATATATCTTCCGTCCGATTTGCAGTCATATAACCAGGGGGGGCCAAAGTTATACTCCCATTTACGTGAAATTTCGCATAGATAGCAGAATTATTATTCTAACTATACATGTAAAATTTAGTCAAAATCGGTTCAGATTATATATAGCTCCCATATATACGTACACCAGAGTTGGGGAAATATGGTAGACTGTTACACATTTTAGACCCATTTTCAATGGAAGTTTCCTCCAATTAACTGGATAGCGTTAGCCGATTTAAAATTTAATTCTAGAGATTTTGTAGAAGTAAAAAAATTGTCTCCATTATATATGTAGCTTCCAGCAAATGTGAAGTAGTTGAGATGGTAACACAACTTTTGGCCAACATAGGGGTGAAGGGTATAATATAGTCGGCCCCGCCCGAATTTAGACCTTACTTACTTGTTTTGAACTAAGCTTTTGTTCTTAATTTTTTATTTTATAGGAAAATGTCTTCGGAATCTATCAGAAAGAATAGAAACATTTAGGTGGGAATGGCTTGCAACGAAAATCTGTGTAGGGTTGCTCGCTGAAGTGAAAGTCGAAAATTACACTGAAAAAAATATTTACGTGATATTAAAGACTTCGCAACCTAAATTTTAGGATGCGAAATTTACAAAATATTAAGGACAAAATTCTTTAAAATAATGAAATTTTAATTAAAATAAAGTTTAAAATAGAAATTATTACAATATTTATTCGAGCTTATTGGACAGGAAGATTAAGGGAATTGACATCATTAAGTTACGGAAAAGAAAATACCAGATACCCATCTCGCAAGCCTGACTATACATATATGTTTCAGTGTTGGCCACTACACATTTCCATAGTCTTTAGCGAGATCTGGCCGGGTGAGATGATTCAATTTGGTTCTTTTATATTAATTTCTTATGAAATTTACATACGAGAATTATTCTTCCCAAATTTAACCATTTTTCACCCGCACTGTGCATCATCTTTTCGTATAACTTTACAATCCCTTAATCTTATTTTTAGATTTCGATTTGTTACTACACTAATGTACCAACAAATCGAAAATCTATTTTTAAAGACATTGCTGAATTCACCTGATTGGCGAACGATCACACAATGTCTTGTTTCTAGTCAACAACAATTACTGTGATAACTATATGAAACTGGTTTCTAAAGACACAACAACAAATAAGGCAAATTTTCTTTAAAGTAAAGAAACACATTTTTGATTCAATTAAATTAATTGATATATTGAATCTTTAGATTTAAGATGAACACGCTTCAAATATAGGCTAAGATTTTTTTTGAGGATTTAGCATTTTTGCTTCAAAGTTTTTTTGGAATTAAGAAAACATTTTTTACTTTGAAGTATCCGTTATAATTTGGATTTTTAAACTGGCATTCGTTTGTGCGTGAATAGATTTATTAATACACCGCGAAAAGAGAATTAATATTCGATATATGAGATGTATATCCTAATTTTAATTTCATTGATCCTAGATTTAAAGCCATGCAGGTCGCTAATAAATGTCTTTATTTAAAAAAGCCGCATCTTTGGCTCGGAATCAATACCAACATCCTTAAGGGAAGCTCAAAATCTTTGGATCCAAGTAAACTTTTTTTTTTGAGTGTGTAGTAAATCAAAACTCGAGAATCATGGTAAATCGAAGCTTTACATAAAAAATCTTTCGGCAAACAATTTTAAGTTATAAATTATTTTGCGAAAAAGGTGATCAACCAAATTTGGTGAGCAATTTTGAAGTACATCTTACCATGTTCTTTGCCCAAAATGAAATACTTGCAATAGACCAACAACTTTATGAGTTTCAAATGAGAGACTACCTATCTAAAAAAACTTAATTCTTTTAAGGAACTGTATTATTTTTGTGATTAATTAACTTTAAGAGACTGCATAGAAATTCATTTTTACGTAACATACACTGCATTTTCATCGGCTTAAATTTTTATTCAATATATTAAATAAGTTGTGTTTAAATTTAACGAAACATAGTTTTGGGGGGAACTGTAGGGAATTTTTTTTGGGCATGTAGGGGAACGTAAGGAACTTTTGTAGGGTAAATTCAAAAGTTTCCCTGGCAACACTGATGCAGATGTTGACATCATATTGTAACTACTCAACGGTTCTATAGATGGAAATCAGAATTAATATTTCAGGACATAGCCGTAAGTGTCGAAATTGTAATTTTTTATTCTAAAATTTTTCCCGCTAATTCACCAAATTGAATCCCTAATGCAAAAGAATTGTTTACTGAAACATAAGCAAAAGAATCCAATGAAAAAAACAAATCTATAAATGGAGAAGCCCTCCATGGTGATAAAACAAAAACGTCAGGAACACCAATAATAAATAGTGACTGCTGAATATTTTGTAAATAAATTAAGCGATTGAGGAAAGAAAAGAATAAATAAAACCTGCAAAACATGATAGAGTTTTCTTTTCTTGGCCTGCAAAGAAATCAAAAAACTATCGACTTTAGATAATGAGAAAAAAACTCTCCATGGGATGATGGACAAGAAGGCCATAAGTTATTCTCTTAGTAAATGATTATGTGATTTACAAAAAAAAAGCTTCATCAATTTTTTTACTTTGACATTTCGTTGATAAAATATTCAAAAACTGTTTTCATAGGATTTTGATTTTTATTTTTCTTATTTTATATCAATTTATTTAAGGAATATCACATTTATCGCTGGCAACGTTGGGTGTTTAGAATTGCGAAAATATATAAATTGCCTTCCTCGGAGAAGTGTGTGTATAATAACACAAATTGGAACTGGAAACAATTGCTAAATGCTGACACTTACTCTGTGTGTTGGTCATACACACTTTTCTTCCACTTGTACGTACGGCCCAGTCTGGGTCCATCTTTAGTCATTTATTCAGTCAGTCAGTCACTCATTCATACACTCACTCCCTTGTTGAGATGTAATTGAGAAATGTTGCAAAATAGGTATTGTATACAACAATATCTAAATTCATCTTTTGTGGTTCGTTGTGACTCGAACAGTGTTTTGAAAAACTATGATTTGAGAATGAAATTTATCGGTATAAATGTTTAGATTACGATTCTAATTTAGTCCGGTATTATATATTATCATGTCGACCTTAAAAATACGGCATAGTAAAAGTCGATTATCAAAAATGAATCTACTTTCGGGACTTATGATCAAATTTTGGGTGGTTGGAGCGGAGAAATAAATCTTTTCCAAAGAGATCTAAGATGTGCAAGATTTTTGAAGATTGTGACTAAAATTTTCGAAATTTCGGGTATCAAATTTTACGAACATTTAACAATATCAAAAAGTGGCACAATATGGAAAAAGGTGGCAAAAAATTACAATGCTTAAAAAGTGGCAACTTTGCCACTAATAGTACACAGTGGTAAATTTGTTGATTTCCAAAATTTTTCCAAATGAATTTTTTATTGGCTCTGGAACCACAGTTGCCACAAATTTTTCTACCAAATAAAAAATAATAAATATATATACAATTTTGAGGCTTTTGATCCAATTTTTGAGGTTGGAACGGAGAAATATACCTCTATCAAAGAAAACTAAGACGTTTAAGATTTTGAAGATTGAGATTTATATATTCAATAACTCGAAAATCCCGGATGAAAATTTGCGAAATCTTTTGCACTCAAAAAAGAATTCATTGATAAGTGACCAACATGGAAAAGGTGGCAAAAAAGTGCCAATGTTGAAAAGGTGACAAATTTTGTATTAAAGCGGCATAGCAATAATACTGATGATATCCCCAACCTCTTCTGGGACAAAGTTTTTTATTGAAATATTTTCAGTCTTTTGTCATAGTTTTGATTATTTTTTAAATGTAAAAGTGACGGCCAGCATTGTCACAATGAATTTTTCTTTTGGACCAAGATTTTTCCAAAATTGGACCAATATTACTACCAGCGGACCATTTTCCCAAATTAAATTAATTTCATTTAATAGTTAAAATTTTTCCAAAATTTTACTTCGATAGAAAATTTTGTCAAATTTTTATTTCTATTTATTTCTATAGAAAATTTTGTAAAAAATTTATTTCTATGGAAATCTTTGTCAAAATATTATTTCTCTATATTGTATATAGAGAAATTTTGTCAAAATTTTATTTCTACGGAAAATTTTGACAAAATTTTATTTCTGTAGAAAATTTTGTCAAAATTTTATTTCTCTAGAAAATTTTGTCAAAATTTTATTTCTATAGAAAATTTTGTCAACATTTTATTTCTAAAGGGTGATTCTTTTGAGGTTAGGATTTTCATGCATTAGTATTTGACAGATCACGTGGGATTTCAGACATGGTGTCAAAGAGAAAGATGCTCAGTATGCTTTGACATTTCATCATGAATAGACTTACGATCTGCCACAACGTCGAATTTTCAGTGAATGGGCCCTAGAAAAGTTGGCAGAAAATCCGCTTTTTTATCGACAAATTTTGTTCAGCGATGAGGCTCATTTCTGGTTGAATGGCTACGTAAATAAGCAAAATTGCTGCATTTGGAGTGAAGAGCAACCAGAAGCCGTTCAAGAACTGCCCATGCATCCCGAAAAATGCACTGTTTGGTGTGGTTTGTACGCTGGTGGAATCATTGGACCGTATTTTTTCAAAGATGCTGTTGGACGCAACGTTACGGTGAATGGCGATCGCTATCGTTCGATGCTAACAAACTTTTTGTTGCCAAAAATGGAAGAACTGAACTTGGTTGACATGTGGTTTCAACAAGATGGCGCTACATGCCACACAGCTCGCGATTCTATGGCCATTTTGAGGGAAAACTTCGGAGAACAATTCATCTCAAGAAATGGACCGGTAAGTTGGCCACCAAGATCATGCGATTTGACGCCTTTAGACTATTTTTTGTGGGGCTACGTCAAGTCTAAAGTCTACAGAAATAAGCCAGCAACTATTCCAGCTTTGGAAGACAACATTTCCGAAGAAATTCGGGCTATTCCGGCCGAAATGCTCGAAAAAGTTGCCCAAAATTGGACTTTCCGAATGGATAACCTAAGACGCAGCCGCGGCCAACATTTAAATGAAATTATCTTCAAAAAGTAAATGTCATGGACCAATCTAACGTTTCAAATAAAGAACCGATGAGATTTTGCAAATTTTATGCGTTTTTTTTTTTTAAAAGTTATCAAGCTCTTAACAAATCACCCTTTATAAAACATTTTTGTCAAATATTATTTCTATAGAAAATTTTGTCAATCTTTTATTTCTATAGAAACTTATCGCAAAATTTTATTTTTATATAACGTTTTTATAAAATTTTCTACCTATACAAAATTTTTGTATAATTTTGTATCTGTACAATTTTTTTAAAGTTTACTGCTGTACAAAATATTGTCAAAATTGAATTTCTATAGAAAATGTTGTCAAAATTTAATTTCTATAGAAAATTTAGCCAACATTTTATATCTATAATTTTTTTTTTTTAAGCAATACTTATCATAGTTTCGGCTGTAGGTCGATTAAAAAAACATAGGATTGATGTTTTTATTTAAGTTTTATGTTTATAAAAAAAAATAATAGAAACATCAATCCTATAGCCGAAACTATGATAAGTATTGCTTAAAAATAAAATAAAAAGGTCAACGATAATCAATTTTGTCAAAATTTTATTTCTATAGAAAATTTTGTCAAACTTTTATTTCTATAGAAACTTATCGCAAAATTTTATTTTTATATAACGTTTTTACAAAATTTTCTACCTATACAAAATTTTTGTATAATTTTGTATCTATACAATTTTTTTTTTAAAGTTTACTTCTGTACAAAATTTTGTCAAACTTTCATTTCTATAGAAAATTTTGTCAAAATTTCATTTCTATAGAAAATTTAGCCAAAATGTTATTTCTGTAGAAAATTTTGTCAACATTTTATATCTATAAAAATTTTTGTCAAATATTATTTCTATATAATCAACGATAATCAATCAGAAATATAAAAATTGTTGTCAAAATATTATTTCTATACGAAATTTTGTCAAAATTTTATTTCTATAGAAAATTTTGTCAAACTTTTATTTCTATAGAAACTTATCGCAAAATTTTATTTTTATATAACGTTTTTATAAAATTTTCTACCTATACAAAATTTTTGTATAATTTCGTATCTATACAAATTTTGTTTTTAAAGTTTACTTCTGTACAAAATATTGTCAAAATTTCATTTCTATAGAAAATGTTGTCAAATTTTTATTTCTATAGAAAATTTAGCCAACATTTTATATCTATAAAAATTTTTGTCAAATATTATTTCTATATAAAATTTTTGCATAATTTAATAATAATTTTTTAAATATACCTCTGTACAAAATTTGTCAATATTTTATTTCCATAGAAAATTATCGCAAAATTTTATTTCTATATAAAATTTTTACAAATTTTGTGCATAATTTAATAATATTTTTTAAGTATACCTCTGTACAAAAATTTGGCAACATTTTATTTCTATAGAAAAATTTTGTCAAAATTTTATTTCTGTAGAAAATTTTGTCAAAATTTTATTTCTCTAGAAAAGTTTGTCAAAATTTTATTTCTATAGAAAATTTTGTCAAAATTTTATTTCTATACGAAATTTTGTCAAAATTTTATTTCTATAGAAAATTTTGTCAAACTTTTATTTCTATAGAAACTTATCGCAAAATTTTATTTTTATATAACGTTTTTATAAAATTTTCTAACTATACAAAATTTTTGTATAATTTTGTATCTATACATTTTTTTTAAATTTACTTCTGTACAAAATATTTTCAAAATTTCATTTCTATAGAAAATGTTGTCAAAATTTTATTTCTATAGAAAATTTAGCCAAAATTTTATTTCTATAGAAAATTTAGCCAACATTTTATATCTATAAAAAATTTTTGTCAAATTTTATTTCTATATAAAGTTTTTACAAAATTTTTGCATAATTTAATAATATTTTTTTTAAGTATACTGCTGTACAAAAATTTGTCAATATTTTATTTCTATAGAAAATTATCGCAAAATTTTATTTCTATATAAAATTTTTACAAAATGTTTGCATAATTTAATAATAATTTTTTTAAGTATACCTCTGTACAAAAATTTGGCAACATTTTATTTCTATAGAAAAATTTTGTCAAAATTTAATTTCTGTAGAAAATTTTGTCAAAATTTTCTGTAGAAAAGTTTGTCAAAATTTTCTGTAGAAAAGTTTGTCAAAATTTTATTTCTATAGAAAATTTTGTCAAAATTTTATTCCTATACGAAATTTTGTCAAAATTTTATTTCTATAGCAAATTTTGTCATACTTTTATTTCTATAGAAACTTATCGCAAAATTTTATTTTTATATAACGTTTTTATAAAATTTTCTAACTATACAAAATTTTTGTATAATTTTGTATCTATACAATTTTTTTTTTTTAAATTTACTTCTGTATAAAATATTTTCAAAATTTCATTTCTATAGAAAATGTTGTCAAAATTTTATTTCTATAGAAAATTTAGCCAAAATTTTATTTCTATAGAAAATTTAGCCAACATTTTATATCTATAAAAATTTTTGTCAAATATTATTTCTATATAAAATTTTTACAAAATTTTTGCATAATTTAATAATAATTTTTTTAACTATACCTCTGTACAAAATTTGTCAATATTTTATTTCCATAGAAAATTATCGCAAAATTTTATTTCTATATAAAATTTTTAAAAATTTTTTTGCATAATTTAATAATAATTTTTTAAGTATACCTCTGTACAAAAATTTGTCAACATTTTATTTCTATAGAAAATTATCGCAAAATATTATTTCTATATAAAATTTTTACAAAATGTTTGCATAATTTAATAATATTTTTGTTTTAAGTATACTTCTATACAAAATTTTGACAAAATGTTATTTCTATAGAAAATATTGTTAAAATTTTATTTCTATAGAAATGTTTGCCAAAAATTTTATTTCTACAAAAAATTTTATCAAAATTTTATATCTATAGAAAATTTTTTTCAAAAATTAATAATAATAATTAATAGATTTTTTTTTCAGAAATTAAAAATAATAACTAATACAATTTTTTTTTCAAAAACTAATAATTTTTTAGACCAATTTTGGTCCGATCGGACCAAAATGGCAACCGTGGTGACGGTACTGGAATCTGTATATATTTTTTTGAACACGCTCCTATATATCCAATATAAGCTAAATATGTTTTCTGGTTTGACTGTAGTGACGAATTCTGTTTTGATTTCTGTCCAATGTGACAGTACTGAAAGATTTTCCTTGGTGGGAAACAGTTTGAAAAATCTATCAAATAGACAAATCTATCAATATTCGTAAAATTCTACCAACTGTGGCCCCCGTGACTGGAACACCACGATACTAAAAACACAAATTTAAAATAAATCCAGAAATAATTACAAAACGAAATCAAAATATCATAGAGATTTTATCCTATGGCTACAATCACATAAGAGTGAACTTAAATTGATTATTAATGAAAAATGTTTCGCTGGCTCAATTTTAATTAAAAATTTCATTAAAATTACTAAGAAGCTTATTTTACCAATATGTCGATTTAAAAATCTGTATGGAATTTATTATTTGAATTTGTACAGATTATTAGTTTTCATTTTAAAAATTCTTGTTGAATATAACATTTTTCACAGATGACTGTGATGCAACTATGATTTCCATTGGAGATTGGTTTTCATTTATTTATTTTACATTTTTCTCATTGTGAAATACTGTGCCACATTTCTAGCACAGTTTTTGCTGTTCAGCGATGTCATCGTAATGAGACAGAGGAGCACAAAAGATCTTGAAAATAATAAAGAAAAACTTATGTGTGGAAAAAATAAAAAAAAGTACTATATAAAATGGGTGTTGTTGAATAGAGTGAGATCTTAAGGTAAAAATTAAAAGGGGAGGGTTTGTAAAAATATAGAAGAAAATTTTTATTTTATTTTTTAATAATAAAATAAATGTTTTTTAAAATATTCATATTAATCTAAACAATTTGAACATATCTCATTTAAAAACACTTCAATTATTTTATAATTTTTTTTATTAAACCATAATAAATACGCATTGCATTGATACAAACATGACTTAAGTGGCAAAATGTTTTGTTTTTATGTTTCTCCGCTTTGTACTTGAAATGAAAGCCCTTTACTTTACAGCCACTTACTTACTGACCATTTACGTCTACAGCCAATAAAAAAACGGCTGTATATGGTTACTTTGTTTCATAAATATCACGGCGCGTTTTTTTTTTCTTTGAAGATATTAATTTAGAGGTGAAAGTTGGTTTTCTTTATTTAATTCTTGTAGAAGGGAGAATTATGTGAATTTAAACAAAGAAAATTATGCATAATAATAACAATTAAAACAATCAAAATTGAATTTCTATAGAAAATGTTGTCAAAATTTAATTTCTATAGAAAATTTAGCCAACATTTTATATCTATAATTTTTTTTTTTTAAGCAATACTTATCATAGTTTCGGCTGTAGGTCGATTAAAAAAACATAGGATTGATGTTTTTATTTAAGTTTTATGTTTATAAAAAAAAATAATAGAAACATCAATCCTATAGCCGAAACTATGATAAGTATTGCTTAAAAATAAAATAAAAAGGTCAACGATAATCAATTTTGTCAAAATTTTATTTCTATAGAAAATTTTGTCAAACTTTTATTTCTATAGAAACTTATCGCAAAATTTTATTTTTATATAACGTTTTTACAAAATTTTCTACCTATACAAAATTTTTGTATAATTTTGTATCTATACAATTTTTTTTTTAAAGTTTACTTCTGTACAAAATTTTGTCAAACTTTCATTTCTATAGAAAATTTTGTCAAAATTTCATTTCTATAGAAAATTTAGCCAAAATGTTATTTCTGTAGAAAATTTTGTCAACATTTTATATCTATAAAAATTTTTGTCAAATATTATTTCTATATAATCAACGATAATCAATCAGAAATATAAAAATTGTTGTCAAAATATTATTTCTATACGAAATTTTGTCAAAATTTTATTTCTATAGAAAATTTTGTCAAACTTTTATTTCTATAGAAACTTATCGCAAAATTTTATTTTTATATAACGTTTTTATAAAATTTTCTACCTATACAAAATTTTTGTATAATTTCGTATCTATACAAATTTTGTTTTTAAAGTTTACTTCTGTACAAAATATTGTCAAAATTTCATTTCTATAGAAAATGTTGTCAAATTTTTATTTCTATAGAAAATTTAGCCAACATTTTATATCTATAAAAATTTTTGTCAAATATTATTTCTATATAAAATTTTTGCATAATTTAATAATAATTTTTTAAATATACCTCTGTACAAAATTTGTCAATATTTTATTTCCATAGAAAATTATCGCAAAATTTTATTTCTATATAAAATTTTTACAAATTTTGTGCATAATTTAATAATATTTTTTAAGTATACCTCTGTACAAAAATTTGGCAACATTTTATTTCTATAGAAAAATTTTGTCAAAATTTTATTTCTGTAGAAAATTTTGTCAAAATTTTATTTCTCTAGAAAAGTTTGTCAAAATTTTATTTCTATAGAAAATTTTGTCAAAATTTTATTTCTATACGAAATTTTGTCAAAATTTTATTTCTATAGAAAATTTTGTCAAACTTTTATTTCTATAGAAACTTATCGCAAAATTTTATTTTTATATAACGTTTTTATAAAATTTTCTAACTATACAAAATTTTTGTATAATTTTGTATCTATACATTTTTTTTAAATTTACTTCTGTACAAAATATTTTCAAAATTTCATTTCTATAGAAAATGTTGTCAAAATTTTATTTCTATAGAAAATTTAGCCAAAATTTTATTTCTATAGAAAATTTAGCCAACATTTTATATCTATAAAAAATTTTTGTCAAATTTTATTTCTATATAAAGTTTTTACAAAATTTTTGCATAATTTAATAATATTTTTTTTAAGTATACTGCTGTACAAAAATTTGTCAATATTTTATTTCTATAGAAAATTATCGCAAAATTTTATTTCTATATAAAATTTTTACAAAATGTTTGCATAATTTAATAATAATTTTTTTAAGTATACCTCTGTACAAAAATTTGGCAACATTTTATTTCTATAGAAAAATTTTGTCAAAATTTAATTTCTGTAGAAAATTTTGTCAAAATTTTCTGTAGAAAAGTTTGTCAAAATTTTCTGTAGAAAAGTTTGTCAAAATTTTATTTCTATAGAAAATTTTGTCAAAATTTTATTCCTATACGAAATTTTGTCAAAATTTTATTTCTATAGCAAATTTTGTCATACTTTTATTTCTATAGAAACTTATCGCAAAATTTTATTTTTATATAACGTTTTTATAAAATTTTCTAACTATACAAAATTTTTGTATAATTTTGTATCTATACAATTTTTTTTTTTTAAATTTACTTCTGTATAAAATATTTTCAAAATTTCATTTCTATAGAAAATGTTGTCAAAATTTTATTTCTATAGAAAATTTAGCCAAAATTTTATTTCTATAGAAAATTTAGCCAACATTTTATATCTATAAAAATTTTTGTCAAATATTATTTCTATATAAAATTTTTACAAAATTTTTGCATAATTTAATAATAATTTTTTTAACTATACCTCTGTACAAAATTTGTCAATATTTTATTTCCATAGAAAATTATCGCAAAATTTTATTTCTATATAAAATTTTTAAAAATTTTTTTGCATAATTTAATAATAATTTTTTAAGTATACCTCTGTACAAAAATTTGTCAACATTTTATTTCTATAGAAAATTATCGCAAAATATTATTTCTATATAAAATTTTTACAAAATGTTTGCATAATTTAATAATATTTTTGTTTTAAGTATACTTCTATACAAAATTTTGACAAAATGTTATTTCTATAGAAAATATTGTTAAAATTTTATTTCTATAGAAATGTTTGCCAAAAATTTTATTTCTACAAAAAATTTTATCAAAATTTTATATCTATAGAAAATTTTTTTCAAAAATTAATAATAATAATTAATAGATTTTTTTTTCAGAAATTAAAAATAATAACTAATACAATTTTTTTTTCAAAAACTAATAATTTTTTAGACCAATTTTGGTCCGATCGGACCAAAATGGCAACCGTGGTGACGGTACTGGAATCTGTATATATTTTTTTGAACACGCTCCTATATATCCAATATAAGCTAAATATGTTTTCTGGTTTGACTGTAGTGACGAATTCTGTTTTGATTTCTGTCCAATGTGACAGTACTGAAAGATTTTCCTTGGTGGGAAACAGTTTGAAAAATCTATCAAATAGACAAATCTATCAATATTCGTAAAATTCTACCAACTGTGGCCCCCGTGACTGGAACACCACGATACTAAAAACACAAATTTAAAATAAATCCAGAAATAATTACAAAACGAAATCAAAATATCATAGAGATTTTATCCTATGGCTACAATCACATAAGAGTGAACTTAAATTGATTATTAATGAAAAATGTTTCGCTGGCTCAATTTTAATTAAAAATTTCATTAAAATTACTAAGAAGCTTATTTTACCAATATGTCGATTTAAAAATCTGTATGGAATTTATTATTTGAATTTGTACAGATTATTAGTTTTCATTTTAAAAATTCTTGTTGAATATAACATTTTTCACAGATGACTGTGATGCAACTATGATTTCCATTGGAGATTGGTTTTCATTTATTTATTTTACATTTTTCTCATTGTGAAATACTGTGCCACATTTCTAGCACAGTTTTTGCTGTTCAGCGATGTCATCGTAATGAGACAGAGGAGCACAAAAGATCTTGAAAATAATAAAGAAAAACTTATGTGTGGAAAAAATAAAAAAAAGTACTATATAAAATGGGTGTTGTTGAATAGAGTGAGATCTTAAGGTAAAAATTAAAAGGGGAGGGTTTGTAAAAATATAGAAGAAAATTTTTATTTTATTTTTTAATAATAAAATAAATGTTTTTTAAAATATTCATATTAATCTAAACAATTTGAACATATCTCATTTAAAAACACTTCAATTATTTTATAATTTTTTTTATTAAACCATAATAAATACGCATTGCATTGATACAAACATGACTTAAGTGGCAAAATGTTTTGTTTTTATGTTTCTCCGCTTTGTACTTGAAATGAAAGCCCTTTACTTTACAGCCACTTACTTACTGACCATTTACGTCTACAGCCAATAAAAAAACGGCTGTATATGGTTACTTTGTTTCATAAATATCACGGCGCGTTTTTTTTTTCTTTGAAGATATTAATTTAGAGGTGAAAGTTGGTTTTCTTTATTTAATTCTTGTAGAAGGGAGAATTATGTGAATTTAAACAAAGAAAATTATGCATAATAATAACAATTATTTACACTCAATTAGTTGTTAAGTTCAGTACAAAAGAACTAAAACTATGTTGCTTATGGCGTGAAATGTCAATCTAATTTAATTACTTTTACTAAAATTATATGTGGAGACATTTGGCGAAATAAAATCAGATTTATGGGATATAAAAAAAAAACTAAATGAGCAAATAACCATAAACCCTTCCACAAAGCGAATAAAAATTAAAAAGAAAGACATTATTAACAATGAATAAGTTCACAGATTCGGAAAATTTTGTTTTATTTTTTATAGTTTTTCCTTCATAAAATTTTCATTGTGTTTTCCATAAGAAAATATCGAGTAAGAGTTTTTATTTTCGGGCCTTTAGAAGAACTTCCAAATATGTTTGCTGCTATGTTTTGGATGAAGGACTACTGGGTTTTCGTTTAGTGCTTCACGGCTTGGTTAGCGAGTCCTAAAAGGAAACAAGCCTTATGGCACATTTTTAAATTTTGTTTTATTTTTTCGTTTAATTTTTAAAGTTTTGCACCAGTCACTAACAACCGTCCTTCTTGAACAAGTAGTCTAAATATGGTATTAACCCAGTGTCTGGACTATTACTTTAAAAGAAAGAAAAAAAGTACACAAACTGCATAAGTTGTTAAATATTTGCAATTATTTTTTTTTGTAATAATAACAATAATCAATAACAAACTCGTAATTTTGTTTGCCAATCAAGAGGAGAATCCAACAATCAAAGAAACCCGGCCGGGTTTTCAATTTTTTTAGGGTATACAATCGGCTACGAGTATCAATAAAAAAAATTCAAATAAGTTTATTTTAATTAATAAACGAATAAAAAAGTCTAAAATTACAAACAGAGAAGCTAAAAAGCCTTTTGTTGTTACAGTATACAATCGATTTTCGTGGTGATTGTTTAAATCTTAAAATGAGTCATTCCGTAAATCGTTCGCATATATTTATTGTTATTGTTTAATTTGCTCTTCTCGAAATTGGCGACTTGAGAAATGCGCATTGTTTTTTTTTTTTGCCAGGTTAATTCTTTGTTGATTCCGTTTTATATGGCAGATAGACATTATTTCGTCATAATCTAATTGCTATTCATTTCAAAGTTTCTCTATGCATCATAGCCTTCTGGGAGTGGGATGGGCAAAAAACAAACAAAAAACTAATAGAACAAAAATAAACCATTGAGTAATAAAATGTCAACGAAACTATTTAACATACATTTGTTAATATAACTAATCATTAACCGATTTTGGTCTGGTTTTACACATGTGAACATGTATAAAGAAATAGTAATCATTTTTGGGGAGAAAAATGGCATGGTCATCTTGGTAATCAAATTACCTTCATCTAGGGTTTCTTAAAGATGTAAAAAATTTTAGACACTTGCTATTTGTCGTATTTGTTTTTTTTCTGTTTTCAATAAAATTCCTGATAATACATTTCCATTTGTTATGCGATTATTGATTTTTTACTACATTTATTATTTATTCTAAGAAATTTGCCAGCATGACTAATTTTTAAACGAGAGGAAATTGTAGATAATATTTAGTAATATTGATCGTATAAACAATAATCGTCTAAACATTACATGAGTATATAAACATTTAGTCAAAGTTGATTTGTGTGAGAGTCTTTCCTGGGTACCCTGAAAAAAAAAACTTTTTCAGATCTAAATATAATATTGGATAGTCGCAAAAGTTATTTTCGCATTTTGTCAATAGATACCGTTGGAGTCTTTTAACTTCAGTGCCATACCGTATGGTGTTGGAAAGGTAACATTTAAAGGTTCTTTAAACAAATCCATTCATCTTCTTGTCCGGTAAGCTCGTATAAAAATGGTAATAATATGTAGAATAATTTGGACATAAACCCTACCTGCATTTGTATCAGGCTGAAAATGAACCATTTGGGAAGCGAATAGTAACAGGAGGTGAAAAGTGGATCAAATACAACAATCATGTTGTAAAATTGTGAAGCTCACCATGGTGATTTGGTGGGATTCGAAAGCAATCATCTATTATGAGCTACCCTTACAGATCGATCGTCAACAACCCATGATATTGAAGACATCTCGTGTAAGGGTGAAAGAAAATAATGATATAACGCCTTGATTTGAAATCTAAATTCTGTAGATTTTTCCTCAATTATTCGAATGAGTATGAGATGGAAAATCGGGATATGTTATTTTTATTTTTGAGGGCTTTACCAAAACAAAAATGGGCTGCTAAAAACTAAATCCGACACGGTTCTTTGTTGGTGTGCAATGCCTGTAGCTTTCCAGAAGTCCATGATGTCAGAACGGACGATCGGTTTTTTGGGGGGAGGGCTATACCATACGCACCACATTCGGCGCACCTATTTTTGTTGCTAAAAAACTCTAGATTTCCAATTTCATGAAAATCGGAGAAAAATTACGGTTTCTAGAAGGCCAAGAAGTCTAAACATATCGACGGACATGGACCGATACACACCTTATTCGGCACACGTATGTATAGCTCTGAAAAACTGCTTGATTTCCAATTTCTGGCAACTCAAATATCAAGTACGATTTCTAAAAGATCGAAACCGCAAATGGAGGAATAGGTTTATATGGAGGCAATACCAAAACCTAGACCGATATAAAATCTGGACAACATTTGTTATAGAAGTAAAATTTAAAATTTTCGACAGGTAGGTTTATATGGGGCCAATATTAAAACCTAGACCGATATAGTACATCTTCGAGCCTGAACAAAAAATGAATCAGTGTCAAATTTCAGGACGCTACTTTGGTTGTGCTTTTCTTGAAGGCTGTGGCGTGATTATAACAGACAGACCGACTCTGCAATACGTCTTAGAATTTCTCCCTGATAAATAAAACAGTATATATCGGAAATCGATTTTTCGATGTGTTACAAATTTATTTATACCAATCACCATTCTATAAAAAGACCACAACTGATAAACAGAAAGGACTTCGACCTCCATCGGGACAATGCTAGACCTCATGCATCCTTAGGTTAAAATTGGTGCCAGCCATTATTTTACTCACTTAGACTATTCGGTCCATTACGGACTGGTACTTCTCTCTCATGAATTAGTTCTGCCCTCTACTATGTTTAGCTGAATGACCAAGGACCTCGTTGGTCATATGACCGGAATTACAAACTTCAAAAGCCTGTGGAAATTTTGCAGAGAAATCACCAAATGTTTTACGCTGATTGACTAATATATATAGCAGAAAAATTGCAAAAGTTGGTTAATCAAATTCTTCATTTTTTGATCAATAAATAAAAAAAATTATTTGAAGCTTGATTGGTAATAGAAAAAGACTTTTTCGGCATCCAATATAAATAATAATTAATAAAATATTTATCTTATGATTCATAGTAACACATGATAATACCAACTCTTTCAAAAACCTCAAACCATATGAAAAACTACCACATTTCCTTTGCCTCACAAATATTTTGAAATCAAGTGACTGACATATTATGGAGACATTTCCTTCTTATGATTTTTAAATACTTCTGGGAATTCGACGCCCAACATACAAAGCAATGTGTTGGCGTCTAGAGCATAAATAGACACACAACTCTAGAATATCAAAATTACGCCACCAGAAGGAATGCATAACGCATCAAATGCAAACAACAATCATTCCATCAAATTGAAATTTCAAAATTTCATCAAAAATTCCAAAGAAATAACCCAGATGTGAGTAGATAGCAAAAATAAGAAACAGATATGAATTCAATTTCTAAAAGAAATATGAATGTCTATATGATATTGATAATGGAGTGTTGATGAAAAACTATAGAGAGAAAATTTATTAACTTCCAAGTTTTTAACAATAGTTGTTTGTAGTTCCACTTTGCCAAATAAATAATTTAATAATTGTGGTAATTTATGTTAGGCTCTTACACGTTTTCCCCATTTTCTAGAACAATGCTATTGTAACTTATGGTTTTTCCTCTTCATTTGGAGTTGTATTTTTAGTTTTCTATTCGCTTACGGCATTGTGACACTTTCAATAAAAAAATCTATTCATCTTCATACAATATCTTTTTAGCTGTCTATGAGTAGTTTATATTCATCTTTCCTCACCTTAGTTAAGTTTTGATTTTTGTTTCTTTGGGTGCGTGGGACGATAGATCTTCATTATAATTATGGTCTTTATTACAAGCTCTTTATGAGAAATGAGATGGAAAACTGTAGCCTTATGGGAAAACAGCAAACAACAGTTTCATGTATAGTCTCATGAATGACATTTTCAGGTCATATGATTTATATAGGATTTGCCTTTTCCATTGATATTGGAAATATAACCAATTTATAAAATTATATTTGTGTTCGATCTTAAATGATGAAATATTTTTTTAATTCCCTACGAAGTTTTGGATTATTGAACTAAACAGTATACGATCTTTTTACAGAATGAAATGAAACCTCAAAGTGACAAAATCTTCTATACAAATAAAATTTTGATAAAATGTTCTATAGAAATAAAATTTTTATAAAATTTTCTATAGAAAATTTTTTTTTTTTAAATTTCTAAAGAAATAAAAGTTTGACAAAATTTTCTATAGAAATAAAATTTTGACAAAAATTTCTATAGGAAATTTTGACAAAATTTTCTATAAATATAAATTTTTGATAAATTTTCATAGAAATAAAATTTTTATAAAATATTTAAAGAAATAAAATTTTGACAAAATTTTCTATAGAAATAAAATTTTGACAAAATTTTCTATAGAAATAAAATTTTGACAAAATTTTCTATAGAAATAAAATTTTGACAGAATTTTCTATAGCAATAAAATTTTGACAAAATTTGTATAGAAATAAAATGTTGACAAAATTTTTATAGAAATAAAATTTTTATAAAATTTCTAAGGAAACAAAATTTTGACAAAATTTTCAATAGAAAAATTAGAATTTTTAAAAGTTCTAAAATATTAAAATTTTGACAAAATTTTCTATAGAAATAAAATGTTGACAAAATTTTCTATAGAAATAAAATTTTGACAATTTTTTTTATAAAATTTAGCAAAATTTTCTATAGAAAAATAAAATTTTGATAAAATTTTTATAAAATGTTTAAAGAAATACAATTTTGACAAAATTTTCTATAGAAATAAAATTTTGACAAAAATTTCTATAGAAATAAACTTTTGGCAAAATTTTCTACAGAAATTAAATTTTGACAAAATTTTTATAGAAATAAAATTTTGACAAACTGTTCTATAGAAATAAAATTTTGACGATATTTTTAATGGAAATAAAATTTTGACAAAATTTTTATTGAAGTAAAATTTTGAGAAAATTTTCTATAGAAATAAAATTTTGAGAACATTTTCTATAGAAATAAAATTTTTATAAAATTTCTAAGGAAACAAAATTTTGACAAAATTTTCTATAGAAATAAAAGTTTTATATTTCCTAAAAATACTTTAATATCCCCGCCGAAGACTAACGATGTTAGTCGAAATATTGGAGAATAAAGTTAACAAGTAATCAAAAATCGTAAAAAGGATTTTTTATTAAAAGGACCTCAAGCCGAAATAATAATAAAATAAATTAGAACAATAGGTCAACAAAACGAAGGACAGTTTTATAAAAGTTCTAAAATATTAAAATTTTCACAAAATTTTCTATAGAAATAAAATGTTGACAAAATTTTCTATAGAAATAAAATTTTGACAATTTTTTTTTATAGAAATAAAATTTAGCAAAATTTTCTATAGAAAAATAAAATTTTGATAAAAATTTCTATAGATATAAAATTTTGACAAATTTTTTTATAGAAATAAAATTTTGACAAAATTTTCGATAGAAATAAAATTTTGACAAATTTTTTTATAGAAATAAAATTTTGCAAAATGAGATGTTTTTATGTTAAAATTTTCTTCAAATTTTTCTAGATTATGTTTGGCTTCAGTGGCAACCGTAAATATCAGCCCAAAGAGAAAATTAAAGAATATGATTGTATTTCATAGGGACATAAAACCTAAAAATGAGTGATATATCACACTCAACAGTTCTATAAAATAACAAGTATATACAGCATTAAGTTCGGCCGGGCCGAATCTTAAATACCCACCACCATGAACCAAATATTAGGGTTTCCTTTGATATTTCAGGAGGGCTTGAGAACTTGAGGACTCTTCCCGAAGATAAATTTAAAGATTTCACCTATGAGGACTATATCAGATTCTGGATTTATAAGAACCATTTTTGTTTGAGTTTTAGAGGAATCATTAACATCTCTTGTAAGTGTGCAAGAAAATTATAAATAACGTCTTGATTTGAAATCTTAAATCTGTAGAAGTAAAATCTGGAAATTTTTCAATTTTCATGATCAGTGCGCCTTCTACACCCTCAAGAAGTGAAGTCGGTCTATATAGAGGCATTACAAAATGGACCGATAAAAGCTTAATTCGACACAGGTTTTTACGAGCCTAAAATACCAGAATATTTACAATTTCAGGCAAATCAGATAAAAACTACGGTTTCTAGAAACCCAAGGAGTTAAATCGGGAGATCGTTCTTATGGGGGCTATACCAAAACATGGACCGATACTCACAATTTTTGGCACACGTATTTGTGGTCATAAAATACCTCTAGATTTCAAATTTCAGGCAAATTGGATAAAAACTACGATTTCTATAAGCCCAAGACCCCAAATCGGGAGGTCGGTTTATATGGGGTCTATATCAAAACCTGGACCGATATAGCCCATCTTCGAACTTGACCAGCCTGCAGACAAAAGACGAATTTGTGCAAAATTTCAGCACGATTGCTTCGTTATTGAATACTGTAGCGTGATTACAACAGATAGACAGACGGACATCGTTATATCGTCTTAGAATTTCTCCCTGATCAAGAATATATATACCTTATATATTCGGAAATCGATATTTCGATGTGTTACAAACGGAATGACAAACTTATTATACCCCCGTAAGTATTAGGAAAAATTTATTGATATGAAAATGGAGCGTGTAAGAAATTTTTCTTCCTCTTTCCTGTACACTCTTGGGCTCAGTTGTATCTGATTATCTTTCCTGAGGCCTTATTTCAGTGGGGCGTTATTTGGTGGAACTGGTTAAAATTAAGGTTCTTATTTGAGTTCCTATTTTTCATTTTACATTGAAATAATAGGCCCCAGGAAATAACACCCTAATGAAATACTACCCCGCCTTAAGGAAATAAAACCCCAAAGTTTAATATATATGTACAAAATAAAATCTTAAGTATTATTGATATGAAATTAAAGCACGTAAGAAATAAATAAATGAATAATATGGTCCCATGAAAATTAGCACCAAAACCTAAATGAGCCAGGACCCCATAGTTATGTGGAAAATAACAACTCCAAATGTTTATGGTTTTTGAGGAGTAAGTTTATTTTACTATTGGTCCCATTTGCATTGTGAAAATAAACTCCAACTTCTTGTTGGGATTGTGCTTCGTTTTCAATTGGGTTATATTTTCACTTTCAGGGATTTTACAATGGTGGCTACTATACACAAGTGTGTTGTTGTAAATATCTAAATAGCATTGCGTGGACGGTGAAGAATTGGAGCCATAAACTACTGAAGAATATTGCCATGATTATCACATTTTTGGAGCTTTGTATTTTTGTTGCAGTAAAAAAAGTAAACTCATATATGGAGAAAAGAACTACTTCGTACGAAATTAAATTGTAATCAAATTTTTGAGATTTCCACAATTGGATAAATTTTAACTAAAACACAATAATGGCCATAAATTAAAATAAAGTTAAATTGGCTATATTTTGAGTCCAGAATATCTTTCCTATAATTGCATATGGAACCCACGAATAAAAATATATCAAACTATATACTAGCAGTGTAATAGAGTTCATTCAAACTTACCCTTGGATTCTTTTGAAAATCGCATGTGACAGTGGTAAATGCATTCTTCTTTTCACACTGACAATGACCATTGCAAATATCTTTTCTCGGTTCGGTGACTAGATTCAAAGTAACCATATTGGCATTTTTCCCCTTTGAACCGGATCCCGCTCCGGAAAACCTCTCCTCTTTTGTATAGAACTTTTGCGGTTTGAGGGGAGTGCGTAAACCATTTGAAGCTAGATAAGCGGCTGAATTATAGGGATAAGAATTGCCTGAATTGTGGCTACTATTGTTGGATATTTCATCGTTGATTAATGCATAATCAACTTTGGTTAAACGCGCTACTCGATGTAGTAGCTTATCGTTGTTGCTATTTATGACAGAGGTGGCAATGGAGCTTTTGATGGCATTGCTTTCATCACTTATGGCCGATGGGGCTGCATTCGATGTAAAATCTTTATCACAGTAAACGGGGGGAATTGTCGCCGCCAAGATTTGTAGGAAAATCAAACAAAACTGGACAATGACCCACATTGTTGATGTATTTCTTGGTGCTGCTACTGCTGCCGTTTTGATTCTTCTGGTTTTAGTTGTTTGTGGTGAATATGATAATAATGGCTTAGGACGGATCATTTTTGTTTTTGGTGTAGGTGTGTGTATATGTGTTAGCGAGAGTGTATGGTGTCGTGTGTATGTGTGTGTTTGAAACGATATTATGAAATTGTGACAAACTTTAATATTTTAATGGTATATCTTTGGTTAGTGGATAACTATAAACTTAGTGGTCAAGACTTAGGAACCAAAACTTCATTTATTTTACATGTTTTTGTTGTTGTATTTTCTTTCACTTTTTTATTGTTAAAAATAATTAATTTTGCCTTTTGTTTTGCTTCGAATAAACGAACAATTAACGCCCGTAAGCGTAACGTAACTTCTTTGCTTTTTTTTAATGATGGTTTTTTATAATTAAGCTTTCTCTTTAAATGCACTTTGGGAATTTTTGTTAATTAACACTTTTTTAATTCCATTTAATTTAAGACATTTTTTTTTCTCATGGATATCTAAAAATTTGTTATCTTTAATTTTTTTATTTTCGATTAAGGCAACGAAACGTACTACCGATATTATTTCACTGATGATTAGACTCCGTCATCATTCCATTTTCTATTCCAACAAATCTTCGAATCGATACGATCACCTCCGGGTTTAACTCAATACTAAATGACTGTATATCTTAGAGCAATGTACATCCAATGGATAGTCAGTCGTTCGTATTCTCAACAGAATCCAAGAGATTTATTTTTAATGCTCATCACTTTCTCTTTGTACTCTTGTGTACTCGCATTACACCAACACCCATCTGTGTATGCGTATCGAGAGAGAGAGTTAGGTAGATACTGAGGTTTCTTAGAGTTTTGCAGGTTGTTTTCATTCATACGAACACCCAATAACACCCAATTTTGAATTCAGCAACAGATTGTGTTGACTGCTTTACACGATTATTCTCTCTCTCTCTTTTCAACCAGAGATGTAATGTAGTAATTGAAGTTGTTTTGTTATTATTGCCTTGCTGGAGTTGGAGAACACTATGTATATCTTTATCGCTTATAGACATTCGAACGTTCAACCATAGAGCTAGATTTTTTGAATTCTCTCTCAGAATGAAAACAAAAAACTTGTTGGTTTTTTTACCCAGTTGGAAAATTTTTGTAGATGTGTGCATGTTTTGTTAAAATATAAATTTTATAAACAGAATACACAACAATTCTTAGGTAGACGAATAAGTATGGCCTGTTTTTATCGCCGGTTGGGATATTGTTATTCTTTATTTATGAGCACAAAATTATCTTTGTAAACAACATATGCATATGAATTTTGTCAAAACAAATCCTAAATATAAATTAAAAGAAAATGTCGTAAAAATCCAGCCAAAATTATAATTTTTATAAAACTGAGAATGATAACTTTTTAGGATAACTAGGACATTTGAGTGTAATAGAATATATACAGTTATGTGAGAAATTATAGGGGCAGTGCCTACCAACATTTAGATAACATTAAAAACCGAACAAAAAATCGAAAATTCTTTGTTGTTTAAATGATTTTTTTTTTCTTAAAAGGTAGAGACAATATTAGAATCAAAATTTTTGTTACTATTGTACGAGTAATTCGATATTTTTGTGATTTGTTATAAAATGACATGATTTACGTGTGAAAAAAATAAGGACACTTCATGAAAGTTTAAACCTATTATCAAATTAAGTAAAATTATAGAAATATATACTGAATATTGTTCCATAAAGCCGTAGTCTTACATTAGTACTTATTAGCATTAAATCGACCAAATTTTGACGAAAATATAGGTGTATGGTTCCACGCATCCTTTATTAGATTCCAGAGCTCATCGCAAATTGATGTACACTTTCCCCTGATTGGGCGTTTAACTTCGTTGCACAAATTTTCTATAGGGTTCAATTCTGGGGACTGTACCGCTAATTCTAACACATTGATTTTATTGTCCTGGAACCACTTCTTAGTGTACCTTGCTGTATGTTTTGGGTCATTATCCTGTTGGAAGATCCATTTGAGTGGTATATTTTCTTCGGCACACGGTAGCATTGTATTTTACAAAATACCTGTGTATGTTAATTAACTAATTTCATTATATTCTGTATACGGTAGATAGAACCCACACCATAATACCAAAATGACCCCCATAACATGATGCTGCCACCACCGTTTTGGACCGACTTCAAAGTATATTTGGGATTGAATTCTTAATGGATAGGTCTTCTTACATAGAGGACACATCTATCAGAAGAAAACCTCTAAGAGAAGCAAATTTCCGGTTGAAATTTTGGTACATGGTGTTAGTATAGAGTCTCTAACAACCATTCAAAAATTGGTCCACATCGGTCCATAATTATATATAGCCCCCATATAAATCGATCCCCAGATTTGAGGCTCCGCAACCTCTAAGAGTAGCAAATTTCATCCGATCCGGCAGAAATTTGGTACATGGTGTAAGTATATGGTCTCCAACAACTATGCAAAAATTGGTCGACGTCGGTCCATAACTATATATAGCCCCCATATAAACCGATCCCCAGATTTGGCTTGCGGAGCCTCTAAGAGAAGCAAATTTCATCCAATCGGGCTGAAATCTGATACATGGTGTTAGCATATGATCTCTAACAACCATGCAAAAATTGGTCCACATCGGTCCATGATTATATATAGCCCCCATATAAACCGATCCCCATATTTGACCTCCGTAGTCTCTTGGAAGACCAAAATTTATCTGATTCAGTTGAAATTTGGTACGTGGTGTTAATATATGGCCTCAAACACTCATGCAAAAATTGGTCGAAATAGGTCCATAATTATATATAGCCCCCATATAAACCGATCCCCAGAATTGACCTCCGGAGCCCCTTGGAAGAGCAAAATTCATCCGATTCGGTTGAAATTTGGTACGTGTTGTTAGTATATGATATTTAACATCCATGCCAAAAGTGGACCATATCAGTCCATAATCATATATAGCCCCCCATATAAACCGATCCCCAGATTTGGGTTTGGAGACTCTTGGAGAAGCAAATTTCATCCGAGTCAGTTGAAATTTGGTACATTGTGCTAGTTTATGGCCGTTAATAACCATGCCTAACTAGGTCTATATCGGTCTATAGTTATATATAGCCCTCAGATAAATCGATCCCCAATCACACAAAAATTGGTCCATATCAAATTCATAATTGTATATAGCCCCCATATAAGCGACCCCCATATTTAAATTCTGGCTCTCTACGTACCGTGCAAAAATCCATATCGATTCGTAATTATTTGTAGACTTACCTATACATACCTTTTTTGTCTAATATATACCACGTATGGACTAACTCACAATTTAGAAAACGATGTTAAGAAGTTTTATGATACCTTGCCATCGGTAAGTATTATCACAACGCAAGTAATTCGATTGTGGATGACTGTCATTCGTAGAAGTTTCTACGGAATCCATGGGGTACATAAGATTCGGCCTGGCCGAACTTACGGCCGTATATACTTGTTTTTTTACCAAAACGCAAAACTGTCCTTATTATTTTTCACAGCAGAAATCGCCCATTTTGCAAAGAAAATGTTTTGTTATGAAAACAAAAGGGAGAGAAACACAAATTTTAACCGCATTTCTTAATTTCGTCTACACCAAATTTCTTTTATCAAAAAATCTTTCATTTTATATGAATTATTAAACACAAAAACGATTAATGCTTATTATTTTCCACACAACTGTATATTTTTATAAATAGGAGAAATTATTACATAGTTTACCTCATTTTTCTGCTTCTTAAGAACAATTTTTCGCTTGCATTAGTATAATTTCCTCAATAAGGAATGTTAGGAGATATGACTGCAATAGGTTTAATATAAAGCAATGTAAACCGATATACAGTGAGCGTCATAATAAAGTGCACATAACATAATAATTTATTTTAAAATACATTTTATTAATTTTCATAATAAAATTTGTATCTTTATTTATAAAATTATGTAAATAAATGTTTTTATTATATTTAAATCGTTGCAATATTTTTTATTTTAAAAAGCCCTGTCTTTGACTCAGAATAAATACATTTTTTTTTTTAATTCTACTATCTATGGAACCGAATAAAAATTTTCGTTGCCACTCCATTATGAACACCCCCAATATTGACAGAGCAATAAATAAATGAGAAACATTCTATTAATGTGATTATACGGGTTGACTGAATGGACTATGAAATAAATTCTTATAGTTTTGTTGTTGGTTTTTGAAATTTTCTCATTAGATTAGAGCTGCTGCATTAATAAAGTCGTATTTTTCATGTGCCAACGTGCGTACGTTCGCATTTTCATGCGTAAGAGTGTAGGTATGTATGTATGTGTGTGATGTTGTTGGTCTTTAAACTTCCATCATATTAATACTCTTTCCCCTCTTTTATTCAATAACACTCTCCCGCTATTCAAAACAAGAAACTATCCCCATTACTCTCCCTTCCGTTACAAAACCGTCGCATGAGAGTTAATTCGGCCTTTGTGCTTAAGAAACCACCACATTACACATTTGTTGCATTCGAAGCTTGTGTCTGTGACTCGATATCTCTATGTGGTTGGTTGAGTTATTCTTTCCTTTCGTTTCCTTTATTACAGCTGATCTTGTTTATTTTGTTTTGTTTTGGTTTATTGTCGGTTCGTTGCATTGTTCTTTTGTCCTATGCTATGCATGGAGTACACTGACATAGGTGGTTGGTTTTGAACTCCCCATAAATTCGAACGCAATGTATCCCCCATGTAGATAGCTCTGTATGCCATAGAGTTGAGTGGCAGTAATCATTAACGAATCTGTAGACATGAGGGAGAAAAGAGAGTCTGGAGTAGCAAAAAAGTCTACAGAAACTTGTTTTTATTGTGAAGATTTAAATATTGTCCATTACATTACGAAGAATACAACTAACGCACGAACATATGTTCGAATTGGGAGTAGTATTTATAAATACAATATCTCATGCTGATATAGATGAAATGACGAGCGAGGTAGGTTGGATCAGGCTGAGACCAAAAACCGTTTAGCTCCGAACAAATATTTAATCCATTACCGCCCTCTATCCTAATATAGGGACACCTGTTTGAAGTCAAGCAACTATGAGCTACCCGTTATTTTTGTAATTTTAAATACACGTATGACAGCTTTATACTGCATCTGATCTATAAACAAAGACACGTGGTCGCATTTGATAAAGGAGTGTCATATTAGTGCGTTATTCTTATATTCTTGTTATTATTCGGATTAATTTCGCAAAAAACGTGCAATAGTTTTATGTGTACCAAGTAATCTAAAATCTATAATACTTCGCATATAAAATCTCGATTGTGTGTAGATAAAACTGTAATAAAAAGTTTAATGCCCATATTCATAATAATTTACTGACATTTTATCGATGGAATTATACTTTTATGAATATGGGGGTAAAATTTTACTACCAGGTAATGGAGATTTTTGGAGAATTTCATATTTAATCTGCCCAACATTTTTTTCTAAAAATGTATTATAAATAATTTATGACACAATAATTTCCCGCGGCGAAGTTAATTATATGGTATAAAAATTCAATTTCGGTACCCTTTTTATATGAGCGTGAGGATTGAGTTTACATTACATTATAGTTTCAGTTATAGCGGTTGAATAATTAAATCAATATTGTCAGATAAATTGATACGATTATTCGGCACCATTTGATCTCTCTTTAAGAGTTTCAAGTGTTAAAAAATTGTGCTAAACAGGGACAAAAAAATAACAACCATCACTGTGGTATAACAATGGACAAGGGCTGTCGCCCTAGTAAGATAGCGATATGAAATTGCTTTTAGTTTATTTTTTCTTTTCTTCATATTGTTGAGTTTGTCTTATTGTTCGTTGAGTATAACAGCAATTTGAAATTGCTTGAAATATCGGTTTGCCACTATACCTGACCTAAGCTAATTATGCATCTGTCCGGGAAGTCTTCAATTGACCCACCAATATCAATTGAAATCGTGTTTAACAAACAAAATCTATAAATTTCCCAACTACGCATATGTCCCTCGTTAATAGCCGATCGTCGATGATATATACAATCCATCATCATACACACACGACACCATCAGCGTATATTCAAAACAATATACGCACGTACTCACATTCAATCAAACAATGCATATTACAAACACACTTGTTCTCTCCCATACCAGTTGGATGTGGTGACGGCGGCGACAGTATCAGTGGTGGAGGTGGAGTGATAATTTTTCACTTGCCCTTTTCTTTAGTCGAAGCCTTTGTTGTTGTTGTTTTCTGTAGTTGGTTGTTTTCATTGTGTAGATGCTCTTATTTCTACACGTCTTCGTCTTGTTTGTTTGTGTTGTTGTTATTTTTGCATTCGATTTAAGCGATAATAGGGTGTTTAAAATTGACACTAAACGTTTATTGAATGGAATTGTTTAAGGATCGAACATACATTAAACAATAGTGTGTAGTACGAAGTACCCTCATTCTTCGTAACACTTCTGGGGGCAATTAGATCGATGTACAATATCTTATTTATGTGTTATCTGTTCTCTGTCTCTCGTTGAGTAATATTAATTGAGAGTAGTGTATGTAATTCTCTCCCACTTTGTTTGATTTGCTTATTTATAAAGAGGCATAGTGATGCGTGTATTTGTGAAAAATCCTCCATTTGTTAAAGTTGCAAATTTCCTAAGCGTAGAGAGAGAGAGCGAATACTTGTGCATACAAATTCATGCGGGGGACTTTGTTATTGCAATACCGTTGGATTACAGTTTTTTTCATGACAATTCAAGTTTAGGGAGATATACAGAGTGGGTGAATAACGTCTGTTTTCTTAACTCCTCTTACCACAGTCTCTTGATCATTGAACAAGGAATAAGATACAACAATCTGTTCTTTCCACTATAATCAAATGGAACGCTGTAAATCACATCAACTAAAGACATATAAAAAATACCACAAAAATCATAACTTTTGTCATCTCATCAGCAGCAGACACCAAACATAACAATAACATTGTACATAACTGCTGCATCTTTACATCTCCACATTATGTCGTAGTCTGTGAATGACTTTTTTTGACAGAAATTTATTTGTAATGTCGCTGTGATGACATGGAAGTATTTACGTTGACATACCCAATTCTGGGTAATTGTTTACCCAATTACTGATATTCTCGTTTCGTAGATTGTTGTAATTTAATCAAAAATATTACTTGGAAATGTATACATGAGGCTCTACTTTCTAATTGTTAAGGGCTGTCTGGGTATTTGGGGGGAGACATAGCGAATGTTCATTATTTTTGTTTTATATTTACCAGTGTGAGGACAAGATTTTGTGGGGTTTTTACCACTCTTTTTTTATACCTTTCATAATTATAGGTTGAAGAATATTTTAATTTAGGTACCATTTTACTCAAAGTGATTGTGTTCAATTCATCTCCAGATTTGATCTTGCTCAAGTAGTTTGTCCGCAAAATATATTCTCAACAAAAAGTGAACCAATTATGAATTCACATATTGTGATTGAGATGTTCTTTACGAGTATAAAGCTTGTCTGGAACGTTGACACCAAATATTTTCAAAAATTCGCAATTTTTCTAGAAAGGATTTAGCATTTTTTTTTTGCAAAATTTAAATAATTTTTACCATTTTATTAATTCTTAATCTGTTTTTAACCTATTTGAAACAACAAAATTTAAGTTTTTCATTAAAAAATATGCTGGGAAGCAAACAAAAATTGTCGATACAAGTTTGATCTTTTTAAAAAAATGAACAAACGAACAACGTTGTTTCTCTGCGTGTTTAAAGTGTTTATTGTTCCCACAACAGTCCTTAGAATTAAACATCAAGTTTGTCACCAGTAGATATCATTATTATTTGATCTTTGTATTCTTTGAGAAAATGATAAAATGCAGTGATTGACTTCGATCCAATGTTCAAATCGCTTAAAGACAGAGAACCAGATTGATGGTGGTACCCAAGAAAACTGGTTTAGTTTTCCACATGATACCTAGAATGTTCCATTATTACCACTTTCATCAAAGAAAGAAAAATAGAAATGCCGGCAGCTGCTGGCTATTGAACTTTTAGGTTCAATTTTAACGCCATAGTAAATGCTTTGATTCATTCAGATTTCAATTCTTCTTCTATTTGCTCCCCAATCCTCAAGCAATCATAATGCTATTGAATGTGAAATAATAGTAAACAACAGTTTGACAGCAAGTATTGAACTATGGATCTTATGATATCACTTTTTCCCCCACTAAATCCGGATGTGAAGTTAATTTTCTATTTATTCCCATCTCAAAATGTCAGCCTAGTGATAGTAGAATAATAGATAACCTGTTCTTGGAATTTTCGTTTTTGTTTTTTTTTTTTGTGGACGCTTTAAATTGTAAGTCGTTGAATTGTAATTTTTATGACATGTTCATATAATTTGTATTTAATTAAATGGGGACGACGATGGACCTATCAACCATTAACGTTATGTTTATTTTTCCCATATATTAGTGTTTATTTTTTTCATTATCACTTTGGGCACCCACGCGATTGAAGGTTATTTTTCTGAATAGGTTTCATTATAAAATACAGTAATTGTTACGATTTACATGGCAGAAATTATAAAACTAAAACCCATTCAGCAAATTCGAAAAGTAAAATTTCGATTATTATAACATACACTATAAGCCGTTCTGGGGTCAAAAGTATATTAAGGTACTTCTTCAACTCAGGCAATGAAGTGAATAAGGCTGGTCCAAAATTCATATATCTACCACTATGCAGATGTATCATCAGTTTTTATACCCTCCACCATAGGATGGGGGGTATATTAACTTTGTCATTCCGTTTAAAATACATCGAAATATTGATCTAAGACCCCATAAAGTATATATATTCTGGGTCGTGGTGAAATTCTGAGTCGAGCTGAGCATGTCCGTCCGTCCGTCTGTTGAAATCACGCTAACTTCCGAACGAAACAAGCTATCGACTTGAAACTTGGCACAGGTAGTTGTTATTGATGTAGGTCGGATGGTATTGCAAATGGGCCATATCGGTCCACTTTTACGTATAGCCCCCATATAAACGGACCCCCAAATTTGGCTTGCGAGGCCTCTAAGAGAAGCAAATTTCATCCGATCCGGCTGAAATTTGGTACATGGTGTTAGTATATGGTCTCTAACAACCATGTAAAAATTGGTCCACATTGGTCTATAATTATATATAACCCCCATATAAACCGATCCCCCGATTTGGCTTGCGGAGCCTCTAAGAGAAGCAAATTGCATCCGTTCCGGCTGAAATTTGGTACATGGTGTTTGTATATGGTATGTAACAACCATGCAAAAATTGGTCCATATCGGTCCATAATTATATATAGCCCCCATATAAACCGATCACCAGATTTGACCTCCGGAGCCTCTTGGAAGACCAAAATTCATCTGATTCAGTTGAAATTTGATACGTGATGTTAATATATGGCCTCAAACACCCATGCAAAAATTGGTCGATATCGGTCCATAATTATATATAGGCCCCAAGATTTGACCTCTGGAGCATCTTGGAAGAGCAAAATTCTTCCCATTCAGTTGAAATTTGGTACGTGATGTTAGTATATGGTATCCAACAACCATGCAGGAATTGGTTCCTATCAGTCCATAATTATATATAGCTCTCATATAAACCGATCGCCAGATTTGACCTCCGGTGCCTTTTGGAGAAGCAAAATTCATCCGATCTTGTTGAAATTTGGTACGTGGTGGTAGTATATGACATTTAACAACTATGCCAAAAGTAGTCCATATCAGTCCATAATCATTTATAGCCCCCATATAAACCGATCCCGAGATTTGGTTTTGGAGCCTCTTGGAGGAGCAAATTTCATCCGATTGAGTTGAAATTTGTGGATGACAGTATTTCGAAGAAGTTTCTACGCAATCCATGGGGGAGGGTACATACACGCAAAAAAATAATTCTTTCCTCCCAAACGAAATTTTAGACAAACAAAGTTCGTTTCTCATTTGCTTTTCGTTGAATTTGGAAGAAAAGTATATACTTTTTGTGATAAACGTTTAGTTTGGCACCGTGGAGCAGTGGTTACTACGTCCGATTTGCATGCCAAGGGTCGTGGGTTCGATCCCTGCTTCTGACAAAGTTGTTTTTTTTTTGTTTTTTTTTACATATATACCAGATATGTTCGGAAGATTCCGAAAAAATGTTCAACATTACATTGTAGTATATTAAATTTTGAACTGTAAAACGTGTCTTATTAAAGACCTAAATTCAGAAAAGAACAGTGTTTGATATAAACGAAATGGACTGTGTTGTTGTTTCAAAAATAACTTTTTTTATTGAAAAAATAAAAATTTTGTAACAAACGAATTTTTTTGGTGATAAAAGTTTAAAATTTTCGAAGCAATTCAAAAAACTCTAACAAAAGAAAAACGTTTTCGGTATACGTTTTCCAAACGGTTTTTTTCTTTGCGTGTAAGATTCGGCCTGGCCGAACTTACGACCGTATATACTTGTTTATGCTCAAAACTGTTCGGAGCAGTGGGTAATATAGTCGAGACCGCCGACCTTTGAATTTAATTACTATTTTTTTGTGTACGTTAGTTAAATGATCTAAAGAGGAGAACAAAATTATACACAAATGAAGCATACATATTTATTAAATAGTTCAGAATTTCTTAAAATGTTTAAATTTTACCACAAATAAGCCCAACTTAAAATTTGTATGACGATAAAGAAATCTTTGGACCACGGTCGTCACAGTTAGTAGAATTCTACCAAAAATGGTACATTTTTTACTGTTTGGTAGATTGGTAGAATTCTTGAAGTTTTGAAGACTTTGAAAATATTCCCAACTAAGAGGTACTTCACAAATAAATAAAATTTTCGACAATTTTTTCTATAGAACTAAATTTTTGACAAAATTTTTATACAAATAAAATGTTGACAAAATTTCTTATTGAAATAAAATTTTGACAAAATTTTCTATAGAAATAAAATTTTGACAAAATTTTCTATAGAAATAAAATTTTGTCAACATTTAGAAATATAATTTTGACAAAATTTTCTATAGAAATAAAATGTTGACAAAATTTTTTATAGAAATATAATTTTGACAAATTTTTTATAGAAATAACATTTGACAAAATTTTCTATAGAAATAAAGTTTTTACATAATTTTCTATAGAACTATTACTTTTAAAAATTTTCTATAAAAATATTATTTTGACAAAAATGTCTATAGAAATAAAATTTTGACAAAATTTTTTATAGAAATAACATTTGACAACATTTTCTTTGGAAATAAAATTTTGACAAAATTTTCTATAGAAATAAAATTTTGACTATTTTCTATAAAAATGAAATGTTGAAAAACTTTTTTATAAAAATAAAATGTTGACAAAATATAATATAAAATATAACTTTTTTTGTTTGGTAGTAAAATTTGGTAAAATTTTCTCCAAATTTTGGTAGATTATTTTTGGCTCGAGTGTCAACCGTGATGTTTCCTTGAATTTAAGACATGAAACCCTTTTCTTAAATTCGTGATAACTGCATATAAAACTATATTTGGTTTATAGAAGTATCAGAGAACTCGGAATTAAAAACCGCCTCCTTGAAAGAAGTTAAAACTATTTTGATCCACATAAACCTTCTTTGAGTGAATTAAAAAAAAAAATATTTTTATATATCCATAATGTTTTTTGTTTGATTTAGAAAAGGTACCCTTAATTTAATGGAGAGGCGCAGATTTTAAAGATGTGTGACCAAAAATAATAAAATTTCTTTGGAAATAAAATTTTGACAAAATTTTCTATAGAAATAAAATTTTGACTATTTTCTATAAAAATGCAATTTTGAAAAACTTTTTTATAAAAATAAAATGTTGACAAAATATAATATAAAATATAACTTTTTTGTTTGGTAGTAAAATTTGGTAAAATTTTCTCCAAATTTTGGTCGATTATTTTTGGCTCGAGTGTCAACCGTGATTTTTCCTTGAAATTAAGACATGAAACCCTTTTCATAAATTCGTGATAACTGCATATAAAACTATATTTAGTTTAAAGAAGTATCAGAGATTCGGAATTAAAAAATCGCCTCCTTGAAAGAAGTTAAAAATATTTTGATCCATATAAACCTTCTTTAAGTGAATTTAATAAATATTTATATAAATCGATAATGTGTTTTTTGTTTGATTTAGAAAAGGTACCCTTAATTTAATGGAGAGGCGCAGATTTTAAAGATGTGTGACCCAAAATAAATGAAGTTAATTTTTAAACAAAGTTTATAAAATTTTATTATTTTAGAGAAATTTTCCTTAACTCTGTGTTTTAAAACTTATTTCGTTTTAGGAAATATTTTTTTTTTGAGTATAGGCGATACATCTTCATCTTTATTTCTTTTTTGTTTAAGTCAAAGCCTTTTTGCCTAAATGTAGTGTAAACAAAAGTATATTTAAATATTCATTTATAAATTAGAATATATTTAAATCATAAAATGTTTTTTTTTTAATCTCATATCACTAAATAATTCTACTTTTTATAAAATCTAATGTTTCAATTTATTTCAAACACCCCATTGGCTGTTGTAATACATAAGCATTAAAACTTTATCAAAATGCATCCGCATTTAGATTTTTGTGTTTGTGTGTTTTCTTCATTAAGTCACAATTAAAGCATCTGCACTTGAATGGGGGACGAATTGGCTGATGGGATGCATCTAAATCTGAATTTAGAATTGTGATTACAGCCGAAGTCAATGTTGTACTTGATTTCAGTTCGCTGATGAACGACTTACATTCATAAGCTGATGGGGTCATTACAAAACAATAAGTTTGCCTACCTCCCTCTCTCCCACACTGTTCTCCATTCCTTCCACATAGATTTCAGACTTATTGACAGTCGGGTGACTACAGCCCCCCCCCACAAGTTTGTTGAAAGCCAATGTTTTGTGTTTGATTTGTTTCTATCATTTTTCTGTTTTGTTGTTGTTTTTTTTTATTCTCGACTTTTGTAAAGTTATTAATGTTATAATTATCATGTAAATTTCTATATTCTATTGAGGAGGAAAATTGTCCAGTCGTTATAGACGGACAAAAATTCAAAACGAAATGAACTGAGTTGAATGCTTCACTGGCGCGGCTCTATCTATCTATGTCCATATGTATATGGACTTGTGATTGGGTGATTATGGTTGAATTGAGGCAAAAGTGCATATTTTCCATAAAGGAAAATAAATAAATGTTATTAACATTTGTAATGATTGCAAATAAAGCAAAGTAACTGTGGACATAAATATAATTATGAAGACTCATCTCAATGTATACATACATGTAGGTCGACAAATTTACAATAATTTGTAGCTGGGTAACGAATATTTAAAGCCATGTTGCTTAATGAAATGAAATAAATGCCACATAATTAGCTTGGAACAAATAACAAAATCCTTGAAAGAAGGTTCTAATCTCTGGATCAGCGTTGCCACTACGAAATTTTATTTTGGACCAAAATTTTTCCAAAATCGGACCAAAATTCCCTCCAGAGGACCAAATTTTCAATTTTGAAGAAACATGCTTTAAAAAATATTTTATTGTTGTGACATACATAGTGCTTTTATTAAAAAAGTATAGTAAATGAGAAAGGACTGATATGATTTAGTGGTTGACATCAAATCGACTTTTCAACTTCAAAAGGGTGAATTTTAAAGTCAATTTTAGTTGATATCAACGCGAATTTTTAATGGATTTTCTATGGTTGAAATGGTATCTAATTCCACACTGAAAAAAAGCTTTCACGGCTCCAAAGATTTTGCCTTTACGCTTACGATTTTGGTATTGATTCCGAGCTACACTCAAAAAAAAAAGTGAACTCTCTATTTCACTAAAGCCAATTTAACATTAGTTAAATTAAATAAAAACAGGACAAAATATACACAAGTTAAGCATTAAGATATACTAAATTCGTGTTTCTCACAACATAGTTCATTATTTATTCTTATACCCTCCACCATAGGATGGGGGTATATTAACTTTGTCATTCCGTTTGTAACACATCGAAATGTTGCTCTAAGACCCCATAAAGTATAAATATTCTGGGTCGTGGTGAAATTCTGAGTCGATCTAAGCATGTCCGTCCGTCCGTCCGTCTGTTGAAATCAACTTCCGAACGAAACAAGCTATCGACTTGAAACTTGGCACAAGTAGTTGTTATTGATGTAGGTCGGATGGTATTGCAAATGGGCCATACCGGTACACTTTTACGTATAGCCCCCATATAAACGGACCCTCAGATTTGGCTTGCGGAGCCTCTAAGAGAAGCATATTTCATCCGATCTGACTGAAATTTGGTACATGGTGTTGGTATATGGCCTCTAACAACCATGCAAAAATTGGTCCACATCGGTCCATAATTATATATAGCCCCCATATAAACCAATCCCCAGATTTGGCTTGCGGAGGCTCAAAGAAAAACAAATTTCATCCGATCCGGCTGAAATTTGGTACATGATGTTGGTATATGGTCTCTAACAACCGTGCCAGAATTGGTCCATAATTATATATAGCCCCCATATAGAACCTACTCCAGATTTGACCTCCGGAGCCTCTTGGAGGAGCAAAATTCATCCGATCTGGTTCAAAAGTGGAACGTGGTGTTAGTATATGGTCTCTAACATCCATGCAAAAATTGCTCCACATCGGTTCATAATTATATATAGCCCCTATATAAACCGATCCCCAGATTTGGCTTGCGGAGCCACTAAGAGAATCAAATTTCATCCGATCCGGTTGCAATTTGGAACATGGTATTAGTATATGGTCTATAAAAACCGTGCCAGAATTGGTCCATATCGGTCCATAATTATATATAGCCCCCATATAAACCGTTCTCCAGATTTGACCTCCGAAACCTCTTAGAGAAGCAAAATTCATCCGATCCGGTTCAACTGTGGAACATGGTGTTAGTGTATGGTCGCTAGCAACCATATCAAAATTGGTCCATATCGATCTGTAGTTATATATATAGCCAATCCCCAATCACACAAAAATTGGTCCATATCGGTTCATAATCATGGTTGCCACTCGAGCCAAAAATAATTACCAAAATTTTATTTTTATAGAAAATTTTGTTAAAATATTATTTCTATAGAAAATTTTGTTAAAATTTCATTTCTATAGAAAATTTTGTCAAAACTTTATTTCTATAGAAAGTTTGGTCAAAATGTTATTTCTATTAAGGGTGATACGGTCAAAATTTGGTCAAGGGAAAACGCATGTAAATCGGTGAAATCGTTTATTTAAAAAATCAAATTAAATTCCTTTTTCAAGTTCAATTAGTATAAAATTCAGGAAAAATATTCAGTTAGGCTTTCGCTCTTCCAAATCCGAATTGCCGGGCCTCACGCTTGACACCTGCCATCAGATTTTGTACAGCCACCTTGTCCACCTTCTTCGCCGCAAAAAGCCAGTTTGCCTTGAACTGCTGCTCGTCCTTAGCAGTTTTTTGGTCTTCTTTAGGTTCCGCTTGACAATAGCCCAGTATTTCTCAATTGGGCGGAGCTCTGGCGTGTTGGGAGGGTTCTTGTCCTTGGGAACCACCTGCACGTTGTTGGCGGCGTACCACTCCATGGCCTTTTTACCGTAATGGCAAGATGCCAAATCCGGCCAAAACAGTACGGAACAACCGTGTTTCTTCAGGAAAGGCAGCAGACGTGTATTCAAACACTCTTTCACGTAAATTTCTTGGTTGACAGTCCCGAAAGCTATGAAAATGCTGCTTTTCAAGCCACAGGTACAGATGGCTTGCCAAACCAGATATTTCTTTGCGAACTTTGACAGTTTTATGTGTTTGAAAATATCTGCTACCTTTCCCCTTCCTTTTGCCGTATAAAACTCCTGTACCGGAATCTGCTTGTAGTCGGCTTTGACGTAGGTTTCGTCGTCCATTACCACGCAGTCCAACTTCGTCAGCATCGTCGTGTACAGCCTCCGGGATCGCGCTTTGGCCGTCGTATTTTGTTTATCATCGCGATTTGGAGTCACTACCTTCTTGTAAGTCGATAGTCCGGCTCGTTTTTTGGCTCGATGCACGGTTGTAGACGATACACCCAGCTTATTTGCGGCATCTCGGAGAGAGAGGTTAGGGTTTCGCTTGAAACTACCGGCAACTCTCTTTGTCGTCTCAGCGGCTTCCGGTTTTCGATTCCCCCCGATCCAGACTTCCTGGCTGTCGACAAACGTTCCCCAAACACTTTAATTACATTTGTAACGGCTGATTTGGCAACTTTTAGCGATTTTGCCAGCTTTGCGTGCGAGTAGCTCGGATTTTCGCGATGCGCGAGCAAAATTTTGATACGCTGCTCTTCTTGCTTGGACGGCATTTTGACAACTGAAGAGTGAATTCCAAAATCAAAATAGGAGCAACATTCTACACACACACACCTTCAAAATGAGGGGTGTTCAAGTTTTTTAAATGCAAAATTGAAAGAAATACGTCAAGTTTATATTGACCAAATTTTGACCGTATCACCCTTTAGACATTTTTTTCAAAATTTTATTTCTATGGAAAATTTTGTTAAAATTTTATTTCTATAGAAAATTTTGTTATGATTGAAATGGACCAAAGTGGGCCTAATTTCGTTTGGTCCGACCATCGGACCAAATTAAAAATTAGAAATCTTTTGGACCAATTTTGGTCCGATCGGACCAAAACGGCAACGCTGGTGGGGAATATTTTGAAATATCTACCAAGACACCTCCAATTCTAACAATATACCAAATAGTAAAAATCTACTATTTGTAGCTTAAATTATTAAAAAAATGTTTTATTTACAGCAAATTTAGTTCGTTGGAACTCGGCTGTATTTGGGTCAATTAATCGACGCACTTTTTTTGCTAAATGTGAAAAAAGTTGCATGCTCCTTTATTTACATTTAATTATTGGGTTGACAAAAAATTCCCCCCATGGAGTTGATAGAAATCCCATAGGGTTACGTGGCTTACTCATCAGATAAGTTTGTTTATTATTTACTGATATTTCCAAATAAAGAGAATGCATATGAGCTAATATGGATGGAAACGATTGCCTAGACAATAAGAATATCCGCTCAATGCGTCCATTCATTCATCCATTCATTGTGGAAAAATCAAAAGCAAACATGACTTCACATGCTTTGGAAATTGTAAGTGAAATAACAGGTAGTCAATCGGCATTTCGCCCAGTTAATGTTCCATATCAGTTTGTGTGGTTTACTCTACTCGACCATTCTTCCATGCATATGTTTCAAATACAGGCCAGTAGTAGATAAATAAAATCCATTGCCTAGTGAACTGCATTGCGGTTCAATAACTGATAGTGGAAAAACATTTATCACAATGTATGGTATGTTGTGGCTACCTCCCCTTCGGCTCTAGGTATGGATTCATTTTTATTCCGCCACATTGTTGTTGTTCGACCTCTGAATGTAGTTGGGTTAAAGTCAACTGTCCGCCCGACCATATGTGTATGATGGTGGTATTTTTTGTTTACAACATAAATGTTAATCATTAACTAGATCTCTACCTAAGCTCTTGGCAGAATTACCGAATGTTGGGATTTATTTTGTAGTTTTGAAAATAACATTAGCATTTTTAATCCTCTTGGCTGAGAGCGATAATAAATATTTTCCCAAAAAACACATAATTAAATGTGAAAAAAGTTAAATTGTATTTTTTCCATTTTTCTCATTGCAGCTCTCAATCCAATGAACGTCAATTCTTGAAAGATTTCATTAGCGGTGCTCCAGGCTCTTCTGGAGCCCGATTAGCGGCTTGGCTACAACCGGAGCCACGTTTAGATCCCAATAAGTAAGTATGGATTAAATATTCCCCAATATTCAATTACCACAAGTTGTGGTATTTGCCTATGGCTTCCATCCTCTTCCGTTTATTTCACTTGCTAGACCAAATTTTTGCTTTTACAAACATTTAACTATGCCACATTTTTCTTCTGTTCCCAAAACGTTTTCCCCCCGTAGATGCGAGTTGAATACAATCACTGAAGCATTACGTTATGGTTGGCCAACACAAATTACTGTAACTATAAGAGATCAGTATGGGGATGCCATAGTGGTGCCCGAGTTGAAGGTAAGTGGAACATATCAGTGTATTTTCATAAAATGGTTAACACTCAAACTTTCCTTAAGTGATTAAACATTAAAATGTTCGTTTAAGGATCAAGGATTTAAGGGTCTTGTCGACTCTATTCTCTTTGGCATGATATGACCAAGTTATTCCTTTATACTCTGATAGTTGTAATGTTTTCATTCAACATTCTTTCTCCCATTCCCATTCCTAGGTTGAAATCAAAGCAATTCCAACTGGATCTGGAGGAAATGGCAATGTTAAGGTACGTCGTGCATCACAAACGGATAGTCATTTTGGAGGTGTGGCACCACCACCTCGACAAAATTATGAACCAACCATTAAGGAGAAAATGTGTTTCAAAGCCATTACATTCATGAAACCATACCACAATTACTCCTTCGAGGAGTTACGTTACAATAGTCCCATACAAACACGAGTCACAGAGACCCTTTTCGCCCAAGATATGGAAGATGGGACATTCAGTGTCCATTGGACACCAAATGCTGTGGGTAGCTATTGTCTGACAGTGACCATAGATGGCATATTACTGGAGGAAGTCTATCGAGTTGAGGTTAAAGAGGGTAGCGTTCCACCACCAGCCCATAAGAGAGTTATGAAAAATCACCACACCCCGAATAAGCTAAGGAAATTCTATACCGAGAATACTGCTGGTCTACGTATACGATCACATCCCACCCTGCAATCAGAGCAGGTGGGAATTATAAAATTGAATGGCATTATTTCGTTTATAGATGAAATTGAAAATGATGATGGTGTATGGTTACGTCTCTCCACCGAGTCTATAAGACAGCATTGTGCCATGGGTTGGTATCCCACAGAAGCCTGGTGTTTACAATACAATCAGCATTTGGCCAAGACCCTATTGCATCCGGTGATTGAAAATCCCACAGCAACCAGGCAAACCATAAGCCCCGATTTGAATATGGATAGTCAACCTATGTCACCAGGACCTATGGGCCCAGCCATGCCAGATGCTCACAATAGGCAGCGAGATATTTTGGATAATTTAGAACCTGTGAATGCAGCCCTAGAGACGCCTTCGCCTAATGCTAAGGTGGATTCGCCTAATGCGAAGGTATTCGATTTTGCAAGCAACGCTACGAAACCTGTGGAATTTCCCCATGTTTCAACCAATCCATTTATTTGTGCGGATAGCGAATCGAAGAATTCACTTGGGGAACAGCAGACCCATCCCTTTGGGTCAATTGGCGGAGATGAGCCAAAAGAAGATCCTTTTGCAGCGGGAAATTCTTCTGGCAGCAATCCCATTGGATCGGCCATAGCAGGTGTTGTGGGTGGAGGAGCCATAAAACTCCAGGCTTTACAAAAATGGTTCAAGGGTGATAATGAGCAGAATGCTGGAGGCAGAGAATATTCCTTTAAGCCTTCTGATGTGGGTGAAATAGCATCGGTGTCGGTGAGGGAACTTGTAAGAGTTATGGGTGGTCAAGACACGAAAGCAGTCAATGGCAACGGGGCACAACGCTCTTGTAGTCCCATTAAAATTCCAACGGAAGACAAGAGTGTGGATACAGCCAGTAATAGTGGACGTTCGGCAGAAACTTCTGAAAGTCCCTCATTGCACGACTCCAGCAACTCAGGAAGATGTGCTGCCAAAGATGAGGCTACGCAAATGGATGTTGGAAGCTTTGATGTGGCCAATATGCGAAAGACTCATTTTACTCCAAGCCAAACAGCAGCATTGCTTAGTACTCCAAAACACTCGCCACGTCGTGTGGCGGGATCGAAGAAATCATCAAATGGAACATCGTCAACGGACTCGATAGGAGTTGGTTTAAAGGAGTCTGACATTTCAAATTTGGAAGATGAAATGAGTCTACTGCAAATTACTACAACAACAACATCAACAGGTGTGGGTGGAGGTTCGACGGTGCAGGATCAAATTCTCTTTGGTGATGCTCGCAATACAAACTCTACAGCCAGTACGGATAACTCTAGTCCACCTATTTGGCCTGATCCGATAGCTTCGGCGGCTAACAATGCCACACAAAATGCTTTCTTCAAATCCTTGCCGACGGCAAAGAAAACCACTATGGGTCCCATAAAAAGAGCCATGCCCCCATCTTTTGCCGAAAGTATTCGAGCCGTATTTGCAGCATTTCTATGGCATGAGGGTATTGTTCACGATGCCATGGCTTGTGCAAGTTTCTTGAAATTCCACCCCAATTTACCAAAGGAAGGCACCGCGGTTGTCACCCGCCGTGATCATGGCGATGGTAAGCAAACTTTATCCAAAGAGCAAAAGGCCCAGCAGAGGCATTCGGTCGAGGTGGCCAATGCTGGGAATTATTTGAACATCAGACCCTCGACTTTGGAGACATTGACAAAGAGTGGAAACTTTTCGGTTAACAATCGGAAATATCGCAAAGGTTTATCCAATGATGGAGGAGAAACAAGTGGTGGAGGTGATATGGGTGAGAAGCAAAAACTACATGCTCTCCCCGAAGTGGTCACCGTCCTGCCACCAGCCTTACGTAGTCTGGTCTATCTGTGGGAGCATATTTGCTCGAATTGTGTCCACATCGTGCAATCGAATTCCTTGAATCAGGAAAAATTCAATTCACGCGAAACAAATGGGGACTCGAAGGAGAAAACCACACCCAAGGATAAAGAAAGTAAGAAGGCCAAGAAAAAGAAAGACGATGGTTCCTGGTGTGAAATATGTCAAGTATTCCTACCCATACCGGTGACCTATCATATGCGTATAGTCCATCCCGGTTGTGGCAAATCGGCTAAGGGAAAGGGCTACAATAGTGTAGGCATATTCTGTGAAGGCTGGGCCGGTAACTGCGGCGAAGGAGGCAAGGGAGCTTCCAGTTGGTTCCTGATGTGTGATGCTTGCCGTGACAAGTACATATCGACCAATAAAAATACCAACAACCTAAACAATACCAATACGGCAGGTCCTTGTAATGAACTCAACTTGTTTGGCATAAAGACCACAACATTGATAGCAAATTCCGATATTTATAACACCATGCGAGAGAATGCCACATTTCTGCTGGAACTTTCATCAAATGTCTCGAATTTGCCAACGGAAAATGTGACCAGTGGTTTGGGTTCGAATAAAAGATCTCCCCAACAAATGCCTGTGGTGGCAGAGCATCAGCATTTTAATATGGGCGAAATGAATAAACCCAGTACTAGCCGAGGAGATGGAGCCCAACAGCGTCACAGTCGTGTTGGCCTAAGGATCAATGGGAAATTGGGAGGTAATATTTTTCAAGAGATTTCACAATAGGCAATGGAAGTAATTGTTACCTCTCTCTCTATAGGAAATGTTTTGCTGCGTAAAAGTTTTACCGGTGGTTCTTGTTCGCCTGAACAACCTTGGTTGGCACCCGAGACTTTTGCCTGTCTGGAAACTTTTGGTCCGGCTAACAAAGATGATTTACCATATGAAATTTTTGGCATGGGTCCCAATGAAGGAGGTTTCGATAGGGTAAGTTACCAATGAGTCCTTTCACTTAGCACAAAAGCTAATATTCAAATTTCCTTCTAGCCCCTCTCGGAGATATCGTATGAATCAGCTGATTTAGGAAATTTTGATCAACCCAATCCTCCCAGCTGTATGACTTCTAGCACCGGTACTCTATCGAAATTTCATCGTAGCTACTCCATGGGTCAAGGATGGGGTGCTGTTCTGCAACAAAGTAATACGAATTTCCGTGAGGAACCCTATTATCCTAAGGTGGTATTCCGTAAACGTAACAACTCTACCACTGATTCCGATGGTTCTCTTTTGATTTGTTATCCCTCGGAGAATTTAAGGCGTTTAGTGCCCGATCACATGCTCATAGCTACATCAGTGGTGCAAAAAAGTCATCATGGTATCGAAGGTGATGCCATGGCCAATGCTGGGCCTAGTGAAGGCAAAGATGGAAAATTCGAGTTCGAGGGAAGTAAGCAACAAAATCAAAGGAACAATTCCGAAGCTGATTCAGCCAGCCAAGTAAATGTTCTAATTCAACGCCCAGCCATGGCTTTTATGACTCAGAAGCATGATTTGAAGAAATTACGAAGTGCCATGAAAAGGAGTTTGCGTATAGCAACGTGTCGCAATTATTCCCTGCAGGCCTTAAATTGGCTTCTTCGATCCGTGACACAGAGTGTTTGTCTGCATGATCTGATGTGGTGGTTTGTCTCATCGCTCACTATAAGTGGTTCAACAAACAGTGATCCTTTGGATGGAAAGTTCGATGAATTGGAACCAGCTCTAGAGCACCCAGTCTCTTATACTCAAATCAGTGGCCGCCTATCGCATATGATCACCGAAAGCCTTCATACCTTTTTGCAATCCGTGGCGGATTTGACTTTGCATTTACCTTTGGGTTCACCCTTACAACGAATTGCCATCCAATGTTTTGGTATACGATTCCGTCAAACCGATCATCAATTTCTCCATAGTTCCCATGTCTTTGGAAACATATCGAAAATCCTCTCCAAATCCGATGAACAAAATGAGAGTCCTGGAGTTTTTGGATTGCCCGAAGATGCTGAGACCAAAGATGCCTTAGCCAAAGATATTTATGCGGTGCCCGATGCTGGTGGTAAAATTATCTATTACAGTGATTTGAATGGTCATTTTGATGTTACGGTGTCTTCGCGTCAAGCTATGGCCGAATCGTTGACTGACAACTCAACAGAGACATTCTGGGAGAGTGATGAGGAGGATCGCAATAAAAGTAAAATTGTGGAAATTTCCATGAATAAATTAACCTACTGCTGTAAAATCCTCTTGATACATATCGACAATAGTCGTGATATACAGAATAAGGTGTCATCGGTAGCATTCTATGGCGGCCAGTCTTTGGGCGATACGAGCCTTATCAAATCCGTTGAAGTTGATGCCAAAGCTTGTGTTTGGATATCTACGAAAATTAACGATGATAATTTTACTCATTTCCGCTTGGAATTTACCGGACCTGAGAATACTTTGCGTGTGCGACAAATTAAGATTCTCGGTTTACCCGCTGCAATGTGTGGATCTGGAGATCAGTTGACCAATCCTTATGATTTGGCCGGACATACTACTTCGCAGGGTCATGCCTTTAAGTACAACATGAAGTTGACCAATGCAGTGCGGATTCAACAGCAAATTTGTGAGGCAGAAACTCTGAGAGTATTTCGTTTGATAACAGGTGAGCCAAATAGAGAGAGGGAGAGAAAAATTAAAGGCAAAGTATTAGAGTAGAGAAGCCGGAAAGTTTATTTATGGTTTCTTCCTCTTTTCTAGGACAAGTCTTCGGAAAGCTTATTAGTGTGGAGCCTACTAATGATGAGAGTGCTGGTGTTATTGGCAAGAGTTTATCGCAAAATGCTTTGGGCATGGATACTAGTGCTAATTCAATACTGGCTGACTCTTTGGATCTACGAGAGCATATGGTGGGAATTTTATTTTCACGCAGCAAATTATCCCACCTCCAGAAACAGGTGATTGTGCATATAGTTCATGCCATTAAGAAGGAAGCTCGACGAGCAAGAGAAGATTGGGATGCAGTGAATTTGGCCAATTCATTGCGGGATCCTAATGGGACAGGATCCAACGGACAAGAATCAAGGACCGATGCCACTTCGGAAAGGGGTCGCACAGCTGACACATATTGCTTTGAGATGTTGAGCATGGTTTTGGCTTTGTCGGGAAGTGTAGTGGGACGTTCATATCTCTCACATCAACATGGTTTGATCAAAGATTTGCTAAGTCTCCTCCATACCGGCAGTGATCGAGTCCAGCGTCAAGTTACCTCTTTACTAAGACGCATTTTACCAGAAATATCACCTGCCACCTTTGCCGATATCTTAGGAGTCCATCGTTTGCCACCATCTGACTATAATATAGCCCATCAAATAGCCATCGATTTTGATATGGATAGTTTGGGTCTATTGGATATTTTCCTGGCTGTCATAGCCAAATCCCTGCAATTACAGGTCAAGGTTAAGAGTGCTGGTGGAAAATCCAATATGGAAAAAACCCCCTCATTTATACGTCTCTACAACTCTTTGGACTTATCGGTACATTTGCTTAAACCTGCTAAAATGCATATGAGTTTGGAGGAAGCTGCTGTGGAACCGGAGGATACATTCTCTCGGCCAGAATATGGTTTTGAATATGATCGTGCTATGGAAATGAAAAGTTCCAGATCAATGCCTAGAGAAGTTAAAAAGGAGACTACTAAAAATCTCAATCAAAGATGGTTTTTAAATGGAATCATACCCACCAAACAGGCGGAGAGTATAATTTCTCTGATTAGAGATCTGGCAACGGTAAGGGATGCGTTGTTTGAGTAGAAATGACAAGTCTATAATGTTTTTTGTATTTTTTAGGGAAAATTGGGTGAAAAATGGTCTCAAATGACCAAAGCAGCCATAGCAGAAGCTGTTTTAAATCTAACCAGATTAGATGAGATTTTCCGTTCTCCAGAAAATTGTGTCAAGACAGCCACATTGTGGTTGGCCTTGGCCAGTTTATGTGTTTTGGATAATGATCATGTGGAGAAACTGTCCTCTGGTCAATGGACCATCTCAGATACCCGTCCCATGTGTACCAATCACGATGATGGTGAAACTTCGGCCATTATACAATGTGAGAGTTGTGGCTCTCTATGCGGTGATTGTGATCGTTTTTTGCATTTGAATCGTAAGACAAGGACTCACAAGAGAACGGTAAGAACTAAAAGAAGAATTGCTGGAGAGAACATTGTTATTCCATTCCATCTATAAAACTTTCAGGTATGCAAAGAGGAGGAGGAAGCCATACGCGTTGAACTCCATGAGTCTTGTGGCCGAACTAAACTATTTTGGCTATTGGCTCTGGCCGACTCGAAGACTCTTAAGGGTATGGTTGAGTTCCGTGATGGTAGTCATACCATAATCTCTGGAGCTCAGGATTCTGTGGGTCGTTGTCGTTTCTGTGGCATCACTGGCAATTCGGGTCTCTTGGAAATTGGCAACGTCTGTGCCGATGCTCAATGTCAGGAGTATGCTGCCAATTCATGTTTGAAAACGAAATCATGTGGTCATGTTTGTGGCGGAGTTGTGAATGAGAAAAAATGTTTGCCATGCTTGCAACATGTCTGTCATGCACGTGAAAATAATGTAGCCGATGGTTTGAATGAACCCAAATTGACTCAAGATGCTGATGATATGTGTATGATATGCTTCGTTGAAGCTCTGGCATGTGCACCCTCAATACAGGTAAGAATCGTTCAAATGCGAAGATAGTTTCTAAGAGAGAGAGATTTGATTTTGGCAATGGGAGTCACCGTGCCCGCCTTGCATACACAGGGGCGTGGGTTCAAACCCAGTTTCGACCAAACACCAAACAGTTTTTCAGCGGTGGATTATCCCACCTCAGTAATGCTCGTGACATTTCTGAGGGTTTCAAAGCTTCTCTAAGTGGTTTCACTGCAATGTGGAACGCCGTTCGGACTCCACTATACCTAACCTAACCAAATGGTGAAATTATCGAAGCACCTTTGGCACTCTGATCGAGGTATCTTCAATACATGCTTTCTGAACGCATCAACCGCTTCTTCAGGTGTCAAAAAAAAAAAAAACTAAATAAATAATTAGGTGAGGAATTTCCATAAATTTGGGAATGTTTCTCAGACATATTAGGACAGAAGGTTTCTTTTGGTTCCCATGGCCATAGATCCCTGGATATACAGTAATACAGAGGGGTTATAGGAGTAGAAATAAACTTTTGCTACAATTTTCTATGGAAATAACATTTTGACAAAATTTTCTATAAAAATAAAATTTTGACAAAATTTTCCATAGAAATACAATTTTGACAAAATTTTCTCTAGAAATATACTTTTGCTAAAATTTTCTATAGAAATAAAATTTTGACAAAATTTTCTATAGAAATAAACTTTTGACAAAATTTTCTACAAAAATAAAATTTTGACAAAATTTTCTATAGAAGTAAAACTTTGACAAAATTTTCAATAAATAAAGATTTGTCAAATTTTTTTTATAGAAATAAAACGTTGACAACATTTTCTATAACAAAAAAAAATTTTTGACAAAATTTTCTATAGAAATAAAATTTTGACAAAATTTTTTACAGAAATAAAATTTTGACAAAACTTTCTACAGAAATAAAATTTTTACAAAACTTTCTATAGAAATAAAATATTGACAAAATATTCTATAGAAATAAAATTTTGACAAAATTTTTATAGAAATAAAATTTTGACAAAATTTTTTATAGAAATAAAATTTTGACAAAACTTTCTATAGAAATAAAACCTTGCCAAAATTTTCTACAGAAATAAAACTTTGACAAATTTTTCTATAGAAATAAAATTTTTAAAAAAATTTCGATAGAAATAAAATTTTAACAAAATTTTCTATAGAAATAAAATTTTGACAAATTTTTCTATAGAGATAAAAGGTTCACAAAATTTTCTATAGAAATATAATTTTGACAACATTTTCCATAGAAATAAAATATTGACAAAATATTCTTTAGAAATAAAGTTTTAACAAAATTTTTTATAGAAATAAAATTTTGACAAAACTTTCTATAGAAATACAATTTTGACAAAACTTTCTATAGAAATAAAACTTTGCCAACATTTTCTATAGAAATAAAACTTTGACAAAATTTTCAATAAAGATTAAATTTTGCCAAAATTTTTTTTATAGAAATAAAACGTTGACAACATTTTTTTGACAAAATAGAAATAAAATTTTGACAAAATTTTTTGTAGAAATAAAATTTTGACAAAAATTTTTATAGAAATAAAATTTTGACAAAATTTTTTCTAGAAATAAAATTTTGACAAAACTTTCTACAGAAATAAAATTTTGACAAAACTTTCTATAGAAATAAAATATTGACAAAATATTCTATAGAAATAAAATTTTGACAAAATTTTTTATAGAAATAAAATTTTAACAAAACTTTCTATAGAAATAAAACTTTGCCAACATTTTCTACAGAAATAAAACATTTGCAAAATTTTCTATAAAAATAAAATTTCGGCAAAATTTTCTATAGAAGTAAAACTTTGACAAAATTTTCTATAAAAATTAAATTTTGACAAAATTTTCTATAAAAATTAAATTTTGACAAAATTTTCTATAGAAATAAAACGTTGACAAAATTTTCTATAGAAATAAAATTTTAACAAAATTTTCTATAGAAATAAAAATTTGAAAAAAAATTCGATAGAAATAAAATTTAAAAAAAAATTTCGATAGAAATAAAATGTTGACAAAACTTTCTATTTTTTGACAAAATTTTCTATAGAAATAAAATTTAGCAAAATAATATTTTTTTGTTTGGTAGTTTTTTGGTAAAATTTTCTCCAAACTTTGAGAGATTATTTTTGGCTCAAGTGGCAACCGTGCTTATAATACAAACTTATTTGAAAAGAATTAAAGACATGTTTTCTTTTGGGCCTCGTCAGGTCCAACCTGGAAAATATCCTAAAAAGCTCATAAAATGAGACATGCTTATTTTTATTTATTTATTTTTCAATCTATTGTGCTATTATTTAATACAATTTTCTTGTTTTATTTTCAGTTGGAATGTGGTCATGTTTTCCACTTTCATTGCTGTAAGGCTGTCTTGGAGAAACGTTGGAGTGGTCCACGAATAACGTTTGGCTTTTCTTTGTGTCCCATTTGTAAGGCTGATATAAAACATCCGATGTTGGCGGAAATTCTAGAACCCATCAATGCTCTTAAGCAGGATGTCAAGCGTAAAGCTCAAATGCGGTAAGTTTTGAATATATATTTCAGAGATAGAGAGTACGTTTTAAAATATTCCTTCCGTATCTTTTCTTGCAGTATAAAATACGAAGGCATTGTCAAAGATTCGGAAAGTAGGGACTTGACAAATCTCGCCATGGATCGTTATGCCTATTATGTTTGCTTCAAATGTCAAAAGGCTTATTATGGCGGTGAAGCTCGCTGCGATGTGGAAATTGGTGAAAAATTCAATCCCGAAGAATTAGTCTGTGGTGGCTGCTCTGATGTGGCCCGGGCCCAAATGTGTCCCAAGCATGGCACCGATTTTCTCGAATATAAATGTCGTTATTGCTGTTCAGTAGCAGTTTTCTTTTGCTTTGGCACCACTCATTTCTGTGATACCTGTCACGATGATTTCCAACGTCTTACGAATATACCCAAAAATAAATTACCCCAATGTCCAGCTGGGCCCAAGGCCAAACAATTGATGGGCGAAGAATGTCCCCTGCATGTTATACATCCACCCACCGGCGAAGAATTTGCCTTAGGTTGTGGTGTTTGCCGCAATGCCCAGACATTTTAGCATCATATCGACATGTTTATGGATGTCCGACGTGCTAGTGGTGATTGCGGTGGTGGCGGTGTGCCCGGTGGGGGCGGATTAATAGTGGGTGGCGATCAAGATTTTATCGAAGTGCAATTGGAAGAATTGGATAATCGTCATTGCCTGCAACTGGAGCAAGAGCAGGCTAGCGATGATGATGATTATGACTAGTCATTTAAGATATTTTATTTATTTTAGAAATTTAAGAATACTAAACATACGATATTGCAATATTTATGAAAAAGAAAATTATGATACTCAAATTAATGGCATTTGCTAAAGGCATGCACTTACCACATGCATACGAACATATTTCTTAAAGAATATGTTTTGTTTTATATTCTCTATATATTTAGATTGGCAAATTTTACTCACGATATATAAAATGAAGATTATAATAAACGTCGTAGCATAAACTGATCATTGATCATGGAAGTAATGTCGTTTTCTTTTATGAAGGCCTAAAAAATCGATCCTGGAAATGTAAGTAGTTGTCATCAGATATATGAGGGTATAATTTTAGTACAGTGATTAAGATCATTCTATGGAATATAAAATTGTCCAAGGTTACAAAATTGTCCAAAGTATAGACTCCTGGGGGCTAATCACGGCATTCGATATCGAATTCATAATCGTATCGAAAAAATTGTCGATACGATTAAAAGTTTTGATCACGGGATTCGATCGAAATTTGATGCAATTTCTTAAGCGTTGCCAACAGCAAAAAACGAAGCAGAACAAAATGAAATGACAAAATTAAGTTCACACAAAAAAATTTTTTTCTGATTCAATCACGAAATTAATTGATCCAATTAATTTTTTAATTGAAATGTCTTCAATCACAGAATTGATAGTATCAATTAAAAAATTAATTGACAGTCAATTAAAAAATTAATTGATTCGATTAAATATTTAATTGATACTATTAATTTGTGTGATTGATTTTTATTTCAATTAAAAAATTTGTTGAATCAATTAAATTTTTAGTTGAATATTTTTTAAAACTCAATTAAGATTTTAATTGGAAAAATTTTCGTGAAATTTTTTTCTGTGTTAGCGTCACAAAAATAGAATTTAGAAAAAACATGTTTTTGGAGGTTTCAAAGTAAAAAGTAAATTGTATTGCATTATATCTTATGGACCCATACATTCCTCCGAATTCCTTCCTAATTGGAGGATGAGATGAATATAAAATAATTCAGCGACAAATAAGGAATAAAAGTGTACATTGTTATTGGTGTAAGTACATGGGTTTGAAATGGTGTGCACTGTGAGAAAGTCACCTTTTGCAGGATCAATGGACGATTTCGGCTGGCGTTCAAATGGGAAATAATTTTTGGTGGCATGTCAATTGTATCACTTTACAATTGTCTGCCGTCTTACAATTTGTTGCGAGTGGAAACCTTCATAATTCACTATTCTTACAAGGTGGTCCAGAAGCGTTATGTTGTCACGGAATGGTACGGTATTTGGTTGATCACAATCTCTTGGATATCGAATATCGATCTAGCATGTGCACTTTATATATGGTTCTTTGCCAAGCTAGGATGCTCGCTCCCGGACTCGACTATGACCAATTGTTGATTAACTTTTATTGGAGTTGCATTAGTCCTAAATATTCAAAATATGTTCATTATATGTAAATTTACTACAAATTAGGAAAATTCGAACTAAAACTAATATATTTACTATTCCTATATGGCGAAAACAATGTAAAAAAAACAAGTGAAAAATGTTATACGATTGCAATTTACCAATCGAAAAAATTGTCGATCCAAAAAACTCGATATCGACTCCCGTGGTCCGAAAAATTTAGATTTCGATCAAAAGTTCTCGATATCGAATGCCGTGATTAGCCCCCTGAGTTAATTACAATTTGGCAATATAACGGTTTTATGGTCGATATTTCGATATGCCTAAAGATATACAATGATTTTAAATGAGAAGCAAATGTAATGTAATGCTCATTATAACGATAATACTAAAGATGTGTATAACACGATGTCGCATATACATTGCAGGCTAATAGCGATAGAGGTCGTTGCTGAATATTAGCCTAATATTAGCTCTGAATATACCACAGACACTTTTTTAAAGTATTTTTGTGTGGTGATTTTACCTCACACCTGTTTCAAATCCAACTTTGGCATTCTTTTAGCGACATATCTGGCTTCAAATCTGGGATCAATATAATTAAAACAAGTAAGTAAAGTCTAAAGTCGGGAGGGGCCGACTATATTATACCCTTCATCATTATGTAGACCAAAATTTGTGTTACAATATCAACTCCTTCAAATTTGTTGAGAGTTATTATCAAAATGTATACACTGCCTACTTTATTGTATACCAAAGAGCGCAACTAAACTCTTCCTGCTGAAGTATTTTTGCTGGGAAACTAACATATTATTTAATGATACATATTTCTCGTAAGCAAACCCTACCAAAATTTAGGCGACCATAAGTGTCCAATTCTACAGATGAATACTATGTTTGAGTTTTTCACAAAAACGCTAAATTAAAATTACAAGGATATACATGAAGACGATTACATTATTATTATCAAGCCTTGTGAAATTATGGATGCAAAATACCTAAAGCATTGATTGTGAAACATTTTATATTTCTAAAATAATTGTTTCTCACTGGCTTTTGCTGTGTATAGACGTCTATTATGCTGGCTGGTTCGACGAAAGTTTTGTGTGCTAAATGCTTTAATACGATAGGATCTGAAAAGTTCGTTAAATGCAGTATATGTCGGAGGAAATTTCATTACATTTGCTCTGATGTAACTGATTGCAATTATCTGGATGCTACTAAAAAAGTGCGAAACATCGTATTTAATTGTAATTCTTGTGCTCTGGCCTCATCGGATTTGGTTTCTGCTGTGTCACATCTTTCGACTGAGGTAAGAGAATTAAAAGCTGTTCTCTATGAGTTGATTAATAATTCTAATGGGGAAAAGAACACTGTCAATAATCAAAATACTGGTTTGACCACTTTTTCTCGAGTTAATGTGCCCAATGAAGTCTTTGTTGATGCTGCCGCTGATGTAGTTGTTGATAATACATCATCGTTACATACTGATGCTCATATTACTATGCCTCTCGTTACCTCTCAACTCACATTGCCAATTCCTTCAGCTCTTCCACCCTCTCAAGAGTCAGTTGCACATTCTTTGCGTTCTGATGCTCAACCTTGCTCATCGCTTGCCGCTATTAATGCTGATACGAATGTCTCTCACTCTCAGTTACACGCGAATACTGGTGCTACAACAAATAAACAGATCTCGGTTGATACTGGTGCTGATGCTAATGGATGGTTGATTGCTAACAAAAAGAATAAAAGGCGAAATAATAAAGTTGTGTTAGGGGTAAGCGAAAATAACGACCTCGATGTAATAGAGCGTAGAAAATGGATTAATTTGTCCTCTTTTTAAGCCGAATGTGACAGGAGAACAAATTATAGAGTATGTGAAGAGAAATGCTAATATTGAAGAAAAGCATTTGCTTTGTTATAAATTGGTAAAAAAAGACGCAAATATCGCTGAAATAAAAAGAATAAATTTCAAATTAGGCGTTTCGTCGCAATTTTATTCTGATGTTGTTAAACCTTCGTTATGGCCATTTAATGTAAGAATACGTCCTTTTAATTTTTTTCAAAGGGAACAGTTAAATCAAGTGAAGATATAAATAATGCTAATAATGGAATTGATATTTATTTCCAAAATGTTTCTGGCCTGCGCACAAAAGCTAATAATATTTTTATGCAATCTTCCCAATCCAATTATGGTGCTATAATTCTTATTGAAACTTGGCTTACTCCAGATTTTGCTGATGGAGAATTCTTTGACACTAATTTGTACACAGTGTTTCGCAAAGATCGTGATGTTCAGGCAACTGGTTTCACTAGAGGTGGAGGTGTCCTTATTGCTATAAAAGAACAATTCAAATCATCTATAGTACCACTATTGAATGGTGATTCTATTTTGGATCAAATTTGTGTCCGCATAGATGGCATATCCTTCCAAACAGCAGCGATTATCTATATGACTCTCATCTACAAAATATATATCATATTGTGCCAAGAAGTGAATCTGACGGATGCGTAATTATGGGTGATTTTAATTTAAGTAGAATAAGTTGGTCTTGTGTTGATGATTCGAAAACATTTTATGCTAATAATGTAAACACGCCTCAGGAAATTAATTTCATTGATACTATGTGTGATTTGGATTTAGATCAAGTTAATAGTTTTTTTAATGATCTTCGTAAGATGCTTGATTTAATTTTTGTTTCTAAAAATTTATGTTATTCGATTCATAAAAGTCTTGACCCTTTTAGTCCGCAAAATGTTCATCATGTTCCAATTGTACTAAAAATTGATTTCTATGAATTTTGTATTGTAAAATCGTTCAATGAATTTCAGTTTGATTATAATCGTTGTGATTTTGAATATATTAATAAGCTAATAGCAGAATTTGACTGGGTCAGTATTTTTAAAAACAAATCTCTGGCAGATTGTTATAATGAATTCAAGTCCATTATCACACGGATGAAAAAGACTGTTTTTCATATGTTTGGCTATAAACATTATATGTTTGGAACACAAATTTTTAAACACAATATTTTTGAGTGCAAGCATATAATGTTCATAAACTAGCATAACATGTTTGGGACATATATGTTAATATGTTAGAACATATTATGTTTGGGACATAAAATGTTTGTAAATATAATATACTTGGATGCAAACATATATTAATTTAGAAATAGCCTATAAACATATATGTGTTTAGTAGCTTGGAGCGCTATTTAACAGGGAGCGATATTGAATTAAGTTGGTGGTTGTTGCTTGTTATTACAAAATTAACATTTTATTTTTCCTTGGGCAATTGATCAGCTACTTCTTTGATCCTTACAAACTGTGTGGTCCGCTTTTCGAATCCCCGTCATTGCCGGAAGGTAAAATTAAAATAAAAAAAATCATAAAATTGAATAATTTCTTCTACAATGTTTGTATTACAGAAAAAGGTGCTAAGAACTAAAAAATCTCGTGGAAGTGAGAAAGATGTCGGGGAATATACAATTGGGCAGAAACAAAATTTTGAGCATTCAGGTCGAAAACCTATGTTGTTAGCACCTATATTACCTGTTTATTTTCATAATTCATTATGATTGTAAATATATAAATAAATAAATAAAATTTTGAGCACAATATTGTTTGGGAGAATTTTTTTAAGCATATAATATTTTTGGGTGCAAAATGCTTCTAAACATATTATATGTTCACATAATAACATATTGTTTTTTGGAAGACAACATTATTGAATTTGGATGCAAAAATACAAAATGTTTGGAACTTAGACTACCCAAACATATATTGTTTAGACCAATATGCTTTCAAACATATTATATATTGGTAGAGATCAAACATATAAATGTTTGGGCAATACCCAAAAATGTATATGCTTGAAGCAAAATATGTTTGGGAGTATATGTTACAGAAGCGATTTTTTGTAAGGGTGCAGGAATATTTGTTTAATGAACATTCCAAAGAAAAAGGAACACCTTATAAACTACCTTGGTATACACCTGGGTTGAAGAAGCTAAAACATCTCAGAAATAAACATTACAAAGTTTTTAGCAGTTCTAAGTCGGAAGAGGATCAGGAACGTTATAAATTCTATTCAAGAGAATTTTCATTTTTGAATAAATTTCTTTATAGGCAATATATAATGAATTTTGAGAGCAACATAAATGGTAACCCAAAACTATTTTGGCAGTTTATAAAAGCCAAAAAAGGTCGAAGTGACTACCCTTCTTCTATGTTCTACGGAGAAAGGTGTGCTAATACTTCTATTGACCAAGTTAATTTGTTTGCGGATTTTTTTAGATCTAATTTTGAAATGTCAACACACTATTCGTCAAGTCGATTGCCAATAACTGATGCATTCTACAGTAATATTTCTATGCTAAATGTTAGTGAAGATGATGTTATTTTGGGAATCAAGAATCTTAAGGAATCCTGTAAAATTGATGTAGAGGGCTTATCGGCTCATTTCTTGAAAAGTTGTATTTCGTCTGTTTATATTCCATTGATGTTATTATTTAATCTTTCTTTGAAAGAATGTGTCTTTCTGGATTGTTGGAAAACAGCTTTTATAACTCCAATACATAAAGATGGTTCTAAGGCTGATGTTCGCAATTATAGGCCAATTTCGAAGTTGTGTAATATATCTAAACTATTTGAAAACATTGTTTGTAAGTATGTTTTTAATTTAGTCCGTCCGTTAATTAGTGAGTCTCAACATGGGTTTGTAAAAGATAGATCGACTGTTTCGAATCTTCTTGCTTTCACAAATCATTGTATTACAGCGTTTGAATGTGGTTATCAAGTTGACGTTATTTATTTAGATTTGTGTAAAGCCTTTGATAAGGTGGACCATGGAATTTTAATGTACAAATTGGCTAGGATAGGATTTCACCCTTGTTTGTTACAATGGATTTATTCGTACTTATGTAATCGATATTGTTTTGTTTATTTTGATGGTTGTAAATCGCAAGCGTATGTTGCTTCTTCAGGTGTCCCGCAAGGTAGTGTATTGGGACCATTGTTATTTGTTTTGTTTATAAATGATATTTGTTCGTGTTTTAACAATTCTAAATGCCTTATTTATGCCGATGATGTCAAAATGTTTTTTAATGTTTCTGATGTGAGTAGTTATCGATTGTTACAAGAGGACATTGATAGAGTGGCCTGTTGGGTGGAAGATAACAGATTGCCACTCAATGTTTTGAAATGCAATTACCTTCCGTTTACAAGAAAGAACAGTTTAATTAATGCTTCGTATTATATTAATAATGTTGCACTGCAGAAAGTTGATAGAAAAATAGATCTGGGTATTTATTTTGATCCGAAATTAGAATTTAACTCTCATGTTGATTATGTTTTGCGGAAGTCTTATACGACTTTGGCATTTATTAAAAGAAATTGCAGCGAGTTTAGCAATCCCTATACTCTTAAAGTTTTGTATTCTTCATTTGTGCGCTCTAAGCTTGAGTATGCGTCTATAGTGTGGAATCCTGTTTATAACACTCACATTGATAGACTTGAAAGACTTCAGAAGAAATTTATTAAATTTGCGCTCAGGAATATTAATTTTGCAGATCCTCTTCCAATATATGAGGCACGTTGTAGACTTATACATTTGGAAGCGTTGGCGAATAGACGAGCTAAAAGTTCTGTAATGTTCTTATATAACTTGATCAATGGAAAAATAGATTGCCCTCTTCTTCTAAGTAAAATTGCTTTTAATGTCCCAGTCAGACAACTGCGTTGTCATGATTACTTTAAAATTTATCTTCATAGATGTAACTATGCATGTAATGAACCATTGATTAGATCTTTAAAGGAATTTAATGTTTTGAATTCTAACTGTGAAATTGATTCCTTTGAATATGTTTGTAAATATTTTAGATTTATATTACTTTTAGGTTAAGCAAGTCTGTAAGGGTCAATGCCCATAGACATAAATAAATAAATAATTGATTCAAAAAGTAACCATGAAAACAAGCTGATTTTCAGCTTGAAAACTGAACATAATACTTACCTTAACGTATTTGACGTACAAATTAATTACGACTTAAAAAACTGTTCTTTCATATTTTGTGCAACATTAGCTTAGAATGCAATTCTAAATTGCCTTTTCACTCAAGTCTTGGAATAATTTATAACATGGAATGGTGGGGTTAGTTACCATAAGGGGGTTAGTTAATTACCATTCGGTGATACCATGGAATGAGGGAGTTGGCTAATAGTTAAACCCCTCACAAATGATAATTCCCAACATATAATTGATCCAGCCTGAAAGTATACAACAAATATACACGAAGCCTTGCCAATTTACGTTTCCACATGTTGTTGCCGCCAAACGTCAATAGACGTCGTTTTTGCATATCGATCAAGCTGCTTTTGTCAATTTTGAATATAAACACGCGCCTGAAGTTATGCTTCATTTTGTATGAATAATATTTAAAACACAATCCGTAGGGATTCCAAATATACAACATTTTTGCTATATTGTTTTTATAGAAAAACATCCAATAAAATAAATTTAAATTGATGTGAATAATAAAAATGCCCAAAAATTCCAACTCTGATTGAATTAGATCGTATTCCCATTTATTCATTTCGGACCTAAATAATTTCTCATTGACAATTAAGACCAAAGAGTATGATTGTACTTAAGTTTTTGTATTTTTTTTTATTAATTTATAAATTTCCTTTAAAAATAATAAACACAATAAGATTAATAAAATATAATTCTGAATGAAACAAAAATTTTATAAATAAAAATTGAACATTTTATGTGTGTTTGAAGATATACGGTATATTTTAAGCTGGAGCTGGTGTCTCTGGAGCATGTTCCTATAAACATAATGGTTATGGAAAAATACAAAAATTCCAATTATTTACATATCGATTAAGAACAAAAAATGATAGGAATTTGTAAGTCTTTCCAGTGCTAAATAGTGAATATTTACAAGGTCAAACCAAGCTTTGTTGTGCAAAGGTTGTGCTGGCAGGGATAACAGAATTTGCAAGAATAACAAAATTTGTATTCAGTTTTCCTAACGTGTTTATATATTTGATTTTGACTTCATAAATGGGAATTCCGTGCTATGGGTGGCTGAAAATTAATAAAAATGTTGCTTCCGTGCCATTTAAGGATTTTTTTGTTTTGTATTCGTGCTTATCATATCACATTTTTAAATTTATAAAAACAAATTATATGCCACATGTTTGTATGTTTTCTTATGTATTTTTATAAATTTAGAAATAAAGATGTGTTTATGGTTTTTTTATGTTTTCTGTTTTTTTCTTTTTCATAAAATTTAGATGTACATTGGTTGAAAAAAAAGTTATAAATGATTTATTTAAAATTAGGGCGGGATACGGTCATAATAGTATAAATCGGGAACACTTAGGCTTCAACTTCAGCTTCCTCCTTTACCTTAGCATCACCAGGTTTGCCCTTGGACCAGTCGGGTTTCTTCTGCAAATGGACACAGTGATTATATTAATATGACGGAATAGGAAAGACATGAAGACGGAAAACAATTAAAAGACATAAATTTCATAGAAATACAATTTCTGTAACAGAAGAAATTCCAACAAACAAAAACATGAATCTCTACAAAGTGAATTCTAAAGAGGAGACAATTTTCTAATATCTTTTCTTGTGAGTGGGTTGGGGAAAGGGGGAGTGCTCTTAGTCATATAGTTTGTGCATAGTTGTACTTTGTTTTCTACAACATAAAGTGAAATCTAATTGATTCAATTCTATATCTATTGAATTATGTGACATATTTTTTTTTATTCGTGATAATACAAAACGAGGACTCAATTGCACACATATTACACTTATTTTTCATTATATCTTACACTTTTTGGCTTTTAGTGTATTATCTTTAATCTTTTTCTATGGGTAAAGAAAGTAATAATAATAATAAGAGGCATTAGTATGTCAATGGAAGTAAGAAATGGATATATATTTTTTTGTAAAATGGGTAATGTGAAATTTTATTTATCAATTTAAAAATAATCCTAATTGTTTGGAATTATCTATTAACATTAGTATGGGTTTCTTGGTCTTATTGGAGACATATCCTACAATAAATTCTTGCTCACAATTTTACAAATCAATTTAATTGTTTTTGTGGTTTAGTCATTTTCTATGATCAATAGTTCTTTTCCTGAGGAACGAAATTTCAAACAAACAAAGATTTATTTATATAGGCACTAAAATATGTTTTAAAAATCCTATAGAAACGATTAAATACAATCGTTAAAACGCTTGTCATAAATTCGAATGTATACGCTTTAAAAAAAAATATTGTATAACAAACGGGGAATTTTATTTGTCTTAATTCTTTTTTTTCCCTAGGGTGTAGTGTTTGTCCGTTACAAGAGAGCTTTCTAAATGCCATGTATATGTCTTAAGTCTTCTTTTCAAACTCTAATACTAAAAGAGAGGCATGAGAAGCAAAACAGTTAAGCCGCATACGTGATTACAATATAACCTCTCTCAAATAAAGCTTGTGTCTTAAGTCTTTAATGATAATCTTGATACTTGTGTCTTAAGTCTTTTGTTGTAGTTATGATTAGAAAGAGAATATTTCTATTTCAGCTTTGATAACTAGCAAAACATTTCGGTAAATTGATCCTATATATAAATTTTGTGATTAATGTTGTCCTGTTCTTATTGATTCAGCTAAAACGTGTGCTATTGTATTTAGTATTTATAAAGTCTCTTTATGTATGTTTCATTTTCTTGGATATGGATCAAAATGCAAAAACTTACCTCCTTCTCTTCCTCTTCCAATGTGAATTCCTTCTTCTTAACAACCTTAAGTTGATTACGGAAGTTGAATTCGGCAGCCTTCTTTTGGAGCTTGGCGAATTTGTTTTCGTACTTGGAAACCTTCTTCAAAGCGGGCTTAACGCTGTAATGATATAACAAAATAGCATAGAATTAACAATTTTGAATTTAAAAAAAATATGAGATAATATGAATACTTACAATTTGCCACGAAGATCGTTAACTTGGGCATTGAGATCGTTGATCTATATTGAAAATAATGTAACAAAAAATATTCATTAATAACAAAATTTACTTTAATAAATCTACAAATAAGCCATAGAAATTTGTTAAAGCATGCATTACTTTTTCAAAGCTACTAGACAGCATTTTAAGCATACTTTAAGCTTAGATACAGTTTGACAGAAAAGATTATTAGTTTTCAATACATATAAGTACACATTCTATATATAGCTTTTAAAATTTCTAAAGATTAGTGCAAAATTTTGATTACTATTATGTTTTTTTCGTGGTTTTAATTTCATTGTTATTTTCAATGGATTCATCTATATACAATTTTTTTTTTTATTTTTGTTTGTCTTATTAATGGGTGTTTCTTACTTAGAACAGCATAACATTTCGATATTTAGTTTAAAATTCTTAAATATTTTACATAAAAACGTGAAACGTAAAGAACGTTGTGACAATTGATAGTGTGAAAATCACAGAACAAAATTTACGAAAATGGTGAAACAAAGTGATACGAAACAAAAACAAAACTCATACAAAATATTCGTGAACAATGGTGAATTTGTTTACAAAAAAAACGAGGTACTGCACACAGTATGGCACACAAACTAACAATCGCATAGAGAGAGAGAGAAAAGGAATATATATTTTTTAAAGTAGATATTTTATAAAAAAAACTCATTTTCTTAAAAAATTCCCAGGTATTTCTAATTAAACCTAAATTTTGTCCTTAGATAACTGGTGGTACGTTTGATTGATGCTTAACATTTTCCTTTAATAAAATTTAATGTATTGTGTTTTTATTTGTTTGTGTTTTTTGTTTTAATTTATTCTTCTTTATCTAGAATTAAACATTTGCAACACAGTTTCCACTGCATCAATGGTAGCTAACTGTAAGTTTAGTTATTTTGAGTTAAGGATTTCCTGGGTTCTAGGATAGCTGTTTTTATAGACTGAAATTGGGACTTAGATAGTAGAATAGAGTGTTGCTTAATATAACGGCCAAAAATTTTTAAGGAGCTTTGGAGGAGCATTTTTGTTGTTGTTACAAACAAAAGAGGAAACACGCACAAACAAAAAACACACATAGATATTAAATTAAATTACAATAATGTTTTTTTTTTTCATTTGACTACAAATTACATATGAGCCATACTGTTGCATTGATTTGATGACACTCGTTTTTTTATATTTATATTTTTTAGCTTTAAATGTAAATTTTCTCTATGTATGCATGTTCTAAATGATAGAAATTAAAATCTTTTATAACAGATTTCTGTTTGTGCAAAAAAAAAAGAAAAGAAAACGAGAACATAAAAACAAAAATGGATCATAATGGTTGGTGGTGGTGGTGGGTGCTGGCGGAAAAGAATTTTGAATATAGTTTCAGAAATTATTTTACCCTATAAGGGGTAAAAATTAAATATATATATATTTTTTTTTAATTACAAGCTTGGAGAGCTCTGGTGTTACTTCGTTTATCTTTCGATTATTGGTATTTTCTTTTTTGCATTCATTTGTTATGATCATGATTTACAGAGTGCTACTTTTTTGAGTGGAGTTATTTATGTTGTTGTTGTATTAGCATTGATAAAATTTTTTTTTAACATATATATTTTTTTGTTGATATGAAAACAAATAAAAACACAAAACATTATTGATACATTATATAAAATGTCACATCACATCATAATGTATATGGAATATGGAAAAGAAAAAAAAAACATACATTATTATCCAACATTAATTAAATGAACAAATCGATTTTATGCACTAATATCATTGAAATTGACATGTCTGACAAAATTCCCCATATTCATGTATAGTAAGGAAAAATTTGAAGAGAGAAACTCATATGGATTCTTTGTAGTTGTGAGAGGTAATGTATAAGAGAAACAAATATGTATGAAGAGAAAATTACACTTACTAATGACTCTTACAAAAAAAAAAAAAAAAAATGCCCAAAATTAGAGAAAATTAACATTAGGGCTGTTTTCTTTTAGCACTGGATACCCTAAGCCGTGGAGGACTAAAAGAAAATAGAGTACTCGTTTAAAGAAGTACAGAGTACTCGTATACCCAAAAATAAGCAACACTGTCATCAGCTGTTTAAAAACAATCACAGAGAAAAAGTGAAATCTTGCATTTTTAATGTATGAACTGCTCAAATAGTAATAAATATTTACTGCTGCGATTACACTAGGTCACAAATAACAAAATTGTCTCTGTTATTTGTTTCTAGCATACTTTTTCCCATTGATTTTGACCTACTAAACACGATAATGAGTTTTTAAAAAATTTTCTGTCGATTGGTTTTCGAGATACAAATTTTTGAACTTTTTTTTAATTTTTGGAGGTACACTTACAATTTTGAGCATATCTTTCGTCTTCTTTGACCTATAAAAAACGGCGTTTTTTTAGTAAGAATGTGGCAGAAAAAACCATATAAAAATTCATATAAAATATAAAACACGATGCTAACAGCAATTTTTGTTTTTTACGTATAGCTGAAATTTTTACAAAGAAAATAAGCCCTTACTTAACAAAATCTAACAACAAATAGCGGACTTATAATTTTGGTAAAAGACCGACAGAAAATTTTTTAAAACTCATTTTCGTGTTTAGTAGGTCAAAATCAATGAGAAAAATTATGCTAGAACCAATTCACAAAACGACTGTTGGCTAGTGTTATTTATGACACTGTACCACTTTGAATTTCATGTTTTTCAATAAATTAGTCACAATAAATTGCTATTGTGAATCGAAAAAGCGTCACTTTATCAAAACACAATCTGGCAACATCGGCGCGACTTGTACCAGAGAGAATAAAAAGACAAGAGGACGAAACTGTGAAGCGAAACTGCGTCAGTATGTGGCAGTCATGAGAAAAATTTCTGTAATATCATGCTCTATTGTTTAAATTTTATTTAAACTTAAAAAAATTTAAACTTTTCTTTTAATAAAAAATAATTTTTGACAGCTTTGACTTTTCGAATAAAAACTATTTTTAAATGTATACAAATATAAAAATTCTTTATATATAAAATCTCTATATATAAAATTTTAATAAAAAAAATGTGAAGAAATATTGAAAAAAATGTATAATGATTTTAATATCATCGAGTAATAGTTATATCACTGTATAAAAGTAATATAAATGACCTATGGGGAATTTCTAGTCTATCATAACTATACACACAAAACATTTATTTTGCTGACTTAATTACGAAATTAATTGATCCAATTAATTTTTTTAATTGAAATATCTTCAATCACAGAAATTGAAAGTCAATTAAAAAAATAGTTGATTCAATTAAAAAATGGATATAATTAATTTTTGTGTTTGATTTTTTCTTGCAATAAAAAAATTTGTTGGATAAATTTAACTTTTAATTGAATATTTTTTAAAACTCAATTGAGACTTTAATTGGAAAAAAATTCGTGAAAATGTTTTCTGTGTATGAACTGGTTTAAAAAAATGTGGTAGAAGCTTTTCAAAACAATGTGCATAATTTCAATTAGAAAAAAATACATTTACTTCACCAATTAAATAAAGCAAAGTTCTCTATGTTGGAAAATTAAGTATTTTCTTTTTCGCCAAAATACATTATCAAAAAAAAAAAAACTAATAATTTGAACCAAAATGTATGTGTGAACAAAATAAATCCAAATAATATATGATTTCCATAATTATGAAAAAAAAAGTATAAAATTTATGTATAAATATATATAAAAAATTGAACGTTAACAAAATTGTAATACAAAGTTATTATTAGATGAAGAATTTCTAATTATTTTGATAGCTGTACCTCCCAGTCTTTTTTCCTGACTTCGTATTCCAGATCCCATTTCTGGCCTTCGCAAGTATACATACGATCGAAATATTCTTGACAAATCTTTTGTAATTGAGCTGTGAAAATATGGGATGCGAACGAACAAGGGTTTTTTTGAACAATTGACATAAATTTCACAAAAAAACGATACTACATATATACTCAATAAAAATAACAACAATATATGAATTGTGTTTGGTTTTTTTTCGGAATACCCTAATGTTATGATATACACAAATCACAATAAAACAATAAAAACAACAAAAAACGAGTTGAGTGAAGTGAATTTTTTTGTGTAGAGTGACAAGTGAATGTATTGTTGTTGTTGTTGTTGTGGCCCTTGAAACGCAAATTTCAAATTTTCTTTAGAAAATTTCGTATCCTTACTTAGAAAATATAACACAAAAAAAAATAATAATTCGGCAACATAGAAATAACATGAAAAAAAAAATGATTAGACATTTTTTAAAGGACACATTGGTTTTTCGTAGCTTTCTCAAAAATATATCGTGTGGCAGTACCTCCCAATCTTTTTTTCTGACTTCGTATTCCAAATCGAATTTCGAACTTTCGGTATAGTAAATACGTTCATGGTATTCTTCGCAGATTTCTATTAATTCACCTGAAATCGATTTGTTTGATTGAAGAATTTTATTATTTCAATTTTTACAGTAAAATATTTTTGTTATGTGTTCTAGAGTGTAGGAATGCAATGTTTTTGTCTTGAAAGTGATATCCTTAGCAATAATCGCTAAGATTTTTTTTTATTTGTAGTGCTTTTTATTTTGTGTTTTTGGGAGTTTGTGTAAAATGTTGGCTATTAACACCAATTTAACATTTCTGTTTCCTGAAAAAGGAGGGATCTTTAGGCAAAACTATAGAATAGGCTTATAACACACGCACGCACGCACACATACAATCAATAAATTGTAGGCATACAAATAAAAACGGTATTAAAAAAAGTTTTTTTTTTTCAAATACATGAAAAAAATAATAAAAAATTCTGGATAATTTATATATTTTTTTGAGAGATTTTGTTAAAAATTAGGAATTTATTTTTTGTGTGAATATAATTTTTTTTAATAAATATTTGATGCCTATATATTTTGTTTGGAGTTAACACTTTCTCTTTAGGGGTTTTAAACTGGGATAATAGAAAATAAAATGGCATTGCATTTTCTTCGGTTTGGTTTTAGAATTATTACAATATTAGAAAAATCAAAATTATTAAAAAAAAATAGTTATATATTTATATAAGAATATATAGAGTAAAAGAAAACAATACCAAATTTTTTTTTATAGATTTTTTGCCAAATTTTGGTTCATTTACCTCTTGTGCTTTGACTTTCTGAATATGCTCTAAATCAAATTTATCACCCTCCAATTTGAAAAGACGTTGCCAATATTCTTTGCATACAGTTTGTAGTTCGGCTGTGCCAGACATATATATAGAGGATTAATGGAAATTTTGTTTTTAATAAAATGGAGGTCTTTTTTGCAAATTAATATTATAGAATAAATTTATAATAAAAAAAAACGTGTTGTCAAAGAAATTATCGGTTTTGTAGATATATTTATTAAACTACCACATTGCTAATTTTTTAAAGTATGTTTTTTATTTATTTTTTTTTTTCTAGATGACATTTTGTTCTTGTAGTTTTGAAACCATAAAATACAAATAAATAAAGCCACCTTTTCGAAAAATAATGTATTTCTTTTGCCTATACCTAATATTATATTTGAACTATATATTGTCCTTAGAACTTAGACTAATTTTAATTAAAAAAATTATGATAAATGATTTATTGATAATAATCTCATAAAAAACTGATTTCAATTTTTTTTGGAAAATACCCTGCTTATAGAAATAAAATAAAGCGATATTGACCTCATATGTCTGTTTCTCATAACAGTTGTTTAATTTCGATTGGAATTTTTAAACCCAGAGCTACTTAATAAAACAAAAAACACTTTTCTTAAAATGACTTGTGAGAAATTATAATGGTGTGACGATGTAAAATAATAAATTTGTGCAAAAAACATAAAAGATAAATAAAAATTATAAGGTAATTCCTTTTATCTAAGGAATTTTCAAAAACAAAAAGTTTAATCAGAAACATTAGATTAATTTCCACAATTCGTGGAAATAATAAATATTAATGTTTCTGTAAAAAAATACAAATAGATTTGTTTTTTTAACTTTAGTAAAAGCTTGTCAAAAATCCATTAAGCTTCTATATAACAAAAAGCAAAAAAAAAATGCGGTTAATCTTTGTTTCTTAATCTAGAATAAAGCGTTAATAATGAGAAAAACAATTTAAAAAAAAATTTACAGCATTTTGGTGGGAATTCAACAAAATCAAGTCCTTTTTTTAGAAAAATAAATCAAAAACTATGTTTATGGGAAAGGAAGTACAAAACTAAATAAAAAATGGAATCTAATTTTCTAAAAATTTTCTTTAAGAAAGCAAAATACAAAAATATAGAAAAAAAATGCACAAATTATGGAAATAAAAATTATCTACTATGGCAAAAGAGGTGCTATAATTCGCTTTAAGTTTTTTTCAGCTCTTAACGAATTCATTAAGACCTCTTTGGTTTAAAAGAGAAAGAGAGAAAAAGAAGCTCATTGAGCAGACATAGTCTGGGTTAAATAAAAAGTCATTAACTAGGACAGCTTATGTGAAAGCTTTAAATATTTTTTTTTGAGGTTATTGACTAACTACAGCTGAAGGTTTAAGAAAAAAACTACACACATATTTTAAGAGTTTATTTTTAAATCGAAACTGTTTTGGAAAAAAATATATTAGGAAAAAATTAATTTAACAAATCTACAGAAAAAAAATATTGGCCTTAAGAAAGAAATGGTATAGAAATTAATATAAAATCTTGCCTCAAAGTCCTTGCGGGCAACCTCATATTCAATATCAATTTTCTGATCTTCCAATTTGAGAATTTTATTGTGATAGTCTTTACAGATTTGACTGAGGGTGGCTAAATAGGTTGTTCAAAAAACAAAAATACCATTTTATACGATTTTCTATAAAAATAAATCAAGATTTAAAAAAACAACACAGTCATGACAAAAAAATCTGTAGGTATTTTGAAGAGTATTCAAAATTAGCGTAATCAAAAAGACCCCTATTGGGTGGTAACCGAAAAATAGAATTTAAAAAAAAAACATCTAATATTTCATAGAGGTTGATCGAGTTTAATCTATGTATATATTATATGTAAATATGTGTAAGTGTTTAAAGGTGTATATATATATGTGTGTATATGTGAATCTTATATAATAGTGTCTATGATATTGGCCATATTGCTATTGTGTGTTTGGTGGTCTAAATTGTACTTCCATATTTCTTTGGACTTTTTTATTTATGTTTTCATTCCACCTAAATTTCATCACATTTTTTTATGTGGTGTTTCGATGCTTTTAAAAAGAACTTTGTTTTTATACAATATTGTTGCTGCATCTGCTGTTTGTATGTATTATAATATTTAGGCTCCTTTTACTGTACAAAAGTGCTACAAAAGAGCTTGTTTGTAAGTGTAAGAGAAATTTTGTTGTTAACAAAAATTAAGAGAAATAAACGATAACAATTGTGCCCGCAGAGTGTGGCATAACGTAGTCAATTTTCAATTTTTAAGCGTTAGATAAAATCGTTTCGAGAGATTTTCACCATTAAAATTGCAAAAAGGCAATTTGGAGAAATCCAAGGGAGTGGTAGTAAATGATTTTGCCTTATATGTTTATCGAAAGAAGTTACATTGCAAAAGTAGGTAAAAAATAGCATATAGTGTCGAATTTTAATTTAATTTTTACAATAAAAAAATAAAATTTAATTTTAAAATAAACCGTAAAATGATTTTTTAATTTTTTTTTAAATAAATGCTTTTTCAAAACTAAAACTATTTTACAAACAATAAGATTATCAAATTGTATATAGCCTTTGCAATTAAAGAAGTTCCAATTATAGGATCATATACATGATTTCTTTACTATTTAAAAAGAATATACAAACAATTTCAAGTATAAACTCTTCTTTTGGTTTGCTCTTAAATTCAAAGCAAAATCATTTACCATCAAATTTTCCCTGTTATCTTTTTGATAACATTTGATTTTGTGAGTGAGTATATCAAATTTCTTTGATAAATACATTTTAGTTTGAAAAACGTAATTATTAGAGAAAGAGAAAAAAGAGAAATAAATAGAAGAGAACGATTATATTATATATATAGGTGTAAGTGAGTGCGCTGCTTAATTGTTGTTGTTGTTGTTTTTGAAATTTGAAAAATATAGAGAGAGAGAAAAAAAACATTTTGTGAAAAAGAAGTGGCTGTGGTAGTGGCATTTGCAATGGCTGTAGATTTTGTTTGTATTGTAATTTTCGTTTTGTATGTGTACCTCAACATCCTTGCGTTTGACAACGTATTCGAAGTCGTACTTAAGGTTCTCCAAACTGCAAATTCTTTCGTGATACTGTTTGCAGATGGTTTTAAGTGCGTCTGTAGACAACAAAATAATAAATTGTGTAATTTAATGGAATCATTTCGTTGTAAGAAATAGGAAAGTTTGTAAATAAAAACAGTATTAACAAAACTAGAGTCTTAACAACTAAAGGCCAGATCCGTAAAAAAGAGTAGAGTAGATTATGAACGATTTTGAGAGAACAAGAGTCTCTTAAAATTCATGGTGAGATAATAGAGAGTGTATGAGTGAGTGTGAAAAAGGTGTAATTGAATTTACTAAATAATATTTTTTTGTTTCGAAAATAAATATTTTCTAATTTGTTATAAAATTTAGATGGTAATAGATCGAAAGTTCTGATAGAGATAAATATATATTTTCTATTTTTGGAAAAATGGATCTGAGCAAACATACCTTCGCTGGCATCACTGAGATTCCTGGGGCTACCACAACGTTCTTCAATGATACGTCTACGTTCAGCGGCTTTACGTTCTTGTTCTTTCTTCAATTCTTCAGCGGCTTTCTTGCGGAGCAACAACTGCATATTACAAAGAGGGTAAAATTTATTAATATTTTGATTTACATATTATCGGGATGTTTTTTTCTCCTAACTTACCCTGAGTTTCTTCTTTCTTTCGGGGGTCATGAAACCCTTCTTGGCCTTCTTAGCCTTGGAGGCTTCTTCCATACGCTTGCGTACTTCAGCACGCTTGCGTTCAATTTCGGCTTGTTTAGCCTTCTTAGCCTAAATATCGATGAGAAAAATTTATGTAGGTTAATTAGTATGGTACTCGATGCACATCTGATGTTTCTTGAGTTTCTTGAGGTTGGGAGAACATTGAGACGAAAAAATTACAGCACTTGCAGACAGAATATACATAAACACTTGGATGTATACACAAAGGCACAAGACACATTTATGTCAGGATACCTCATCAACTTTGCCATTCTTAGCAGGTGCCGCCCCCGCTGCTGGTGCAGCTCCTGCCGCTGGTGCAGCTCCTGCAGCTGGAGCTGCTGCTGCTTTCGCCCCAGCGGCAGGTGCAGCAGCTGCGGGTGCTGGAGCCGCCGCTTTGGCGGCAGCTGGAGCAGCTGCTGCTGCTGGTGCTGGTGCTGCTGCCGGTGCTGGTGCTGCCGCTTTTTTCTAAAAAAGGGAAATAAAAATCATTTAGCATTAGTTTATTTTTTTATAAATAGGTGAAAAACATTAGCACATGCAGCGGGACAAAAAATCTATGTGCATCACTAAACAAATAAATTGTTGGACATGGTTTGTGTAAAATTCATTTACATTAGGAAAATTATATCTATCTGGTTCTAAGAACTGATCCAATTACTTTCTGAAGTGGATATAAGCTGTGGGATTAATTTTGCCATATTATTTATGATATTTCTTTGTCCATTGTGAAAGTAGAAAAAAGCATTTATTTAAGCATTAATTAAGCAAGTTTTAAAAATTATTTAATTATTTTTTTTTATTTTGAGATAATCACCTTCACAATATTCCCCGCTTTTGGACATCACTTGACAGTGCATTTTTCGTTGTTTATTTACTGTAAATAAGAGAAAAGGAAAATATTTTTTTGTCTTAATATTTCAGAAAGAGGGTACAATGAAAGAACACTTTTCTTTTCTAGGGAACGAAATTTTAGACAAAGTTTTCTTTCGACTCTAAAAAATTTTCTTTCATATCAAATAAAAAAGATTATTGATAACCATTGCATCTTTATATCAAAGGGAAATTTCGTTTATCTAAAATTTCGTTTATCTAAAATTTCGTTCTGGAGGAAAGTATGTTTTCTTTGGGTGTAAGAAAAAAAAAAAGAATATTATCAATACAAAGGCTTTGCTAATACAACATTTTCAAAGAGAGCGTGAAATATTTATGGATTCTATCATAAAAATGCTATAACAGACTCTTCTCGTAGGTCAATGATCTAAGATTCAACCCCAACCTTCTGTGGACAAGACAGGCGTTTATTGTAATTGGCTTATTCACGAAAATAAATTTAAATCGCTAACTGAAAATTTTGAATAATAAAGCTAAATTATATTCAAGTTGTTTTAAAAATATTAATTTATAATAAATTAAATTACATTTTTGATAGAAAAAATAAGAAAAATATTTAAAGGGCAAACAAGCTGAATGTTTTATTTTTTACAATTACACTTTTGATAGAAAAAATTAAGAAAAATATTTTAAGGGCAAACAAGCTGTTTTTTTTTTATTTTCTTTAAGCATTGGTACTGATATTTTATATTCCTTCTTCACTTTTTATATTGTGTCGGAGATGTTTTTGATACTTACCTCACCTCTTCATCAGCCATGGTGTATTTGTGGTATTAGGTAGAGAGTCTGCAATTAAAGGGAAACAAAAATTAGTCATCCAATGGAAAAAAATTGTATATTTGTTGTACAATTTCGTTTTTACAATGAAATTCTTCTAGAAAAATATTTATAGAGAATCATTTTTTTTTTATTGTAATTCCAATACTCGGAATCGCGAAAAAAATTTAGATAGTCTCGAACTTCAATACAATTTGAATTTGAAATTCGCATTAAAGAGAACTATATTGCAAATTTTAAATATCGACAAACAAAAATTTTGCGATTTCGAATATTAGAACCTAAAGTTCAGAGTTTTTAAATAAAAATTTTTGATTTAAATTTTTAATTTTCTAATAATGAAAATTTTGATTTTTGCCTTCCGCGAATGCATATACTATACATGTCGCTCATAAATTACTCTTATTATTATTATTATCTTATCCATCAAAATCATAGGTTCACATGAATGACATACGAACACAGTCCCAAAGTCGGCATAAATCTGTGGACATTACATTGGAAGATGGTAAATCCCGATTTTGGACGTGAAAAAATTTTGATATTTATGGCTTTCAATGTCAATTTTAATTACTTGTAAAAAGTCGGTTTTTTGTCAATATCAAAGTATTACAAAAAATTGGTTTGAACTTTAAATTTTCTTTCACAAATTTTCGAATTTTGTATTAAAGCTAAATTTTTTTTTGATAGTTTTCCTTTAGTTTAACGTGATTTTAGAGACATTGAGTACATAAGAGAAAATTTTACTTTTACATGGTTTCAACGATTTTAGTGCAGCATTTGTTTTTTGTTAAATTTACTAAAACTAGTTTTTATGTATTTGTTTACTATTAAATTTCATTTCATGTTATTATATGTTATCAAATTATTTATTTTGTATACAGAATACATTTGCGTATATACTTTAAAAAAATGTTGTATTATATATTTCAAAAATAAAATTTTAATATTTTATGTACTTTATGTGTAAATTATTTATATTTAACAATTAACACTTTTGTTAATCTTCTAAACTTCTAAAAGACAAATAAAATATAATATTTGACTGGAATTGATAACATGAGAAAAAAATAAATATATTGCTTTTCACCTAATAATATATGTTCTAAATTTTGTAATTCTCCATTTTTTTTTTTATTAAAATCGCTAAAAATATTTTCCTAAATTTACTTTTCATCCCAGAACAAAAACAAAAGACAAATAAAATATAATATTTGACTGGAATTGATAACATGAGAAAAAAATAAATATATTGCTTTTCACCTAATAATATATTTTCTAAATTTTGTAATTCTCCAATTTAAATTTTTTTAATAAAATCCCTAAAAAATTTTCCTAAATTTACTTTTCATCCCAGAACCAAAATAAAAGACAAATAAAGTATAATATTTGACTGGCATCGATAACATGGGAATTAAATAAATATATTGCTTTTACTTTTACCTATTTACTTTCTAAATTTTGTAATTCTCCAATTTAATTTTTTTTTGAATAAAATCGCTAAAAAATTCCTAAATTTACTTTTCATCCCAGAACCAAAATAATAATCTTACAATAAACCAATTTTTATAGTTTTTTCGATTTAGCCTAAGTTTGCCTTGGTAACTAAATCTTCTAAAATTCTAAAAGACAAATAAAATTCTAATATATAACAGGAATTGATAAAATGAGAATTAAATAAAAAAAAATATATTGAAAAGACGAGTTCTGCATTTCTAATAATTCCTTGCCTTTCACCTAGTAATATACTTTCTAAATTTTGTAATACTCCAAATAATATTGTTTTAAAATTTATTATAAAATCATTAAAAAAATTTCCTGAATTTTTCATCTCAGAACCAAAATAATAGCAATGTATTTTACGATAAACCATTTATTATATACTCATATTGATTTAGCCTATGTATGCGTTAGTAACTAAATCTTCGTGAAAAATTCTTAATTACATACTCACGCATAGTAGCATATACAAAAAAAAATTATCTTCTACATGTGTATGCGCAAATACATATGTATGTATACGTATGGGTCATACATGTACATAACACCATTTTTCCAAAATATGTCGAAATCATAATTCCTTGAAAATTTTCCTGCTCGAACTCTAGCTATCTTATTTACTCTCTTCTTTGGCTAAGGCAGCCGTATAAGGTCCATATTATAAAGATTCTTATGCGCATGTTAGTTATTTGTGTGTGTATATATACACACATATGACGATCAAGATCGTATACTTTCGGGTTTTCACACACCCAAAAACGAATACATATTTCTTCTCTCGCATATATTTTAAACAAGAGAAATTAAGGTGATTATGTGTGAACATTAATGCAAATGTAGAAATATAATAAGAAAATGCGTGGGCTTTGTGCTGGGTGTGTGTGCATGTGTGTTTGAGTGGCGTAGGTGTTTTTAGCATAGGAAAAAAATCTCTTATTTTGAGAACTCCTACAAGTTGTTTATTCATGTATGAGTTGTTTATGAGAGCTTATCATAGATCGTTTTGATCTGCTGCCTATAACTTACGGACAGTGTTGAAATGATTTTTGTTGGTTTTTTGGAATATATGTGAATTCTATGTGGGTCAGCTATACCCCTGTGAATAGAATCACAAACACATATACACAAATATATTAGCTCATTCTCTTACGTCTAAAGCATCTCAATGTATATCTCAATGTATTTTGTTGTTTTCTTCTTTCTTTTCAAAATTTTAAATAGATATTTGATGATAAATGCTTGTTGGACTAAAAATAGAATGAAATCAAATTTCAAATTCTTTGTTAGCCAACAAGAATCTAACGAAATTTAATTTCAACAATTGCTTATATTGAAAATTGTAGGTGTTTGGGTTGGGGGTTATCCGTTGAAAGGCTATATTAGTCGGCTATATTTAAATGGAACACCTTAATACCTCAACCATTGAAATATAGGGGTTAAGGTTTTATTAGACCTTGAAGAATATGCTATTGTTTTATATGTCACAGGTCAAAAATGGTTTTATTTATTTCCATAACGTCGTTATTTAGTAAATGTTGAGATTTTCAAATAATTATTTCCGTTCCAATCTTTGATATATATTTTTGTTGGCAAAGGTTAGACATTTGTTCATACACATATACACACAGTTTGAAAATTTTGAAAATAAAATATATATGTATACGTTGATGTTCGCTAAGTGTGTATGTATACTAGAATTGAAAATGTCTAATATTTTTTTCAACCACACCACATACCACCATCACCAAATTACATAATTAGTAAAATTTTTGATTAATAAATTTTTGATTGGATTTTCAGTTTTTAACACATTGTCAATAAAATGCTCTTTGATTTTTTTGTTTTCTAATTTTCCATTTTTTTCATTGACATTTATATCCACTTTTGAGACTAGTATCACTTTTTTGTAAGTCTAGATTATTATGGAAAAAATTATCTAAGGTTTAATTATCACTTGGATTAATTTTTAAAACATTATTCGTTATCAGCTCCTTTTCTTTTTAATATTTCCAACAAATTTGGTCTTTGGTATGTATATATATATATATCCATATTGAATTCTATCACCACCAGCACTCACCTTAAGGAATTAAAAAAAGGTGTGCGGTCTAACACACTACTCGTTAAGCACTGTTCGAACGAAAAAGACTGAACGGTCCGACGACTAACGGCAGACTATATTTTTCTTAAAAACTTACCGAAGATCATTTTTCGCCATCGTCATTACTGCAGTTTTGTAAGGAGTAAGCTCTTTGATGCTCATTTTTCTCCCACACACACATACATGAACTCCTCAGGTTCTCTCACTTCCTGCTCTATGGGGCTCAAAGCGCATGCGATCAATAATTTGGTGGCCATATGTTGGCAAAAATTCATGGATTTGGCCAATATTCAGCCAGGCCCACTGTGCCTGTTCTATGTTTTTTTGTTTTCCAATATTCAAAGTAATTCTCTTTTCTTTATGCTTTCTTTCATATTCTTTGGTAAGTATTTTCTTTCGAACTTTCCTCTTTTACCAATTGTTGCCTCATCTGTGGTGTTGCTGGTGTTGTTGTTCATTGTCGTCTTCACCATCGTACACACAACAAACTTTATCGCTTATGTATCTGGGCACAGTGGCTAAATATAGCTTTTAATCAGAAATAGATACAGAAGGAGAGAAGAGAGACGTGCAACTACCAACGCTAGAGGATGTGTATATGTGTAAATGCGTGTATTATTTTTTGTGATTTTTTGAAAATTGTCTTTTCTCCGAGAGATATTTCGTCTTTTTGAGATTTTCCATATATTAAAAATTCTTCAATATGTTCTGTGATGGTGGGTAGAATATTTTTATTTAAAATTTCCATTTTAAAAATTATATGGTGAAATGTGTACAAGGCAACACCGCCATTGTTATCATTTTGAGAAAGAGTAGCATCATTTTTATGTAGGTTGTTTATTCCATCCAGTTTTTTTTTTTGGCGATCCATTAAATATTTTTATATACATATGTACTACTATGTATGTAAGTACGTACATGCATATACAATTATATGAACATCAAATGCAATATGTTAGATATATAAATAAATGGCAAGTTTATTGTTGTGTTTTTTAATGCCTCCAGATTGTATTGAATATCTAAACAAAATATTGAAGAATACTAAAAATAATTAAAATTCTTTTTTTTTCTTGTTTAACTTCTGGACAGGTATTCTAATTGAATATATTCTTTCAACAACTATGACCTAAGTTTTGCATGGCTGGCCTCCTGTTGAAGTTTTTGCCATAAAAATATTACTCGAAATAAATAAATATAAACAAGTTTAAACTTGGCTGTTATATAAATTTTACTCCAAATACAAAGTTTCGATGAAAGAAAAGAAAATTGCAGTAGAGTGAAGCTTATGTACTTCAAATGATCGTTTAAAAAACGCTCTACAAAAAGAGTGGAATAAAATTAGAGCAGGGATACAATCGTCGAAAATAGACTTTTGGAATAATGGAATTTTTATCAACGAAAAATCGAAAAGATAAATTCACTTTTGACGATGTTAAACTTCAACTAATAGAGCTTTTATATTTTTTAAATGGACTTTTGATGTTGGCCTGGCTAATCGAGTTTTATGAATATAGATTAAAGCTTATGTACTTCAAACGATCATTTAAAAATGCTCTGCAAGAAGAGAGGAATACATTTGGAGAAGTGATATAAAATTCAAAAATCGACTTTTTCTATAATCGATTTTGTTAAACAAGTCAAAGAGACGAAGTCTACATTTGCGATCTTCAAATTCGAATAATCGATCTTTGGAATTTTTATAATCGACTTTTGATGTTGTCCTACTAATCAACTCTTTACGGAAAAGTCGGCGAAGAAGCCAAATTTCGACTGGAGTTTATATATGGAACTTCAAATGAAAGTTAACAAAAACAAAAAAAAAAAACTTTACAAAAAGGGTGGCAGGGATATAAAAGTGAAAAACCGACTTTTCAAATAATCGTTTTTTTTATGAAAAAAGTCGATTTCTGCTTTCTGCGATATTCAAAATTGGACTAATCGATGGAAATATTGTTATAGTAACACAATAAATCTATATAAAAAAGAAAAATACACAAAAATCAAAATGTCGGGCTAATCAGAAAGTTTAGATGTTAAAAATTTAAATGTGTCGAATATATATGTTAAAACAAACATAAACTGTCATAAATTAGGGCGGGCGGAATTTTAAATAAGCACTAGGCAGTTACGAATATTGTTTCTATAGAAGTAAAATGGTGAAACATCGATTTATAAATGGTCTATCAGTTATGGACATTGAGGACATTAATTTAATGTAAAGAATTTCGAGTGACATTGATGAAACAAAATTTCTCCCAAAAGTCCCCCTCAGATGGCACGTTGGCAGAGGTTTAATTTAAAATTACAACTTTCAAGGACATCGGGTGTATATGGAGATTTCTCAAATAATTATCTCCATATACAAAATCTGGGCCGACGGGAAATTTTGCGCATTTATTTATGGATCTCAAATAACTCAAAATTTCTGACAAATCTTATGAAAATTTTAGACTGGGAAAAATTTCTTAAAACAAATCGGAGATGAGTTTATATGTAGGTGCTATATCACAAAATTGTTCGGTATGACCCATCTTCGAACTCAACATGCCTGCCAAAAACGTTAGTCTCTACTGCTATATTGCCTTAAAATTGTACCTTTATCAAGAGTATATATAGGCTTAAAAATTGATAGTTAAATATGTTGAAAATGGACTATACAATTGACCAATTCCGCCCATATTCTAGTAAAACCTACTCTTTATATCACCCTGAAATTTCACCCATATATGTTAAATACACTTTGAATAGCCTGAAATCCAGTATTTCGTTGTTCGATTAAAACCCCCAATCGAATCTAATTTGTCGAAATATTTCTTTTGTTACAAAGATATGAAGTGTTTTTCAAATTTTGTTTCGCCGGAGTCGAGCAAAATTTATACGACTCCGGCTCCGACTCCAGCAAAATTTTCAGACTCCAACTCCAATACTCCGGCTCCGACTCCACATCCCTGGTCTAGACGATAACATTTTATATTTATTTGAAAAAGGGTGAAATTTGTACTGACTTACGGCAGCTAAAATAGATTAAAAAGGCGAAATCTCGAGTAGTCGATATCAAAATTTCATTTCTATAGGTAATTTTGTAAAAATTTAATTTCTATGGGAAATTTGTCACATTTTAATTTCTTTAGGAAATTTAGTCGAAACTTCATGTCTATAAGAAATTTCATTTCTATAAAAATTGTATCAAATTTTCATTTCTATAAGAAATTTTACCAAAATTTCATTTCTATACGAAAATTTATATAGGAAATTTTGTCGAATTTAATTTCTATGCGAAATTTTATCAACTTTCTATAGGAGATTTTGACAAAATTTTTAAGAAATTTTGTTAAAATTTCATTTCTATAGAAAATTTTTTTCAAATTTCATTTTTATTAGGAAATTTTGTAATTTTTTTTCAAAATTTCATTTTTAAATAGGAAATTTTACCAAAATTTCATTTCTATAGGAAATTTAGTCAAAATTTCATTGTTATAGGAAATTTTGTCAAAATTTCATTTCTATAGGAAAGATTGTCAAAATTTAATTTTTATTGGAAATTTTGCCAAAATTTAATTTTGATATAGGAACTTTTGTCAAAATTTCACATCTATAAAATTTTTTGCCAAAATTTAATTTCTATAGGAAATTTTGTTAAAATATCATTTTTATAGGAAATTTCTCCAAAATTACATTTTTATAGGAACTTTTTCATAAATTCATTTCTATAGGTAATTTTGACAAAAATGCATTTTTATAAAAAATTTTGCCAAAATGTTATTTCTATAGGAAATTTTGCAAATATCATTTGTATAAGAAATTTTTTCAAAATTTGTTGTTAAAATTTCACTTCTATAGACAATTTTGTTAAAATTTCATTTTTATTAGGAAATTTTGTAAAAATTTTTTCAAAATTTCATTTTTAAATAGGAAATTTTACCAAAATGTCATTTCTATAGGAAATTTAGTCGAAATTTAATTTTTGTAGGAAATTTAGTCAAAAGTTCATTTTTAAAAGAAATTTAGTCAAAATTTCATTTTTATAAGGAACTTTTGTCAAAATTTCACATCTATAAAATTTTTTGCCAAAATTTCATTTCTATAGGAAATTTTGTTAAAATATCATTTTTATAGGAAATTTTGTTAAAATATAATTTTTATAGGAAATTTTTCCAAAATTTCATTTTTATGGGAACTTTTTTCATAATTTCTATAGGTAATTTTACCAAAATTTCATTTCTATAAGAAATTTAGTCGAAATTTAATTTTTGTAGGAAGTTTAGTCAAAAGTTCATTTTTAAAGGAAATTTAGTCAAAATTTCATTGTTATAGGAAATTTTGTCAAAATTTCATTTCTATAGGAAAGCTTGTCAAAATTTAATTTTTATTGGAAATTTTGCCAGAATTTAATTTTGATATAGGAACTTTTGTCAAAATTTCACATCTATAAAATTTTTTGCCAAAATTTCATTTCTATAGGAAATTTTTTAAAATATCATTTTTATAGGAAATTCTTCCAAAATTACATTTTTATAGGAACTTTTTCATAAATTCATTTCTATAGGTAATTTTGCCAAAATTTCATATAGGTAATTTTGCCAAAAATGCATTTTTAAAAAAAATTTTGCCAAAATTTTATTTCTATAGGAAATTTTGCAAATATTTCTATAAGAATTTTTTTCAAAATTTAATTTCTATAGATTTTTTTTTAATTTCATTTCTATAAGATTTTTTTTTTAAATTTCATTTCTATAGAAATTTTTGTAAAAATTTCATTTCTATAGGAAATGTTCCAAAATCTCATTCCTACGTATAAAAAATTTTGTAAAATTTTCATTTCTATAGGAATTCTTTTGAAATTTTTATTTAATTTTAAATAGAAAAAATTTCATTACTATTGTTACTAAAATTTTATCAAAATATCATTTCTATAGGAAAATTCAATATCTATAGAAAATTTTGCCGAAATATTGTCAACATTTAAAAAGTAAACAAATTGAAAATTTACAATAATTTCAAAAAAGTTTTCCAAATCAACTTTTTAAAAATTTGAAAGATCGAAAAATCGACTTTTGATTTTGATTACAATCCGTAAGGTGAATCTTAAAGTATCCATGTAAGCATATTTTTTATACGCCCGAATCATTTTGTGAACAATATTTAGTAGTTTTCTAGTAATTTTTATAAATTCCCTAACGAATTATATTAATATCGCTTAAACTCTTTCAATGGTATATATTTTGGCTTGATAGTCCAATTGTTTTATATGAATATTTTTATAAATAATTATAAAACAAAACAATTGTCCGTTTTATCAATAAGTACTGACAAAAAACATATTGCAATACTCCGAGCATTGCCGTTATTTACAAATATTTTAAAGAAAAGAAAAAGTGTTTAGTTTTCACCCATAACCAAACAAATGTCATGGCCAAAACCTAAGAAAACAACTAAACGCCAAATGGATGACACCTTATTGTGTTATTGCCAAAATGTTGATTCTCATTTCGTTGCGTTTGAACGGCTTTATAAGATCGCGTAACAGATGGTCATGAGTATACGGTCATAGAACCGGAAAATTCAGATGAGGTGTTAACAAACAATGACAATTGCATCCACAAAAGGAAAGTACATGTTTCACAGTTGTTCCGTTTTGGTTAATAATTTTTTAAATGAAAGAAATATTTTTTCCTTATTATTTACACTCAGTCTCTAGGGATTGTAATCAAAATCACATTTGCCAGTGTTGAATTTTATGCCTCGATGATGCAAAATGCTTTGAATATGTTATAAACGTGGGAACATTTGTTACAATCAATTAAGATATGCTGCTAAGCATGAAATGGAAAAAATCGATTTTTCATATCACAAACAGTGGATGATTGCATCGACCGTTGCTGTTAAGTACTTATCGGTACCATTCACATAATAACTTTTCGATTGAAGAAACAGCTGATTTTTGGTTATAAATTACATTTCAGTCGTTCGTTAGAGCTCGTGCGGCATACAAAAACAGCCTATAAGTAAAGTCTACTACTTTTACAAATATCGCCTTTAATACTCATATGTATTAAATTTACTTGTACCTCTAAATAAAATTTTGACAAAATTTTCTATAGAAGTAAAATTTTGACAAAATTTTCTATAGAAATAAAATTTTGACAAGATTTTCTATAGAAATAAAATTTTGACAAAATTTTTTATAGGAATAACATTTTGACAAAATTTTCTATAGAAATAACATTTTGACAAAATTTTCTATAGAAATAAAATTTTGACAAAATTTTCTATAGAAATAAAATTTTGACAAAATTTTCTATAGAAATAACATTTTGACAAACTTTTCTATAGAAATAAAATTTTGACAAAATTTTCTATAGAAATAAAATTTTGACAAAATTTTCTATAGAAGTAAAATTTTGACAAAATTTTCTATAGAAATAAAATTTTTATATAATTTTCTATAGAACTATTATTTTTACAAAATTTTCTATAGAAATAAAATTTTGACAAAATTTTCTATGGAAATAAAATTTTGACAAAATTTTCTATAGAAATAAAATTTTGACAAAATTTTTTATAGAAATAAAATTTTGACAAAATCTTCTATAAAAATAAAATTTTGACAAATTTTCTATAGAAGTAAAATTTTGACAAAATTTTCTATAGAAATAAAATTTTAACAAAATTTTCTATAGAAATAAAATTTTGACAAAATCTTCTATAGAAATAAAATTTTGACAAAATTTTCTATAGAAATAAAATTTTGACAAAATTTTCTATAGAAATAAAATTTTGACAAACTTTTCTATAGAAATAAAATTTTGACAAAATTTTCTATAGAAATAAAATTTTGACAAAATTTTCCATAGAAATAAAATTTTGACAAAATTTTCTATAGAAATAAAATTTTGACAAAATTTTCTATAGAAATAAAAAAAAAATTTTATAGAAAAAAATTTTGACAAAATTTTCTATAGAAATAAAATTTTTACAAAATTTTCTATAGAAATAACATTTTGACAAAATTTTCTATAGAAATAACATTTTGACAAAATTTTCTACAGAAATAAAATTTTTACAAAATTTCCTATAGAAATAAAATTTTGACAAAATTTTCTATACAAATAAAATTTTGCGAAAAATTCATAGAAACAAAATTTTGGCAAAATTTTCTATAAAAATAAAATTTTGAAAAAAGTTTTCTATAGAAATAAAATTTTGAAAAAAAATTCTATAGAAATAAAATTTTGACAAAATTTTCTACAGAAATAACATTTTGACAAAATTTTCTATAGAAATAAAATTTTGACAAAATTTTCTATAGAAATAACATTTTGACAAAATTTTCTATAGAACTATTATTTTTACAAAATTTTCTATAGAAATCAAATTTTGACAAAACTTTCTATAGAGATACAATTTTGACAAAATTTTCTATAGAAATAACATTTTGACAAAGTTTTCTATAGAAGTAAAATTTTGACAAAATTTTCTATAGAAATAAAATTTTTACATAATTTTCTATAGAACTATTATTTTTACAAAATTTTCTATAGAAATCAAATTTTGACAAAACTTTCTATAGAGATACAATTTTGACAAAATTTTCTATAGAAATAACATTTTGACAAAGTTTTCTATAGAAGTAAAATTTTGACAAAATTTTCTATAGAAATAAAATGTTGACAAACTTTACATTAATTACAATTTTAAATGCGAGGTGAACAAAACTTTCTATAAAACATAACAAAACTTTCTATAGAAATAAAATTTGGCAAAATTTTCTATAGAAGTAAAATTTTGACAAAATTTTCTATAGAAATAAAATTTTTACATAATTTTCTATAGAACTATTATTTTTACAAAATTTTCTATTGAAATAAAATTTTGCCAAAATTTTCTATAGAAATAAAATTTTGACAAAATTTTCTATAGAAATAAAATTTTAACAAAATTTCCTATAGAAATAAAATTTTGACAAAATTTTCTATAGAAATAAAATTTTGACAAAATTTTCTATAAAAATAAAATTTTGAAAAAATTTTCTATAGAAGTAAAATTTTGACAAAATTTTCTATAGAAATAAAATTTGGACAAAAATTTCTATAGAAGTAAAATTTTGACAAAATTTTACAAAATCTTCTATAGTAATAAAATTTTGACAAAATTTTCTGTAGAAATAAAATTTTGACATAATTTTCTATAAAAAAAATTTAATAATTTTATATTTATTTAAAATATATTATTGTTAAAATTCGCATTTAAAAAATAACAAACAATAAATTAACGATTGCATTTTTTGGAGATAATTTTCTAATATTTTTTTGGGAGCGTAAATGACAATAAAGATATTTAGAATCTAGTTAATTTGGCAAACGTAAGAACTAAAACAATTTGGCAGTGAGTTCCAAAAAAAATACAAAAATAGCAAATATTGCAGCAATATTTAACATTAAGAATGATTTTAATCATTTTTTGGAATATCTACCAAAACTCAGATATTAACATACATAGATTAAATAAATCTATATATCGATTGATATCTATATAAATTGAACTATTCAATAACATTACCCATATACGTACATATTAATACATATTTTCCATTGGTGTGACGTGTTCTGAAAATCAACAATGATTGTTGGAATCTTCAAATCTATTAAGAAAAATATTCTACTAAAAGAATTTTCATTCTCAATACCAATGAGTTAATAAAGCAAATAACAAAATGATAGAGAAAAGCATATCAAAGAGAATACGCAAAATAATCACACATAGGTGTATACATATGTTTATATGTATATTTACGCATATGTTAATGTGTTTGGCTATATTCATATCGCTACTTTCAAAATATGCCAAAACGAAAAGTGTAGTTTAGCAAACCAAACTATCTAAGTTCATTATTTTCATTATTAAATATACCCATGATATAAAATGTTGTAACACTTCATGTCAGCTATCCCCTAGGTACACGCTCACAAAAAATCGCTTCTGTAACATATACTCCCAAACATATTTTGCTTCAAGCATATACATTTTTGGGTATTGCCCAAACATTTATATGTTTGATCTCTTCCAATATATAATATGTTTGAAAGCATATTGGTCTAAACAATATATGTTTGGGTAGTCTAAGTTCCAAACATTTTGTATTTTTGCATCCAAATTCAATAATGTTGTCTTCCAAAAACAATATGTTATTATGTGAACATATAATATGTTTGGAAGCATTTTGCACCCAAAAATATTATATGCTTAAAAAAATTCTCCCAAACAATATTGTGCTCAAAATTTTATTTATTTATTTATATATTTACAATCATAATGAATTATGAAAATAAACAGGTAATGTAGGTGCTAACAACATAGGTTTTCGACCTGATTGCTCAAAATTTTGTTTCTGCCCAATTGTATATTCCCCCACATCTTTTTCACTTCCACGAGATTTTTTAGTTCTTAGCACCTTTTTCTGTAATACAAACATTGTAGAAGAAATTATTCAATTGTATGATTTTTTTTATTTTAATTTTACCTTTTGCCGGACGGGGATTCGAACAGCGGACCACACAGTTTGTAAGGATCAAAGAAGTAGCTGATCAATTGCCCAAGGAAAAATAAAATGTTAATTTTGTAATAACAAGCAACAACCACCAACTTAATTCAATATCGCTCCCTGTTAAATAGCGCTCCAAGCTACTAAACACATATATGTTTATAGGCTATTTCTAAATTAATATATGTTTGCATCCAAGCATATTACATTTACAAACATTTTATGTCCCAAACATAATATGTTCTAACATATTAACATATATGTCCCAAACATGTTATGCTAGTTTATGAACATTATATGCTTGCACTCAAAAATATTTTGTTTAAAAATTTGTGTTCCAAACATATAATGTTTATAGCCAAACATATGAAAAACAGTCTTTTTCATCCGTGTAGGTTAGAGATATCACTAGTAGAGGGGATAATTCACCTCTAAAACAAAATCTTTTGGTGTTTTAATGGATTAATCCCATGATCCTATACGAGTATATATGCAAGCTGAGTATGGCAAACATTATACCATGGAGGCCCAAAAAGTCACATTTCATATATCCGAATGTTTTATGGATTTTGCAAAATATCTACTAAATCGGTTACGAGTTAGATATAGCTCTCATACGTAACATTCTATCAGCGTTGCCAGAATTGTTTCACAAAAAACCGCTAGATTTGTCCAAAAAACTAGCCAAAAAAAGCTAAAAAATTTTAAAAAATAGCTAGAAAAAAAGCTAAAATTTTTTGTACCAAAAGTCACATTTTTGATTGAAATTTAACAAACTTAAAGGCTTTATTTCACTTAAAATGCATATTATTTTAATTGTATTCATTTTAATTCAATTTCTGTGAGACTGTAAGAAAATTTAAGTCATATTAGCTCTGTTTGCGTACTCGATACATTTTGATTACTCTCACAAATTTTTACTGGAAGTCCTTCGTTTATATTTCCTAGTAAAAACATTTTTCCCAGTAAACTTGCAATTGCCAGCTGGTTAATCATCAACAAGTCCAATGTGCGATATATTGCATAATGTCACATAGAACTGCATTAGAAAATATCAATATATTTCGTTTTGACTGAATTAATGATAAATTCGTGAACGTGTACACTTCTCCTAATTTTACCCAAGAGAATAAAACCCATTCTAACTGTCTTGCAAGTTTATATTGAATAACTTTTATTCGAAAAATTCCCATACAAACCTATTGTTGTCCAATTTTCGTAAATGTAAATCCATTCCATTAATATATAGCAGATTTGTTTTGATCCTATCACTACGAATTTTTTCATTGCATTTTTTGATGTTAAAAAAAATAATACCACATTCAAAACTTTATTTCCTTAATTATTTCTATGTTCGGTTCCAAAGATTTTGTACACTAATGATTTTGGTATTGATTCCGAGTCAAATTTGAATTTAAATATTCGTTTTTTTTCAGCTTTTTCTTCATGAGCTATCACAGTGCTTTAAAAACGTGCTAACGACAACTTAAATTTCCAAATTCAGAGAAATTATTCTATGTATACGTTTTTAAAATAAAATGTTGAAAAACCTCTTCCATTTTTGAACGCTATTTTGGTTTGTGGTACACTAGCAATTCACATCTACTATTTTAATTTAGTAATATCATAATAAGTGTAGAATATTATAATAACATAAAAAGGATAAACGAGTCAAATGCTAATATTCCTAATAATTTACTGACAGTTTATATAAGGAATTGAAATATGTGGAAAACCTTATTCTGGCAGCAAGGCTTAGATAAAAACGAAGTTTTATCCATATTTCAATAGGAACATGTAGAAAATAAAAAAAGCCAAAAATAGCTAAAAGTGTCATGAAAAAAAGCCAGAAAAAAAGCTAAAAGCTAAATGCATTTTTTTCCCGCTAAACGTCTTCAAAAAAAGCCAAATCTAGCGGGAAAAAAGCTAAATTGGCAACGCTGCATTCTATATAAATTTTGTCAAAATTTTATTTCTATAGAAAATTTTGTCAAAATTGTATTTCTTTAGATAATTTTTTTAACATTTTATTTCTATACAAAATTTTATCAACATTTTATTTTATATATAAAAATTTACCTCAAAATTTTACTTCTATAGAAAATTTTGTCATAATTTTATTTCTATAGACAATTTTGTCAAAATTTTATTTCTATGGAAATTTTGTCAAAATTTTATTTTAATAGAACATTTTGTCAATATTTTATTTCTATAGCCAATTTTGTCAAAATTTTATTTCTATGGAAAATTATGTCAAAGTTTTATTTCTATAGAAAATTTTGCAAATTTTATTTCTATAGAGAATTTTATTTAATTTTTATTTCAATAGAAAATTTTGTCAACATTTTTTTCTATGGAAAATTTTGTCAAGATTTTGTTTCTATAGAAAATTTTGTCAAAATTTTATTTTAGAAAATTTTTTAAACTACATAAAATTTAAATACCTCTTAGTTGGAGTGGAAGATTTTGCAAAATCTACCAAAAAATACAGAACTCTACCAATCAGTAAACAGTAAAAAATCTAAAATTTTTGGTAGAATTTTACCAACTAGTTTACTCAAATTTTTTGGGCCATGGAGGCCCAAAAAGTCACATTTCATATATCTGAATGTTTTATGGATCTTGCAAAATATCTACTAAATCGGTTACGAGTTAGATATAGCTACCATACGTAACATTCTATAGAAATTTTGTCAAAATTTTATTTCTATAGAAAATTTTGTCAAAATTTTATTTCTATAGAAAATTTTGTCAAAATTTTATTTCTATAGATAATTTGTTCAAAATATTATTTTATTCTATACAAAATTTTATCAAAATTTTATTTTATATATAAAAATTTTGTCATAATTTTATTTCTATAGACAATTTGGTCAAAATTTTAGTTCTATGGAAAATTTTGTCAACATTTTATTTCTATGGAAAATTTTGTCAAAATTTTATTTCTATAGAAAATTTTGTCATCATTTTATTTCTATAGACAATTTTGTCAAAATTTTATTTTTATGGAAAATTTTGTCAAAATTTTATTTCTATAGAAAATTTTGCCAAATTTTATTTCTATAGAAAATTTTATTTCAATAGAAAATTTTGTCAATATTTTTTTCTATGGAAAATTTTGTCAAGATTTTGTTTCTATAGACAATTTTGTCAAAATTTTATTTTAGAAAATTTTTTAAACTACATAAAATTTAAGTACATCTTAGTTGGAGTGGAAGATTTTGCAAAATCTACCAAAACATCCAGAATTCTACCAATCAGTAAACAGTAAAAAATCTAAAATTTTTGGTAGAATTCTACCAACTATTTTACTCCAATTTTTTGGCAGAGAATAGAGTTTTTAAGAGTTTATTTATGTATGTCCAGCTTGATCCAAATCGGTTCAGATCTAGATAGAGCCCTCAGCATACCCAAATCTTACACACAATTTAACAATTTTTTCTAGCATTGTGTAAAAAACGTTGACCAAATTGTATCAGATTTAAATGTATGTGCATGAGAGAGATTTGAGATGGAATCATTTTCTATTACTATTTGATGTATATTTATATATTCGCAAAATAAAAATGAAGTGGCATTTTAAGGCAATGTGTATAACTTTCTCTAAGATGGAGCGGAGCGAAAATTTTTTGCTCGGAGCTGAGCGTGTAGCGGAATGCATTATGTCTTAAATGTATCCTTAATGTAATTTTTTGCTTCTTTGACTCGGAACCAATACCAAAATCTTTAATTAAAAGACAAAATCTTTGGAACCGGTCAAGTTGTTTTTTTTTTTCAGTGTGCACACTGAAAAAAAAGCATACTCGGTTCCAAAGATTTTGTCTTTACTTTAAAAAATTTGGTATTGATTCCGAGCCAAAGAAGCGGAGAATACAAGTAAGGATACTTTTAAGACACAATTCACTTTTAAATTTAAGTTTTGTGTACTTGCTTCTAGGAAGCAAATTTTAATTTTTCGCTTTCTTTAAAATAAAGTTTTGAAAAACATGTCCTATATTTGAACGATTTTTTGCTTTGTAGTCTAGATGCAAAAAGACAACAAATTTAAAGACAATTTCATTAAATTTAAATAATTTTTCTGAATTATATAAAGTCAAGTAGACCTTAGCCTATAATTTTTTTTTTCATGTTAAGATACCCATTTTTAAGTCAAATCACTTAATTATAAGGACAATACGACTTCATTGAAAAGTTTATCGACTTTTCTTTGACCTCACGACAATATTTTTTTCAGTGCAGATATGAGGTATTCTACCCTGACTACATAGTGATCCATACATACATATTTTTTACTTTTCTTCCTATGAAAAACAAAACATTATCATATCCACACTGAAAAAAAGTATGCCCGGTTCCAAAATTTTGTCTTTCCACTAATAGTTTTGGTATTGATTCCGAGCCAAAGAAGCGGGGAATTGAAGTAAGGATATCTTTAAATGAGTCATGCGTACTTGATTCTAGGAAACACATTTTAATTTTTCGTTTTTCATTTTTTTTTTAATTTGTTATTGAAGTCCTTTAAAATAGTGTTAGATTCCGATTCAACTTCAAGTATAAATTATGCTATGTTTGAAGTAAAAATGGTCTTTGAAATAAATTGTTAAAAGACAACAAATGTAAAGACAATTTCATTAATTTTGCAGAATTTTTCACAGTTATTAAAGACAAGTTGACCTTTGTCAAACATAATTCTCTTTCATTTTAAGATTTTTAAATCGAATCACTTAATTATAAGGAAAACTGACTCTATTAAAAAGTTTATCGTCTTTTGGATAAGAAAAAAGACTACATCAGAGAAATACGTCTTCTATGGTAAGCACAAAATGCATTTGACACGAAATCTTTGGCTTTACAACAATATTTTTTTTTAGTGTCCTGTGTTTGATATTAAATATAGGAGCTATTTTTTCAGATGTTTAAACAAATGTAGACACGAACCAATGCAAATGCATATAAGCAAAATAATTAAATGAAATAAAAATACTTTGTGTGTGGGTGGGTGGGTGTACCGCCAAGCTGTAGGCATTTATGAGTAAAATCCAACATATTTTATTCTCTCCTCTCTTTCAACGAAATTACTTAGAGAAACAACATTGCGAAGGAAACAACCAAAGTTCTTTCATAATTTCTGTTTATTTGTGAACACAAATAGTTTTGAATTTTCAAAAAATATCTTTAGTCTCGAGACGAGACTGTCAGGAATGGCCGATTGACTGGCTGATGGCTATTTCAAACGAAACCTCGATGACGGCTGGTTATAATGAAAGAAATTTCCCTATCGCCTATTTAACAAATGAACCATAACAAAAATGCATGTAGTATTAATGCATTTGCAATTCTATGTCTTTTCACTTGCAGGTTCTTATGCGAAATATGTGGAATGCACATACAAACATGTCACTCACACATTGTGCGTCACTTGACCTAATTTATGTTCATCGGTGTTTTGCTGTCTTTTTGTTCTCGCTCCATGAAGAGAACCAAATAACTCAACTCAAACATTAAATGAATCCTGCTGAGTATGGCATGTGCGAAATTTTACCGATACCGTTTGCCGAAGGCCCATCGTAAGGTCTGTAAAACGAGTTTATGCTGCGATATTCGTACGTATATAACTCTATAGGGGGTTTCAACATAAGTATAGATCGCATACGTCACAAATATAATGACGTCATTGACCATGATTACCAAAAAAAAAATGAAATGAAAAACACGAACAACACCAGAATACAACGGTACTCTTGATTACAATAAGTTCAAAAGTAGGTAATGTGTGTATACATATGAATGCATGTGTGTATCTATAGAAAATAGTGTTGGTCTCTTCATTACTTTGGCCGAAAAAAACGAACGTGTTTCATAAAATATAACATAACAGTGGCAATATATACCTACATACACACACATGCAAACATACATGCATCTTACATGAAAAATTTGTTTTTGTTTCCTTAAAAATGGCAGACACAAGCAAATTCAATTAAAAACAATTGTCATTAAGAATTTCAGAGAGCATATTTTAATGTCATTGGCATATAGCATAGCTCAATCTCAATCTGATAAATTATGATTTCGTCCGATTTCTCAGTTTTCATTCTCAGAAAAGCTTTACATGATTGCTCAAAGAACAAATTATTCAATGTCTTTCTGCATTCGTGATAAAGTGTGAAAATTATTTTTAAAAATCTATTGGCAACGAAAGCCCATTTCTACACTATGCTATATTTCAACACATTTATGTGAAGAATGGAAATAGAGAAAACTAAATAATCTTAAAATATATTTTTAGTTGTTTTTATAATTCATTTTATGTTTAGTTTGATGTGAGAACAAAAAACAAAAAATTACAACAATTTCGATATAATATTAGATTTTTAGCACCATCAACTATGGATTGTTAAGCATTTTTAATTTAAATTTTTTGTAAAATTAACCAAAATTTTGAAAATAATTAAAACATCTAATTTTACAATGGTCAAATTTTTTTTAACTTAGCAAAAACAACTTTGCCAATCCTTTGGAGGAATAATCCCTTTTCGGTGTAGGGATTTCCTTTTTAGACAACCAAAGTTTTCTTTTGTCGGTAAAAAGTATTGGTTTAAAGCAAATGAAACAGATTAGAGACAATCGTTAAATCGCTTGTCATAATATTTAGTAATTTTGCTTAGAAAGAAAATACTTTCGAATACTTTCGGTTGTGTAAAATTTCGTGCCGGTGGAAAGTTTTTTTCTTTACGTCCCAGCAAAAAAATTTGCAAGTTCTTCCAAAGGCACAACTTTAAAAGCACTTCCAGAAGATGCACTCCCAATGATGTTCTTTATTCTTTTAATTCAAGTTTTTATATCTTGTATAGTATAAGACTTTTAATGGGTAATTTTAACATATTTTTTTCAAATAGGTTAAAAACAGAGTAAGAATTCATAAAATGGTGCAAATCATTTAAATGTTGTCGAAAAAATGCTAAATCCAATATGAAAAAATTGTAAATTTTTGAAAATATCTGAGGTCAAACGTTTTCGACAAGCGTTAGAATCGATTAAAAATCATAAAAAATTATAGAAATTATTAATTTAACAAAATATCACAGATTTTTTTATTTACATCCAAAACATTGAATTCGGATCACACCTAAAGAAGTGATGCAAATTCAGTGCAAAATAAAGTATTCTATATCGAAAATGCTCAAACGTAAACAAAATTAGGAGCACTTTTTCTCTGCTCCCAGAAAAAATAAAAATAAATTTTTTATAGTCAATTTAACTTTATTTTAGTTCATGAAAATTAGTTGATTTTAGTTAAATTTTGCCAACTGTAAGAAAATGTTTAATAATTAAATAATAAATAATAAAATAATTAAAATATTTTTTGCTTACTTTAATGGCGTGAACTAAAAATGAGAAAAAAGTTTTAAACAAATGAAGTACACAATTCTACTACATATGAATATAGTACATATTTTCCTAAAAGGGGTGAAGTTTGCTGAAATTGAATAAATTTCTTAAATCAGTAAATTTTACTTAAATTGTATCTATTTATAACTTCATATAGCGTTAAAGACATTTAAACAATTTTTAATTCCCATCTTTTCTTCCAAAAATGAAATTTTATTGAACAACAAAAAAAATATTATTTTTAATAAATTTTCTTCAATTTGACAAAAATGTTTAACTAATTTGTATCATGTTGTAATTACTGAAATACTTTAGTTAAAATTTTCTAATATAAACCTAAATTTTCTTTAATGGGTTCACTTTTTGCGGGAGTAAATGTGACAGCTAATAACTGACAAACGAAGAATCACAAAAAAATAGTGAAGCACCCAGGAAGAAAATTTTTTGGTTTATCTTTTAAGATACAACAAGAAAAAAATTGTTACGTCTTAAATTTTTTCCGAATTCAATGAAATCAAGTTTCTTGCAATTAGAACATCATAACGGTATTTTTAAAAATAATTTTTTTTTTTCGGAAAATATGTAGTACTTCTGAGAGATCTATAGTCAAAAATGAAAATCAAATTTTGATCAAAAATTCAAAAAACTACAATTTGGAAGTTAAATAATATTCACTACACTGAAAAAAATTTTGTCGTGAGGTCAAAGATTTCATGTCTTTAAAATACGAATGCATAAAAGACACATTTCTCTAATATAAAGTTTTTTTCCTTGTCCAAAAGTCGATAAACTTTTCAATGAAGTCATATTGTCCTTATTTGAGCTAGGGTCAACTTGACTTTAATAATACAGAAAACTCTTTAAATTTAATGAAATTGTCTTTAAATTTATTGTCTTTTTGCATCTTGACTACAAAGCAAAAAATCGTTCAAATATAGGACATGTTTTTCAAAACTTTATAATAATAATAAGTTTTTTACTTGAAACATATCATAATTTATACTGGAAGTCAATTCTTAATCTGGGAAATAAAGTTGTCGTTAATTCGCCTTTAAAGGTCTTTAATGGCATACGAAGAAACAAATCTGAAAAAGCGAAAAATTAAAATTTGCTTCCTAGAAACAAGTACACAAAACTTAAATTTAAAAGAGAATTGTGTCTTAAAAGTATCCTTACTTGTATTATTCGCTTCTTTGGCTCGGAATCAATACCAAATTTTTTAAAGTAAAGACAAAATTTTTGGAACCGAGTATGCATTTTTTTCAGTGTAGTTTCGATGCAAGTAGAGAAGATACAAGATACAACAAGAAAAAAATTGTTACGTCTTACATTTTTTCCGAATTCTATGAAATCAAGTTTCTTGCAATTAGAACACCATAACGGTATTTTTAAAAATAATTTTTTTTTTCGGAAAATATGTAGTACTTCTGAGAGATCTATAGTCAAAAATGAAAATCAAATTTTGATCAAAAATTCAAAAAACTACAATTTGGAAGTTAAATAATATTCACTACACTGAAAAAAATTTTGTCGTGAGGTCAAAGAAAAAAATTTTATTTTTAATAAATTTTCTTCAATTTGACAAAAATTTTTAACTAATTTGTATCATGTTGTAATTACTGAAATATTTTAGTTAAAATTTTCTAATATAAACTTAAATTTTCTTTAATGGGTTCACTTTTTGCGGGAGTAAATGTGACAGCTAATAACTGACAAACGAAGAATCACAAAAAAATAGTGAAGCACCCAGGAAGAAAATTTTTTGGTTTATCTTTTAAGATACAACAAGAAAAAAATTGTTACGTCTTAAATTTTTCCGAATTCTATGAAATCAAGTTTCTTGCAATTAGAACATCATAACGGTATTTTTTTAAAAATAATTTTTTTTCCGGAAAATATGTAGTACTTCTGAGAGATCTATAGTCAAAAATGAAAATCAAATTTTGATCAAAAATTCAAAAAACTACAATTTGGAAGTTAAATAATATTCAATACACTGAACAAAATTTTGTCGTGAGGTCAAAGATTTCATGTTTTTAAAATACAAATGCATAAAAGACACATTTCTCTAATATAAAGTTTTTTTCCTTGTCCAAAAGTCGATAAACTTTTCAATGAAGTCATATTGTCCTTATTTGAGCTAGGGTCAACTTGACTTTAATAATACAGAAAACTCTTTAAATTTAATGAAATTGTCTTTAAATTTGTTGTCTTTTTGCATCTTGACTACAAAGCAAAAAATCGTTCAAATATAGGACATGTTTTTCAAAACTTTATTTTAAATAAGTTTTTTACTTGAAACATATCATAATTTATACTGGAAGTCAATTCTTAATTTGGGAAATAAAGTTGTCGTTAACTCGCCTTTAAAGGTCTTTAATGGCATACGAAGAAACAAATCTTAAAAAGCGAAAAATTAAAATTTGCTTCCTAGAAACAAGTACACAAAACTCAAATTTAAAAAAGAATTGTGAATTAAAAGTATCCTTACTTGTATTCTCCGCTTCTTTGTCTCGGAATCAGTACCAAAATTTTTAAAGTAAAGACAAAATCTTTGGAACCAGACATGCTTTTTATACCCTGCTCCACACTGTGGAACAGGGTATTATAAGTTAGTGCATATATTTGCAACGCCCAGAAGGAGACGAGATAGACACATGGTGTCTTTGGCAATAATGCTCAGGGTGGGTTCCTGAGTCTATCTAGCCATGTCCGTCTGTCCGTCCGTCACATTTTGTGATTTAAGTCTAGGTCGCAGTTTAAGTCCAATCGCCTTCAAATTTGGCACAAGTTCCTGTTTTGGGTCAGAATAGAGCCCTTTTGATTTTGGAAGAAATCGGTTCAGATTTAGAGATAGCTCCCATATATATCTTTCGCCCGATTTTCCGTCATATGACCACAGAGTTCAAAGTTGTAGTCCGATTTACGTGAAATTTTGCACAAGGTGTAAAATTAAAATACTAAGTATGCATGTCAAATTTGGTTGAAATCGGTTCAGATTTCTATATAGCTTCCATATATATGCTTTTCCGATTTGGGCAAAAATGACCAAAATACCCACATTTTCCTTATAAAATTGCCACTGCTAAGTCGAAAACTTGTAAAAGTGACTCAAATTTTCCTTTATTTCTAATACATATCTATCGACCGATAAATCACAAATACACTTTTGCGAAGTTGCGAAGATTAAAATGTTTCCCATATTTATACCCTGCGCCACACTGTGTACCATCCCAGGGCATTAGCCGACTTAAATTTTAAGTCTATAGATTATATAGGGTGGTTAAATTGTAAGGGCCGATGTTGAATGTGAACCTAAACGCCAAGTTTTTTCCGAATTTTATTTGACATTTCTCTATTTCAGACTTACTCAATTTGAACCATGGACGTCGTGAATGGGCAGAATGGTTCCAAGAAATGTCAACAGCGGATGATCAATTTTCGAAGAAAATCATCTTCAGTGATGAGGCACATTTTCACCTCAGTGGATTCGTCAATAAACAGAATTGCCGCATTTGGGCGAATGAGAAACCAAGAGTGGTTGTCGAAAAACCAATGCACCCACAAAGAGTGACTGTTTGGTGCGGTTTATGGGCTGGCGGCATCATCGGGCCGTATTTTTTCCAAAATGAGGCCGGTCAGGCAGTTACTGTGAATGGTGTTCGCTATCGTGAGATGATAACGAACTTTTTATGGCCCGAATTGGAAGATATGGATGTGGACGATATGTGGTTTCAGCAGGACGGTACCACTTGCCACACAGCTAACGGAACAATGGCTCTTTTGCGCAACAAAATCAATGATGAGTGTTATCTCACGTAATGGCGATGTCAATTGGCCGCCAAGATCATGTGATTTGACACCGTTGGACTGTTTTCTTTGGGGTTTGCTTTTATAGAAAATTTTGTCAAAATTTTATTTCTATAGAAAATTTTGTCAACATCGTATTTTTATAAAATTTGAAGTATATTTTATTCGGAGAGGAATACTTTCATTTGTGTTTTTATCAGGTCTGTGGAGTCGGAGTCTGAGTCTGAAAATTTTGCTGGAGTCGGAGCCGGAGTCGTATAAATTTTGCTCGACTCCGACTCCGGCGAAACGAAATTTGAACAAGTATATACGGCCGTAAGTTCGGCCAGGCCGAATCTTATGTACCCTCCACCATGGATTGCGTAGGAACTTCTACTAAAGGCTGTCATCCACAATCGAATTACTTGGGTTGCGATAACACTTGCCGATGGCAAGGTATCGTAAAACTTTTTAACACTGTCTTCTAAATTGTAAGTTAGTCCATAAGGGGTATATATTAAACAAAAAAAAGGCCGATTAAATACGTATATAATTCAGTCTGACAAAATTTTCTATAGAAATAAAATTTTGACAAAATTTTCTATAGAAATAAAAACTTGACAAAATTTTCTATAGAAATAAAATGTTGACAAAATTTTCTATGAAAGTAAAATGTTGACAAAATTTTCTATAGCAATAAAATTTTGACAAAATTTTCTATAGAAATAAAATGTTGACAAAATTTTCTATAGAAATAAAATGTTGACAAAATTGTTTATAGAAATAAAATGTTGACAAAATTTTCTACAGAAATAAATTTGTTACAAAATTTTCTATAGAAATAAAATTTTGACAAAATTTTCTATGGAAATAAAATGTTGACAAACATTGCTATAGAAATAAACTTTTTACAAAACTTTCTATAGAAATGAAATTTTGACAAAACTTTCTATAGTAATAAAATTTGACAATTTTTACATGGCTGTTAGAGGCCATATACTAACGAAATGTACCAAATTTCAACCGCATCGGATGACTTTTGCTCCTCCAAGAGGCTCCGGAGGTCAAATCTGGGGATCGGTTTATATGGGAGCTATATATAATTATGGACCGATATGGACCAATTTTTGCATGGTTGTTAGAGACCATATACTAACACCACGTACTAAATTTCAATTGGATCGGATGAATTTTGCTCATCCAAGAGGCTCCAGAGTTCAAATCTGGGGATCGGTTTATATGGGAGCTATATATAATTATGGACCGACATGGACCAATTTTTGCATGGTTGTTAGAGACCATATACTAACACCACGTACTACATTTCAATTGGATCGGATGAATTTTGCTCATCCAAGAGGCTCCAGAGTTCAAATCTGGGGATCGGTTTATATGGGAGCTATATATAATTATGGACCGATATGGACCAATTTTTGCATGCTTGTTAGAGACCGTATACTAACATCAGGTACCCAATTTCAAACGGATCGGATGAATTTTGCCCCTCCAAGAGGCTCCGGAGGTCAAATCTGGGGATCGGTTTATATGGGAGCTATATATAATTATGGACCGATATGGACCAGTTTTTGCATGGTTGTTAGAGACCATATACTAACACCACGTACCAAATTTCAATCGGGTAGGATGAAGTTTGCTCCTCCAAGAGGCTCCGGAGGTCAAATCTGGGGATCAGTTTATATGGGAGCTATATATATTTATGGACCGATATGGACCAATTTTGGCATGGTTGTTAGAGACCGTATACTAACATCAGGTGCCAAATTTCAACCGGATCGGATGAATTTTGCCCCTCCAAGAGGCTCCGGAGGTCAAATCTGGGGATCGGTTTATATGGGGGCTATATATAATTATGGACCGATATGGACCAATTTTTGCATGGTTGTTAGAGACCGTATACTTAGACCACGTACCAAATTTCAACCGGATCGGATGAATTTTGCTGCTCCGGAAGGCTCCGCAAGCCAAATTTGGGGATCGGTTTATATGGGGGCTATACGTAAACGTGGGCCGATATGGCCCATTTTCAATACCATCCGACCTACATCAATAACAACTACTTGTGCGAAGTTTCAAGTCGATAGCTAGTTTCGTTCGGAAGTTAGCGTGATTTCCACAGACGGACGGACAGCCGGACAGACGGACAGACGGACGGACGGACGGACATGCTTAGATCGACTCAGAATTTCACCACGACCCAGAATATATATACTTTATGGGGTCTTAGAGCAATATTTCGATGTGTTACAAACGGAATGACAAAGTTAATATACCCCCATCCTATGGTGGAGGGTATAAAAACACTTCATATCTTTGTAACAAAAGAAATATTTCGACAAATTAGATTCGATTGGAGGTTTTAATCGAACAACGTAAAACGAAGTACTGGATTTTAGGCTATTCAAAGTGTATTTATATGGGTGAAATTTCACGGTGATATAAAGAGTAGATTTTAGTAGAATATGGTATGGTATTGATAAATTTTCAACATATTAAACTATCGATTTTTAAGCCTATATATACTCTTGATAAAGGTACAATTTTAAGGATATATAGCATATAGAGGATATATATGATATAGAGCCTAACGTTCTGAATTTTTGGAAGGCATGTTGAGTTCGAAGATGGGTCATACCGAACAATTTTGTGATATAGCATCTACATATAAACCCATCTCCGATTTGTTTTAAGAAATTTTTCCAGGTCTAAAATTTTCATAAGATTTGTCAGAAATTATGAGTTATTTGCACAAAATTTCCCGTCGGCCCAGGTTTTGTATATGGATATATAATTATTTGAGAAATCTCCATATACACCCGATGTCCAACGTGCCATCTGAGTCGGACTTTTGGGAGAAAGTTTGTTTCATCAATGTCACTCGCAATTCTTTACATTAAATTAATGTCCATAACTGATAGACCATTTATAAAACGATGTTTCACCATTTTACTTCTATAAAAACAATATTCGTAACTGTCCAACTATTTCTGTCATCTGTTATATGGTAGTGCTTATTTGAAATTCCGCCCGCCCTAATTTATGACAGTTTATATTTGTTTTATATATCCGACACATTACATTTCTTAACATCTAAACTTGCTATCTGATTAGCCCGACATTTTGATTTATGTGTATTTTTCTTTTTTATGTAGATTTATTTTTTTATAAAATGCCTATATAGACCAATACCATCTGGAAGCCTAATTATTTTTTGAAAATTTGTATTTTTATAAATTCATATTCTGAAGATTGTTGTTATCTACCCATATTTTGATGTGGTCTCTATATAGTCTTGTGTCGTATTTTAATTTATTGGCCTGAAATTAAAATGTAGAGTTCTTTACATTCCTAAAATACAGAGATTTGTCGTCGTATCAAAAATTAAAAGTTCGTTTGGACATATAAACACATATGGCAAAATAGAAAACTTATCGGTCGGTCTATTTTTGGAACACTACACCTTAAAATTAAAATTGGAATACTGTTAAAATGAGATTTAGGTACACCACCTGGAGTCGACTCCGGAGTCGAGGCTAATAAGGAATGCTGGAGTCGGAGCCGGAGTCGAGCAAAATTGACTCGACTCCACAGCCTTGGTTTCAATTAAAGTAACAAACGCAAAACACAACATTATTTATTATTATAAGAAAATGAAACATTTCACCTAAAAACATTATTTTTTCATGTATAAAAACAAATGCAGAAGTATTTTATAAACTATTTGAAACTCAATGAAAAAGGTAAATTTTTTGTATTTATTTCCTATGACCCTTGACTCTTGCTGACGTATGCAATTGCGACATACCAACGTCCAATGCGGTGTTATGTTGTTTATTTTTCCCCATAACAGACATTTTTTCTCATTTGACATATAAATGTATGTAAAGCTGTGGCCAAATTGAGATGCAGATGAAAAAACTCATGATAGAGTTATCGAGCATCTAACTACAAATTTCGGTCGCCTATTATTTAACTTTGAACTGTTATGTATGTATGTTCCATACGTATGAGTATAAACCCAGTTCATAGACATTCATAGGAGATGCCTATGAAATACTTTTAACGACACTGTTCGCATATATGTATGAGTGTGAGTGTGTGCGGGAATTTCTTCCATCAATTTAATTTTTCATTCAATATCACATATAGCTTTACTGTTGTTGTTGGATTTTATTAGTGTTTTTTTTTTTTTGAATATCCAACAGGTCTCCTTGAACTATGACTGAGTTGTTTTGTGTTGAGTTGCAGTACGAGTATTCGTGTCGTTGAAACTCTCATAGAGCGATTGCATGTTTGTGTGTGATGGACATGCACTTTTTTGTATCCCATTGAGTTGGAGCTTTTTAATGTTGTTGCAAAGTTTTTGAAATAGGTTGCATGGCCAACAACAACAACGACAACAACTACAAATGTCAGTTATATTTATTTTTGTAATCGCTCGCTGTTGTGCCAAACTATGGAAGCTGTCGTTGTTCTTGTTGCTATGGCGTTGTGTGATACTGTGTGTGTGTGCGTGTATGTATTTGCTGTTTGTTCTTGAATGTTTTTAAAAATAAACTCATTTCTAAAAATAGATGACACCAAAGTTCTGGCCTGCATCGATGATGATGGTGATAATGTTGTTATTCTTTGCGCTTGTGGGGAAATATTGGTGTAGCAATTCTATTCTCACACTGTTGGTATTAAGTTGATTTGATAATACAGTCGAAGCTCGGTTTAACGAACGATATATTGTCAGGCCCATTCGTTATTTAGAAAAATTCGTTAAAACGAACGGGAATATAAAATGTTAAATTTTTTTGAAAATCGTAGTTTTTTACCAGATGAGTAAAAATTCATAAGCATTTGGAAAACTACAGAGGCACTTAAAAATACTACTTTAAATAATCCTTAAAAACTGATGGACTTTAATATATCCAGGTTAGTTTAGATTGAAAAGGAGATCCAAGATTCGCTGTCTCATGAGGACCTATGTACGCCCATGTCAATATTTACCTTGATGTGTGCTCTAAGTTCTTAGACGAATTCCCTAGTTTGTTTCCAGTCCCCGGTTTCAAGATGGGCCAGGCTAGGTAGTGTTCATAGTAACATCGTCCTAAAACGTCCTACATACATCATTACTTTGTTGCTCTTGAAAGAAGCAAAAAATAAAATACTTTCCTCCGGAACGAACTTTTAGACAAACGAAATTCTCCTCTCTTGTAAACTGATTTCTTCTAGAGCAAATAACCCCAATTTAACGATTGTCACTAAACTTTTTAATTTGCTTTTAAGGATTTTTTTTTTGTCAAATGAAAACTTCGCTTGTCTAAAATTGCGTTCCTCTCAAAAGAAAACTCTTCTTTGAGTGTACTCTCAACGCTTCTTTGAGTGTACTCTCAACGAGCACCAAAAAAGTTTATCAGCGGTAGTTTATCCCTCTCAGTAATGATGCTGACATTCCTGTGTATTTCATAGTTTCTCTTCAGCTACAAGAAGGAGTTTCCTTGTCATTGAGCTAAATATAGAATCGGGTAGCACTCATTAATAAGATAAAAATTCACCACCAGTCCAACAGGCGATAATAAAATTCATTCATTTCTATACTCTCTTGATTTTAAAATCTTATTGGATCTAGACTTTTACCTATAGGTCAACATATTCCAAAAGATTTTCCTTTCTGGTGCAATTGGGCTACACAAAATAATACCGGTCCGTAAGGGTTTGTCCCAGACTGGGTCACGAGGACCTGTCTAGTCCCACTAAGTTCTTCCAGGTCATGTCTTTTGGAATGTGTCTAAGCCGTGTCATGCAGTGTAAATTTACACCGTCAATGACAAACCCGTGTTAAAGTGACCGGCCCTTGCATACGTTTAGACCAGAACTGGGACTGGTTCATTCACACCAGGAAGTAGTCATGTACCGGTTCTGGGGTAGATCCATTTCCCGTAGCGGATCTACCACTTTATCTAACATAACTTTACCCGGCCATTAAATATGTTTTTCCAAACATTTGATCGATTTGATGAAATCTAAACATCTTGGAAATGCCATACTTTGTGGACATTTCCGAAGGAGTTAAGTCATTCTCACAATCGACAAATATTACCGGCCATTAAATATGTTTTTCCAAACATTTGATCGATTTGATGAAATCTAAACATCTTGGAAATGCCATACTTTGTGGACATTTCCGAAGGAGTTAAGTCATTCTCACAATCGACAAATATTACTGATTTTTTGTTGTTTATTTTGTTAAAATTAAAGGCGTTTTCGTTAAATCGAATGTAAATTTTGTCCAACCGTTCGTTATTTAGAATACTCAATGTTAAGAATTTAGACGTTCGTTAAATTGGATTTTCGCTAAATGGTATATTCGTTAAACCGAGCTTCGACTGTAGTTAGGAAATGAGGCATTTTATTACAATCAGTATTTTGCTTTTTTGTTTGTAATTTATACATTTAGAATAATATGAAGCGAGTAATTTGTAAATTCTTCTACATATATAATTTATATTAAATACAAGAGCATACTTATGTGTAAAGTTATAATAACTTTTTCAACCTAAAGGCAAGTACTATGTTCGCTTTTCGCGTTGAAATTTTCGCGGTAACTTTATTAAAACAGTTCAATATAATGCAGATAGATTAACTAAATTAATGTACAGTTTCATGTTCCTCTAGGTTTCGACAAGACTTTACAGGAATATATGTGTTTTCATTCATAATTCTGATTATTTTAGAAAAAGTAATGGCGAAAATAAAGTGATTTTCAACTCGAAAACCGAACATAGTACCCACCTTATCATCGAAATATCTCCTTTTTACATTTTAATTTTCTTTATGTGACACATATAATTCCTTACCATTTCATTGTTTCAGTTCCATTTAATGTTTTCCTTAGGTATAAAAGTTCATTTTCATATATACAGTGCACTCGCGGTAACGTAACGTGAACACTGATTAACGTGAACACGCTTTTTCATACACTAACTACTCCGTAACGCTGAAAAACATGAAATTTGAGGTTAAATGCAGATTCACAATGCCAAATACAATTTCAGATAGACATACTGTTTTTTTAGTGAACTAGTTTGTTTTTTTTTTTGTGAATTTTAATTATTACTTTACATTGATTTATAATTCCATACCCACTGATATTTTTCCGATCTCTTTTTTAGATTTGTTCATGAAATTAAATTAAGTTTTTAATATTACTAATAACAAAAATAAAAGACTATCACGCTAGAACGTGTAAACCTCCCGAATATGGCTATGTTTTGTTCTGAAATTCGCTGAAGTTCGCTAACGTGAACTCGGTTGGTTTTAATTAGTTCACGTAACCGCGAGTGCACTTTATATATTTTCTAAATAAAAATTTTGGCTATGGCAACACTACTAATTTGTGTAGTTAGTAAAATATGAGAGAGAAGTTTACTAATGTGGTATCACAATGGACTGAATAGTCTAAGTGAGCCTGACCTAAGTAAAATATGATTCGGAAGAGGATACTAAAGAAAAAACAAGTATATACGGCCGTAAGTTCGGCCAGGCCGAAGCTTATGTACCCTCCATCATGGATTACGTAGAAACTTCTTCTAAACACTGCCATCCACAATCGAATTACTTAAGTTGCGGTAACGCTTGCCGATGGCAAGGTATCTTAAAACCTCCTAACACCATCTTCTAAATTGTAAGTAAGTCCATACGTGGTATATATTAAATTAAACAAGTATATACAGCACGTATGGACTTACAATACGTGGTATATATTAAATCAAAAAAGATCGATCCAATACGTATATAATTCAGTTTGACAAAGTAGACATAAAATTTTGACAAAATTTTCTACAGAAATAAAATTTTAACAAAATTTTCTATAGAAATAAAATTTTCACAAAATTTTCTATAGAAATAAACTTTTGATAAAATTTTCTATAGAAATAAAATCTTGGTAGATTATTTTTGGCTCGAGTGGCAACCATGATTATGAACCGCAAGCCAAATCTGGGGATCGATTCATATGGGGGCTATATATAATTATGAACCGATGTGGACCAATTTTTGCATGGTTGTTAGAGACCATATACCAATATCATGTACCAAATTTCAGGCGGATCGGATGAAATTTGCTTCTCTTTGAGGCTCCGGAACCCAAATCTGGGGATCGGTTTATATGGGGGCTATACATAATTATGGACCGATGTGGACCAATTTTTGCATGATTGTTAGAGACCATATACCAACACCATGTACCAAATTTCAGCCGGATCGGATGAAATATGCTTCTCTTAGAGGCTCCACAAGCCATATCTGGGAATCGGTTCATATGGGGGCTATATATAATTAAGGACCGATATGGACCAATATTTGCATGGTTGTTAGAGACCATATACAAAATTTCGGCCGGATCGGATGAAATTTTCTTCTCTTTGAGGCTCCGCAAGCCAAATCGGTTTATATGGGGGCTATATATAATTATGAACCGATGTGGATCAATTTTTGCATGGTTGTTAGAGACCATATACCAACACCATGTACCAAATTTCAGCCGGATCGGATGAAATTTGCTTCTCTTTTAGGCTCCGCAAGCCAAATCTGGGGATCGGTTTATATGGGGGCTATATATAATTATGGACCGATGTGGACCAATTTATGCATGGTTGTTAGGGACCATATACCAACATCATGTACCGAATTTCAGCCGGATCGGATAAAATTTGCTTCTCTTTGAGGCTCCGCAAGCCAAATCTGGGGATCGGTTTATATGGGGGCTATATATAATTATGGACCGATGTGGACCAATTTTTGCATGGTTGTTAGAGACCATATACCAACACCATGTACCAAATTTCAGCCGGATCGGATGAAATTTGCTTCTGTTTTAGGCTCCGCAAGCCAAATCTGGGATCGGTTTATATGGGGGCTATATGTAATTATGGACCGATGTGGACCAATTTTTGCATGATTGTTAGAGACCATATACCAACACCATGTACCAAATTTCAGCCGGATCGGATGAAATATGCTTCTGTTAGAGGCTCCACAAGCCAAATCTGAGGGTCCCTTTATATGGGGGCTATACGTAAAAGTGGACCGATATGGCCCATTTTCAATACCATCCGACCTACATCGATAACAACTACTTGTGCCAAGTTTCAAGTCGATAGTTTGTTTCGTTCGGAAGTTAGCGTGATTTCAACAGACGGACGGACATGCTTAGATCGACTCAGAATTTCACCACGACCCAGAATATATATACTTTATGGGGTCTTAGAGCAATATTTCGATGTGCTACAAACGGAATGACAAAGTTAATATACCCCCATCCTATGATGGAGGGTATAAAAATAGTGAATCCACCAGACCACTAAAGCCAATTTAACTTTATTTTAGTTTATAAAATTATTGCGTTTTATCTAAAATTTCGCAAATATGAAAAAGTTTCCTCCACTTTTTTGTGTGCCTTAGTTAAATGAACTAAAAAATAAAGTAGTTCAGAATTTCCTTCGTAAAAGAAAATTTAGATATGGCAAAACTACCCAGCAAAAAAAGCGTCGCCAAAAAAGTAATGAAAATGTTCTTTTTGGATCCGGAAGTGGTGCATAATTGACGCAGAAGCGATGAATTTAACATGGGCTTGTCATAGGACGGAAGTCCTCCATTTCAACAGCCGTCGCACTAAATTTGCATCACTTCTTTAGGTGTAATCCGTGTTCAGTGTTTTGGATGTAAATTAAAAAATTCTGTTATATTTTGTCAAATAAATAATTTTTATAATCTTTTATAATTTTTAATGGATTCAAACGCTTATTGGAAACGTTTGACCTTAAATATTTTCAAAAATTCAAAATTTTTTCAGATTGAATTTAGCATTTTTTTCGACAAAATTTTAATGATTTTTACCATTTTTTGAATTCTTACTCTGTTTTTAACCTATTTGAAACAAAAAAAGCAAAAATTACCCATTAAAAGTATGAACAAATCAATTTATAAAAAATTGAATTAAAAGAACTTCTTGGGTAGTTAAAATAAAGAACATCAATGGGAGTGCATCTTCTGAAAGTGCTTTTAAAGTTGTGCCTTTGGAAGAACTTCCAAGTTTTTTTGCTTAGTATTAATGTGTGTAGTAAGTGAAATACCAGAAGAGGAAACGGAAGAAAATACTATCTAATAAAGGGTGATACGGTCAAAATTTGGTCAATATAAACTTGACGTATTTCTTTCAATTTTGCATTTAAAAAACCTGAACACCCCTCATTTTGAAGGTGTGTGTGTAGAATGTTGCTCCTATTTTGATTTTGGAATTCACTCTTCAGTTGTCAAAATGCCGTCCAAGCAAGAAGAGCAGCGTATCAAAATTTTGCTCGCGCATCGCGAAAATCCGAGCTACTCGCACGCAAAGCTGGCAAAATCGCTAAAAGTTGCCAAATCAACCGTTACAAATATAATTAAAGTGTTTGGGGAACGTTTGTCGACAGCCAGGAAGTCTGGATCGGGGGGAAATCGAAAACCGGAAGCCGCTGAGACGACAAAGAGAGTTGCCGGTAGTTTCAAGCGAAACCCTAACCT